>NC_079487.1:92618140-93243140 GCF_020520425.1 Spinacia oleracea
GAAGTAATGCATCACACCAAGATCCTTGATACTGAAAACACCATCCAAGTGTTTCTTTAGAGCAGTAATAGTGGGGAGATGATTACCAGTAAGGAGGATATCATCCACATAGACTGCAGCCAAAGTAATGTGCACATGATCCTTCTTGATGAACAAAGAGTAGTCATTTTTTGATTGAACAAACCCTTGTAACTGCAGGTCCCCATGAAGTTTGGCAAACCATTGCCTGGATGCCTGTTTTAGGCCATAAAGTGATTTTCTGAGTTTGCAAACATGATTGTGAGGATTGGGAATTCCCTCTGGCATTTTCATATAAACTTCCTCATGTAAATCACCATGTAGGAAAGCATTATTGACATCAAGCTGATAGATTGTCCACTTCATACTAGCAGCCAAAGCAACAATGCATCTAACTGTAGCCATTTTCACCACAGGAGAAAAAGTTTCCTCAAAATCAATGCCATATTTCTGTGTGTATCCCTGAGCTACTAATCTAGCCTTGCATCTTTCCAAAGAACCATCAGCTTTCAATTTTACCTTAAAAACCCATTTGCACCCAATGGCCTTTTTTCCAACTGGTAAAGTAACAACATCCCAAGTGTGATTGTGAAGAAGTGCTTCAATTTTCTTTTCCATAGCTTTAATCCAGTCAGGAGATAAAGATGCCTCCTTATAATTTCTGGGTTCAGTGAGAGCTTCCAGCTTACTAATGAGGGCTTGATGATTGAACTGGCATACAAGTGTAAGAAACCAAATTACTCCAATGCTGAGAAGTGTGACAATGATAATCTTTGAGATATGTGGGGGGTTTGTGAGATCTAGTTGACTTTCTGAGACCTTGGTCTGACAAGTCAAGAATGAGACCAGCTTCAACAGTAGGAGTGTCAGAAGAAGAAGCATGAGTAGAAGAAAGAGGAGTAGAATGTGTAGAAGAAGAGGGAGTAACAGAAGGAGAAGAAAGAGGTGTAGAATGTGAAGAAGAGAATGAAGAAGAAATAGATGTATCAGGAGATTGAGAAGGAGAGGAAAGAAAAGGTAAATCCAGATTGGGATCAGGAAGAAAAGGTGTGTGGATGGGAAGAAAAATGTAAGGTGGAAAATCTGTAAGAGGAGTATGAGATGAATAATCAGTAAGAGAATGGTGAAAGGAAAAATGGGTTTCATGGAAAATGACATCTCTGGAAACACTGATGATGTTAGTGGCAAGATCTAGAACTTTGTAACCCTTCTGTGTGGGAGAATAACCAATGAAAACACAAGGTTTTGCTCGAGCATCAAACTTGGATCTGTGTACTTTGGAGGTGGAAACAAAACAAAAACAACCAAAAGCTCTTAAATGTTGATATAAAGGTTTGTCTCCAAATAACTTCTCATAAGGTGTCTGATTCCCAATACTCTTTTAAAGGCATTCTATTGATTAAATAAGTAGCACATAGAATGCATTCTGTGTGCAAGTCCAGCATTGTAATGCTGATTTAATGTATGCTCCACTGTGTTGTCAACTATTGCAGTATCACCAACAATTTTAGTCAAATAGATATATCAAATGAAAAATATATTTACTTAATATTTTGGTCAAATTAGCATATTAAGCAAATACAAATATGTAATACGTAGTAGGACGAAAATTGCATATTAAATGATTAAATGAGTATGTAGCTGATTTATTTAATATGCATTTGTTTTATAAGGAGAAATATATTAGTTAAATATTTTATGCAAAAAATGATCAAATAATAATTTTAAAAATTCAATGTGCACGGGATCTAATCTAGTTATCGAATATATTGGTATCCGTATAAATATGTGCGCTTTAGAAACAGGAGTTCGGGTATTGAGCTAACTCTGTTTTACTACCAGGCGTAGAATTATTGGTCTGTTCCTACCAAACTTACTTTAAACATCCCCTTCTCCCTAAAGAAAGCTTTAAACATGTATGCATCATGAAGGTGATCTTTTTAATCTCATCTAGTCATCGACATTAACATACATACAAATACAAATGCATATTTTGACTAGTGGGGTTAGTCAAAATTACCATGACAACAATTGTTTGTAAGATAAGGATCCTTTATTCGAAAAGGCCCTCAAATCGTTTTATAATGACATTGCAAGCATGGTTTCACCTTTTATCATCATCATTAACCAATACAAAACACGAATATAGTGAAATATTTTAAAATGTGAAGAAAAAAAGGGAAAAAAAAAGAAAAAAAAACGGCTTGCTTTCTGTTGTTTGATTGAGAGTTATGCAAAACTTTTATTTTTTAAAAAAAAATTGTTATTTTTGGGCGAGGAAAATTATTGAAAATTATATACTTCGTATATATATTTTTCATTTTCACTTTTATGTGATTTTTTATGGGGATTTTTGTTCGACGTCTTAATCCATTAAAAACGCCCTCATTTATTGTGTGAAAATACGAATTTGCCCTTTTCACCCTTCCTCCTTCACCTCTGCTCTTCCCCTCCCTCCATCCTTCACATCGGCCAACTTCACGCCGGTCACCTTCACGCCGGCCAACTTCCTCCTTCACCTTTGCTCTTCCCGTCCCTCCATCCTTCAAGCCGGCCACCTTCACCTCGGCCTCCCTCCATCCTTCACGTCGGCCATCCGACCAGTTTAAAAAAAATAATAAAAAAACACAATTACCAACGCACAATCATTGCTTGGTGAACATGGGAGCTGCGCACTGATATTGCTTGCCTCCCATGTCCACCAAGCAGATCTTGTGCTTGGCCGACATGGTTGCCGCGCACAAGATCTGCTTGGGGGCATGGGAGCCAAGCAATATCCGTGTGCGGCTCCCATGTCCACCAAGCAATAACCGTGCGTGGGTAAAAAAAAATTGTTTATTTTTTAAATTTTTTCCCGGCGAGATGTAAAAGTTTTAGAAAAAAAAAATTTAACCCGCGCACGGTTATTGCTTGGTGGACATGAGAGCCAAGCAATATTCGTGCGCGGCTCCCATGTCCACCAAGCAATATCCGTGCACGGCTCCCATGTCCACCAAGCAATAACCGTGCGTAGGTAAAAAAAATATTATTTTTTTTTTCCCGGCGAGATGTAAAAACTAAAATAAATAAAAAATTAACCCGCGCACGGTTATTGCTTGGTGGACATGAGAGCCAAGCAATATCCGATCGCGGCTCCCATGTCCACCAAGCAATATCCGTGCGCGGCTCCCATGTCCACCAAGCAATAAACGTGCGCGGGTTAATTTTTTTTTTTTTAATTTTTTTTTTCCAACGAGATGTGCAAAAAATTGTCGTCGGAATTTATGATTTCCGGCGAGGAAACATAGAGGACCACCGGAGGAGGAGGGGGAGGGGTGAAAAAAATGAAGGGAAGGGGTAACTTTTTCATAAGGGCAAAAATGTACTTTCAAGTTAAAAACGCGGGCGATATTAACGTACGCGGGAGTCGAATAATGATACACTATTTATAATTGTTCTAACATATGTTTTACAATACTATCAACTTAAATAACATTATTCTTTTCAGAACTTAATTTATAATTAGGCTCCATGTTATCTGAATTTTTTATTTGAAATTATATTAACTTAACTTATCTGAATTTAATTTAACTATTTGTTTGAAATAAACTTATTTATGTGTTAAAATACATGCAAAAAACTTATTTTTATTGAACTTAACTGAGTAAGTCGAGTAGAATAGAGATGGTGTGTTCTAATGTTCTATTCATCTGATCCCACAAATTCTTATTTAGAGGTGATACCGAAGTAAAAGCTAAATAAATATATTTAAAAGTTACCCGATATTCTGTATTATGCAAAAATTATCTATTTTTTATGATAATATTATCATTTTAATAAAAATAAATCTATACCTAATATTTAAAAACTGTAACCATATGTGACAAAATGACAAGTGTCATCACCTCATCAATCTACATTTTTTCTACATTTTTTTATAATTAAAATAGAGAAAATTCAAAAGATATATACCCTTATTAAAATAAAAAAATTAACTAAATAAATAAATTAACAACTCAAAAAACACACATAACATAACATAAACATACAATAAATAATCATAACTTAATAAACTAACTTAAATTATATTAATAAACTAATATCCCATAACAATAACAATAAACATTAAACACTAATACTTACTTTGTATAAGTTAATAGTCTTTTTAAATTCTTAACTACAAAAAAGAGAAAACTAAACATCTAATCAAAATAAGTCATCAACCTCTTATATCTTCCTTGCACTCCTTATAAATAAATTGAACTATCAACCATTTCATCATATCACAACACCATCAACTCTATATCATCATCACTTTCAACAAAAAAATATCATCCTACATTTTTCCCGAGGTTTGTGTTCTATGTTATGTGTCGCGTGTATCTTCTTTAATTTTCTATAGCCAAATCTCAATTTTCGTCCATGTTTATTATGATTATTTTAATAATCATTTGTTTTATCATAGATATTATATTGTACAGTATATTATCACGGTTGTTGATTGTTTTCTTTAAATAATATTTAGATTAATTTAGTAATAACCTCAAATGTTATTTATTTATATATTTATATCTTACAATAAACAAATATTATGAATTTACATAAATAATTTAAAATTTTATAATACCTAAAAATTGTTGTATGTCAAGCAATGTAAATTATTTTAACACTTTATAAATTACTCTCGTGCATTGCACGGGCCAAATTGCTAGTTAGTGTAAGAAAGGTAACTGTATTTTTGTGCAAGAGTTTAACGTGGCTTTTATGAAATAAGTGGAGATAGGCACCAATTCTTAAATGGACTTGGTCCACACTAAATTTATTGTAGACCGTGTCTTAAAATATAGTCAACAACTTGTTTCTAATTTATTTTGGCATTTTATTAGGATTATTATGAAAAAATATCAAATTAGTTTCGTTGATACATGTTGTGCTTGAATAATATGATTTTAAGTCACAATTCGCTTTTACAAACATAGGGTTACTATGCTTCAAAAAATGGTTACTATGACTAAGAATTTTGGTGTTTAATTTATGATAGTTACTATATGAACAATCACAAATTCTTATTTACAAGGGTTGTACAATAAATATTGTACACCAGAGTAAAATTTAACTCAAAAAATGTTTACAAGTTAAGCTTATATATTTAAAAGTTATCTATTTTTTAGTGATAAATTTTTTCATTTTAATAAAACTTATTTCTTCTAAATCACTAATAATGTATAAAATTAATCATTGAACTCTTAAAATGTTTATCTATCAATTTTTTTTACTAATATAAAAGTTAATCAAAACTAAGTTAAAGTTACAAAAAAATGGGTAAAAGTTAATGGGTGTAAAAAAATGGGTAAAATGGGTTTTTGATGAACAATAAAGGTATCTATCAATCAATACTATATACTAAAAGACACACCAAGAATGACACATGTCATCTTCTGGTGTGTCCTTAGATTTTTTTTATTATTATTTTACTTTATAAAAAAAATAAAATTTTAATTAAATAATCTTTTAAATGTCTAATTTTCTTTTTTTTCTTATTTTTTTTTTCAAAATTACTATTTCATGTGTATTATGACAAGAATAATACTAATTGAAAAATACATGTTAGTAATGGAAAAATCATAATTTTTATGATATAATTGTTTTTATAATATACGCAGTAAGTTGCTACTCCCGGTATAGCAAGATAGTATTTTGATTTTCATAAACTTTTTTCAAAAAAAATAATTATACTCTTAGCCTACATGCAACAGTTTTTAAAAAAAAATTGTGTTATTATATGTCCATGCCCAAACAAGCATTTTTCATTATTATTTTCTTCCATTTTATGTAGCGGGTACGGGTATGGTTATAGTTATGGATATCATTTAATTTTAAAAGAAACAGTTACCTGATAAAGGTATGATAATTTTTTTTTGCCCAACTTAAGTATTTTTATCGAAACCCTGAACACTTAAGATTGCACCAATCACTTAATAATTCGAATAAATAATAAAATTCTCTAATCTCCCAACAACCCATAATAAAATTTTATTATATCATTTTGTTTTATTAAAGAATATTTTAAATAAATTAGTCAGAAAAGAGAAAACAAATTATTTAGTCTCATCTGTGCGTTGTACGGGACCTAACCCTAATTAGTGTAAAAAGGTGTTAGAGAAAACTATTGATTTTGGGTGCACAATAACCTGTAGATAGGATGAAAATCAATGAACTTAATAATTACGGAGTACACCAATTGTCTGTTGGTTCAGTGGTGATTGGGGCTGAACTCGGTAGGGAGAACTCGTGTTCGATCCCCCGCAACAACAATTGGTAGGGGACTGGAAGCTATCCACCCAGAACTCGCCCCGAATCCGAATTAGCCTTACGGGTGAACCGGGTGCTAACACCCCAAAAAAAAAAATTTACGGAGTACTTCGGTAAATTCTTCGTCTTTCTCTTTCCCTCCTCCGACAAGAAGTTTCTTTAAACATCGCCAAACGCAAACGCTTTCGCAATACTCTTTGCAGCAGGTAATCAATTCCCGACCCTCAAAAATCATATGATTTGCATTTTAATCTAGGGTTTCATTCGAAAAAAGCATGAAATTCTTGCAAATTTTGAGGTGTTGTATGTTGGTTAAGAGATAGGAACACTTGATTCTTAACTAATTAATTGATTGTAGGAACACTTGATTCTTGTTGTAAATTTGTAGAATTTGATTTTATTACTCGTAAAGATATTGTTCATGCTTGGGCAATAACTGCTCGTTTGATGATATATGACCAATGTTGTGGACTTGTGGATGCCTATAATTAAGTAGGTAGGGGATTGAACGTTAATCGGATAACGGCGCATTTCCGATTTTTTTTGTTTAGGGACTCCTCTCGTGATATAGAATCACAACTTAATTATGGTTTATCAAGTACGAAGTATAATTCACCGCGTATGAGAATTCGTTGCGTCGAGAGATGTGTTGTAAAATTGCACATACTTTTATTAGCTTAGACAAAATGAGCTGGAATTTTCGTGTACCCTTACATTGCTTCGAAAGGGTAATTTAAGGAGCTAGGAGGTTGATCATGGATGACCTTCCGTTTAGCTTTATTAGGTTGAGGGGATTTGGAATGAAAAGAAAAGAACGTAAATGGTTTTTATCGGAGTATGTTCTATTGTTTGGTTTGATAAATGATATCGGATTTGATAGGAAAGAAAGAGAAATGAGAGGAAAACCCTTTACAAAATTTTCAATTTCCTTTCTCCCAAAGTCGGACAAATTTGAGTAGTAAGAGAAAAATTAAAGTTTTCAATCAAATTTTCGTTCTTTTTCCTTTCCTTTCACTAAACTAAACATTGAAAAATAAAATCTCTTTCCCTTCTCATCCTATCTTTTCCCTCCCCTTCCTTTCTTTTCCCTTCTTTTCCTAAATCTCCCTTTCCTTTACTAATATTGAACCAAATAAAGCGTCAGAGTCATGTTGATATGCTAGTCAAGGAAAGATCATAGCTCAGTAAGCATGTGTAAGAGTAAATGTGTTTTTCACATTAGAGAAATATTTTTTCTTGGCATCAATTTATTATTTAACCGAACCTAAACCAAGCAAGCGTTGTCTTAATTACTAGGTGGAGCCACATTCATGGCAATGGCCCAAGTCGTTGCTAATTTGCTTGACAACATACACAAGGTATCCTTCCCCTTGACTAATTTCCAACTTGTTATACCTCCTCAACATCACACTAGCAGGCCTTTGCTTCGCTATTGAATTATGTTAGGCATTGTACATTTGTACATCTAACATCTCAACCCCCTCCCCTCTCAAATCCCAGGCAATTGCAATAGCTCAAACCCCTTAAAAGATAGGTGTATGCTTACTTTTTTGTCATTCAGTATATGATTACTAGCACGCTCTATTGCATCATCTTCTTTTCTCTAAACCTTATCTTAGGTACTTAAATGCACGGACATTGCTCTATGAAAACTTATAACACAATGCCTTCTAGGACTAAGTTGTGATTAACCGTCATATTTTGTTATTTACAAGTCGAATTAAAAAGGATTATGTTTGGAGTGAGAAGTGAGAAGTGTTGTTGCAAAAACTGATCACATGAACGTAAGATAGTTGACAATATTACGATGATACTATATAATACAAGAACTTGTGGTGACAAATTTGCTGATAAGTTATACTGCCAAAAGAAGTTCACATGGGAAACGCTACATTTGTTTAGCAGGGAAATCGTTATCAGCATTTTGAAAAGTATTTTAATAAGCAGTGGTCAAATTTACTAATACAATTATATGTCTACTATTTTCTACTAATTCCAGTATACTACTACGTATGTACTATATGCTAATCTAAACAGGGGCCTGACGTTCTTTATGCATTCAGAAACCCATTTTTTGGTTAATTTTCTTCCATTATTGAGAATTTGTAACCCCACCACCAATTTGCTTGTAGCTGTTCAACTACTGCTTACGTGCACAAAGTGCCATTCCTGCATCAGATTTAGACACCTGATATGATGAACCCTATTAAATATTTTTGATTTTCTTATACTTTTTTCAGGCTAGTTTTCAGTGTTTGATGCAGATGGGGACTGAATGTGATCAATATTTAAGGTTCATGGTTCAGGTGACTTCATAACTTGATGCTTTTCTTGCCTCTGCCACCCATTTATTTTCATTACGGTGATTGGATGACAATCGTTCAATATTCATAAGTAAATTTATGGCATTCCTGCTTGATTATATTTTTGTAGAGTACGTGAAACTTAGCTTATGCGGTGTCACAAGTTAAATATTTGTGTGGATGACAACTAGCTTAGTTGGTTTAAGTCATGAGGGTTGGTACCTGTGATTTGGGATCAAATCCGGCCTAAACTGTATAAGTTTATCTGAAACTATTTGTGAGATTCTGATTTATTGAGCAAGTTCTAAAAAGAAGCAGATAACATGTAGCATCTCATTTTATGTATGATAGTGGCAGGAAATGATCTAGATGTATTCTTGCTTGCACTAGTTTTCGTCGAATAGGATACTGCTTAAAAAGAGGCAGAGACAATGACTAATTGACCTAACCCCATGAAGAGGCAGAAAAGGATATAAAAAGGTAAAATAATAGTTATAGAGGATGTGAACTTTTGGACTAGTTTGGTGGCTCATCTCCAAGGTAGGCTTCATAAGGGCTACGGAGTTGCATGTCAGTTATCATCTGACGAAGTCCGGTAGCTTCTTCTTTAAGTTGAACATTCTCTTGGAGGACGCGGTCGTGGGACTCGGTAACATTGTTGAGCTTATCAATGAGCTGGTGATTCTCATTCCTGAGCCAAACTACCTGGGACCAGAGCTCATCCAGGTGTCTCTGCTTGCGCATGCGTGATCGACGTGCAGACTCTCTGTTGGATATCATCCTTCTCTGCTTCCTCTCATTAATAATACTTAGCTGCTGCTCATCAGCCTCATCGGATGTTGAGTTGTTGCTAAAACATGATGGATATAATGGACTCAGTTCATGAAGTTGTGGACTAATCTGGAGATTGTATAATAGGTTGGTGTATTTGTTCATCTGATGTGGGGATATTTCATTCTGTGCCGCCATACCCGAAAAGTAGGGATATGAAGGAACTGCATATTCAAGTCCTGTGACCTCATTAGACTGCATGGTTTTTGCTTGAAGGAATTGATTATGAAAAACAATTGGGTTTTTGAGAGGGGAAACAATGAAAAATATGAGATGGGAAGGGGAGTGGGCAGCCAGGTCTTATATAGGATGGTAAAGATAGCAGTAGTTGTCGTGAGTAGTAAAGTTTGAGAGAGATCATGTAGGTTATGTTCGTGAATTGTAGTATTTCTTTCAAGTATTTACAGCCACTAAACATTATTACTACTTTTAACTCTTAAATGAATCATATAAATGCACTTGTTACGTGACGTATTTACCCCGTGCAGTTACAGACATAAATTGACAGATTAGAGTTTCTTAATGATTTTCATGTGAAAAATAAAAGGTGCTTACATAAGAGAGAGAGAGAAAAGGAAGGCGGGGCTAAGAGAGCTCACTTATTTGGGGACATTATTATATTTGTGATGAATGGAATGGATAATGAAAGAACAAAACCAAATGGGGTCATGGAGTCAATTTTCAGAAGGTGGACTTCTAATGCCAATCAAAGCCAATCTAGATGGGTTTTTTTTTACTCTCATAACTCTTTCAGCTAACTGTAGGTTATGTTGTACTTCTTCTGTTCCTATAAGATTGCCCCATCGAAAGTATACGGCTACATTTTTTATGTTTTGATTGGGTGGAGTTGATGAGAGAGAAAATTGATGGGATCAAATGTAGTGTATGTGATAGTAAGTTGTGGTCCTTCATGGCCATTTATGGTATCGGTCCTATGGGGTAAACTTAAACCCGGACAATCTTATAGGGATGGAGAAAATTGGAGACTAAATGAAGGAACATCAGTATGGTTAATAATAGGAAGCTTCTTTTTTCTTCAAAACATTTATTTAAAGGACTTAATGAGTCATCCACTCACAAGTTGTTGGCAAATCTTCATTATAATATAATCCTATTTTGGTTATAACTCGTTATTTAAGTGCATCATCTGAATGCTTGTATCCTTATGCACAGTCAGTAGAGATATCGTGAGAGGATGCTTTAGTCATTTTACTAAAAATAGAACAATACATACCATAAAAGGAAGGGTGAACCATCCTTTATTTTGCTGCAACATATAACCTGGAAGTCATTTTAGTTTTGCAACTATAGTTCTATCTGGTGATTATTGTATGTTTTGAAAGGATGTTCATTCATTAAAATGTTCAGTCTTGTGCTGTACTGCTGTGTATTGCTAGTTGCTGAATAAGGACAATGCTGAAAGTGGTACTTAGTGTCATTTCCATATCGTGGCTTTATTTTTCATTTGCATAGATGGAGGGGTAGGTGAACATAAGTGGATAGTAGTAGATTTGTGCTACAAAATGACTACAGAAAGACCTGAATTAGCGTTACCTGATTGGCAAATTTGCTAATCCCCTTGCCAACTACAATTTGAAACTTGCAAATTGGTACAGTGTACGTACAATGGTACACTTTTGGCTACTTTAACAAAGCAAGGTAGAGAATTGCATTCCTGTACCAGTTGCGCGTACCAGAAGCACCGTGAATTAGGTAACGCTTACCTGAATTGGTTAATGATAACTTCGACTTTCAGGCAACAAGTTTGTAGGTCATATAGTTCGTATATATTTATTTTTATGTTAAACTCCCTCCCCACCACTTAACTCCCATCTTCCATTTGGATTTTGAGGGGATAGAGTATGTTATTGTAGATAAGCTCGCATTTGTTTGTCAAAGTGGACATCCTTAAAATTGGTCTTGAATTTCGAAATCATTTCATGATAAACTTGGATTTATTGTATGACAAAGTGCACATTAGATTGCAAATCATTGTTATGACTAAGTTGAATTAGTATTTAAATGATCTCCTTAACCAATCAAGTAGCACCTGAATAATGATCAAGTTTTGCAGGTTTAGACAAGATCACATGGACAAGTTTAGTAATTGTCCCAAGCACATATCAGAATTGAGGTTGATAAAAATCTGTGTTCGTAAGGTGGTGTGGTGGGAAGAGACTGGCAGTTGTGGAAGTGCTTTTAGAAAATAATAAAAACTCTCCACTATCAAAATGTGACCTCAAGTAGAATCCTATGGAGGTGAGTCTTTCTCTACTTTAGATTGGCCCAGATTAAGTGGACTGTATTTTCAACAAGTTAATTAAGACAGATATGGACTAAACTTTCTTTTGTTGTCTTCTTGTGTTCTCTTTCTTCAGTACGTTCTTCCTTTATTCCCATTTGTGTATCAATAATATTTTCAATTTCTTCAACTCCCTCCGTTTTCTTTTGATGTACGTAGTACTAATTTACTCATTGTACACTCATGTTTCTAGGAGACGTGAGTGATTGTAAGAAAAATGTAGATATAGTAAGAGAGATGTAGTGAAAAGGTGGGTGGGTGTAAGGAAAAGGTGGATAAATAAGAGAAAGTGAGTGGAAATGTGTGAATATTGTAAGATGGTAACATGTGTTTGTAAATAATATTTCCGCCTTTGTGTTCAATACTGTATAAAATACGTGTGTATATCCTATGTTCTTCTGTCTTATACGTCTTGCCTACTTAGTACTTAATCCTTAGCTTTTGCATGTTAGTTGCTCCACCAGTACCACTACTTGGACATTTTTTTGTTGAAGCTGACCCCAAAAAAGAGTCAAAGCCTTTTTCCATTTCACGTTGTTGCTCCTATTATTTGGTAACTTCTTCAGGTTTTCTTTCCTTATAGTATATTCGAGGTGCTTTTTCATCGGGGGAAATTTGGATGAAAAGCTCTTTGTTCTTTGAATTTATTAGTTTTTCCTGCCAAGATTCTCTTTTTGATCAATAAAATCGGTTAGACTTAAAATTATAGTACATTTGTACTTCCTATTGTTGGAGAATGGATTTGACATGTAGTAGACTTGGCTTATTTTTCAGACTGACATGTATGGATTTTTGCATCCATGTGTGCATGCAGAATGTTTTGTGCATTTTGTTTTTTGCATTGTTTGGGTCATAACTCACAGTGAGACATTCTTTAACAACTGAGTAGCTTGTTTTGAATGATAGACCTATAACCTGTGTTGCTTGGACTCAAAGATTAAGATCGGTCTGGGTGAGGATTTTAGCACTACCCCTTACTATTTTTGAGGTGTTTATTTTTATCTAATCTACATTTGAATATATTATGCATCTTAGTGTCTGGCTTTGGGTTAAAATGTGGATTCCAGGTATTAGCATCTAGATTATCAACTTCAATTCATGTATAACCTGTAATTTTTTTCATGTATCAGGTAACAACCGTTTTGTGACAATAAGGGTAAGGCCGTGTACAGTTGGACCTTCCGCAGACCCTGCTGTGGCAGGAGTCGTGTGCACTACGATCTTTTATTAGGTTACAGTCTATAGGTTATCTGTAGCTCTCTTTTTTTAGTCGTTTTCCAGAATTGGCACTCATGAGATCACAATATGGTTTGGGAGATCAAAAATTTCAGAAAGTAATCATGATCTGAAAATTATCTTTCTGGAATTGCTATGGTGATAACACGGCTAATAGCGCGCTGTTCTGGTTCCCTGGTCATTAAAAGTAAAAACATGCAATTTCCTGAGCCTTATATGGTGTAGGCCTTCAACCTTTCTTTTTTGGTAAATTATGCTTTTTGATAAGGTTCACCATTGTACAGAGGCAAAAGGGCAAGACAAGAAATCTATTTGGCCTGATCACCAGATAACCTCTGAAGATTTCTTGTTATTCTTTTGACAGCATTGATAATTTGTTACTGTGTCCCAGTGTCTGTTTTTGTAGCAAAACCACTCATCTTCTGTAGTTTTTTTTTTTTACTTTTTCAATCTTTATCTTTCTCCAAAGTTTTGAAGTACAGTGCACATATGATCAAAAAAATTTAGGCGCTAAAGACGCTTTTTTGGTTCGAAATTCAATCTTAAGAACCCTTCCTATTAATCCAGATTTGATTGTTCTTTTATCCTTTGAGCCTTTTAGGTGTGATTTTCCAAAGCATTGGTAAACTTGATAAACGCCCTTGTCATTTCTCTTGTTTTGGCCAACAATACGGAGGATTGTATAAGGTAACACCTTCATTATGCCTGAAATGCAGAGGCCTTTAGGGTGTACTATCCAAGCTCTGTAGCTTGGTGTTTAATTTCAGGGTTCTTTTCTATTTCTTTCAAAATTTTCAACATTCACTTTTATTTCTTTGTATATTTTTCATGGAAGCACTAATTCTTAAGTCGATTTGGTTTACACTAAATTTATTATGGACCACGCCTAAAAAAAATTAATAACTTGATTCTAATTTATTTGACGTGTTTATTAGACTTGGGACAAAAAAAAAATTTACCACCTACAAAAATCGAAAAGTTATATTTTTACCACCTAAAAAATTATAACTTGTATTTTACCACCTAAAAGAAAATCAAAACTTGTATTTTACCATCTGAAAATGAAAAAATAGATGAAACCTTTATGTGTGGCTACCTATTTTAATTTCCCTCCAATTTTTTACACTCCTTTCGTAATTTTCTTTAACTCTTCTACCCTTCTCTCTTTAGTTCCACTAAATTTTGTTAACTTTATGTATTAAGGGTGGTGAAAATTTATGTCAATTCATGGAAAGATAAGAAAGCGGGAAAAGAAAAGAGAGTTAAATACATGAAATCGTGGGAGAATGGAACATATTAGAAATATTACCGTTAGTGTGGCCCCCCACAAAACATTTTCATCTATTTTTCCATTTGCAGGTGGTTAAAAACAGGTTTTTCATTATTTTTTTAGGTGGTAAAATACAAGTTTTAGTTTTTTAGGTGGTAAAATAATTTTTTGATTGTTTTAGGTGGTAAAAAAATAATTTATCCTTAGACTTATTATGAAAAATTATTAAGCTGATATCGTTAGTACATGTTGTGCTTGAATAATGTGATTTCAAGTCACAATTTTCTTTTAAAAGCATAGGGTTACTTTGATTCAAAAAATAACTTTTATATCTAAGAAAATATATAATTTACTATGGTCATTATTTGAACAACAAAAGGTAACTGCATAGGTAAAATGGGTGCTAGAGTAAACTGTTGTCTTTGGGTCCACAATAATATTATTTTGAACTTGGTCCATGCAAGAATAATCCAAGTGCATGGAAAAGAGTGAGACGAGCCGAATAGTGTAAGTTGGAAACACATCTTTTTAAAGGTGGAGTACAATAAATATTGTACATTGGAGTAAAAGTTAATGCCCTATTCTTTTTGGCTTAATTTCAGTTTCAGGACTTATTTCGCAATTTAGTTTAGTTTAGGAGTATTCAGTTCAGTTTAATTCAATTCAACTTAATAAAATAATAATAATAATAATAATAATAATAATAATAATAATATTTATTACTATTATTATTATATTACTTATATTTATATTTATATTTATATTATTATTATATAATTAATTAATTATTATTAATTACGGATTATAATTATTTAGTTATTAATTATTAATTATTTAGTTATTAATTAATATTTATTATTATTTTGTAATTAACTAGATATTACTCCCTCCGTTCCTTAATGTTCTTCCCATTTGGAATCTTGACACTATTTACAATTGAAGAGAATCTTTTGAATTACTATCAATATATAAGTAAAAAAATATATAGTCATGTGAGGTCTTATTTGATTCGTCTCAATGAGTATTTTAACAATATGAAAATTTAATAACTTTAATAACACGTAATTAGAGATATTAACGATGTAAAATTTGCATTGACAAATGTGCCAAAATGAAATGGGAAGAACATTTAATAACAGAGAGAGTATTAACTATAATATTAACTATTTATTATTGTAATTAATAATTAATTAATAATTAATAATTATTTTGTAATTAATTATTTTTTATTTTTTATTTTATTGTTTTATTTTCTTATTTTTTTATTTTTTATTTAGTATTTAGTATTTATCATTTATTATTTATTACGGAGTATTTGTTATTTATTTTTATTTCTTTATTTATTGTTCATTATTTATTGCTTATTTTTTATTGTTTATTGTTTATTATTTATTATTTATTATTTATTATTTATTACTCCCTCCATTCCTAAATGATCTCCCTATTTGGTGTTTGGGGTGGAAAATAAGAAAATGGAATCTTATCATTATTGGGTGTAAGAGTAATGATTGGGTGTAAGAGAAAATAATAAATAAATGAAGAAAAGTAATAAAGAAATGAAGGAGAGAGAAGATATTTTTATTAAAGTAATAAAAAAATCATAAAAGTGGGGTTGGGTGGGTGAATGGGGAAATGTGAATGAATTAAATAAGGGATGGTGGGGAAATTTATGGTAAAAAAAGTCATGTCCAAAAATAAAATCAGGAAGATAAAATAGGAACGACATTTATAGAAACATGAAGATCAAAAAGGAATGGAGGGAGTATTTATTATTTATTATGTATTATTTATTATTTATTATTCGTTATTCGCTATTCGCTATTCGTTAATCGTTATGTATTATTTATTATTCATTATTCATTATTCATTATTAATTATTTATTATTTATTATATATTATTTATTGTTTATTATTTATTATAGTAATATTCTATTAAGTTAAGTTAAGTTAATTTAAATTAGTTCAGTTCAGTTCAGTTCAGTTCATTTCAGGAGCATTCAGTTCATTTCAGTTCAGCTCTAAAGAACAGGGCCTAAGTCAACGTGTTTAAAAGTTGCCCGAAATAATGTATTGCAAAAGTTACTCCTTTTGTATAAAATTAATTGGTGTGCTTTTCATGATCAGTCGTATTTTATTAATTGGTGCATTTTCCTTTTATGAAAATTTTCCCTTTATTTTATAATTTTCTTCTTACCCCAAGGACCCCACTAGTAAAAATATTTTTTAATTTTTTGTCTTTTATTTTCTTTAAATATTCTAATACCCTACTATCTTTTATTACATTTGTTTAGTCTTCATTTACTCCACTTATACCTTATGTTAATAAAATCGATTCACATTCATTAAACCTCGTGGCGGTCAAAGGGTGCACCAATTAATTTTATACGGAGGCAGTATCGATTTTTAGTAATAAGTATTTTTGATGTAAATAACATTATTCATTCAAAATCACAAATAATGTATAAAATGTACTATGTAACCCTTTAAAATCTTTATCCATAAAAAATATATTTATAATACTCTGTGTAAAAGTTAGCAAAAATTGGATAAAAATTTGAAAAAATTGACTTTTACCATAATAAATTGTGTTTACCACCTAAAAAATTAGAAATTGTATTTTATCACCTAAAAATTAAATAAAAATTGTTTTTTACCACCTCTTAACGAGAAACATGGACGGAAATGTTATGCGGATCTATTTCAACGACTATATTTCTTATTTCCTTATCTTCTCCCACGATTTCCATGTATATAAGCTACCATTTTCCTTTGATTCTCATTAATTCATACATAGTATAATTTGGTAATATTTCTCAAGAAATAGAGACGTGGTTCTTTTCCTGATTTGCAAACGAGAATCAAGTTGTTGTAAGGCATGATTTTATGTTTGGTTTCCTTCAAAAAGAAGTGTCTCATTACGTTTTTGTCCATATTGTAGTTAGAAGGTGGTAAAAAAGTAAATTTTATTTTATTTTTAGGTGGTGAAAAACAATTTTTATCTTTTCAGGTGGTAAAAAATATTTTGCCAATATTTTTAGGTGGTAAAAAAATATTTACCTTAAAAATTATCTCAGTGTACAATAAATTTATTGTACAATGCATTCAAGATATTTTGGAGACGAAAGAGTAACTCGACAACAAATCAAAATATAAGGGCGGTATTCTTCTTGGGGAAATTACGTATTACGGATTACGTGTGAAAGTTCAACGACAAGTTTTATATTTAAGGCTATTTTCAGTATACAACCCTAAATTTGGAATTTCCAAATTAACCTTGAAGTGACCAAATCCTTTTTGAAGTACGTGTTATTTACACAAATTCAAAATTTTGAGAAATAATATAAATGATCTAAAGTATTACTCCCTCCGTATTTATTTAAGGGATACACTTGTCTTTTCCGATCGTATTTATTTAAGAGATACACTTGTCATTTTTGGTAACTTATCAACCACACCATCTAATTAAATAATACATCTAATTTACCCTATGACCCACCATCCTATTAAACAAATAATTTCATAAACTCACCCCACCTCCCACCCCCAAAAATAACATGGACCCTACTTGTTTACTTATTAAAATATTTACACAATCCGACTTGCTTTATTATTTTATTTCATTCAATTCTTTTTTCTTAATACCCGTGTACGGCTAAGTGTATCTCTTAAATAAATACGGAGAGAGTACGAGTTAGTTATCATAAACCCTTTAAAAATAAAGTTATTATAGACCCTTTTTCGGGGACTAATTATGTTAGTGATGTAATATCTTGTGAAGTATATGGCACCAATATTAGTAAAGCAAGAGCATGATGTACTTTAGTAAAAATTCATACTTAAAGACAATTTAAATCGATTGTCTTGTATCATTTTTTTCCAAATTGCGTCAAGCAATCTCTCAAATACAAGATGCAATGATTGAATTAAGCACCATTTTATTAGCATAAGTGGGCTCATCTTATCTACCTTTAACATTATTATTTTTTTTTAAAGTTAAAAATAAATAAATTAGTTTTGGCTTTCAACAAAGTACCAAATACAATGATGGGGACAATTTTGGAATTGAAATGACTGACATTCTACCAATAAGAGGGCAATACCCCTAATTTAACGGGTGAAGTCCCTTTGCATGGAGGGGTACCCTATAATTTTTACTTTGTCTCTTATTGATTTATGGGGCATTTGGTCTTTTTTGAGTAGTAGAGTACCTACCTACTTATTAAACACAAACATTACAAAGTTAAAGAAATGGGCACTATATTAAAAAGAAGTCGACATTACTAATTGGTTTAGTTTGTGGCCTCTTTTATAGAACTCGTCTCGAATCAAAAGGAGTTAAAATTTCAATCAATTTTCTTGAGAGGCTATAATTTGCATTAGAAAGGTGCGTGTGTTCGTGTAGACATCGACATCTAAAGATATATACGTTGATGATGCGAGTTTATTTGGACAAACGGATTGAATTTGGGTCGGATTCATTTGTTTGGGTTAAAATGAGTTTATTTTGCTAACAGGTTGGATCAGGTCGGATCAGGTCGGGTTCGAAAGTTAACATGTTAGGTCGGTTCGGATCATTAAGCACAAGTGCACATCAGATCGACTTATAATTGGATCGTGTCATAGTCGGGTCAGATCAGGTTGAAACGAATTTAGCCATATTGTAAAAGGTTCGGATCATATTGGGTCGGGTTCATCGTACAATGGTCTGATATGGGTCGGGTTGAACGGGTTTAGCCGTGTTACATCGAGTTCAGGTTTATATCGGTTTGGGTTCTTATCATTTCGATTCTTATCGGTTTGGGTTCATATAGTGTGGATAAATAAAAAAAGGGGATGAAATGGTTAACGGGTTGTACTTCGTGTCAGATCAATTCGGTTCCAAATTATAAAATCATAATATCGGGTCATTACTAAAATCATAAATTTCAATACTTTTATAAATTAAAATATTGAGGCCTTAGTTAGGGAAAAGGGCGTGCGACAACTAACTTTTAAAATGTTGAGAATTTAATATCAATAGCGGGATTAAATAGGTTACGGGTTGAAACAAGTCGGGTTGTAAACGGTTCGGGTTAAATGGATTTTCCTTAGTTTGAATTGAAATAGGACTGGTCAATAATGGGTTTTAGTTCCATTCGGTTAAGGTTGAAACGAACCAGGTTGCTGCGGAACAGTTTGCTATCGGGTTTCAGATATTAATCTGGTTAATATTTTCTAGTCGGTTTGGGATTCGGGTTGAATATAACCTGGTCGGGTTTCGGGTTCTAGTTTACGGGTTATTATACGGTCGAGTATAAACGATCGGACCAATACAGTGGGTTCAACAGTTCGGTTTGAGAATTGACAGTTATATTGCAGTATATATGTACGGAGTATGTTTTGGTGCATAGAGATTATTCATGATATTGCCGGTTTTTTAGGATAATTATATTTCATTGAAGGTAAAAACGGTATAATCACTATAATAGTTTCCTACTACTGTATGAGTCGGTATATCTAGAACCACTTATTTGGCCAATGGTCTTGATTGTACTACAATTAATCCAATTTTGTCGTTGCATTTTGATTTTTGTAATATTCATAAATTGACATCGATTGTACTTAGTAGACATTATTTATTTTACTATGTAGTATTATACTAAGTATACAAAAAAAAAAAAGTTAAAGACAATTTGTAAGATGTTGGTTAGTTTCAACATAAAGATTTATCATTTCAAGTTTCCTTAAACGGTCGTATTTTAGAAAGATTTATAATTTTCTTAAACGGTCGTATGTTAGAAAGATATACAATTTCCTTTTTTTACATGTCTTGGTCAGTTGGTCCCCATTTTTCATTTAATATTTCTCTCTTTCTTGTGGTCCCCACACTCACTCACTTCATCTTTTTACTATAATAAATAATTAATTAAATACCCAACTTTCATCTTATTTTAATAAATTCAACTCACTCTCATAAAACTACGTGCCAATCAAAGTGTATCTTTTTCTAAAATATAGAGAGCAACGATTTAATTGACTAATTGAGACGTAAGAAAACGGGAGTGCACAATAGCTATGACAGATGGGGTCATTGGGTCCTAGGCCTCCTAGCTAACAAGCGTTGGTGGGTGTCGGGTGCACCACCTGCGCGGCTGCTCAGCTGAAATCTGGAGTATATGGGCTGTCACTTCAACCAAAAATATTCAAGGAAAATGAAAAAAGGAAAAAAGGAAAAAAAAAGAGAAAGTGATGGTATGAATGGTGGTACCATTTCATTGTACAATTTGTGCAACCCACTTAGGTTACCTTAATTCTATTTCTTTTTTATTTTCATGCTTTGGTCATTCTCCTTACAATGATCATAAATTTGCACCCTAAGTATCCCATTTTTTTCATGAAATAAAAGTTTATATCTTTAATGTCCAATTATATTTTTGTTTGGATATTGATTTGGGTAAACGGGGACGTTTCACTTCTTTCACAAAACTTATACGTTTTTTCTTTTTTTCCCAAATGAGTCATAAAATCAATTTAAATTACAAATGGTGAAGAAGAATTCGAACTTGAGAACTATTGTACACGGACACTCAGTTTTAATCACTAGACCAATACCTTATTGGTAGACCTGATCAAAAGGCTCATCGGGCCGGACCAAAGCTTAAAAATCAGCCTCGCATGACGGGCCGAGCCAAAATTTGAGCTGATTTTTAAGCTTCCACATACGCTATTTCGGGCATAAAACATCGGGCTTTTCAGATCATCTTTGGCTTAACCAAATTTATAACTAAAAATGTAGTTTTTACGTTTTCCAAACCCGTCAAATTTTTAAAATTTTTGGGTCGGGCCCAAAAATCGGGCCTAAAAGAACTGCCCAAACCCACTAAATTTCGGGTCAGGCCGGACTCATGTTTATTAGGTCAACTCATTGGTATAACTTATACATTGTTAAGTTCGTCCAATCAAATTGTTTACATAGCAGATTATTCTAAAAGGATGAGAGTTTGTCAACGTAGATCAATTGGTGATTAATGAAGTAATTAAGAAAGAACAAATGGTACAAAAAATGCAAGATGATACAAATAAGTAATACCATTTCATTTCATTTTTTGTACCATTACATCATTTGTTCGATCCATAATCGGTCCAAAAAAATATGACAGCAAGCAGTTTTGTTTTTTTTCTATTTTGTCTCTTTGTTGGTGTTATGTTTTTGGTGATACATCACAGCATGGGATTTTTACTTCCTCCTTAAATGTTGCAGACGCACAAAAGTGGCTTTGTTACTACTTCATTTGTGCGGTCACACACATTACACAGAGGAAATCATTTCGGCATGCTGTGATGTGTTTTAAAACACATTACATGGGCATTTATGTAAATAAATTGAATTTCAATGGTACATGTTTTAATCGTAATGGTACGTGTTTTTATCGTAATGGTACATGTTTTTATCGTAATGGTACTCCGTTTAACGAAATGGTACTTTCTTTTTAATGAATGGTACACAAAATGCCCTGTGATGTACATCACCGCATGCCGAAATTCCGCTCCCCATTACACATGTTGCAGTGCACACCTTTGCTCTAGTACAACTTGTCATAAATTTGACATAACTCTCTCATTTCTTATAAAAAAAAACGAGCTCATGACCATACATTAGAAAGCTATTGAAATAATCTTTCACATCCAAGTGAAATAACCTCAAAAAAAATGAACAGATCATTAGATATGTTCATTTAAATTTATCTTGAACCTTGTTAAATACATGCATGGGCCACACCCGTTATTTGTAGAGAGAGTCCACTTAACAAGACTGAACGAGGTTCCACCTTAAAACCATATGATAATAAGGGGAGTATCCCGTCTTATTAAGTGATTAACTCTCTCATCTTTTATCAATGCGGGACACTCACATGTGTTGTTTGAGAAGCTTTGCTTCAATACTCCCCCTCACGTGTAAGGTCCCTTTTTTAGTTCGCTCTCGTGTGATGTTTCTTGCGTCAGAGCGCATTTTTCGACACTCATCCTCACACGTGCCATTTCAATTTGGCCTAGAATATTAACGGTCCAAGGTCTAAGTCGTAGGTCTTGCTCTGATACCATGTTAAATACGGGCCTAGACGCCAGTTATCAAGAGAGAGATAATCTACTTAATAAGACCGAAAGAGGTTCAACTTAAAATGATACTCCCTACGTATTTTTTTAAGAGATACACTTGGCCGGGCACGGGTATTAAGAAGAATAATTGAATGAAATAAAATAATAAAGCAAGTGGGATTGGATAGATATTTTAATAATTAAATATGTGGGGACCATGTCATTTTGGTGGGTGGAGGGTGGGGTGGGTTTATGAAAATATTTGTTTAATAGGATGGTGGGTGATAGAGTATATTAGATGTATTATTTAATTAGATGGTGGGGTTGATAAGTTACTAAAAATGGCAAGTGTATCTCTTAAATAAATACGGCCGGAAAATGCAAGTGTATCTCTTAAAAAAATACGGAGGGAGTATAACAATAAGAGGAATAGTCTCTTAAGCCTTATCAATTGATTAACTCATCTTTTATCAATATGGGACACAAACATATATTGTTTGAGAAATCCTTCTTCAACAAACCTCTTGTCAATCAACCGAGTCACCGGTTCCAACCGTCAAGTAAAGAAGTATTCCGTAAAACATTATTTTCTTATTGTAAAACCGTTTCAAATCGGAAATAATCGAAGTACAACTTTGTACTAATAAACTTTTTTTTCCTTCCAAGTAATAGATATATGACCAACAATCGTAAAGTTTAGTGATGCTTTACTTTCTTCACTTCAAATAATGTTCGATTTATATGTTAAATTCCGTTCTCTTGCGTACTTTGAGATATCTGATCCACTAATTAATGATGTGGACATTAAAGGTATTTTATTTGTAATTAATTATGACTATAATAGCAAATATTACTATTCTGTATTTGTTATTTTGACAATACCATTTCACTGTTGGTTTAGTTAGATGACATAGGTTAACAATTATTAGAAAAAAGGCAAAACATCCCTAAAAAAAAAAAAAAAAAAAGGCAAAACAAATGCTTTATTTTACTGATCTACGTGATGGTGTGTTCACTTTCTTTCCCACTTATTTCATCAAAAATAAGTTAATATGAAGTACTTTCTATGTTCTTTTTATTTAATACGGTTATTTAGTAACGTTCATCAGTACACGATTTTAAACACTAATAATTTCAATTATAAATAGGCGAAAATTATAACAAGTTAATATTTGGTACATTTTAATTGAGACGAATATAATAAGATCCCAACATGACTATATTTTTTCTTAACCATAAATCACAAAAGTAAGTCAAAGGATTTTGTGCTTGTGTGAATAGTGTCAAAATCAAATTGTGTAAACTAATAAACTAAGATAAGTCTGGGAAAAAAGAGTGATGAGTTCTGATAACTATGAGTAATAAGTTTGGATAAATAAAAATCATGTTAATAGGACGCCGCAAATTGAATGGTACACCCCGGTGCACAGTGAGCATTGTGCACCCTGTTTAAAAACGATATAGTTTTGAGTTTATTAAAATAAAAAATACGGAATATTATTCACTGAAAATATAGGATTCTGTTTTAACAAATTATGAGATTCAGTTAAAAAAAAAACAGAATGGGATTTGGTTAAATAAACAGAATATTACTCACTAAAAATATGGGATTCTATTTGGAAAAAATAAGTTACCAAAGTTATTCTTCTTTGCTAAACAACTAAACTTCATCTTAATTTATTTATTTTTGCAAATTCTTAGAGAAAATCATTGTGGGTTTCCCAATTCTTATGGATTTATCATAGTGATTGTATTGATAATGAAGAAATTCCCAAATTTGTTGTTGAAAAGAAAACATGTTTCTTAATTTGTTTTCATGTGTTTTGGTAATTTTGTGTTTTGTATGAGCATGAAGACGACGTTTATTTATTGCAGCGTAGGTTTTGTTAGTATGTGTTCTTTGAGTTTGAGTTATAAGTTCTTTGGGATTGAATTATATGTTCTTTGGATTCCAACTACATGTTCTATGAGTGTTTATGTTCTATAGGTGTATATGTTCTACGGGTGCATGTGTTCTATGGGATTTTATGTTCTATGGGTGTATATATTATATGGGTGCATATGCTCTTGAGTTTGAACTATAGGTTATATTTCCACTTTAGTCTGAAATGTTAATCTACTTGTTCTACGAATTCTTTATTTTTATTCATGAAGTTGATGATAAGTTTGAAGATTTGTTGATGATTTTTTTCAAAAAAATATGTTAAATTTATGGGGACAATTTGTTATATTTGATAGAGGTAGAAATCTACTAGGATTTAATCTCTTAGGATATTTGATGTATATTAGACTTCTAGTCATGTTATTGTTCCTAATTCTATTAGGACTTATATTGTAATCCCTATATATCTGATCAATGGAATACACTCCAATTCAAGGAGTTTATCATAATCTGACATGGTATCACAACCTAGGTTGTAGATTTAGCTTCCACATTTTTTTCCCCCGATCTTGGAGATGTGTTTTCGCCCATCATCATTTTATATATATATATTGTGATTGAAATTTCGTTTAATAATATTTTCATTAAAGTAGGAATTTTTTTTATTATTAAACTCATTATCTATAAATTTATTATTTTGAAAATATTGATTTTAAAGTATTTATCGTTTTAATACTAATTCAATAATTTAATATTCTGAAAGAATTCAGACTCGGAGCTCAGGAAGAACGAACCAAGGAAAAGGCTTAACAAATCGTGGAATTGAGGACGGTTATTGCTAGTACCTACAAACCCTTCGAAATGAATTTATGCACGAACGATGTTATGATTGATGTGTTGTAACGTGCTTTATGATTTACGGGATTACAAGTATGATTTGATTGAATTGTTTTATGATATTGAAGCTTTATGAAAAGTATTGATTTAATGAATTATTATTCCCGAAAGAAATGATTTTATGAAATAATGAGATTTAATGGTTTTATTGAATTATCCTGAATGAATGAGATTTTCCTGATTAATGTTCCATTAAAAGAAAAGTAAACATGATAAAAGAAAGTGTAAGAACGGGTCAAGTTCCCTTGATATGGAGCCCAGGCTCCCCCTGATAAGAAGCATTGGCTTCCCCTGATATGGAACCAAGGTTCCCCCTGATAAAAAGCATTGGCTTCCCCTGATATGGAACCCAGGTTCCCCCTGACAAGAAGCACCAGCTTCCCCTGTTATGGAGCCCAAGCTTCTACTGTTATGATGTTTTCGAAATGATGCTTCTAAAGTAATATTTTATTGAATGTTTTACTATATTCTATTCTCCCTGTTTATTAAATAAAATGAATTGAAATGTTGTTACGATGCTAGAGTAGCTCGTTACTAAGTCTTCGGCTCACCGTTTTGTTTTCTGTTTTAGGTACTGTCGGGGACAACGAAAACGAATAGTGGCAAGGATTTCACTTTAGCAATGTTCACCTAAGTTAATGTTAAGTTGTAATAGTCTAAGTAAAGGCTTTTCAGTAAGTTATGTACTTTTTATTATGGAATTAAAAGAATAATGAGTAATTATTATGATGGTCTCCTTGTAATGCCCAAGAGGGAGTTACGGCAGTAATGCCCCGGCCGAATTAGGTAATTTCCGCTTCTTAATTCCTTGAATTAGAGGTCAGGGCGTTACACACAACTCCTCATAAGCTATCCCCCCGGTCCACCCCATGTGTCTTCTTGGGTTATCCTTCCAACCATAGGGGGCATAAGTGCTTAGACCTCTCATCTATGAAAATAATTATTTCCCAACATGTCACATTTGATGAAAATACATTCCCATTTAGAAATTTAAATCAATTTCGGAGTAATGACTATTTTTTCTTAGGCCCTGTTTTGTAATCCCCCGTAAATTTATAAAGTTATTAATATATTTTAACGTTTAATTAATTATATTTAAATAAAATTTATGAATTTTAGTAATAAATATAAATATAAATATATATATATATATATATATATATATATATATATATATATATATATATATATATATATATATAGAATGTATATTTATTTTATTTAAATGCATTTCAAATATTTTAATGATTTATGAAATCAAAAAAATTTAGAATCATAACTCGAAAACGATTTGAAACATATAAACAATTCGGTTTTAGAAAAGTATTTATATTCGGGTTCGACACGAACACTATTAAAATTAGAAAAAGAATCCTAATTCTAGCCCAATTAAAATACCCAAGCCCAAATAAACCCCTAAACCCAAAGAGAATTACCCACAACTCTCTTCTCCTTTCACTTCACGTGAAAACTAAACACTCAAACCTTCCTTCAATGCTTTTCTCGTAAACTGCTGAATTGATCCCCCTTGCTTGCTTGTTGCAGCCGCCGTCGAGCCACCACCACCGGCGTCCGCCCCTCCGTCGTCCGGTAATTCCCCTTCTCTCTCCTCGTATCCCTTTCTTTCTCTCTCCTCGTATCCCTTTCGTTCTCTCTCTCTTTCCTTTTGCTTTCCTTAATCAATGGTTCTGTTTTGTTTGCATATGCTTCTCTCGACATCCACCACAGTACCACCACCAGCCGCAGCAACCACCTCACTACAGCCCCTTGTCGCGCAGCGCCGCCCAATCGCGGTCAACCTCCCTTCTTTCTGCTCCAACACACGCAATCAGTCTTCCCTTCTCTTCTTGTTTCTTGCACACGCCATCCACCGTGTTGCACCTCCGTCGCGCCACCACCACCGGCGCGCCGACCTCTTTCCCTGTTGCCGCCGTCCCTGACTGCCGGCAACCAACCCTTCTTGTTTTTGGTTAATTCTCAACCCTACACTAAATTATATTTTAGTTATGTTTTATTAGTTTAATTCATGTTTCTTGAATTAAATTATAGTTTTATTATTAAGTTAGGAATTTCATATTATATACTTTGCATAATTAATAATTTAATTTTCAGATTTATATAATTGAATTAAAATAAGGATTTTAATTATTAAAACATGAACTTTTAAGGTTTTAATAGTTTTTAAATCATGATAGAATGGTTATGAATTATTAAAATTATTATTTTTATGTTCTAAGCATGATAATTTAGTTTTGGGAAAGCTTTAAACCATTTCATATTGCTGAAAATTTAAAGTATGATGTTTGCGAAGAGTTTTCAACGAATTTCAATCATTGATTCAATAATTATTATGCTAGGAAATCAAATACTCAAGTTTTGATATTGGGAAAGGATCTAATTATGTTTAGGAAGGGTTTGAAGCACCCTAATGTTGCTGAAAATTCAATGTGAATTGATATGAGTCTATATTGGCTGTTGTTAGGTGGAGAATTCTCTTTAGGCGACTTTTGAAAGTGTTAAATGTTAGGTTATGATACATATGACATTACATAGATCATGCGGAAACAACCATTAACCCAGGACAACATATTATTTACACATAATCATATAGCATAATTCAGATGCATACTCTTTGTTGCGTGCCCTCCCTAGCTGCGCCCGAACCGAACAAGAACAAGTCTTTTAGGACTCCAAGTGTCGTCCCTCCGTAGATAGTCCACAGCACGTCCGGATCCGCCTTAAGATTGACCAACTAGAATCGCCCTTAAGGTACTAGAAAATTTCGGCACTTTTGAGCAAGATGTGTGTTTTAATTTTCTCTCAAAAAACTCACTTTTGAATACTTTGAAACTTGTGTATAAATTATGACCCCTAGGCCTTTATTTATAGAGTTATGGAAAAGGAATCGTAATCCTAGTAGGATGCGAATTAATTGGAATTAGAATCCTACATGAATTCTATTTAATTAATTTATCCAATTAGGAATAGAAATTTAATCATACACTGACTCTTGTAGATTCAGGAATCACGCATGAGCACAAACTCACACACACACGGCAGCCACAAGGGCTGCCCATGCGCGTGCGAGCAGCAGCCCGCGCAGCACGGCCCACGCAGCCGTGGCCCTTGGCGCGCGCTGGGCCTGCCTTGCGGTAGGCCTGGCCGCTGCCTTGGCTGGGCTTGTGGCGCGCATGCTTGCTGGGCGATGGCCCCGGCTTCGTGCTGGGCCTTCGTCCGGCAAGCCTCGTCCGATGCTAATTCGTACGATACGCTTCCAATTAAATTTCCATTTCCGGAATCTATTTCCGATACGAACAATATTTAACATTTCCGATTCCGGAATTAATTTCCGTTTCGAACAAATATTTAATATTTCCGTTTCCGGAATTATTTTCCGATTCCGGCAATATTTCCGATTCTGACAATATTTCCGTTTCCGGTAATATTTCCGATTCTGGTAATATTTCCATTTCCAATAATATTTTCCGATACGTACCATGTTTCCGTTTCCGGCAACATCTACGACTTGGATAATATTCATATTTCCGATACGATCCATATTTCCGTTTCCGGCAATATCATCGTTTCCGGAGTATTCATTTCTTGCCTGTGACGATCTTAGCTCCCACTGAAACCAAGATCCGTCGGTTCCGAATATTCATAGATGGAGTATTTAATGCCATTAAATACTTGATCCGTTTACGTACTATTTGTGTGACCCTACGGGTTCAGTCAAGAGTAAGCTGTGGATTAATATCATTAATTCCACTTGAACTGAAGCGGCCTCTAGCTAGGCATTCAGCTCACTTGATCTCACTGAATTATTAACTTGTTAATTAATACTGAACCGCATTTATTAGACTTAACATAGAATGCATACTTGGACCAAGGGCATTATTTCCTTCAGTCTCCCACTTGTCCTTAGGGACAAGTGTGCATTTCCTAATTCCTTTGTCGCTCGATGCTTGCTCTTGAACATAAGGTAAGAGTTGTCATCCTTATTATGTCCAGAGGTGTTCCTCGGTTTCAGAGTTCAACTGATCAAATAAACAGATAATCATAGCCTATGATTCATCCGAGCACGGCCATGCATTTCACAGTTTCTAGCTCTCCGAGTGGCCTTGTACAACTTTTAAGCATCTCATCCCGATTTATGGGAGGACAATCCCAATCTTGCGATCTTGAGATTAGACTTCGTTTGATAGGTGATTACCTGAGCGTTGCCTTTATAGCCTCCTTTTACGGTGCGACGGTTGGTCAACGTCAAAGCAACCAGTTCTCAAACAAGTAATCTCAAATCACTCAGGTATTGAGGATTTAGTGTCTAATAATTTAATGAAATTTACTTATGACAGACTTTCATCTCTTACAGTAAAGTTTCATAGGTCTTGTCCGATACTAGTCTTCCCAAAGTAAGTATCTATGCAAATGATTATGACATTGCCATGTCCACATAGTTCAAGAAACAGAACTACTAGTCATCTTGCATTCTAATCGTCTAACGTTTTCTATGCGTCCAATTTTAGAAAACTCCGATTAGGGACCATTTTCAACCTTTGACATTCAAGTTCACTTGATAGACATTTCTTAGTCACAGGACTGGTCCTGACAGTCTATCTTGAATATATCGTCAAATTGAAGGGACTCATCATTTAATAAACCACAAATTAAATGGAAAAATGAATTTCTTTCATTTATTGTGAATGATTAACCAATAATGCTTTACAAAGATTTAAACTCTAAAACTTTAAAACATTAAACAGAGACATCAAAGCCATTCTCCAATATGCTTGATTCCCATAGCTGCAGTGTGCGAGTTGTGCTTCGCTTGCGGCAGAGGTTTAGTTAATGGATCTGATATGTTGTCATCAGTTCCAATTTTGCTTATCTCGACTTCTTTTCTTTCAACGAACTCTCGTAGAAGGTGAAATCTATGAAGTACATGCTTGACTCTCTGGTGGTGTCTAGGCTCTTTTGCCTGTGCAATAGCTTCGTTATTATCACAATACAGGGCTATTGGTCCTTTAATGGAGGGGACTACACCAAGTTCTCCTATGAACTTCCTTAGCCATATAGCTTCCTTTGCTGCTTCATGTGCAGCAATGTACTCCGCTTCAGTTGTAGAATCCGCAATGGTGCTTTGCTTAGCACTTTTCCAGCTTACTGCTCCTCCGTTGAGGCAGAAGACAAACCCAGACTGTGATCTGAAATCATCTTTGTCGGTTTGGAAACTTGCGTCCGTATAGCCTTTAACAATTAATTCATCATCTCCACCATAGACCAGGAAGTCATCTTTGTGCCTTTTCAGGTACTTCAGAATGTTCTTGGCAGCAGTCCAATGCGCCTCTCCTGGGTCTGACTGGTATCTGCTCGTAGCACTGAGTGCGTACGCAACATCCGGGCGTGTACATATCATATCATACATTATTGAACCAATCAATGATGCATATGGAATCCCACTCATTCGTCTACGCTCATCAAGTGTTTTTGGGCACTGAGTCTTGCTTAGAGTCATTCCATGAGACATGGGTAGGTAGCCTCGCTTGGAGTCCGCCATCTTGAACCTATCAAGCACCTTATTGATATAAGTGCTTTGACTAAGTCCAATCATCTTTTTAGATCTATCTCTGTAAATCTTGATGCCCAATATGTACTGTGCTTCTCCTAGATCCTTCATCGAAAAACATTTCCCAAGCCAAATCTTGACAGAGTTCAACATAGGAATGTCATTTCCGATAAGCAATATGTCGTCGACATATAATACTAGGAAAGCAATTTTGCTCCCACTGACCTTCTTGTATACACAAGATTCGTCCGCGTTCTTGATGAAACCAAAGTCACTGACTGCTTCATCAAAACGTATATTCCAGCTCCTGGATGCCTGCTTCAATCCGTAGATTGACTTCTTTAGCTTGCATACCTTTTTAGCATTCTTTGGATCCTCAAAACCTTCAGGCTGTGTCATAAACACAGTTTCTGTTAAAACGCCGTTTAAGAAAGCAGTTTTGACATCCATCTGCCATATTTCGTAATCGTAATATGCAGCGATTGCTAACATTATTCGAATAGACTTTAGCATTGCAACTGGTGAAAAGGTTTCATCGTAATCCACACCGCGGACTTGCCTGTAACCTTTTGCAACCAATCTAGCTTTGAAAACTTCAAGTTTCCCATCCTTGTCCTTTTTCAGTTTGAAAACCCATTTGCTTCCAATGGCTTGGTAGCCATCTGGCAAATCGACCAAATCCCATACTTGGTTTTCAGACATGGAGTCTAATTCAGATTGCATGGCTTCTTGCCACTGCTTGGAGCTAGGGCTCGTCATAGCTTGCTTGTAAGTCGCAGGTTCATCACTTTCAAGTAATAGAACGTCATAGCTCTCGTTCGTCAAAATACCTAAGTACCTTTCCGGTTGAGATCTATATCTTTGCGATCTACGCGGGGTAACATTTCTAGATTGACCATGATTCTCACCAGATTCTTCTAAAGATCTCTGAGTTTCATCCTGAATGTCATCTTGAGCATTCTCTAGAGTTTGTTGTTCGACTCGAATTTCTTCGAGGTCTACTTTTCTCCCACTTGTCATTTTGGAAATGTGATCCTTCTCCAAAAAGACACCATCTCGAGCAACAAACACTTTGTTCTCAGATGTATTGTAGAAGTAATACCCCTTTGTTTCCTTTGGATAGCCCACAAGGATACATTTGTCAGATTTTGGATGAAGTTTGTCTGAAATTAATCGTTTGACGTATACTTCACATCCCCAAATCTTAAGAAAAGACACATTTGGAGGCTTTCCAAACCATAATTCGTATGGAGTCTTTTCGACAGCTTTAGACGGAGCTCTATTTATAGTGAGTGCAGCTGTATTTAGTGCATGTCCCCAAAATTCTAATGGAAGTTCGGCCTGAACCATCATTGACCTGACCATGTCTAGCAAGGTTCTGTTCCTCCGTTCTGACACACCGTTCCATTGTGGTGTTCCAGGAGGAGTCAATTCTGATAGAATTCCATATTCTTTCAGATGGTCATCAAATTCATAGCTCAGATATTCACCGCCTCTATCAGACCGCAGTGCCTTAATCTTCTTGCCTAATTGATTCTCTACTTCACTCTGAAATTCCTTGAATTTGTCAAAGGATTCAGACTTATGCTTCATTAGGTAGACATAACCATACCTACTGAAGTCATCAGTGAAAGTGATAAAGTAGCTGAAACCACCTCTAGCATTTGTACTCATTGGTCCACATACATCTGTATGGATTAAACCCAATAGTTCATTTGCTCTTTCTCCGACTTTAGAGAAAGGTTGCTTTGTCATTTTGCCAAGTAAACATGATTCGCATTTACCATAATCCTCTAAGTCAAATGGTTCTAGAATTCCTTCCCTTTGAAGTCTTTCTAAGCGTTTCAAGTTTATATGGCCTAATCGACAATGCCACAGATAGGTGAGATCTGAATCATCCTTTTTGGCCTTTTTGGTATTTATGTTATATACTTGTTTGTCGTGATCTAATAAATAAAGTCCATTGACTAATCTAGCAGATCCATAAAACATCTCTTTAAAATAAAACGAACAACTATTGTCTTTTATTATAAAGGAAAATCCCTTAGCATCTAAGCAAGAAACTGAAATGATGTTTTTAGTAAGACTTGGAACATGGAAACATTCTTCCAGTTCCAAAACTAGCCCGGAGGGCAACGACAAATAGTAAGTTCCTACAGCTAATGCAGCAATCCGTGCTCCATTTCCCACTCGTAGGTCGACTTCACCCTTGCTTAACTTTCTACTTCTTCTTAGTCCCTGTGGATTGGAACATAAGTGTGAGCCACAACCTGTATCTAATACCCAAGAAGTTGAATTAGCAAGTATACAGTCTATAACGAAAATACCTGAAGATGGAACGACTGTTCCGTTCTTCTGATCTTCCTTTAGCTTCAAGCAATCTCTCTTCCAATGCCCCTTCTTCTTGCAGTAGAAGCATTCGGATTCAGAAGTGGGTTGACTGACCTTCCTCTTTGCAGATTTGGCGCCAGTTTGCTTAGTTGGGCTGGCCTTGTTGCCACCTTTCTTAGCATTCCTCTTCTTTCCAGATTTCTTGAACTTGCCCCCACGCACTATAAGCACATCCTGCTTATCACTTTTGAGCGTCTTTTCAGCGGTCTTCAGCATACCGTGAAGCTCAGTGAGCGTTTTGTCCAGACTATTCATACTGTAGTTCAGTTTGAACTGATCATACCCGCTATGAAGAGAATGGAGGATGGTGTCTATAGCCATTTCCTGAGAAAATTGCTGATCCAGCCGACTCATATTCTCAATGAGTCCAATCATTTTGAGAACATGTGGACTTACGGGCTCGCCTTTCTTAAGCTTGGTCTCAAGAATTTGCCTATGAGTCTCGAATCTTTCGACTCGAGCCAGATCTTGGAACATGTTCTTCAACTCACTGATGATTGTGAAAGCATCTGAGTTGATGAACGTTTTCTGCAGATCCGCACTCATGGTGGCGAGCATTAGACATTTCACATCCTTGTTAGCATCAATCCAACGATTGAGGGCAGCCTGAGTGACCCCGTCGCCAGGAGCTTCGGGCATCGCCTCATCTAGGACATACTCCTTTTCTTCCTGCATAAGAACTATTTGCAAGTTCCTTTGCCAGTCAAGGAAGTTTTTCCCGTTCAACTTCTCCTTTTCGAGAATTGATCGAATGTTGAATGAATTGTTGTTTGCCATATTAAAAACTACAATTGAAAAGAATAAACAAATAAATAACCATTCACAGTTTCTCTTAATAAACTTAAATTCTAGCATACATGCATAATTCAATGTTTATCAAGCATTTTATTCAAGTTATGTGTTCCGGCAGGTGTGAATAAAATGATTCCAAGATCCTAAAATCATTGAAGAACTAAGCACAGTTTGTCGACTTAATCCTAGAACATTTTAGGTAAGCAAAAGCCTTTTGCTAATAGTCTAGAAACTATTCTTGGTTGATAGGTACGTCTAAGAACTTATTAGGTAAACCTATCGAATTTGCCACGACATAAAAGGACTCCTTACTTATATCGTTGAGTTTCACCAAAACTAACATGTACTCACAATTATTTGTGTACCTTGCCCCTTTAGGACCAATAAGTAACACCTCGCTGAGCGAAAACTATTACTAGATTGATGTAAAGGATATCCAAGCAAGTGTATATTTTGGCATGGCACCTTTTAACTCAATTTTTAAGTTTGGAACTTAAGGCTCTTACTATGTTGGTTAGATTTTAAGTGAACTAAAATCCTTAATCATGCAACATAATCAAGCTTTTGATCTCATGCATTTTAAGACATATTTAAAGCAATAAATAACTTAAAACATGCATAAGATATTTGTGATCTAGTATGGCCCGACTTCATCTTGAAGCTTTGACTTCAAAGTCCGTCTTGAAAATCTCCGTGGGAGGCACCATTTTCTTCAAATAGGATAAGCTATAACTAATTACAACTATTTGATGGTTCGCAGACCATATTTGAATTGAAAAATAACTTTGGTACTTTAGACCAATTACATTCAAATTAATGGTACGCAGACCATATTTTCTATCCTATTTGGGCCATACTAGTCACTTCATAACCTGCAAAACAGTACATATACAATATATATACCATTCACCCATTCATTATCATGAATGGCCCATATAGCTGGTTAGTAAAACACATTATGCATCACGTAAACATTTGCAGCAATTAATCAAGGGCACCAATAATCTACCAATTATTCAGTCCTTATTAATTCTAATCAAGTTGTTTTAACCTTAAGGATTTGTAGACCTAATCAAGAGTTTATGACTAAAAAGCGCTCCCACTCAAACCAATAAATTCATATGCTTTACTAATTTTAAACATAAAATTGTATTTCTAGTCTAACCGGAAACATACAAATTTAATTAAAATTTAAAGCTCATATAAATTTATAATTGAATCCAAAAATTTAATTTAATTTCAGTCGCATTTAAATTAATTAATGATTTTAATCTTAGTAAAATAATTAGAATAAATTCCATTTATTATAATTATAATATTCAAAATTAAAATCCAAGAAATTAATTCAAATTATTAATTTTAAAATTAATTAAAATTACGTGAACTGAAATTTTCAAATTAAACATTCAAAACGATCTAATCGTAACGCAAACACCCTACGCGTTGCACGCCCATGGGCCGTACGCACACAGCCATTGCTGGCCATGTGCGCGCAGCCCATGCGCTCGTCGCATAGCTGCTGCTGTCCTATCGCAAGCCTCCGCACAGCGCCCCATCGCACGCGAGCTATCGCTCGCAGTGCGCGCGCGCGAGATCGCTCGCTGGGCGCGCTGGCTCGCTCGCTGTGCGCGCGAGCCATCGCTCGCTGGGGCGCGACATCGCTCGCTGGGCGAGCGACATCGCGCGCTGCGCGCGCGAGCCATCGCTCGCTGGGGCGCGACATCGCTCGCTGGGCGAGCGACATCGCGCGCTGCGCGCGCGAGCAGTGCTGGGCGCAGCGCTCGTGGCACGCGAGCTTGCGCTCGCTGCGCGCGAGGCTGCGCGCACTTGTGCGAGGCAGCGCGCGTTGTGGCGCAGCTCGCTTGCTGCCCACACGCGACTGCCTTGGCTCGCCCTTCGCCCATGCCCATTCGTTCATTGCTCGTGGCACACGACACAAGGCAGGGCTGCTGCCTTGTGCTCGTGCACTACGCCCTTGCTCATTGCATTCGTGCCGCACGGGCGACGAGCTCCCTTGCTCGTCGTCGCATGCCTGCATTATACAACACCCCTTAAGGGTAACACGAAGCGTCCATTGATTCGTGCGTGCAAGTTATTTGAACGAATCGCATAAAATTTAAAATTTATATTTAAAATTAATGACAAATTAATAAATATTATTAATTTCATAATTTTAGGGCGAAAAATCGAAAATTTATTATCCAATTGATTTCCGATTGATATGGATTCAAGTCTAGGTCATAAAAATTTAAAATTTATCGTAAATTTACAATTTTTATGGTGGTTTTTAATCATAGGTTTCTAATTAAATTACAATTAATTATGAAAATCAAATTAATTCTAAATTATTCTAATTTTCAACAAATTAATCATAATTACAAATTAGATTGCATAATTAACAAGACTAGGCATTCAAACTTGTTAAACATATGCAGTAGGTCAATCAAAATTCAAGATTTATCAACAAGAATCGCAAATATTTAATTTAACATCTTAAATTTACGAAATTTTGCATTCGAAAAACTAAAACCTTCGAAAAGTCATAGTTAGGCTTCGAATTTGAGAATTCTGGGTTCGGCAGAAAAATACTATTTTTGTCAAAATTTTAGAATGCCTTTTACATGCGGAATTGACACAAAAATCACTCAATTCGGATGAGTAATGAAGAAACTGCCGAAAAACTGCGTACATATAATTAAATAAACGCAATTTGCAATTAATTAACAATTACGAAAATTAATCACCCCTTTTAATTCTTGCAAATTTGTAATATTTAACCATGTTCATGCAATTTAGATTATGAAAATAATAAGGGGCTCGTGATACCACTGTTAGGTTATGATACATATGACATTACATAGATCATGCGGAAACAACCATTAACCCAGGACAACATATTATTTACACATAATCATATAGCATAATTCAGATGCATACTCTTTGTTGCGTGCCCTCCCTAGCTGCGCCCGAACCGAACAAGAACAAGTCTTTTAGGACTCCAAGTGTCGTCCCTCCGTAGATAGTCCACAGCACGTCCGGATCCGCCTTAAGATTGACCAACTAGAATCGCCCTTAAGGTACTAGAAAATTTCGGCACTTTTGAGCAAGATGTGTGTTTTAATTTTCTCTCAAAAAACTCACTTTTGAATACTTTGAAACTTGTGTATAAATTATGACCCCTAGGCCTTTATTTATAGAGTTATGGAAAAGGAATCGTAATCCTAGTAGGATGCGAATTAATTGGAATTAGAATCCTACATGAATTCTATTTAATTAATTTATCCAATTAGGAATAGAAATTTAATCATACACTGACTCTTGTAGATTCAGGAATCACGCATGAGCACAAACTCACACACACACGGCAGCCACAAGGGCTGCCCATGCGCGTGCGAGCAGCAGCCCGCGCAGCACGGCCCACGCAGCCGTGGCCCTTGGCGCGCGCTGGGCCTGCCTTGCGGTAGGCCTGGCCGCTGCCTTGGCTGGGCTTGTGGCGCGCATGCTTGCTGGGCGATGGCCCCGGCTTCGTGCTGGGCCTTCGTCCGGCAAGCCTCGTCCGATGCTAATTCGTACGATACGCTTCCAATTAAATTTCCATTTCCGGAATCTATTTCCGATACGAACAATATTTAACATTTCCGATTCCGGAATTAATTTCCGTTTCGAACAAATATTTAATATTTCCGTTTCCGGAATTATTTTCCGATTCCGGCAATATTTCCGATTCTGACAATATTTCCGTTTCCGGTAATATTTCCGATTCTGGTAATATTTCCATTTCCAATAATATTTTCCGATACGTACCATGTTTCCGTTTCCGGCAACATCTACGACTTGGATAATATTCATATTTCCGATACGATCCATATTTCCGTTTCAGGCAATATCATCGTTTCCGGAGTATTCATTTCTTGCCTGTGACGATCTTAGCTCCCACTGAAACCAAGATCCGTCGGTTCCGAATATTCATAGATGGAGTATTTAATGCCATTAAATACTTGATCCGTTTACGTACTATTTGTGTGACCCTACGGGTTCAGTCAAGAGTAAGCTGTGGATTAATATCATTAATTCCACTTGAACTGAAGCGGCCTCTAGCTAGGCATTCAGCTCACTTGATCTCACTGAATTATTAACTTGTTAATTAATACTGAACCGCATTTATTAGACTTAACATAGAATGCATACTTGGACCAAGGGCATTATTTCCTTCATTAAAGTGGCCTATCAATTTGTTTACACAAGGTACGTACATACCTGTGTGCTTGGAATGTGTGCTAATTGTTGAAACCATGTTGAATTTGTTGTTGAACTTGGCTATGTTGATAGTATTGTTGAACTTGGTGATGTTGATATTATTGACGAACTTAGTCAGGTTGAAATTGCATGTTTAATACAGTTGCATGGACATATTGAACCTATATTGCATTATGAGAATTATAACATGTTAGTATGGATGATTGATGCAAACATGTTTGATTGGGAGCACTAGATTACTTTGTATATATTGATTCAGATAAGTTGATTGTTGTTCCCTTTTAGCTTTTCACTACTTTATGAGGGCCGAGGACCTTGTTTAGTAAGTTGAAACCTTATACCCATATAGAGGGGTTAATCAGTATTAAAGGAAAGGTTGGATTTAATTGGAATGAGTCTTGTTTGATCCATTTATGATACTTACTTAATTCCAAGATAAAAACAGTTGTGAATACATGTGGTTTGTATGCCTTATGTGATTGTTGAGTCATAACAGGGTTTCAATTTGTAAATCATGTAAAGTGAAACTGAGTAGCAATAGCTTTAGACTGTGCACGTCTAAAGTGACGGACAAACAGGAGTTGGGGTTCATGGTGGTAGCCCATGGCCTTTAATTCGGACCGGATTGATCACAGTGTCCTATTTTTATTCAAACGTTCCTCGATATCGCAGGTCACTGAGGTTACGGAGTCGCGCCCGTACCTCGTCTTCCTTAGTGAAGCCTCTAGCTAGAAAACTCGGTCCATTGTCTATTTCAACTAAAATAATATTATTGTTATAAGTCTAGCCTAGTCTAGTCAAGTATGGTCGTCAAATTATCATGTTTGTCTGCCCTTATTTATGTTCATTAGTATCATGTTAGGATGGTTCGTTTAATAGTATCATGTTAGGATTATTATCGTTTTAGTATGTAGTACTCAGCTTTGCTGATACGTGCTATGTTTGTGTGTGTTGATCATGGCTATGCCTTATTGATCCTGTGATGACCCAACTTTGGTGAGCAGTCTCTAAGGATCAATAAGCGTTGCCCATCTACAGGTTTGAAGATGATGCATCATTGGGATCGGGATTAGAGAACTTGTAGTTATATTTGTTTTATTAAGTGATTTGGTTTGTTAACTTAGATTTGAAAGTTGTCTTACTATTCGTATTTCCTGATTTCCGTTAATTGGTTTTGGACTTAATATGTAATCGATTATTTATGAACCTCAAAGTTAGTTTTATGTTTTCCGCTGCAAAATTCTGAATAAGCCGTACGTTTTCACACGGGCGATAATGCCTTGATAATTCTCTACGTTTTATGTTAAAAAGTTATTTTAGAAAAGAGAGAATTGTCGGGGTGTTACAAAGTGGTATCTAGAAGCTAAGGTTTTACTTTAATAAAATTTTAGGCGCCTAACTATCTAGTTATTTAAAATAAATTTCTTAAAAATCGAGCTTCTACGTATTATAGTGTTCAAAAAAATTGGTACTTTTTTTTGGGGGGCCAATTTCCTTTTATCTTGTTTGAAAGTATATAATATTTCTATTTAAGTTCGAAATCAAGTTATTTTTTTCAAGTTAAAGTGATACTTTCGACATTTTTATTTTTCTTATTATTTATTATTCAAAAAAAAATATATAATAATAATAATATGAATACATTTTTTTTAAAGGAGTTCAAATTTTTTTTAAGTTGTTTCAAGAGTTAGAATTCGTTATTTAGGAAATATAAATCTTTTTCGAATTAATAACTTTATTTTCGAATTTATTCGCTACGCATTTCCTTAATTTATTTTACTTAATTTATTTTATATTTATATATATGTTATTATTTTATGTTATAATTTTCTTATATTATCGTTCTTTTACTTTGTCATTTAAATTATTTCAATGCTTTAGTTTATGAGAGATGGGTAGTATAAGAAGGGCATATAAGATAGAATTATATGTGCATTAGTAGCTAGTCAATGCTAGCATAAGAAATGGATTGTTATGTACGTGCGTGTGCTAATGGTTTAATGTTACATTTAAATGTGCATAAAGAATTGATTGATTCCACCAAAGTTATTGCATTATTGAGCTTTGTTTATGATTTGGTTGGAAAATCGTTAGTGAGACATGGAATTGTTTATTTCAGGAATAAAATGTTTCTTTCCAAGTATACCAACATAGGATCCTTCGAGAAGCTTGATATAGAAACCCCCTGACATTTACGTGAAGAAAATTGTGTTTGGATGTGAATATCATGCTAAAGTTCAAGGGCAACCTATCTTCATGAGAAAGGATACCATAGCAGCCACTATCATTAATTGCTTACCTAATAAATTCCCATACCTAGAACTCAAGGAAAAGTTTAAAGACATGCATTCTGATAATGGAACTCCAAACTTGGCTAAGTATGGGACTTGGGATGGTAGATGGAAATATGACTCAGAAATTCTGACCACCATTATTGAGGCGGCAGAAAGTGGGTTTAGAGACGGTAAAATCGTAGGGAGTCATGTTGGAGATGTAGTTATAGAAGAACCTATGGGAGTAAGTGTAAATAATGACCTAGAAGAAAATGATGTAGCTGTGGAGAATGAGAATGTAGGTGTTGAGGCAGAGAATCCTAACCCAGCGGCCCATGAGCCAACCATTGAGATTTCTAGTGATTCAGATGCAGAGCTCGAAAGTGAACAGGAGATTTCAAGTGAGCCTAATCAAGATGAAGACATGGAAGAAGATGAAGACCCTGAGAAAGAGTTTGATGATCTTGAGATCTAAATTTCACTCCGCAAGTCTCAGGAGCAATGGATAGGCAAGAGGCCACAAATACTTTGAAGTCATAATAGTTAATTAGCTCTTTTATGTTTTAAAGAATAAGTAGCAAAGCTACAACAGTTTAAGGTTAAAGTTTATTGAAGTTTGAAATGTTCTTTATTATTTTGAAGGATGTAATAAACCTTTATGGAGTTAGCAATAAAAGTTAAAGTTTTCAAGGAATTGTTCTTTATTCTATTTTGAGGATTCCATAATACCCCAACCTTTAGGTAACACGTCATGGATTAATTTTTCTATTGGTTGCATACTCAGTGTGAATTGTGGATCAATTTAATTGCCACAATAATATTAAATGATTTGAGTACATAAAGGAAGTGAGGGCCAATCTAGACCCTCATGACCAATATGATTCAAAATGTTATGCCTTATGTGCAGTGTGTGAATGTCTTTCGTGAATTATTGAGGATGATTATTTTTCAATGATGATTGCATCTTGTAGACGATCGTTGCACCTTCGTAAACGATTGTCGTGCCTTCGTAAATGATGTGTATTAATGTGAACATTATTGGTTGAGGCGATCTTTATGGTCAATTCAAGTATTAAATCGTATGGGATAACGTATAGGTGATGTTTCAAACCTAAAGTAGAGTATACTAATTGCAGGTCGCGTTCTAGAATGGCCAACAACAATGATCTAGCCGTTGCTATTCGCCTCTTGGCGGAAAAGCTGACTCAGGAAAGAATTGAGCGCCCCAATTCTGCAGGGGAAATGTTTGAAAGACTTGCTAGGGTTAAACCACCATACTTCAAGGGGCAATCAGACCCTACCTTCTTAGAAAATTGGATTAGGGAGTTTGAGAAACTGTTTGAGGCTGTGAGTTACCCTAGGAGTATGAGAGTAGGTCAAGCTGTCCTTTACCTAAAAGATGAAGCCGATATGTGGTGGAGAGAGAATGAAACTAGGCTAAGTACTTCCGAGGGATTTAATTGGGACTCATTTGTTGTTGCATTGAGGGAAAAGTTTTATCCTCCTTTTATAACAAAACGAAAAGCGCAGGAATTCATAAACCTTGGGATGGGGAGTATGACCATCGCTGAATATTATAGCAAATTTATAGCGCTGTCGAAGTTTGCACCTGAGGTTGTAGCCACAGAAGAGATAAAGGCTCAGAGGTTTGGGCAAGGGTTGACCGATGAGATCCAGTTGGGATTAGGTGGAGAAACCTTTACATCTTTAGATAATGTGTATGAGAGGACCGCTCATATTTATGGTTTGCATGTCCATAAGGGACGAGAAAAATGTTGTTGGGGAGAAAAGAAAAGAGTTTAATGCCCGGGAAAACCAAGGAAATTTCAAGAGGAATATGAATGAGAATATGAATGGGAATGGAAATTTTCGAGGAGGAAACAGTCAGGGGCACAACAATAGGAGTAAATCCGAGAGAGTGTATCACTGCAAGAGGTGCAACAATAACCACCCTGGGAAGGACTGTAAAGGAAAATTGGTGAATTGCCACTATTGTCAGAAAAGGGGGCATAGAGAGTTTGAGTGCTTCACTAAGCCCAGAAAGGAACAAAATAGTAATGGAGGTGGGAACCAAGAGAGGTTTAACCAGTCTGGAGGTCAAAATTCAAAGCCTGGAGGGACACAAAACAATCAAGAGAACTATAATAAGCCTGCAAATTATAACAAGAACCAGAATAAGGCTCCGGGCAAACTATTCGTGATGAGTAGAAAAGAAGCTGAATATTCTGCAGACGTAGTTCATGGTACTGTTTCTATTAACTCCGTGCTAGTCAAAACATTATTTGATTCAGTAGCAACTTATTCTTTTGTTTTGTCATTTGTTATTAAGAGTCTGAAATTAGTAGATTTTGAATGATTGACTTACCTGTTATTATGCCCACCGGTGTAACCATAAGGTGTATAAAATTATATAAGAACTTGCCTTTGAAGACAAAAGATTGCGTTTTCCCTTCTGATTTGACAAACGTTTAATTTTAGGGACCTAGATGTAATTCCAGGGATGGATTGACTAAGTTTGTACAAGGTTAACATAGACTGCGAAATTCAGAAAGTAAGTTTAAGGAACCCTATTAGAAAGGTTGACCTCATATCGACATTTTGAGAAGTCCAATAACCCTTAGTTATTTCGGTAATGCAAGTGAGGAAATTTATGAATAAGGAGTGTGAGCTATTTCTCTGTAGTGTGCCAGTTGGGAGTAAATAAGTTGGAGTGAAGATCGAGGTTGTTCCCAGTGTGAATGAATTCGTTGTTGTGTTTCCGAGTGGAATTGCGAGTATGTCACAAGCTAGAGCATTTGAGTGCACTATAGAGTTAAATCTTGAAACAATTCCTATATCTGAAACACCGTATAGCATGACACCTCCTGAAATGAGCTAATTAGGACACAGTTGCAAGAGTTGTTTGGTCAAGGAATATATTAGGCCTAGTACATCACCGTGGGGAGCTCCTGTGCTGTTTGTTAAGGGGAAAGATAAGAGTATGGAATCATGCATCGCTTTTAGGGAGATAAACACCATCAAGAACAAGTATCCCTTGCCTAGAATAGATGACATATTGGACCAATTGAATTGGACGAGTGTGTTCTCGAAGACTGATTTGGGTTTAAAGTACCACTGATTGAGAGTAGCTGATAAGAATATACTTAAGACCTCATTAGGATTCGTTATTGTCAATAAGGGTTTAGAGTAACGTCTTTTGGGTTAACCAATGCACCTGCATTAATTATGGATTTGATGAATGAGATTTTCTACGAATTCCGAATTAAGTTCGTTATTATGTTATTGATGATATCCCGATTTGTTCAAGGAATGAGAAAGAACATGACAAACACTTGAGAATTACTTGGAGACGCCTAGAAAGAATCTAGTTTTATAAAATGAAGTATACAAATCTTGAAGTCATATGTGTATAAGTGACACCGAAGGAAAAGTGAAGGACTAAATTGATTGAGAACTATGTTACGTAAGGGAATAAATTTAAGAGAATATTTGAGTGGTCCAGGATCGTTAGAAATCATTTGTTATCTGGAAAAGATGAAAGGAATACATGAGTTGGTGCAAGAGCTAAGAGTTAAGCCCAAAAGTTATACACCCATGAAAAGCGTAATGAGGTTCGGTAACAAGGAAAAGTTTAACAGAAGGAGTTTCTGTAGATCCTGCTAAGATTCAAGTGTTAGGTTATGATACATATGACAATACATAAATCATGCGGAAAAACCATAAAGCCAGGAAAACATATTATTTACACATAATCATTTAGCATAGTATAGATGCATACACTTTGTAGCGTGCCTTCCTTAGCTGCGCCCGAACCGAACAAGAACAAGTCTTTAGGACTCCAAGTGTCGTCCCTCCGTAGATAGTTCACAGTACGTCCGGATCCGCCTCAAGATTGACCAACTAGAATCGCCCTTAAGGTGCTTAGGAATTTTCGGCTATTATTGTGCAAGAGAGTGGCTGAATTTTCTTTCAAAAACTTACCCTTTGAATACTTCAATCGTGCGTATAAATTATGAACCTAGGCCCTTATTTATAGAGGTTTGGAAAGGGAATTGGAATCCTAGTAGGATACGATTTAATTAAACTTAGAATCCTACAAGGACTCAAATTAATTAAATAATCCTAATGGGAATAGGAATTTTAATCACACACCAAAACCTAATAGATTTAGGAATTGTGCATGGACACAAACACACACGCACGGAGCCACGAGGGCGCCCGCACGCATGCGCTCGGCCCACGCAGCCCACTCTGGGCAGCTTTGCCTTGGCGCGCTGGGCCTGCCTTGCGGTGGGCTTGGCGCTGCTGCGGGCTGGGCGTGCGCGCGTCCTTGCTTGCTGGGCGATGGCCTGGCTTCGTGCTGGGCCTTCGTCCGGCAGGCCTCGTCTGATGCTTATTCGTACGATACACTTCCGATTAAATTCCCGATTCCGGAATTCATTTCCGATACGAACAATATTTAATATTTCCGATTCCGGAATTAATTTCCGTTTCGAACAAATATTTAATATTTCCGTTTCCGGTAATATTTTCCGATTCCGATAATATTTCCGATTCTGACAATATTTCCGTTTCCGGCAATATTTCCGTTTCCGGCAATATTTTCGATTCCGGCAATATTTCCATTTCCGATAATATTTTCCGATACGTACCATGTTTCCGTTTCCGGCAACATCTACGACTTGTATAATATTTATATTTCCGATACGATCCATATTTCCGTTTCCGGCAATATCATCGTTTCCGGAGTATTCATTTCTTGCTTTGTGACGATCTCAGCTCCCACTGAAACCAAGATCCGTCGATTCCGAATATCCATAGATAGAGTATTTAATGCCATTAAATACTTGATCCGTTTACGTACTATTTGTGTGACCCTACGTGTTCAGTCAAGAGTAAGCTGTGGATTAATATCATTAATTCCACTTGAACTGAAGCGGCCTCTAGCTAGGCATTCAGCTCACTTGATCTCACTGAATTATTAACTTGTTAATTAATACTAAACCGCATTTATTAGACTTTAACATTGAATGCATACTTGGACCAAGGGCATTATTTCCTTCAGTCTCCCACTTGTCCTTAGGGACAAGTGTGCATTTCCTAATTCCTTTGTCGCTCGATGCTTTCTCTTGAACATAAGGTAAGAGTTGTCATCCTTATTATGTCCAAAGGTGTTTCTCGGTTTCAGAGTTCAACTGATCAAATAAGAAGATAATCATAGCCTATGATTCATCTGAGCACGGCCATGCATTTCACAGTTTCTAGCTCTCCGAGTGGCCTTGTACAACTTTTAAGCATCTCATCCCGATTTATGGGAGGACAATCCCAATCTTGCGATCTTGAGATTAGACTTCGTTTGATAGGTGATTACCTGAGCGTTGCCTTTATAGCCTCCTTTTACGGTGCGACGGTTGGTCAACGTCAAAGCAACCAGTTCTCAAACAAGTAATCTCAAATCACTCAGGTATTGAGGATTTAGTGTCTAATAATTTTAATGAAATTTACTTATGACAGATTTTCATCTCTTACAGTAAAGTTTCATAGGTCTGTCCGATACTAGTCTTCCCAAAGTAAGTATCTATGCAAATGATTATGACATTGCCATGTCTACATAGTTCAAGAAACAGAACTACTAGTCATCTTGCATTCTAGTCGTCTAACGTTTTCTATGCGTCCAATTTTATAGATAACTCCGACCAGGGACCATTTTCAACTTTTGACATTCAAGTTCACTTGATAGACATTTCTTAGTCATAGGACTGGTCCTGACAGTCTATCTTGAATATATCGCCAAATTGAAGGGACTCATCATTTAATACTAAACCAAGATTAAATGGAATATGAAAATACATTTCATATATGATAAATGTTTAACCCTTATGTTTTACAACTATGGGCCTCAAACCCATCTTTAAAACAGTTCATTGAATTCAAAGCTATGCTTGATTTCCAGTGCTACAATGTGAGTGTTGCTTCTCACTTGTTGCATAGGTTTAGTTATCATGCTTTGCCAATCTTAATATCCTTTTCATCGAATGTTCTTCGAGATATGATGATAAGATCTTTTGAGTTTGTTTATTATGTGATCTAGTCTTTCTTGCTACATTAGTGGTTCTACGCATTTTGCAATGAAGAACTATCAAGTCAGTAGACATGTGATCTACCAAAGTTCAGTGAAGAACTCTTAAATTAAACAACCCTGTTTCATTGCTTCTTAGGCAATAATTACTTTCACTTCAACTGTATAGCTTGCTAGTGATACTTTGTTTGGATTTACTTATCCAAGCAGTTCACAGATATGTGGAAGAATTTCCAGCTGTATCTTTGAACATAGAAATTAATATTTAATTTCCCACGCAACAACTCATGGTCTCCAATCCATGTTGCCATTTTAAAACACGATGCTCTTTAGCTCGTCCTTGTCAATGGTTAACTCCAAAGGGTCTTGCTTGATCCTTTGCCAGTGTTTATGCGTGTAGCATCAATATTTAGCATATCTTTATTTCCTTGAATCAAGAACTATTCCTATGTACCTTTTTAAGTACCATAAGTATTCTTGATCTGAATCTAGTTGATCTTCACTTAGATCAATAGAGATTGGTGTATGTTCGTCATGCCTAAAGTCATACGATACTTTTTGGCGATCCTCATATTATATCATACATGATAAATTCTTTTGCAGAATAATTCTCAATTGAATTCTATTCATGTAACTTTAGCTCATTCAATTTCAGTAGATACTGAATCCAGCTAAATTCTTTGACATATAATATAGGTGAAGAATCTAATCTAGATCCTTTGATGTTTAACTTAGTAAATGCTTATACAAAGTTCAAACATTCTTTACTTAGATTTATTCACATGGGTCGAATATCTCCAATAGAGTATTTCGTCTTTGATTTAGTAAATGCCATTACTTAATCCAAAACAATATGATAAGATCTTTGTAATAGAACTTAATACCCATTATGCACTAAGTTTCGCCATGGTCCATCATTGATGAATAATTTCAAATCTAAGTCATTAGCATTTGAATGTTGTTTCACAATAGAGAGATATGTGTGTGATACACATAGGACCAATTAAGTTTTACGTACTCCCACTAAACTTCTTATATATCTATAAGAATCATGTACATTTTATGAAACTAAAATACTTATTAGCTTCACTAAAATACAGTTCCAATTCCCAATTGCTTGCTTAAATCTGTACTTAGATTTCATAAGCTAGCATTCCTTTTCAAGCATTTATTTGGATCCATAAATCCTATGACATGCCATGTACATAGTTTCTTCCAACATTTGACTGAGGAAGGTGTTTTTTCATCCAATTGCCATATGTACCAATATACAATCATTGCTTGAATTATAGACTTAAGCATTACGATTTTGCATGAGGCTTCAACACAATCCACGCCGTGAATTTGCTTGTAACCTTTAGCAACTAATCTAGCTTTGTGTGTGAACACAATTCCATGTTTGATTGTTTTTATCTTTAAAACCAACTTGCAACCAATAGGTGTGAAACTATTCTTGCAAATCAACAAAAATTCAATTTTGTCATCAAAACATTGAGTATGTTTTATGGCCTCTAACCATTTAAAACATTTGAGTCTATATATGGCCTCTAACCATTTTAGGGAATCTGGGTTTCGTCATAGCTTTCTCACAGGTCACAAACTCACGATAATAGTTTGACTGCAAGTTGTAGGTTTCTTCATTATCTAATAGAAGAATCGCATAGCTTCAGTGACCTGAACTCCATGTTTCTTCACTATCTATCTAATAGAAGAATCTCATAGTTTCAGTGACTTTAACTCTATGCCTACATGGGTATAGAACATCAAACAATAGAATATCAATAGCCACTTGAAAGTCCTTTAAATATTTGTTCTCCTTGAAGCACTTGTAAAGTCTTCTAAGAGGTGTCTATTCTTTAAAAGCCACTTCTAAAGTCCTTAAAGAATAAGTTTGGATTTTCTGAAGCACTTCGAAAAGCCTCCGGAATGTCCGTTTATGTTTGTTGTTCGCCTCGAAGACTCTCGAGGTCTATTTTCTCCCACTTGTCATTTTGGAAACGAATCTCCAAAAGGACATTATTTCGAGCAAACAAACATTATGTTCTCAAAAATTCGTGGTAGAAACAATACCCTTGTGTCTCATTTGAATAAATCACAATGAAACATATATCTATATTTGGGCCTTAGTTTGTCGAATGACAAACACTAAGCTCCCACTGAGTTGAGGAACTCTTTAGATATATTATGAAAAGATATACTGAATTTACTTTTCAATAGCTTTGACGAATTTGGTTTAGTTTGGTGGTAGTTGAGCATTTTGTTTAGAAATTATAGGAAAAGTCTTTATGATTCATCATTAATCGAATCAAGTACTAATTGACTTCGATTATTCCAACTAAGATATGTCATATCTTATGGACCTAGATTGTGAAATTACAACACACAATCATTGATGATCATATTTGGTCTCAAGTAATCATCAACATGATTTATCCTAGATCTTTATGATTTCTTACCAAGTGGATTTTATACTTCTGAATCTTTGAACTAGCCAAACAGATTCAAACTTATATCACTTGGAGTAAATAAACTTATATTCACTCAAATCCATGTGAAATAATAAAGTCATAAAATCTTTCTTTAGCTTTGAACTCTATTGTCTAGGCGTTCTAACAATAGTTCATATCTTTTGTTACTTTCAACAAGTAAGACTAGTTGTCTTAAATTGATCTAGAAATCAATCAACTTTCAAAAGTCCATCAAAATAGAGCTTTTGAATGTTAACTTGTTGATATGGTCTAAGCAACAATGCTAAAGGTTAGTGGAACTCAAATCAAGAGATTGATTTGAACCTAGTAAAGTTCTTATTGTTAAAGAGTAGTTTGTTTTAATCAAGCATATTGACTCAACCCGTAAATGACCATTTCATTCAAACAAACAAACAAGCATTGTTTTTGTTCTTCTGAATGTGAGTCTTTCTGTGTTTGAAAACAGAAATTTAGGTATGCTGATTATGGAACAAAATATCCATTAAGTTCCAGCCTTTTGAAAGGACTTAAAACAAACTAGATGACCCTACAACTAATGTAGCATTGCCATGCTTCATTTCCCACTTGTAGGTCATTAGTGTATCCTAGCTTCCATTGTTTGAGTTATTACCGAAGTAAGAACCTCAAGCGGTATATGATACCAAGGAAGTTTGATTGCTAGGTCACTGCTCTTTTAAACATAAACTTATAGGTAGAAACGGAATTGTAAATTCCTTTCATTTGTTCCTTTGTTTTCCTATTTCTCATACCCTTTCTAATAGCCTTAAGAATTGAATTCTCTAGTGTTGACTTTTATAATTTGTTTAGACATGTCCAATGTCACTCCAACAAAGTTCTTACCATTTACGTTGAATATTCTGTTTCAACTAGATGATCTTACCAGAAGCTTCTAAAGTTCTCTAAGCATCGATCTATTCGAATGTCTAGGGACTAGACTCATTCGAGAATTAAATGGACAAAGATATTAGGTTGTTAACCATTGGTAAAGCTGAGCGTTTAAACTCAATGCTTTATGATCTCAAAACTACATTGTATTTTGAATTCACAAGCACTAATCGGTTCGCCATTCGACTTTGATACTCGAAAACAACCATAAAAGTCGATATAAGAAACGTACATTTTAAATTGCTCACTTTCTCTCATTTCTGTGAATCGTTCTTGGATTCACTACCAATCGAGGAAATTTACTGTTACCTTTCTAAAAGGATTTATTGCAATGCAAGATATTTAATTATAACCAATAATTAAAACATACATTGAAGCATGCAAAGTCTAAACATTTATCATGAATAATAACTTGAAAATTAAAGCAATCATGCAATTCAAACAAGTTATTAGCATTTTATTTGAATTTATTGTTCCGGCAGGTGTGAATAAAATGATTCCAATCATTGAAGAATTAAGCACAGTTTGTCGACTCAATCCTAAAACATCTTAGGTAAGCAAAAACCTTTTGCTAATAGTCTAGAAACTATTCTTGGTTGATAGGCACGTCTAAGAACTTATTAGGTAAACCTATCCATTTTGCCACGACATAAAAGGACTCCTAACTTATATCGTTGAGTTTCACCAAAACTAACATGTACTCACAATTATTTGTGTACCTTGCCCCTTTAGGACCAATAAGTAACACCTCGCTGAGCGAAAACTATTACTAGATTGATGTAAAGGATATCCAAGCAAGTGTATATTTTGGCATGGCACCTTTTAACTCAATTTTTAAGTTTGGAACTTAAGGCTCTTACTATGTTGGTTAGATTTTAAGTGAACTAAAATCCTTAATCATGCAACATAATCAAGCCACAATCTCATGCATAATTAAGACATATTTAAAGCAATAAATAACTTAAAGCATGCATAAGATAAATGTGATCTAGTATGGCCCGACTTCATCTTGAAGCTTCAACTTCAAAGTCCGTCTCGAAAATCTCCGTGGGAGGCACCATTTTCTTCAAATAGGATAAGCTATAATTAAACTAATTACAACTATTTGATGGTACGTAGACCATATTTGAATTGAAAAACAATTTTGGTACTTTAGGCCAATTACATTCAAATTAATGGTACACAGACCATATTTTTTATTCTATTTGGGCCATACTAGTCATTTCATAACCTGCAAAACAGTACATATACAATATATACCATTCACCCATTCATTATCATGAATGGCCCACATAGCTGGTTAGTAAAACACATTATGCATCACATAAACATTTGCAGCAATTAATCAAGGGCACCAATAATCTACAAATTATTCAGTCCTTATTAATTCTAATCAAGTTGTTTTAACCTTAAGGATTTGTATACCTAATCAAGAGTTTATGACTAAAAGGGCTCCCACTTAAACAAATAAATTCATATGCTTTACTAATTTTAAACATAAAAATGTATTTCTAGTCTAACCGGAAACATACAAATTTAATTAAAATTTAAAGCTCATATAAATTTATAATTGAATCCGCTTATTTAATTTATTTTTCAGTCGTTTTTAAATTAATTCATGATTTTAATTTTAGTAAAATAATTAAAATAAATGAAATTTATTATAATTATAATATTCAAAATTAAAATCCAGGAAAATAATTTAAATTATTAAATTTAAAATCAATTAAAATTACGTAAACTGAAAATTTCAAATTAAAATTTTAAAACGATCTAATCGTAACTCAAAGCACGCACCTACATCACGCAACGCACAGCCATATGCCACACGCACGCAGCCATCGCTGGCCATGTGCGCGCAGCCTATGTGCTGCGTCGCATCTGCTGCTGCTCACCATCGCAAGGCGCGCGCCAGCGCTCGTCGCAACACGCTCGCTGCTCACCATCGCTGGGCGCAGTGCTCGTCGCCCGCGCTCGCTGCTCACCATCGCTGGGCGCAGCGCTCGTCGCACGCGAGCTTGCGCTCGCTGCGCGCGAGGCTTCGCACGTTGTGCGCGGCAGTTGCGTCGTGGCGCAGCTCGCCTGCTGCCCACACGCGACTGTCGCTGCCTTGCTCTCGCCCTTGCCCACTCGCCCTTGCCCACTCGCTCGTCGCACACAGCACACGACACAAGGCAGGGTTGCTGCCTTGTGCTCGTGCACCATGGCCTTGCTCATTGCATTCGTACCGCATGGGCGACGAGCTCCCTTGCTCGTCGTCGCATGCCCGCACTATACAACACCCCTTAAGGGTAACACGTAGCGTCCATTGCTTTGTGCGTGCAAGTTATATGAGCGAATCGCATAAAAATTAAAAATTTTATTTTCAAAATTAATGACAAATTAATAAATCATATTAATTTCATAATTTTGAGGGCGAAAAATCGAAAATTTATTAATTAATTGATTTCCGATTTACATGGATTCAAGTCTAGGTCATAAAAATTTAAAATTTAACACAAATTTACAATTTTTATGGTGGTTTTTAATCATAGGTATCTAATTAAATTATTAACTAATTATGAAAATCAAATTAATTCTAAATTATTCCAATTTTCAACAAATTAATCATAATTACAAATTAGATTGCATAATTAACAAGGCTAGGAATTCAAACTTGTTAAACATATACAGTAGGTCAATCAAAAATTCAAGATTTAACAACAAGAATCGCAAATATTTAATTTAACATCTTAAATTTACGAAATTTTGCGTTCCAAAAACTAAAACCTCCGAAAAGTCATAGTTAGGCTTCGAATTTGAGAATTCTGGGTTCAGCCGAAAAACTCTATTTTTGTCAAAATTCTGCCTTTTACATGCGGAATTGACACAAAAATCACTCGATTTGGATGAGTAACGAAGAAACTGCGGAAAAACTACGTACATATAATTAAATAAACGCAATTTGCAATTAATTAACAATTACGAAAATTAATCACCCCTTTTAATTCTTGAAAATTTGTAATATTTAACCATGTTTATGCAATTTAGATTATGAAAATAATAAGAGGCTCGTGATACCACTGTTAGGTTATGATACATATGACAATACATAAATCATGCGGAAAAACCATAAAGCCAGGAAAGCATATTATTCACACATAATCATTTAGCATAGTATAGATGCATACACTTTGTAGCGTGCCTTCCTTAGCTGCGCCCGAACCGAACAAGAACAAGTCTTTAGGACTCCAAGTGTCGTCCCTCCGTAGATAGTCCACAGTACGTCCGGATCCGCCTCAAGATTGACCAACTAGAATCGCCCTTAAGGTGCTTAGGAATTTTCGGCTATTATTGTGCAAGAGAGTGGCTGAATTTTCTTTCAAAAACTTACCCTTTGAATACTTCAATCGTGCGTATAAATTATGAACCTAGGCCCTTATTTATAGAGGTTTGGAAAGGGAATTGGAATCCTAGTAGGATACGATTTAATTAAACTTAGAATCCTACAAGGACTCAAATTAATTAAATAATCCTAATGGGAATAGGAATTTTAATCACACACCAAAACCTAATAGATTTAGGAATTGTGCATGGACACAAACACACACGCACGGAGCCACGAGGGCGCCCGCACGCATGCGCTCGGCCCACGCAGCCCACGCTGGGCAGCTTTGCCTTGGCGCGCTGGGTCTGCCTTGCGGTGGGCCTGGGGCTGCTGCGGGCTGGGCGTGCGCGCGTCCTTGCTTGCTGGGCGATGGCCTGGCTTCGTGCTGGGCCTTCGTCCGGCAGGACTCGTCCGATGCTTATTCGTACGATACACTTCCGATTAAATTCCCGATTCCGGAATTCATTTCCGATACGAACGATATTTAATATTTCAGATTCCGGAATTAATTTCCGTTTCGAACAAATATTTAATATTTCCGTTTCCGGTAATATTTTCCGATTCCGATAATATTTCCGATTCTGACAATATTTCCGTTTTCGGCAATATTTCCGATTCCGGCAATATTTCCATTTCCAATAATATTTTCCGATACGTACCATGTTTCCGTTTCCGGCAACATCTACGACTTGGATAATATTTATATTTCCGATACGATCCATATTTCCGTTTCCGGCAATATCATCGTTTCCGGAGTATTCATTTCTTGCTTTGTGACGATCTCAGCTCCCACTGAAACCAAGATCCGTCGATTCCGAATATCCATAGATAGAGTATTTAATGCCATTAAATACTTGATCCGTTTACGTACTATTTGTGTGACCCTACGGGTTCAGTCAAGAGTAAGCTGTGGATTAATATCATTAATTCCACTTGACACTACTACAAAAATGGCCAAAGAGATCTATAAGAAGAGACCCTTTGATCGATATAACGGGTCTCTTTAGTGTAAGAGATCTAATATTATAGATAACGGATCTCTTATATATCAAATTACCCACTTTAAAATTGGAGGGGAAAAAGAAGAAACCCGTTATTTAAGTTAACGGGTCTATAGTGTGTAAAAGGCCCACTTTATTTTCCGTACAAAATAAAATAATAAAACAAAAGACCTGTTTTATAACTAACCGGGTCTCTAACTTGTGTGATGGCCCACCACGTTTTTTTAGAAAACAAATTAATTAAAGAGAGACCCGTCCTTTGAATAACAGGTCTCCAATTTCCTTATTTGTCCCGTGCGAAACCACCTTCACTCTGTCAGTCTGTGTTGTTTCTTCTTCCTCGATTAGGGTTACAGCTCCATTGGCAAACAACACTTCGTACCAACGACGACCCTCGCCACCAGCGTTCACCATCCAGGCCACCTCACCACCAGCGTTCACCGTCAACGGCGACCTCACCACTGCGGTCACCACCAACGGCGACCTCACCACTAGCGTACTACAAATAGGTTTTGTCTTCTCATCATGACTCTCTTCTTTTCTTTAATTTTTGTTTCGAATTTTTGAATTTCTTGTGGGTTTTTCGAGTTCATTTGTAATCTGCTAGAAAGGAAGTTTTTTTTTTCTGAATTTTTCAACTTCAATTAAGTATTGATGTTTAATGGTGTTTGGGCCTCTTCTGTGAGATTATGGTGGTCGTGAGTTACTCAATCATGTTGTATTGCCCCAAAATTTGGGGACTTCTCCTATTAAAGAAATTAAGATAAACTTTCGAATCTTATGAAACATATGTGATCTTCTTATATGCAATGTATTGATTTTAATACAGTTCTTGTCACTAGAATTCCTCGACTGGTTGAATTGCTTGTTTCGGTCTGTTTTTTTAATCCCTGGAGTAGTTATGGAACTCCAGTGACTTGGCTTAATCATCTTATAGTTGCTGAGATGCCTTGTGTCGCATCCATGTGCGATTCTTTCACTTGACCTATGCACCAAACCACAAACCAGTAGTCTATTTGTATCCCTGATGTCTTTTATCAGGGAAGAGAAACCTGAAAGTCGTTCTGAATAAGTTTTGCTGCATGATTGAAGTTTTAGTTTGTACGATATTATTGTTTTTAGTTAAGTTGTCCAGAGATCATTAGGGTATGATGTTATTAGTTTTAATCGAATCTTATGAAACATATGTGATCTTTTAATATGCGATGTATTGATTTGAATACAGTTCTTGTCACCAGATTTCCTCAACTTACTGAATTGCTTGTTTTGGTCTGCTTTTTAATCTCTGGAGTAGTTCTGGAACTCCAGTGACTTGGCTCAGTCATCTGATCCTTTTCCATGGTTGCTGAGATGCCTTGTAATGCATCCATATGTGATTCTTTCACTTGGCCTACACATCAAACCATAAACCAGGAGTCTACAAGCTCTGTTAACTACTTGGGGATGTTAAAACTGCTCCATACCCACCTAGACCACACACACTTGGGCATATATCATGGCAGACTTGTGCACCAACACTGTGGTTGCTGCGTAGTTTTGAATTTGGAATTTTTCTGTTTCTAATAAATTCACCATCCATGTTTTTTTCAATGAGAATATTAATACCTTCAGTAGCCCCAACAGTCCTCTATTGCGGTTAGTTTGTGAAATTAGTATTTTGTGAAACTTTAATGCGATAAGTTAGGCCTTGATTTTGTGAGTTTCCTTGTTTGATTTAATTTCATTTGTCCGGTTGCATTAGGATGAAACGACATATATTAAAATGCTAGTTGGTGTATTTACAAACGATGTTCGAAGTCTCAAGTTGCCAGTATTAGTTTGTGTTGAGACTGTTGACTATACGATTAAACCTAGCTATCCCGATTCCTGAAATTGTGACATGAATTAAGAGTTACTCCTGATAGGACGATGATGATCTCGTTACTATTAGGAGTCTTTTTTGAGGAGAAGAATGTTCTTCCCGCATAGAAGAAAGAGTGTCAAAAGGCAGTTGATGCTCCATTAACCAAGAACATTGAAGCTGTCCCAGAGTTTAAGGCCTATTTGGCAGCAAGGTTTTCATTGAAGTCAGGCATGAATCCTCATGAGCTTATCTTTTAGAGAGTATCCTAGTTTTTTTTACACGATATCAATTTCTTGTGGAATCCTGTAAATTTGTTAGATGCAATGTGAAGGAAATAATGCCCTTGGTCCAAGTATGCATTCTAAGTTAAGTCTAATAAATGCGGTTCAGTATTAATTAACAAGTTAATAATTCAGTGAGATCAAGTGAGCTGAATGCCTAGCTAGAGGCCGCTTCAGTTCAAGTGGAATTAATGATATTAATCCACAGCTTACTCTTGACTGAACCCGTAGGGTCACACAAATAGTACGTAAACGGATCAAGTATTTAATGGCATTAAATACTCCATCTATGAATATTCGGAAACGACGGATCTTGGTTTCAGTGGGAGCTAAGATCGTCACAGGCAAGAAATGAATACTCCAGAAACGATGATATTGCCGGAAACGGAAATATGGATCGTATCGGAAATATGAATATTATCCAAGTCGTAGATGTTGCCGGAAACGGAAACATGGTACGTATCGGAAAATATTATTGGAAATGGAAATATTACCAGAATTGGAAATATTGCCGGAAACGGAAATATTGTCAGAATCGGAAATATTACCGGAATCGGAAAATAATTCCGGAAACGGAAATATTAAATATTTGTTCGAAACGGAAATTAATTCCGGAATCGGAAATATTAAATATTGTTCGTATCGGAAATAGATTCCGGAAATGGAAATTTAATCGGAAGCGTATCGTACGAATTAGCATCGGACGAGGCCTGCCGGACGAAGGCCCAGCACGAAGCCAGGCCATCGCCCAGCAAGCACGCACGCCACAGCCCAGCGCGCACAAGGCCGCGCATGCGTGGGCCGTGCTGCGCGGGCTGCTGCTCGCACGCGCATGGGCAGCCCTTGTGGCTGCCGTGTGTGTGTGAGTTTCAGCTCATGCGAGATTCCTGAATCTGCAAGAGTCAGTGTATGATTAAATGTCTATTCCTATTGGATAAATTGATTAAGTAGAATTCATGTAGAATTCTAATTCCAATTAATTCGCATCCTACTAGGATTACGATTCCTTTTCCATAACTCTATAAATAAAGGCCTAGGGCTCATAATTTATACACAAGTTTTCAAGTATTCAAAAGTGAGTTTTTGAGAGAAAATCAAACACACATCTTGCTCAAAAGTGCCGAATTTTCTGAGTACCTTAAGGGCGATTCTAGTTGGTCAATCTTAAGGCGGATCCGGACGTGCTGTGGACTTTCTACGGAGGGACGACACTTGGAGTCCTAAAAGACTTGTTCTTGTTCGGTTCGGGCGCAGCTAGGGAAGGCACGCAACAAAGAGTATGCATCTAATTATGCTATATGATTATGTGTAAATAATATGTTTCCTGGGTTAATGGTTGTTTCCGCATGATCTATGTAATTGTCATATGTATCATAACCTAACAGTGGTATCACGAGCCCCTTATTATTTTCATAATCTAAATTGCATGAACATGGTTAAATATTACAAATTTGCAAGAATTAAAAGGGGTGATTAATTTTCGTAATTGTTAATTAGTTGCAAATTGCGTTTATTTAATTATACGTACGCAGTTTTTCGGCAGTTTCTTCATTACTCATCCGAATTGAGTGATTTTTGTGTCAATTCCGCATGTAAAAGGCATTCTAAAATTTTGACAAAAAGAGTATTTTTCTGCCGAACCCAGAATTCTCAAATTCGAAGCCTAACTATGACTTTTCGAAGGTTTTAGTTTTTCGGATGCAAAATTTCGTAAATTTAAGATGTTAAATTAAATATTTGCGATTCCTGTTGATAAATCTTGAATTTTTGATTGACCTACTGCATATGTTTAACAAGTTTGAATGCCTAGTCTTGTTAATTATGCAATCTAATTTGTAATTATGATTAATTTGTTGAAAATTAGAATAATTTAGAATTAATTTGATTTTCATAATTAATTATAATTTAATTAGAAACCTATGATTAAAAACCACCATAAAAATTGTAAATTTACGATAAATTTTAAATTTTTATGACCTAAACTTGAATCCATATCAATCGGAAATCAATTGGATAATAAATTTTCGATTTTTCGCCCTAAAATTATGAAATTAATAATATTTATTAATTTGTCATTAATTTTAAATATAAATTTTAAATTTTTATGCGATTCGTTCAAATAACTTGCACGCACGAAGCAATGGACGCTTCGTGTTACCCTTAAGGGGTGTTGTATAATGCGGGCATGCGACGACGAGCAAGGGAGCTCGTCGCCCGTGCGGCACGAATGCAATGAGCAAGGCCGTAGTGCACGAGCACAAGGCAGCAGCCCTGCCTTGTGTCGTGTGCCACGAGCAATGAACGGATGGGCATGGGCGAGGGGCGAGCCAAGGCAGTCGCGTGTGGGCAGCAAGCGAGCTGCGCCACAGCGCGCGCTGCCTCGCACAACAGCGCGCAACCTCGTGCGCAGCGAGCGCAAGCTCGCGTGCCACGAGCACTGCGCACAGCATCACTCGCGCGCACAGCGCGCGACGTCGCCCGCCCAGCGAGCGATGTCGCGCACCAGCGAGCGATGGCTCGCGCGCGCGCAGCGAGCGATCTCGCGCGCCAGCGAGCGATGGCTCGCGCGCACCAGCGAGCGATCTCGCGCGCCAGCGAGCGATGGCTCGCGCGCACCAGCGAGCGATCTCGCGCCCCAGCGAGCGATGGCTCGCGCGCACCAGCGAGCGATCTCGCGCACCAGCGAGCGCGGTAACGCGCGCGCGCTGCGAGCGATAGCTCGCGTGCGGTGGGCGCTGTGCGGAGGCTTGCGTATGGGACAGCAGCAGCTATGCAACGAGCGCATGGGCTGCGCGCACATGGCCAGCAATGGCTGTGTGCGTACAGCCCATGGGCGTGCAACGCGTAGGGTGTTTGCGTTTCGATTAGATCATTTTGAATGTTTAATTTGAAAATTTCAGTTCACGTAATTTTAATTAATTTTTAAAATTAATAATTTAAATTAATTTCTTGGATTTTAATTTTGAATATTATAATTATAATAAATGGAATTTATTCTAATTATTTTACTAAAATTAAAATCATGAATTAATTTAAATACGACTGAAATTAAAATTAAATTTTGGATTCAATTATAAATTTATATGAGCTTTAAATTTTAATTAAATTTGTATGTTTCCGGTTAGACTAGAAATACAATTTTATGTTTAAAATTAGTAAAGCATATGAATTTATTGGTTTGAGTGGGAGTGCTTTTAGTCATAAACTCTTGATTAGGTCTACAAATCCTTAAGGTTAAAACAACTCGATTAGAATTAATAAGGACTGAATAATTGGTAGATTATTTGTGCCCTTGATTAATTGCTGCAAATGTTTACGTGATGCATAATGTGTTTAACTTACCAGCTATGTGGGCCATTCATGATAATGAATGGGTGAATGGTATATATTGTATATGTACTGTTTTGCAGGTTATGAAGTGACTAGTATGGCCCAAATAGGATAGAAAATATGGTCTGCGTACCATTAATTTGAATGTAATTGGTCTAAAGTACCAAAATTGTTTTTCAATTCAAATATGGTCTGCGTACCATCAAATAGTTGTAATTAGTTATAACTTATCCTATTTGAAGAAAATGGTGCCTCCCACGGAGATTTTCAAGACGGACTTTGAAGTCAAAGCTTCAAGATGAAGTCGGGCCATACTAGATCACAAATATCTTATGCATGTTTTAAGTTATTTATTGCTTTAAATATGTCTTAAAATGCATGAGATCAAAAGCTTGATTATGTTGCATGATTAAGGATTTTAGTTCACTTAAAATCTAACCAACATAGTAAGAGCCTTAAGTTCCAAACTTAAAAATTGAGTTAAAAGGTGCCATGCCAAAATATACACTTGCTTGGATATCCTTTACATCAATCTAGTAATAGTTTTCGCTCAGCGAGGTGTTACTTATTGGTCCTAAAGGGGCAAGGTACACAAATAATTGTGAGTACATGTTAGTTTTGGTGAAACTCAACGATATAAGTAAGGAGTCCTTTTATGTCGTGGCAAATTCGATAGGTTTACCTAATAAGTTCTTAGACGTACCTATCAACCAAGAATAGTTTCTAGACTATTAGCAAAAGGCTTTTGCTTACCTAAGATGTTCTAGGATTAAGTCGACAAACTGTGCTTAGTTCTTCAATGATTTTAGGATCTTGGAATCATTTTATTCACACCTGCCGGAACACATAACTTGAATAAAATGCTTAATAAACATTGAATTATGCATGTATGCTAGAATTTAAGTTTATTAAGAGAAACTGTGAATGGTTATTTATTTGTTTATTCTTTTCAATTGTAGTTTTTAATATGGCAAACAACAATTCATTCAACATTCGATCAATTCTCGAAAAGGAGAAGTTGAACGGGAAAAACTTCCTTGACTGGCAAAGGAACTTGCAAATAGTTCTTATGCAGGAAGAAAAGGAGTATGTCCTAGATGAGGCGATGCCCGAAGCTCCAGGCGACGGGATCACTCAGGCAGCCCTCAATCGTTGGATTGATGCCAACAAGGATGTGAAATGTCTAATGCTCGCCACTATGAGTGCGGATCTGCAGAAAACGTTCATCAACTCAGATGCTTTCACAATCATCAGTGAGTTGAAGAACATGTTCCAAGATCTGGCTCGAGTCGAAAGATTCGAGACTCATAGGCAAATTCTTGAGACCAAGCTTAAGAAAGGCGAGCCCGTAAGTCCACATGTTCTCAAAATGATTGGACTCATTGAGAATATGAGTCGGCTGGATCAGCAATTTTCTCAGGAAATGGCTATAGACACCATCCTCCATTCTCTTCATAGCGGGTATGATCAGTTCAAACTGAACTACAGTATGAATAGTCTGGACAAAACGCTCACTGAGCTTCACGGTATGCTGAAGACCGCTGAAAAGACGCTCAAAAGTGATAAGCAAGATGTGCTTATGGTGCGTGGGGGCAAGTTCAAGAAATCTGGAAAGAAGAGGAATGCTAAGAAAGGTGGCAACAAGGCCAGCCCAACTAAGCAAACTGGCGCCAAATCTGCAAAGAGGAAGGTCAGTCAACCCACTTCTGAATCCGAATGCTTCTACTGCAAGAAGAAGGGGCATTGGAAGAGAGATTGCTTGAAGCTAAAGGAAGATCAGAAGAACGGAACAGTCGTTCCATCTTCAGGTATTTTCGTTATAGACTGTATACTTGCTAATTCAACTTCTTGGGTATTAGATACAGGTTGTGGCTCACACTTATGTTCCAATCCACAGGGACTAAGAAGAAGTAGAAAGTTAAGCAAGGGTGAAGTCGACCTACGAGTGGGAAATGGAGCACGGATTGCTGCATTAGCCGTAGGAACTTACTATTTGTCGTTGCCCTCCGGGCTAGTTTTGGAACTGGAAGAGTGTTTCCATGTTCCAAGTCTTACTAAAAACATCATTTCAGTTTCTTGCTTAGATGCTAAGGGATTTTCCTTTATAATAAAAGACAATAGTTGTTCGTTTTATTTTAAAGAGATGTTTTATGGATCTGCTAGATTAGTCAATGGACTTTATTTATTAGATCACGACAAACAAGTATATAACATAAATACCAAAAAGGCCAAAAAGGATGATTCAGATCTCACCTATCTGTGGCATTGTCGATTAGGCCATATAAACTTGAAACGCTTAGAAAGACTTCAAAGGGAAGGAATTCTAGAACCATTTGACTTAGAGGATTATGGTAAATGCGAATCATGTTTACTTGGCAAAATGACAAAGCAACCTTTCTCTAAAGTTGGAGAAAGAGCAAATGAACTATTGGGTTTAATCCATACAGATGTATGTGGACCAATGAGTACAAATGCTAGAGGTGGTTTCAGCTACTTTATCACTTTCACTGATGACTTCAGTAGGTATGGTTATGTCTACCTAATGAAGCATAAGTCTGAATCCTTTGACAAATTCAAGGAATTTCAGAGTGAAGTAGAGAATCAATTAGGCAAGAAGATCAAGGCACTGCGGTCTGATAGAGGCGGTGAATATCTGAGCTATGAATTTGATGACCATCTGAAAGAATGTGGAATTCTATCAGAATTGACTCCTCCTGGAACACCACAATGGAACGGTGTGTCAGAACGGAGGAACAGAACCTTGCTAGACATGGTCAGGTCAATGATGGGTCAGGCCGAACTTCCATTAGAATTTTGGGGACATGCACTAAATACAGCTGCACTCACTATAAATAGAGCTCCGTCTAAAGCTGTCGAAAAGACTCCATACGAATTATGGTTTGGAAAGCCTCCAAATGTGTCTTTTCTTAAGATTTGGGGATGTGAAGTATACGTCAAACGATTAATTTCAGACAAACTTCATCCAAAATCTGACAAATGTATCCTTGTGGGCTATCCAAAGGAAACAAAGGGGTATTACTTCTACAATACATCTGAGAACAAAGTGTTTGTTGCTCGAGATGGTGTCTTTTTGGAGAAAGATCACATTTCCAAAATGACAAGTGGGAGAAAAGTAGACCTCGAAGAAATTCGAGTCGAACAACAAACTCTAGAGAATGCTCAAGATGACATTCAGGATGAAACTCAGAGATCTTTAGAAGAATCTGGTGAGAATCATGGTCAATCTAGAAATGTTACCCCGCGTAGATCGCAAAGATATAGATCTCAACCGGAAAGGTACTTAGGTATTTTGACGAACGAGAGCTATGACGTTCTATTACTTGAAAGTGATGAACCTGCGACCTACAAGCAAGCTATGACGAGCCCTAGCTCCAAGCAATGGCAAGAAGCCATGCAATCTGAATTAGACTCCATGTCTGAAAACCAAGTATGGGATTTGGTCGATTTGCCAGATGGCTACCAAGCCATTGGAAGCAAATGGGTTTTCAAACTGAAAAAGGACAAGGATGGGAAACTTGAAGTTTTCAAAGCTAGATTGGTTGCGAAAGGTTACAGGCAAGTCCACGGTGTGGATTACGATGAAACCTTTTCACCAGTTGCAATGCTAAAGTCTATTCGAATAATGTTAGCAATCGCTGCATATTACGATTACGAAATATGGCAGATGGATGTCAAAACTGCTTTCTTAAACGGCGTTTTAACAGAAACTGTGTTTATGACACAGCCTGAAGGTTTTGAGGATCCAAAGAATGCTAAAAAGGTATGCAAGCTAAAGAAATCAATCTACGGATTGAAGCAGGCATCCAGGAGCTGGAATATACGTTTTGATGAAGCAGTCAGTGACTTTGGTTTCATCAAGAACGCGGACGAATCTTGTGTATACAAGAAGGTCAGTGGGAGCAAAATTGCTTTCCTAGTATTATATGTCGACGACATATTGCTTATCGGAAATGACATTCCTATGTTGAACTCTGTCAAGATTTGGCTTGGGAAATGTTTTTCGATGAAGGATCTAGGAGAAGCACAGTACATATTGGGCATCAAGATTTACAGAGATAGATCTAAAAAGATGATTGGACTTAGTCAAAGCACTTATATCAATAAGGTGCTTGATAGGTTCAAGATGGCGGACTCCAAGCGAGGCTACCTACCCATGTCTCATGGAATGACTCTAAGCAAGACTCAGTGCCCAAAAACACTTGATGAGCGTAGACGAATGAATGGGATTCCATATGCATCATTGATTGGTTCAATAATGTATGCTATGATATGTACACGCCCGGATGTTGCGTACGCACTCAGTGCTACAAGCAGATACCAGTCAGACCCAGGGGAGGCGCATTGGACTGCTGCCAAGAATATTCTGAAGTACCTGAAAAGGCACAAAGATGACTTCCTGGTCTATGGTGGAGATGATGAATTAATTGTTAAAGGCTATACGGACGCAAGTTTCCAAACCGACAAAGATGATTTCAGATCACAGTCTGGGTTTGTCTTCTGCCTCAACGGAGGAGCAGTAAGCTGGAAAAGTGCTAAGCAAAGCACCATTGCGGATTCTACAACTGAAGCGGAGTACATTGCTGCACATGAAGCAGCAAAGGAAGCTATATGGCTAAGGAAGTTCATAGGAGAACTTGGTGTAGTCCCCTCCATTAAAGGACCAATAGCCCTGTATTGTGATAATAACGGAGCTATTGCACAGGCAAAAGAGCCTAGACACCACCAGAGAGTCAAGCATGTACTTCGTAGATTTCACCTTCTACGAGAGTTCGTTGAAAGAAAAGAAGTCGAGATAAGCAAAATTGGAACTGATGACAACATATCAGATCCATTAACTAAACCTCTGCCGCAAGCGAAGCACAACTCGCACACTGCAGCTGTGGGAATCAAGCATATTGGAGAATGGCTTTGATGTCTCTGTTTAATGTTTTAAAGTTTTAGAGTTTAAATCTTTGTAAAACATTATTGGTTAATCATTCACAATAAATGAAAGGAATTCATTTTTCCATTTAATTTGTGGTTTATTAAATGATGAGTCCCTTCAACTTGACGATGTATTCAAGATAGACTGTCAGGACCAGTCCTGTGACTAAGAAATGTCTATCAAGTGAACTTGAATGTCAAAGGTTGAAAATGGTCCCTAGTCGGAGTTTTCTATAGAATTGGACGCATAGAAAACGTTAGACGATTAGAATGCAAGATGACTAGTAGTTCTGTTTCTTGAACTATGTGGACATGGCAATGTCATAATCATTTGCATAGATACTTACTTTGGGAAGACTAGTATCGGACAAGACCTATGAAACTTTACTGTAAGAGATGAAAGTCTGTCATAAGTAAATTTCATTAAATTATTAGACACTAAATCCTCAATACCTGAGTGATTTGAGATTACTTGTTTGAGAACTGGTTGCTTTGACGTTGACCAACCGTCGCACCGTAAAAGGAGGCTATAAAGGCAACGCTCAGGTAATCACCTATCAAACGAAGTATAATCTCAAGATCGCAAGATTGGGATTGTCCTCCCATAAATCGGGATGAGATGCTTAAAAGTTGTACAAGGCCACTCGGAGAGCTAGAAACTGTGAAATGCATGGCCGTGCTCGGATGAATCATAGGCTATGATTATCTGTTTATTTGATCAGTTGAACTCTGAAACCGAGGAACACCTCTGGACATAATAAGGATGACAACTCTTACCTTATGTTCAAGAGCAAGCATCGAGCGACAAAGGAATTAGGAAATGCACACTTGTCCCTAAGGACAAGTGGGAGACTGAAGGAAATAATGCCCTTGGTCCAAGTATGCATTCTAAGTTAAGTCTAATAAATGCGGTTCAGTATTAATTAACAAGTTAATAATTCAGTGAGATCAAGTGAGCTGAATGCCTAGCTAGAGGCCGCTTCAGTTCAAGTGGAATTAATGATATTAATCCACAGCTTACTCTTGACTGAACCCGTAGGGTCACACAAATAGTACGTAAACGGATCAAGTATTTAATGGCATTAAATACTCCATCTATGAATATTCGGAAACGACGGATCTTGGTTTCAGTGGGAGCTAAGATCGTCACAGGCAAGAAATGAATACTCCAGAAACGATGATATTGCCGGAAACGGAAATATGGATCGTATCGGAAATATGAATATTATCCAAGTCGTAGATGTTGCCGGAAACGGAAACATGGTACGTATCGGAAAATATTATTGGAAATGGAAATATTACCAGAATTGGAAATATTGCCGGAAACGGAAATATTGTCAGAATCGGAAATATTACCGGAATCGGAAAATAATTCCGGAAACGGAAATATTAAATATTTGTTCGAAACGGAAATTAATTCCGGAATCGGAAATATTAAATATTGTTCGTATCGGAAATAGATTCCGGAAATGGAAATTTAATCGGAAGCGTATCGTACGAATTAGCATCGGACGAGGCCTGCCGGACGAAGGCCCAGCACGAAGCCAGGCCATCGCCCAGCAAGCACGCACGCCACAGCCCAGCGCGCACAAGGCCGCGCATGCGTGGGCCGTGCTGCGCGGGCTGCTGCTCGCACGCGCATGGGCAGCCCTTGTGGCTGCCGTGTGTGTGTGAGTTTCAGCTCATGCGAGATTCCTGAATCTGCAAGAGTCAGTGTATGATTAAATGTCTATTCCTATTGGATAAATTGATTAAGTAGAATTCATGTAGAATTCTAATTCCAATTAATTCGCATCCTACTAGGATTACGATTCCTTTTCCATAACTCTATAAATAAAGGCCTAGGGCTCATAATTTATACACAAGTTTTCAAGTATTCAAAAGTGAGTTTTTGAGAGAAAATCAAACACACATCTTGCTCAAAAGTGCCGAATTTTCTGAGTACCTTAAGGGCGATTCTAGTTGGTCAATCTTAAGGCGGATCCGGACGTGCTGTGGACTTTCTACGGAGGGACGACACTTGGAGTCCTAAAAGACTTGTTCTTGTTCGGTTCGGGCGCAGCTAGGGAAGGCACGCAACAAAGAGTATGCATCTAATTATGCTATATGATTATGTGTAAATAATATGTTTCCTGGGTTAATGGTTGTTTCCGCATGATCTATGTAATTGTCATATGTATCATAACCTAACACAATGAATATATGTCCTTTCAACAACTTGCTTGTTTTTAATATTGAATTCTGATTTCTTAGTCATCATGGAATAGTGCAACTGCCTTCCTTGTCTAGCTTGTTTGTTATCTTGCTTTGGCGCTGCGATCATGCAAATCCGCTTTTCTTAAATTTAGCTTTTGGTAGTTCGTTCACATGCTAGTTGCTGGAAGGTGTTCTTATTTTCAAATTACTTAAGCAAAGTGCTTATGCAGAATTCTGCTCTGCCATGTCTGTTTTTCTTCTGTTGTTTTTGGTTCAAGATGTCAAATCCCAGTTCTTTCTAGCCTTGTTCTAGCCTGTGAAGTAGAACTTTGAGGTTTTCTTTTGAGTTCGTCTTGTGAATTGTCAATGTCGTCGATGTTTTTTCCATGTATGTGAGGAGCATATTTTGATTTAACAAAGGTGTGTTGGTCTAGTTGTTATTCGTGTGGATTGAAATAAAAGGGTTCCTCATACTCCCATCTTCTAGTGTTATATTATAAATTAAACTCTTTCCAAATTCTTTTTGTAAGAGTTAATTTACAAACTTACTTAGGCAAATTTGACAAATCAACCTAATAAAATTCCAGGTTGAATATATATCTAGGGCCAAGGCTTGTTACTGCCATAATCCCGATCCATGAAATTTCTGGTTTTTAGGGAAGGATTTCTTTCAGTCACAGTTCTTTTTGGGAGGGGTTTCTTTCTGTCATAGTTAGGTTATGTTTTTTTTTTAAGTGTAAATAGTGTGTGAAGCAGCAGCAACAACAGCACCGATGCCCGGGGCGTCTTTAAACTATTTAAGAACAACCATCTTTGACACTTTTTCATATAGCAACTCTTCTGCAAGAGTCTTCTGCAGGCTTGATTTGAACTGTTTGTATGTCTCAAACAATGATCCATCAATAGAAATTACAGTCTCCCCATTCTTGGTTTGATAGATGTGTCCTAGGATAAGAATGAATGTTCAACACCTTTGCTTGGGATATGGTTTGGTTTAAGCTCCAAAAGTTGCAGGTTACAGTATGCAGAACTTGGAATAAATTTGGAAATCTCAAACTCAAATTGGTCAAATGGTCCATAACTAAAGCTAACCCTTTAGTATACTGATAATTGCTACTCAAACATTTTTGGATTTGTGTGCTTTAAATCGGATAAAGTCTTGTTTCCAATCTGTGGAATTGGTTGAGTTTAATCTTATTTCTTGCTCAAATTGTGCTGAGAGCTATGGATGTAGTATTGTGAAAGTGATTGGTTTTTTTTTTCCATGATATAATTCCTGAAATATGATTTAAATTGTGGCCTATATTTTAGGTTTTAGGGACATAAAGTATACTTATTATAGTTCATTGATTGGGTTTTATGTGACGTTAGCAGTTAGTACTGGTTGGTATTTGATGATTTTGAAGAAACTGATGGAAATGACAATGGCGGCTCTTTTATGAATTGTTGTTGCAGTTTCATTTGCTTTCCTATAATGAACTATGCATTTGTTAGAACTATGCGTTTACTAAAATACTAATTATGTTACTTATTTACAGTTTTCTCATGAAACCTATTCATCGGAAAATGTTGATGAAGTTAGAGACATGTGGGTCGAGTATTTTCTCAAGCAAGAAGCAAATGAAGAAAACAAAGATGATGGTATGGAAATAACTCCGTGAGTTTTGATTGGCAAATCGGTGTGAATATATGATTAGATTTTAGAACGTATGTTTTGTTTTACGTTATTGGAAATTACAAATTAATGTAAAGTTGCGTTTTGAGCATTACGTTTGGTAAATATATTTTTTGGTAATATGGACTATTAAGAAATGTTTATTGAATTATTATAAAATATTACAGCAGCAGGTGGTTTAATACAATCGGTGAATGAAAAATTACAGGTTATTAGCATGTAAAGATTACAGCAGGTTTAGCATGTAAAAATTACAATTGTTGAATTATTAAAAAAATATTACAGCAGCAGGTAGTGAATTAACGTTTTTTTTTAAAAAAAAATACGTGAAAAGAGACCCGTTATTCGTAAAAAGGGCTCTCTAGGCATAATACTAAAAAGTTCAAAGAGACCTCATATCTTACATATGGGGTCTGAGATTATTAGAAAAGAAATTAATAAAAAAATCAAAGAGACCCCATATCTTACATATGGGGTCTGAGTTTATTAAAAAATAAATTAATAAAAAAATCAAAGAGATCCCATATCTTACATATGGGGTCTGAATATTTATAATAAACAGACCACATATCTTACATATGGGGTCTCTTTCCCTTCTAAAATATTTTCCTAAATGCCTACGTAAGAGACCCCTTTTCTTACATGAAGGGTCTCCAACTTTTAACAAACAGACCCCATTTCTAAGAGGGGGTCTCTTTTAAAAAGAGACCCCCCATCTAGAGACCCCCTTAGAGGAGGTCTCTTATGCCTTTTTGGACGGGTCTCTTTGCCCATTTTTGTAGTAGTGTGAACTGAAGCGGCCTCTAGCTAGGCATTCAGCTCACTTGATCTCACTGAATTATTAACTTGTTAATTAATACTGAACCGCATTTATTAGACTTTAACATTGAATGCATACTTGGACCAAGGGAATTATTTCCTTCATCAAGCTGTGAGTGAGTGACCTACTCCAAAGAACGTGTCTGATATCTGAAGTTTTCTAAGCCTAGATGACCATTATAGGAGGTTGTGAAAGAATTTTGGAAGAAAGCAAAACCAATGACCAACTTGTTGAAAAAGGAATCGAAATTCAAGTGAAGTGAGAAATGTGAGGAAGCTTTCTAGATTTAGCTGTTGTCGCGTCAATTGAAACCTTATAAGGCTAATTACCAAACCCATGACCTAGAGTTAGCTGTTATGGTGTTATCTACGAATATTTGGAGACATTACCTTTACAGGGCAACATGTAAGATCCTTACCGAGAACAAAAGTCTGAAATTTTGGCAATAAGGTCCAGTTGAATCTTGGGGACAACATTGAAAATGAGTATTTCTTTCCACCATGCAAACGATAGACAGACTAAGATTAATAACGGAATATATGTTGAGAACCTGTGTTATAGATTTTAAGGGTAATTGGGAAGGCCACCTAGGTTCGATTGAATTTTCGTGCATCAATAGTTACCATGCAAGCATTACGATGTCACATGTTGAGGCATTGTATGGAAAGAATTGTAGAAGTCTTACTTGTTGGAATGAGTTTAGTGAGAATATTTTATTGAGGACATAATTCGTTGAGGAAGAAATACCCAAAGTTATTCCCTGAGATGAGTTACGAGGGCGTAACTCGTTTTCTTTAAGAGGGGTAGAATGCAATATAAATTCGCGCTTTTTACCTAATCTTATTGTGTTTTTATACATTTTTATGCTTATTTTAGCAAATTATACATGTTGATGCAAGTAAATAGATTCTCCGCATAAGAAAAAGGTGTTCATGAGTAATTCAAGAAACTTTAAGTTGGCAAAAGAGTGCACATAAATGCCACAAGTACTTCTCCAGTAAGAATAAGTTGGAAACTTTTGAAAAATGTGTGAGTTTTCGTGTCAAGTTTCGGGACGAAACTTCTTTTAAGAGAGGTAGATTGTAATCCCCCGTAAATTTATAAAGTTATTAATATATTTTAACGTTTAATTAATTATATTTAAATAAAATTTATGAATTTTAGTAATAAATATATATATATATATATATATAATATATATATATATATATATTGAATGTATATTTATTTTATTTAAATGCATTTCAAATATTTTAATGATTTATGAAATCAAAAAAATTTAGAATCATAACTCGAAAACGATTTGAAACATATAAACAATTCGGTTTTAGAAAAGTATTTATATTCGGGTTCGACACGAACACTATTAAAATTAGAAAAAGAATCCTAATTCTAGCCCAATTAAAATACCCAAGCCCAAATAAACCCCTAAACCCAAAGAGAATTACCCACAACTCTCTTCCCCTTTCACTTCACGTGAAAACAAAACACTCAAACCTTCCTTCAATTCTTTTCACGTAAACTACTGAATTGATCCCCCTTGCTTGCTTGTTGCCGCCGCCGTCGAGCCACCACCACCGGCGTCCGCCCCTCCGTCGTCCGGTAATTCCCCTTCTCTCTCCTCGTATCCCTTTCTTTCTCTCTCCTCGTATCCCTTTCGTTCTCTCTCTCTTTCCTTTTGCTCTCCTTAATCAATGGTTCTGTTTTGTTTGCATATGCTTCTCTCGACAGCCACCACAGTACCACCACCAGCCGCAGCGACCACCTCACTACAGCCCCTTGTCGTGCAGCGCCGCCCAATCGCGGCCAACCTCCCTTCTTTCTGCTCCAACACACGCAATCAGTCTTCCCTTCTCTTCTTGTTTCTTGCACACGCCATCCACCGTGTTGCACCTCCGTCGCGCCACCACCACCGGCGCGCCGACCTCTTTCCCTGTTGTCGCCGTCCCTGACTGCCGGCAACCAACCCTTCTTGTTTTTGGTTAATTCTCAACCCTAAACTAAATTATATTTTAGTTATGTTTTATTAGTTTAATTCATGTTTCTTGCATTAAATTATAGTTTTATTATTAAGTTAGGAATTTCATATTATATACTTTGCATAATTAATAATTTAATTTTCAGATTTATATAATTGAATTAAAATAAGGATTTTAATTATTAAAACATGAACTTTTAAGGTTTTAATAGTTTTTAAATCATGATAGAATGGTTATGCATTATTAAAATTATTATTTTTATGTTCTAAGCATGATAATTTGGTTTTGGGAAAGCTTTAAACCATTTCATATTGCTGAAAATTTAAAGTATGATGTTTGCGAAGAGTTTTCAACGAATTTCAATCATTGATTCAATAATTATTATGCTAGGAAATCAAATACTCAAGTTTTGATATTGGGAAAGGATCTAATTATGTTTAGGAAGGGTTTGAAGCACCCTAATGTTGCTGAAAATTCAATGTGAATTGATATGAGTCTATATTGGCTGTTGTTAGGTGGAGAATTCTATTTAGGCGACTTTTGAAAGTGTTAAAGTGGCCTATCAATTTGTTTACACAAGGTACGTACATACCTGTGTGCTTGGAATGTGTGCTAATTGTTGAAACCATGTTGAATTTGTTGTTGAACTTGGCTATGTTGATAGTATTGTTGAACTTGGTGATGTTGATATTATTGACGAACTTAGTCAGGTTGAAATTGCATGTTTAATACTGTTGCATGGACATATTGAACCTATATTGCATTATGAGAATTATAACATGTTAGTATGGATGATTGATGCAAACATGTTTGATTGGGAACACTAGATTACTTTGTATATATTGATTCAGATCAGTTGATTGTTGTTCCCTTTTAGCTTTTTACTACTTTATGAGGGCCGAGGACCTTGTTTAGTAAGTTGAAACCTTATACCCATATAGAGGGGTTAATCAGTATTAAAGGAAAGGTTGGATTTAATTGGAATGAGTCTTGTTTGATCCATTTATGATACTTACTTAATTCCAAGATAAAAACAATTGTGAATACATGTGGTTTGTATGCCTTATGTGATTGTTGAGTCATAACAGGGCTTCAATTTGTAAATCATGTAAAGTGAAACTGAGTAGCAATAGCTTTAGACTGTGCACGTCTAAAGTGACGGACAAACAGGAGGTAGGGTTCATGGTGGTAGCCCATGGCCTTTAATTCGGACCGGATTGATCACCGTGTCCTATTTTTATTCAAACGTTCCTCGATATCGCAGGTCACTGAGGTTACGAAGTCGCGCCCGTACCTCGTCTTCCTTAGTGAAGCCTCTTGCTAGAAAACTCGGTCCATTGTCTATTTCAACTAAAATAATATTATTGTTATAAGTCTAGCCTAGTCTAGTCAAGTATGGTCGTCAAATTATCATGTTTGTCTGCCCTTATTTATGTTCATTAGTATCATGTTAGGATGGTTCGTTTAATAGTATCATGTTAGGATTATTATCGTTTTAGTATGTAGTACTCAGCTTTGCTGATTACGTGCTATGTTTGTGTGTGTTGATCATGGATATGCCTTATTGATCCTGTGATGACCCAACTTTGGTGAGCAGTCTCTAAGGATCAATAAGCGTTGCCCATCTACAGGTTTGAAGATGATGCATCATTGGGATCGGGATTAGAGAACTTGTAGTTATATTTGTTTTATTAAGTGATTTGGTTTGTTAACTTAGATTTGAAAGTTGTCGTACTATTCGTATTTCCTTATTTCCGTTAATTGGTTTTGGACTTAATATGTAATCGATTATTTATGAACCTAAAAGTTAGTTTTATGTTTTCCGCTGCAAAATTCTGAATAAGCCGTACGTTTTCACACGGGCGATAATGCCTTGATAATTCTCTACGTTTTATGTTAAAAAGTTATTTTAGAAAAGAGAGAATTGTCGGGGTGTTACATGTTTTGTTCACCTTATTTCCACTTATTTCAGGAAAAATAAGTTCAGATAAGTTCAGATAAGTTCAGTTAACTTCAGATAAGTTCAGATAAGATAAGTTCAGGAAAAATAAGGGTTGACCAAGTATAATTTATAACTAAAATAAGTTTTGATAAGTTCTAATAAGTTCAGATAAGTTCAGTTAAGTTCAGATAAGTTCAGATAAGTTCAGATAAGATAAGTTCAGGAAAAATAAGTGAAAATCAGGTGAATAGAACGCAACCGTAGAGTCCATAGAGTCCAGTCCTCTATTCACTCCCCTCTGGCTGCAACAAGCCAACACTTTACCAAAAAACAACACGACCCATTAGCTCATCCTTCTGGCCAGCTTGCTGACCCGTTGTCCAGAAGTGGGCCTGAGAAATCCGCCACTTCTGGCCCACGGTCCAATATGTTGCAGCCTCTTTAAGGCCTACCCGACCAGCCATCATTCACTCCTTCCCCACCAACTGGGCAGGCCCAATTCCTTTCCCCCCTCACTGGGCAGACCCAATTGCTTCCCTCTCATACCAATCAGTCCAAGAGGACACCCATCACCCCAGTCCAATTGCATCTGGACCACCCCCCCCCCCCCCCCCACAACTGACCAGACCAAGTATACTCCACCTCCCCTCCGTGGCACTCCCCCACTCTGCCCAACCAGGCCAACCCCACCCGCTCCCCGAATAACGAGAAGCCAACAATGGGATATTCAAACCAAATCCCAAATATGGTCTCAACGTTCAACCCATATGACCCACCCTTACTCGCTCACCCATTCCAAAAAATCACAAGCAAGTCTTGACTGACCGTAACTGGAATGCAACGATACAAGATGAATATGGATCTTTAATTAATATAGGGACATGGGAATTGGCTCCTAAGCCTACGGGGGTGAATATTGTTAATTGCATGTGGATTTTTTCTCATAAAGAAAACGATAAAGGTGACCTTCTAAGGCACAAAGCTAGACTTGTTTGTGATGGCAGGTCACAGGAAAAGGAAGTTGATTGTGATGAAAAATTTATCCCGGTGGTCTAACCGACGACTATTCGAACCGTTTTGGGCCTTGCTATGGCACGGCGTTGGTCTATTCACCAACTTGATGTTAAAAATGCTTTTTTATATGGTGATCTCCAAGAAACAGTATATATGCATCAACCACCAGGTTTGGTTGATAGACGAGCTCCCAATTATGTCTGCTTGCTTCGTAAGACACTTTATGGCCTTAAACAGGCACCCCGTGCATGGTACCAACGGTTTGCACATTTTCTTTAACGGATGAGTTTTGTCATTGCAAAAAGTGACACATCTTTGTTTACGTTTAAGTATGGTGATGATATGGCTTATTTATTACTTTATGTTGATGACATTATTTTACGCACATTCTCAGATGCTTTGCGTGACAGATTAATCTCCCATTTGAAAATAGAATTCCCGATGCAAATTGGGGCCCCTGAATTATTTTTTGGGCATTTCTATCTCCTGTACTCCTTCTTACATTCTTCTCTCTCAGCACAAATATGCACAGGAAATTTTGGAACGTGTAGGCATGGGGACTTGTAAGCCTGTTGCCACTCCTGTTGACACAAATGCAAAGCTTAGTGCAGATTCAGGTCCTCCTGTGGCGGTCCCAACTCAGTACCGCAGTCTGGCATGTGCTATACAGTACCTTACGTTTACTCGCCCTGACATTGCCTATGCGGTGCAACATGTGTGTCTTTTTATGCATGATCCACGGGAGCCTCGTTTGAATGCATTAAAGCACATCATGCGCTATATTCAGGGAACCATTGCCCGATTGGTATGTCTAGGAATCATCAGGAGGAAGGGTTGGACTATAATGAGACATTTTCTCCCGTCGTGAAGATGGAGACAGTTCGAACTTTCCTAGCTGTCGCAGCTAACAGTGGGACGTGCATCAGATGGACGTACACAACGCTTTCTTGCTCGGTGACTTGGAGGAAGAGATCTATATGAAGATTCCTCCGAGATTCCAGAAGAATAACTCTGACAAGGTGTGTCGAATGAGAAAGTCGCTGTATGGGTTGAAACAAGCACCTAGATGTTGGTTCCAGAAGTTGTCGACTGCACTGACGCACTATGGCTTTCGACAGTCGCTGTCGGATTATTCGCTCTTTACTCTGTCTAAAGGTACGTTGCAACTGAGTGTGCTCATTTATGTGGACGACATGATTATCGCATGCAATAATAAGTTTGCGCTTGAGAGTTTTAAGGCATACTTGAGGGAGTGCTTTAAAATGAAAGACCTCGGGGCTCTGAAGTACTTTCTTGGGTTAGAGGTGGCACGAAGTAGCCAAGGGTTCTATGTGTGTCAGAGAAAATATGCCCTCGACATCATCCCAGAGGCCGGATTATTGGGAGCAAAGCCTGTGGACTTTCCTATGGAACAGAATCATAAGTTGGCATTGGCAGACGGGCCAGACCTGCCGGATGGTGAGCAGTATAGGCGTCTGATCGGACGTCTGGTTTATTTGGCTGTCACGCGACCAGGCGTCGCTTACTCCGTACATGTCCTATCTCAATTCATGCAAGCACCAAATGAGGCACATTGGGAAGCAGCTTTGCGAGAAGTGAGATACTTGAAGAAGTGTCTGGGTCAAGGTATATTACTCCGGTCGAATAGTGCGTTGCAGTTGGAGGGGTGGTGCGATTCGGATTGGGCGGGTTGTCCAATGACGCATCGGTCGGTGACTGGATGGTTTGTGTCACTTGGTATGTCGCCAGTTTCTTGGAAGACTAAGAAACAACATACTGTTTCTCGGTCGTCTGCTGAGGCAGAATATCGGTCGATGGTAGCTCTGACGTGTGAATTGAAGTGGTTGAAACAACTACTACGCGACTTGGGGGTGACACAGGACCAAGGTATGAGGATGTACTGCGACAGTCAGTCTGCGTTGCATATCGTACAGAATCCGGTGTTTCATGAAAGGACAAAACACATCGAGTCAGATTGTCATTTCATTCGAGATGCAATCAAGGAAGGGATCATCAGTCCGTCGTACGTGTCGACGAAGGTTCAGTTAGCAGATATCTTCACCAAAGCGTTGGGGAAGGCGCAATTTGAGTTTTTTTTTTGAACAAGATGGGCATTCGAGATCTTCTTGCTCCACCTTGAGGGGGATGTTAAGATATTAGATATTATTCTGTGAATATTCTGTAGAGTCCTAACTATGGTATGTTACCTAATATGTAACATAGGGTTTAGGTAACTGAGTTGTACTATATATACGTTTGTGATTAATGAGAATGATACGAGATTATACAATATTTGACAATAATTTTTATGATTTGTTACTATCGTCTTCGTTTTTTCCTGCCATGATTGCTAAAAGAGTTTTATAAGTAACCGTGTTATTTTATTAGCATATTTTCATGTTATTGCAAGATCATTTCTTTTATAGTACGACTATCGTCTATCGATAACGCCCGTCAACATAATATAAAGAACATTATTGTGGATATTATTTGCCTCTTAATTGCCAATTTGCCATCTTTTACACAATGTTTCATATTTTGAGCATGAACCCTCTTTCGAGGAATAAGATGTTGAATGGATTAATGTTTTGAGTATGAACATGAGACCTCGTTTTGATGGGACTTAAAACCCAATGTTTGGGGGTGGTTATCAAGGCCAAGGTCCTAGAGGTCAAAATCAAAATGTGTATCAAGGCAAAAGTTAACACGGTCAAGGCTATTAAGGCTAAGATGGTGGGTTTAATTATCGGGGTTTAGGCAATTTCCAAATGACACATTGACACATATGGTTAACAACAATGTTTTGGTAATTAAAATCACTTTTACTATTATTAATATTTTGTATGGTAAATTCGGTTGTCCTTAGAAGATAATATTGCTTGTTTATGACGTTAAGAATCTTACATGTCAGTTTGATTCGTCCCCTTCTTATTATGTAATTAGCCATTCAGCCATTCAGGGAAGCAAATAGTCGGATACACGTTAGTTTTGCCAATTCTACGACCTAACAAACATCTTAATCACCAACACTTTGTGATCATTTTATTTGATTTGTTACTATCGTCTTCCTTTTTTGCCTGCTATGATTACTCGTAGATTGAAACGTGATAACCATGTATGATATATAAACTGATGTATCCGCATAATGCCCGTAATATATTGTGTCTTTGTCAAAACAAGTTCTATTTGAGTATTTGACCTCATTTCTTTAGTGGACAATAAGTGTTGCCTTAAGTTTGTTTATAATTAATTTAATCTATTGGCTTCATAGTATTCTTTAGCTTTTGGAGAAAACTTGTTTTACTTTTCTGATTTCATATTTTGCAGACGGTTCCTTTGATGCTATATTTTAGCCAACCCCAAATTATTATGAGACTAAAGTTTTGTTGTTGTTGTATTAGGGAAAATTGATACGCACATGCTTAAGTACAAAACATAGTTTTAATTAACATAATGAGCTTATTCAATTTCCCAACAAGGTATCAAATGGTTGATACACCTTCCGGTTTTGAGTGTGTATCAATTGTATGTCTTTCATTACACTTCTTTGAGGAAACTATAGTATGCACATACCAAAAACTAGTTCTCTAAATATAATAGGAGTACCTCTTATTTTATGTATTTTGGTATCGCGTAACATATCCAATGAAATTAAAAGTTAAATCGGTCAATTAAAGAGAACGGATGAAGTGTAAATTTAAAAAAGCGGAGCAGGCGAATAAGAAGATGATACGTTAATCTAGGGATGAAATCATGAAATGAATGAGACATTAAAAAATGCAAAAGAGTGACACGAAGGGGAGCCGTACCAGAAATGACTGCCCCTTTAACGCCACCTTCTTCTTTTACCTAAACATCAACCTTTTATTAGGGTGGGGACGTGGGGTTGGGTGTGGACTTTTGGTTATTAATTAATGACTTGAGCTTAATGCTAAATAATAGGGCACGACTATAATTCTTTCCTCTCATAGTATATAGGAAACCAATTGTCTGTTGAACTTAATTCGTGGACTATGGACCGTGGTGCACATAGAGCTACGTGCACCGAAAGATCATTTGTGTATAAGTAAAAGAACACGACACTACGGCAAAAGAACATGCGATATAATATTTCACTTTTTATTATAAAAATAATTTATTATTTTACTATTAATTAAAACCTAAATAAAAAAAATACTCATGTTCTTTTCTCGTAATCAGATGTTCTTTCAATTATATACTGTGTTCTTTTGGTGCACGTAGCTCTATGTGCACCATGGTCCACCTTCTAAATTGCGGGGCTGAACTTGGTAGGGAGAACTCGTATTCGATCTCCCGCAACAACAATTGGGAGGGGACTGGAACCTATCCACACAAAACTCGCCCCGAATCCGAATTAACTCTAAGGGTGAATGGGATGCTAACACCAAAAAAATATTATATAGGAGTATTTTTTTAAGGGAAAGATATTCTAATTAATTGTAAAGACATCACAATTTTTGTTATATTACTTACTTGTCCTTTTCTTTGTGGGTAGTCCGATGAATTATACTTCCTCTGTTCTTATTTACATGACACAATGGGGTTTTAGACACTATTCACACAAACACTTTTGACTTCCTTTTGTGGTTTATATATAAGAAAAAACATAGTCGTGTGGGGTCTTATTAGATTCGTATCAGTAAATATTATTTAAATATCAACTTTTTATAATAATTTCTGATACACAATTAGAGATATTAATGTTTGAAATCGTGCATTGGCAAACGTACCTAAATAATTGTGTCATTTAAAAAAGAACGGAGGAAGTATTTTTGAAATGAAATTAAATCTCTTTGGTATTATTTATCTTTTGAGACTCTTCTGGAAAAAAAAAAAGTACTTATTTTTTGTATGACGAATTTAAGATTTGATTATATTGTGAACAAAGTAAAAGAAAATGTAGATAGGGAGTTCTAGGGGAAAAAATAATTAAGAGGGAATTGACTTTTTTTTAACCAAGACTAATTTTTTATAGACATATTACATCCGTTTCATAATGAAATTTATAGTTATTATTTGCACATATATTAAGACAAAAGATGAACAATGTGTAAAAACCTAGGTACATAGAAATATAGAATAAAATATGGATAAAGTTGGATAGAGATGTAAAAAGGTGGGTGTGTGTAAGAAAAATATGAATAAAAAAATAAGAAAGTGAATAAAAACTTGTAATTATCGTGGGGTAAGATAATAATTTTCATGTCTTAAAAATAGAATAAAGCAGATGTAGATAATGTTACGAAACAGACTAAACAAAAAGTATAAAGATTATTTTAAAACGGAGATAGTTTGATTAAATATTAAATTTACTTGAAACTTGAAAAACAACAAACAAGTATGGAGTAAGTTGCGAAAAAATAATTTGGACAATTTCTTGCACTTGGGTCTGTTTAGTTCACCTTATTTCAAAATCTTATTACTTTCTCCCTCCGTTCCTTAATACTCGCACCGGATTGACCGGTGCGGAGTTTAAGACACTTAAAATGACTTATTAATTTAATTGATGTTAGTTGATAGTGGGGTACTTTTTTAATATGGTTAGTGGAAAATGTGTAAGGGGTGAGAGTGGTGAGAGAGGGAGGGTGTGAATTTTTAAATAATTTTTTGTAGGGAGTAGGTGAGTTAGTAGGTAAGTGTGAGAAATAATATAATACGGGTAAAAATTTCCATTTATAGAAGCGGTGCAAGTATTAAGGGATGACCCAAAAAGGAAAGCGGTGTTAAGGAACGGGGGGAGTATTTCAGATTTAATCAGATCAGTTTAGATCAGATCAAATAAGATGACGATGATTATTATTATTATTATTATTATTATTATTATTATTATTATTATTATTATTATTATTATTATTATTATTATTATTATTATTATTATTATATTATTATTATTATTATTATTATTATTATTATTATTATTATTATTATTATTATTATTATTATTATTATTATTATTATTATTATTATTATTATTATTATTATTATTATTATTATTATTATTATTATTATTATTATTATTATTATTATTATTATTATTATTATTATTATTATTATTATTATTATTATTATTATTATTATTATTATTATTATTATTATTATTATTATTATTATTATTATTATTATTATTATTATTATTATTATTATTATTATTATTATTATTATTATTATTATTATTATTATTATTATTATTATTATTATTATAAAACGTTACAAGCTTAACAAGCTACAAAGATCAAATGAACTACAAGAAGTTGGAGGGGAGCCGAGATACAATCTGGGCCCCCACTCCTCTAGCTATGGCGAACCCGATCCTGCTGAAAATGTGGGCAGCTGCCCGTGCCCCAATGTCTTGAGCCCTGGAGTACGCCTGGACCCGCTTCAGCAAAGAAACAGCCCCTTTCTCTAATTCCCCAAAAGAAGAGAAGGAAAAAGGGAAGAAACCGTAACCCAAAGCCCTACAACGTGCCCCATACTTATTCTGCTTCCGCTGCGCTGCAACCGCCACAACCCGACCCGGAACGAAGCCTGACAACCCAGATTGCGTCATAGGGGAAGACCCAGTCAAGTCAACACACACATCCAGACCACCATCCCATGAGTAAAGCAGTATATCTGCAGGACGAAGAGCTCCATCACTCTCACTAGTCAGCCCAACATCAACCTCCTTGCGAGCAGAAATCCCCGACCGATAGCAAATATCCAAAAGGGTATCACGAACAACATTATGCCGATGTTTGATACCCACAATCCCAGCACAAGACACGGCATGATCCCCATAAATGTCCCCGTCGAAAACCCGAGAGCAAGCAGAACACGGCGTCGAATAAGAGAACAACGGAATACCCAACCGATAGCAAAGAACCGAACGATAAGTCTTACCGTTCATAGTCTGGCCTAACCCCGAGATGGGGACTGCCCGCAACCAAGCCGAGGAGTGATCCCCCTGCTGTGATTTCCATAGGGCAACAAGACGCGAAGATAAGGAGAAGGCGGATTCCGCATCAGCAGTAACCTTCGTGAAATATATGTCTGCCAATTTCTTCATGAGTCTGGGGGCAGCGATCTCACTAGGGCTACGCATAAGGTCGGTCTCCACGGTCCTATTGAAAAGACCAAGAGCATCGTCAAAGGCCGGTCCCGGACCATCAACACCCGAAAGCCGAAGAAGCGAATCCTGCAAACCAGAAGACTGCAAACGGGATGCAAGAAAAGCATAATGCCGAACATCACCAGCTGAATAAACACCCAATCCTCCATAAGAATAAGGCAAGGTGGAAAGGCGCCATTGCCAGTCACCGAAACCAGGTCCCGAAGCAGTCACGATGCGCTCTAAAGAAGCCCGCAAAGCCACATCAAAGGATAATTGGGCCGCTTCGAAAAGATGAGGCGGACAAGTGCGCATAGCAAAGTAGAGTTTAGAAACTCCAGTACACGCACGAAGAAGCAACAACTCACACTGGGGATCATTAAGCTTGGCTACAGCATCCATCAACACAACAGCCTTCGACACACGCTGCGAAACCAACTCCTTACAAAAAGAGGAATCCGTACTGACTGGGCCACCAAGCAACTTAACACCAAGCGCAGGACGAGCAATATCCGTAGGAAAGACACCCTCTAGACGACTGCGGGGGTCCTCCGAAGGCCAGAAAACCTCCGTCTTCTCAACATTAACATGGAGACCTAAATGAGGACCCTCCTCCAAAATCAACTCCAAGACCTGTCCAACCACCAAAGTGTCACCAACGATAGTGCCATCGTCCAAGTACCAAGCCTGAAGAGATAGATCAAATGAGTCTCTGATTCGACACACCAATGGATGTAGAACCAGAGAAAAAAGCAAAGGGCCGAGAGGATCCCCTTGCTGTACACCCTGACAAGACCACAAGGTATGCTCCCCATAATACAGCCGCGCTGGAGAAGAGTAGCAGAATTCAACCCAACGCGAAAGAGCAGGACAATGAAGCCGTACCTCACGCAACAAAGCCGAACGATCAACTAAATTGAACGCATTCCGAAAATCCACCAATAACATAGAGAGGCCAACATCAGCCCCACGAGCCTCAACCAACCGATTGACAGCATGGAGAATGGCCTCACCACCAGCTGGAACCCCAACTCCAAACTGAAGACCTCCAAAGTAGTTTCCTAAACGCGGACCAATCAAAGCTGCCCCGACCTTAGAAACAAGGCGCCTCCAAATAGTGCCCACGGCAATAGGCCGAATACCCCCACCAGGCTTAATAAGTGGCGTAAGAGGAGCACTAGCAATGTATCCTCCAAGCTCAGCGGGACACTTTCCAGCAAGAAAGAGATTAACAACCTGAGTGATAGCATCCACCAACTCATCAGAAACAGCTACAGCAGCACCACCCAAGCAATCCAAAAGGTGTTGAGCACGCAAGCCATCTCTACCGCACGAAGTACCACGCGGAAAGCCCATAATCTGCTCCAAAACAACAGCGGAGGAAGCAATAAGGTGGTGATCAACAGGGATATCCGGTAAGGTAGGGACCGGAACGGAAGGGTGCTTTGCTTGCAAATCTGCAAGAGTAGCATCATTGTAAGGGGCAAGACCTGAGGAAGAAAGAACCCTAACGGCAGCAGTGTAGTGACCGTCAGAAATCTTTCTCTTGCATTGCTTAATATTACGCTCCGCCAAACCATGGTCGTCGTCAACATCCAATAGAGGGGGAGACACACTAGCCAATGTGTCTATGACAAGTTGCTCAGAACCACCAGGCACACCCCAAGAACGAATAGCAGAGGTGATACTCTCTTCCTGTTGCCGCCGCCTAACGCCGGAGGAACACTCACGATTACTTCGTGGAGAAAAAGTCTTGAGGACACAAAGAGGTAACACGAGCAACTGAACCCAACAAGTGATGTCATCTGGCCTGCAAATCACCTTATCAAGCGCCCCTTTCAGAACTCGCGAAAAACCCAAACGACATTTGGGAGGGATGGATTTCACAGAACGCAGCCGCTTGGACCATAAAGTGTTTAGAAGAGCAACATCAAAAGAAAAATGATGTTCTCGAGGCGCAACAGAAGTAGACAGCTCGGAAGCAGGAGCTTGCGGTTTTTGAATACCGTAGAGAGTAAAACGAATAGTACCATCCCCAGAATCAGGTGGGTCCACAAAAACCGTACTAGAACCACTGCCATGACGACACCTAATACGATGAGTATGCGTCTTGAAACAATCTCCACATAACCAAATTCCCATACGACGAAAGGTCACCTCAGCCGTAGTAAAAACCTGCAAATTGGTAGTAAGGGAATGACGGGTTACATCCCGCACACCAGTGCAACAATGTCGATCACGTAAGTGAGTGATCAGAGAACTCCTCACCAAACCACGCCCACCTCCATCCTGGCACCCGCTAAGACCCACAAAAGGGCAATGAAACTTCTCTACGGAAGCCGCCATAACAAAGCACTTCAACCAAAAAGTAACTTCAACCAACGAACACCACACAGCAAACCCAAGAGGACAAATCACCCAAGAGAACACACTCACGGTTGTTGCACACTCACGATCAAAACACCCAAGTGAACAAAACACTCACGAACAACAATCACGGTTGTTGCACACAAGAGAAGATCGAAACGCCCAAGAGAACCCCAAAATGAAGCTGAGCACCAAACTGAAACCCACGACTGAAACAGAACCCCAAAGTGATCTCCAAATTGCCGGGAAATGATCGAAACGCAAACTGCAACACCAAAAACATAAACTGCAACACCAAAACCAAAACGCAACACCAACCTGCGAACCAGACTGAAACGGAACAACCCACGAACTTACGAACAAACGCACTTGAAACTCTCGAACGGAACTGAAACCCAGACTGAAACCCAAACCACCGAACAACTGAAAAGCCACCGGAAATGTTTGAAAACCCAAAATGAAACCCAAACTGAAACTGCCGAACTGCCGAACTGACGAACCCACGAACCTGAAACTGAAGCCGCGCTAAACCACCGGAAATGCCTGAAAACCGCCGACACATAAGCCCCCTGAAAACCACCGGAAATGCCTGCTTAACCACCGGAAAAGGCTGCGAAAATCGTTGCTAACAACCTGCGAAAACCCCCACGAAACCGCCTGGAAACCGCTTGAACGCCGTCGCCTGACACCTGACCGCCCTCGCCTGACCCCGGCACACCGACGCCGACGCCGGAGATCCCTGGATGATCGACGAGGAGGGAGCCTTATTATTATTATTATTATTATTATTATTATTATTATTATTATTATTATTATTATTATTATTATTATTATTATTATTATTATTATTATTATTATTATTATTATTATTATTATTATTATTATTATAGGAAACCACCAAAACGTTACAAGCTTAACAAGCTACAAAGATCAAGTAAACTACAAGAAGTTGGAGGGGAGTCGAGATACAATCTGGGCCCCCACTCCTCTAGCTATGGCGAACCCGATCCTGCTGAAAATGTGGGCAGCTGCCTGTGCCCCAATGTCCTGAGCCCTGGAGTACGTCTGGACCCGCTTCAGCAAAGAAACAGCCGCTTTCTCTAATAATAATTATTATTATTATTGTTATTATTTTTTTTTATTATAATTATTATTATATCAAATGCTAACAAAGTCAAATAATTTATTATTATTATTATTATTATTATTATTATTATTATTATTATTATTATTATTATTATTATTATTATCGTGTAAGCATTTTACGTAAAATTGGATGAGATTCTAGAAACAAGTTGTGCTCCCACCCTTTTTTGAATGCAAAAACTCAATCTATGAAAGATAAATTCACCACTCTTAACATTGTTAGAGTGACTAATAGAGAGAGACTTGATAGGCGAGAGTGTGTACAAGGCTTCCTTATCTAATTCCCCGAACGCAGAGAATTGAAGGCAAATGGGACGAACTTGTATCCGTTGTCCTCACATTTGGACACATACTTCTTCTTTTTCTTCTCCACAACATTGTGCAAGGCCACCCCAAGAGCCCAAGAACTCACACCCATACCAGCAAAGGAAAAGATGCAAATCACATCTAAACATGTATCTTTACCCTAGAACCAATTAAATAGTAAAAGGTCTGCAGGTCTTAGATCCTTCCTAACCTCTGAAAGGAAACCCATTGGAGCCTCCTTATGCACCACCATTCCAACTTTGGAGCGAATATCAACAAGAATATCGCACACTAAATGATGAATGAACTTCACACCCACTTCACTAGAACAGTGGAGAGCATGATCTCCCCATTGGTCCATCTTAGGAGCATTGTAACTCGGACATAGACCACCTTCGAAGAACAAAGGTACGGTGAGCCTATAGCACAACACATAGGGGAATTGACGATGGTTCATCCTCTGCCCCAAGCCATAAATAGGAATGGTGAACAAAAAAATCTTGTGCGTGCGGGGCACGGATACAACTGAGAACTTGCATTAGGCTTAGCATGTACCTAGCAACTAAGTGTTAGGTTATGAACAATCTAATGTCATGCGGTACAAACCATAAAGGCCATAATAAAAATTAAATGCACATAATCATTTAGCATAATTTAGTAAACACACTTTGTGATGCGTACCTTCCCTTGCTGCTCCGGAACCGAACAAGAACAAGTTAGAACGCTAAATGTCGTCCCTCCGTAGAAATTCCACTGTACGTTCAGATCCGCCTTAGATCGTACCAACTAGGATATAAAATAAGGTTTATGATTTCGGGATCTCACTTTTAGGTGATAGGCAAAGTGTATTGAATTGTATGTTGAATTCATGACCATAGGCCATGTATTTATAGGAAATAGGAAAAACCCTAGGAGCCAAAACCCTCAAACAATTTTGGCACTTTTAGGAAAATTCCCATAGCCCAAAACCCTAGTGTATTGGTTGGCCAACAAAAATCCCTGTGGCCCAAGCGAGCTTGCGGAGCAAGCAAGCTTGGCGCCATAGGCCTTGCGCTGTACGCACAACCCGCACAAGCCAGCACAACTATGCGCTGGACGTTGGGTCTGGCGTGCTTGCGTTTGCGCTCGGCCTTGTGGTCGGTGCTACGCTGCTGCCTTTGTGGGATTGCTCGTCGAGTGACGGGCTGGCCCATGTGTTGGCCTGTCGCTCGTCGAGCTTCCGGTTTGTTTCCCGATTCCGAAATTTATTTCTTATTCAAACAATATTTAAGATTTCGATAATATTTCCGTTTCCGGCAATATTTCCAATTCCGCCAATATTTCTATTTTCGATAATATTTCCGATACGAACCATATTTTCGTTTCCGGCAATATCTTCGACTTCGATAATATTTATATTTCCATTATGAACCATATTTTCGATAATATCTTCATTTCCGGCAAATATTCTTTCTTTTCTTTTGACAGTTTGTTTAGCTCCCACTGAAACCAACATCCGTCATTTTCGAATATCCATGATTAGTGTATTTACTAAATATAATATTCACCTAAATACTTGATCCGTTCACGTACTATTTGTGTGACCCTACGGGTTCAGTCAAGAGTAAGTTGTTTTATTATTAAAATTAATTTCACTTGAACTGGAGCGACCTCCAGCTAGGCATTCAGATCACTTGATCTCACTGAATAATTAACTTCCTTAATTAATATTGAACCGCATTTATTAGACTTAGCAATAAATGCATTAAATGAAAACTTGGACCAAGAGCATTATTTCCTTCAGTCTACCACTTGTCCTTAGAGACAAGTGTGCATTTCATAATTCCTTTGTCGCTCGATGCCTTCTCGTGAACATAAGGTAAGACTGGTCATCCTTATTATATTCCGAGGCATTCCTCGGTGCCAGAGTTCAACTGGTCAAATAAACAGATAATCATAGCCTATATGATTCATCTGAACACGACCATGCATTTTACAGTTTCTAGCTCTCCGAGTGGCCTTGTACAACTTTTGGCATCTCATCCCGATTTATGGGAGGACAATCCCAATCTTGTGATCTTGAGTTTAGACTTCGTTTGATAGGTGACTACCCGAGCGTTGCCGTTATGGTCCCCTTTTACGGTGCGACAGTTGACAATGTCAAAGTAACCAGTTCTCAAACAAGTAATCTCAAATCACTCAGGTATTGAGGATTAGTGTCTAATAAGATAAAGAAATTTACTCATGACAGATTTTCATCTCTTAAAGTAAAGTTTCATAGGTCTTGTCCGATACTAGTCTTGTCAAGTAAGTATCTATGCAAATGATTGTGACATTTCCATGTCCTCATAGTTCAAGAAACATAACTACTAGTCATCTTGCATTCTAGTCGTCTAGCGTTCTATGCGTCCACTTTTACAGAAAACTTCCGACCATGGACCATTTTCAACTTTTGACATTCAAGTTTACTTGATAGATGTTTCTTAGTCACAAAACTGGGCCTGCCAGTCTATCTTGAATTTTGTCAAATTGAAAGGACTCGTCATTTAATAAACCACAAAAATTAAATGGAAAAATCATCCAGGGGACAGAAGAGCCAGTGGTGACAGAGAGGGTATCAACGATTGCAGAAAGCATTGAAATCATCAAGAGCACGCTGAAAAGAAGAGCCATAGGAAACCATACATGTCTTCAAAAGAATCTTGGCCTGCAGTGTGCTCGTTTGCAGGCGGGAAGCAAGAAAAGCATAACGGATTACATCCCCTGCAGAAAGGATGCCGAAACCGCAGAGTGGCAAGCCGCCATTGCCAATCACCGAACCCCGACCCTGAAGTAGTAACAATCTTCTCCAAGGAGGTACGTAACTCCAGATCAAATTGACTTGAGCATCCAGGAAAGACAAGGGGGGTAAGTTCTTAAAGCATAGGACAATTTCGCAAACCTAGCACAATTGCGATGAAGGAGCTCACATTGGGGATCATTAAGTTTGTTAACTGCCTCCATTAAGGCGACAGTTTTAGAGACCCTTTTCAAAGTCAGATCCCGACAGAAGCCTACATCCAAACTGACTAAACCACCAAGAAGTTTACACCATTACGCGAGCGAGAGATTATTATTATTATTATTATTATTATTATTATTATTATTATTATTATTATTATTATTATTATTATTATTATTATTATTATTATTATTATTATTATTATTATTATTATTCTTATTTTTATTATTATTATTGTTATTATAGGAAACCACCAAAACGTTACAAGCTTAACAAGCTACAAAGATCAAGTAAACTACAAGAAGTTGGAGGGGAGCCGAGATACAATCTGGGCCCCCACTCCCCTAGCTATGGCGAACCCGATCCTGCTGAAAATGTGGGCAGCTGCCCGTGCCCCAATGTCCTGAGCCCTGGAGTACGTCTGGACCCGCTTCAGCAAAGAAACATCCCCTTTCTCTAATTCCCCAAAAGAAGAGAAGGAAAAAGGAAAGAAACCGTAACCCAAAGCCCTACAACGAGCCGCATACTTATCCTGCTTCCGCTGCGCTGCAACCGCCACAACCCGACCCGGAACGAAGCCTGACAACCCAGATTGCGTCATAGGGGAAGACCCAGTCAAGTCAACACACACATCTAGACCGCCATCCCATGAATAAAGCAATATATCTGCAGGACGAAGAGCTCCATCACTCTCACTAGTCAGCCCAACATCAACCTCCTTGCGAGCAGAAATCCCCGACCGATAGCAAATATCCAAAAGGGTATCACGAACAACATTATGTCGATGTTTGATACCCACAATCCCAGCACAAGACACGGCATGATCCCCATAAATGTCCCCATCGAAAACCCGAGAGCAAGCAGAATACGGCGTCGAATCAGAGAACAACGGAATACCCAACCGATAGCAAAGAACCGAATGATAAGTCTTACCGTTCATAGTCTGGCCTAAACCCGAGATGGGGACAGCGCGCAACCAAGCTGAGGAGTGATCCCCCTGTTGTGATTTCCATAGAGCAACAAGACGTGAAGATAAGGAGTAGGCGGATTCCGCATCAGCAGTAACCTTTGTGAAATATATGTCTGCCAATTTCTTCATGAGTGTGGGGGCAGCGATCTCACTAGGGCTACTCATAAGGTCGGTCTCCACGGTCCTATTGAAAAGACCAAGAGCATCATCAAAGGCCGGTCCCGGACCATCAACACCTGAAAGCCGAAGAAGCGAATCCTGCAAACCAGAAGACTGCAAACGGGATGCAAGAAAAGCATAATGCCGAACATCACCAGCTGAATAAACACCCAATCCTCCATAAGAATAAGGCAAGGTAGCAAGACGCCATTGCCAGTCACCGAACCCAGGTCCCGAAGCAGTCACGATACGCTCTAAAGAAGCCCGAAGAGCCACATCAAAGGATAATTGGGCCGCTTCGAAAAGATGAGGCGGACAAGTGCGCATAGCAAAGTAGAGTTTAGAGACTCCAGTACACGCACGAAGAAGCAACAACTCACACTGGGGATCATTAAGCTCAGCTACAGCATCCATCAACACAACAGTCTTCGACACACGCTGCGAAACCAACTCCTTACAAAAAGAGGAATCCGTACTAACTGGACCACCAAGCAACTTAACACCAAGCGCAGGACGAGCAATATCCGAAGGAAAGACACCCTCTAGACGACTGCGTGGGTCCTCCGAAGGCCAGAAAACCTCTGTCTTCTCAACATTAACATGAAGACCTAAATGAGGACCCTCCTCCAAAATCAACTCCAAGACCTTTCCAACCACCAAAGTGTCACCGACGATAGTGCCATCGTCCAAGTACCAAGCCTGAAGAGATAGATCAAAAGAGTCTCTGATTCGACACACCAGTGGATGTAGAACCAGAGAGAAAAGCAAAGGGCCGAGAGGATCCCCTTGCTGCACACCTTGACAAGACCACAAGGTATGCTCCCCATAATACAACCGCGCTGGAGAAGAGTAGCAGAATTCAACCCAACGCGAAAGAGCAGGACAATGTAGCCGAACCTCACGCAACAAAGCCGATCGATCAACTAAATTGAACGCATTCCGAAAATCCACCAATAACATAGAGAGGCCAACATCAGCCCCACGAGCCTCAACCAAACGATATTATTATTATTGTTATTATTGTTATTATTGTTATTATTATTATTATTGCTTTAGTAAGAAAAAACTTGTTGTCTAGATCTGAACCCGTATGATCAGATCATGTCCAAATCATAATTGATATGTACATCTCATGTGTAGATCGGAACGAATCTATACAGATCATGTGCAGATCAGAACCGATATGTCCAAATTAAAACTAATTTGTACAGATAATGTGCAGATCAAAATTGATATGTCTAGATCAGAACTGCTTTGTCTAGATCTAAACTGATCTATATAGATCATTTCCAGAGTATTGATATGTCCGGATCATAACCGGTTTGATCAGATCATAGCCAATCTATACAGATCATATCTAGATCAGAACCGATATGTGCAGATCAGAACCGATCGGTACAGTTCTTGTTCAGATCAGAACCAATATATCCAGATCGGAACTAATCTACATATCATGTATAGATCTATACATATATGTATAGATCGTAAAATCTATATAGATCATGTCCAGGTCAAAACCGATCTGTATAGATCATGTTCAGATTAGAACCAATATGTCCAGATCATGTCCAAATTTGTACTGATATGTCCAAATCAGAACTGGTATGACCAGGACCGGTATGATTGGTATGTGCAGATCATGTCCATATCAAAATAATCATGTCCTAATCAGAACCGCTATGTGAAGGTTAGACCAACATGTGCAGATCATTTCCAGATTAGAACTGATATGTACATCTCATGTCCAGATCAGAATCGATCTATACAGATCATGTCCAGATCTAAAACGATATGTCCAGATCAGAACTGGTATGATCGGTATGTACAAATCATGTCCAAATTAAAACCATCGTCTCCAGATCAGAACCTTCATGTCCATATCAAAACTATTATGTCCAGATCAGAACCTTCATGGTCAGATCAAAATCATTATGTCTAGATCACAACCGGTATTTGCAGATCATGTACGGATCAGAATCGATCTGTACAACTCATGTCTAGATATGAACTGATCATGTTCAAATCAATACCGATCTGTATAGATTATGTGCAGAACTGGACTAATATGTCCATATCAGAACCCATATGTCCAAAAAATAATCAATAATAATGGTCAAACTTAGTTCTCGAGTCAAAAATCTCCAATACATCGATAACTTTATCATAAAGATCAATGGTAAAACGTCCACATTTTATTCATGAAGAAAGGGAAATAAAGTAGGAAACACAAAGGTTAAAAAAAAAAGCACCACATAAATACTTATTCAACAAAGCCTAAAAACTAGGGCATATCACTTTCTAAGTGTTATACTAAGGGAAAGAACCACCAACCATTTTAGGCATATCCCTAAAGTTTAAAGATTAGGGTTCTTCTTTTTCTTTTCTTCTTTTACATTTTGATGTGTAATTTAAAGATTTTGACATTTTATGTAAAGAGGATTATTCATAACTCTCTCAATCTAGGCGATAGATTCTTGTTTGCCTACGAAATCAAGTCAAGCTAATTGTTTGATAAGAAAAGAATATCACGTTGCCTAGCCTATTTTAGCTACAATCTAAACAACCTTCAACATCAGAAAAAAGAGAATTTGCAAATTACTACCTAGGTTTTTTTTGACTTTGTGAATTACTACCTACATCTTTAAAAGTTGTGAATTACTACCTACCTTTTTAATTGTTGATGCAAATTACTACCTACTTATCATTTAATCTATTTTCTCACGAATTAGTCAACTAATAACACCGTAATCGCCCTAATTATATATTAATTTATTTAAATTAATAAATTAAAATTAAAATCACCTAAATTATTTATAAAAAAAAAAAAAACATCAACAACAAGATCTGAATCCGTTTGCACCAAAAAAAAACAAGATCTGAAACTGTGGCGTCTTCAGTCGGATTTCACGTCGCGTTATCTACTAACTCCGGCTCTGAGGTGGATGACTCAGCGGCGACTCGTCTTGGGTGCGGTGGAAGTGCTGCTGAGTTTTTGGGCCATTCGATTGAGTCGACTTAGACCGAGTTGGTCCCGAGTTACACCACTACCATGTCTACCAACAGCAATAACAACAACAGCAATAATGGCGGGACTTAATCGCTTACTGTGGTTCCACCAGGGAAGAGAAATCAATAGTTGTTATAGATTATGATAATAATAATAGTAGTATTAAGAAGGTTTCTGATACTTTTGGTCATAGGACCTCCATTATACAATTGCTTTTTCATTTGTTTAAATAAATTTGCTAAATGTAAATGGTAAATTTTAAAATTGGTTACAGATATAGATGGACGGGAGTACGGGACGATATGAAGCACATCGGTGCAATAACAGTTGTAGAGGAGAAGGGCAAATCAGAAAAGTATGTCAAGGCAATTAATCTCAGAAAGAAGAGAATTGAAGTGTAGAATTGAAAAGCATAATTCAAGAGAAGAGAAGTGTTCTTAGGGAAGATGAACACGGGAAGAATGGGAAGAACACATAATCAAGTCTTTTTTTATTTGTTTTGGGTGGGTAAATTTTTTAATTTGTGTTTTTTAAGTTTTAGGTGATTTTAATTTTAATTTGATTTAAATAATCTAATATATATATATAAAGGGGAGTTTTTTGGTGAGCATTGAGAGCGTCCACGTAGGATTTCCACGTCATCATATATTATTAACTAATTAAATAAATAATATTAGAGTCTTGCTATGATTAACTACTCAATATGATAAAGATAGATTTCACAAACTTCTTCCATCTTTTTGTATATATATACATACCCTCACATTAAAAATCTCAACTAAATTAGATCATTCTTTAACCTACCCTACGGAGTATTACAGTATTACGTACTTTCTCATACGTTTTCTCTAAGTTTTGCCGAATAAATTATGTCCATGTAAGTATCACTCAAATCATTTTATTGTATGGATCGAGTAAGTAATTTTAATTCCATCTACCTCTTATTTATTTTCACATGATGTTTATGTTACATATAAAAAGGATTTTGTATCTGCTCCATTGTTTATGTCCCATCGCAACAATTTTGTACAAGCATAATTGTTTATGTGAATTTTGTACAAGCATAATTGTTTATGTGAATTTTGTATCTGCTTCATTGTTTATGTTTCATCGCAAGAATTTTGTATATTAATTATTGATATATTTGTATTTCAACTCACGTACATTAATTATTTATTGTGTTTCAGCGCAAAAGTCGATGGTAGCGCACAAGAAAAAGTGAAACACAAACTTTAATTCATCAAGTTTATCCGGCACAACGAACTACGTACAATTTAGATGTTACCTTAATAATAAGAATTTCATCCACTTTTTATTCTCATCTCTTTTTTTTTTTTTTTTTTTTACAACTTGAACAATGTTGTGTTGTACTAAACCAAAAATTATCTTTACAGAGTTATCTTTTCAAGAAATTTTCAATTTTATCTTATGTTTTTTCAGATTTTTTTATGAAAATTTTCAATACTATCTTAAAATTTTATCAATTGACAAAGCCACCATCGTGCTTAAATTTTCAATTTAATCTCAATTCCTTCCACGACATAGTTTTTGTGATAGGCATAGGTACAATAAAATTCAAACCTATAACCACTGAGATATTATATACGAAGTATCTCATACGTGATTTAAGCCCGTGCAATGCACGGGTTAATTTATAGGGTGTTGTATTATATGATTTTACTATTTTTAGCATCAAATTTATAAAATATTTTTTTTGATTGGATTCATATCATATTCAAATATATAAACACCTCAATATCTCATACTCATACGGAGTGTGACTTGACATATTAACTCATGCATGTTGAAATTATTAATTTGATTACTATAAATTGTCAAAATTGGATGATCAAATTGTATTCTTAATTTATGATCGATCAGATGATGAGAATACTCGAGTCTCACACCGGGATACGTAGTATTATATACGAAGTAATTCGGTACCATACCAATACGTATTAATACTTTTAGTGATTATGGAGTTACTGGTTGTATTCAACTACCAAGATAAGAGTCATTAGAATCCATCGGATAGTATCAATAGTACTAGACAATTGTGTTTTTAAAGGATTTTATCATTTTTAATTCTAATTTATCTTTTCGTTAAATCCTATTTTCTATCCAAAATTACACACTACTTATTTCTTTTTATTTATGATTAGTGGAGTTGTATGTGTTTTGTCATATCTCAAATTATTATTAGTAGTATTTGCTTAGCTTGTTATGTAATCAATTAATATGTAATCAATTAATTATCTCTTCTTATTAGTCAGATAATTTGGACTTTGGATCATGCATAAGGGTAGTTTTTTTTGGAGTGTATTCGGAGCGCCACGTAGGATTTTCATGTCATCAAACAAATAATATTATTTTAGATTTCTTAAGAATTAAAACAGATAAATAAAGACAAGTACAAGATAATAAGAGAGAAAAAAAAAGACCCCTTAAAAGATAATAAGAGATAAAGATTAGAAAAATAAAAATAGATAAATAAATAACCGGTAAAAGATAATAAGAGATAAATTTTGCTAGGGAGGAAAAAAGATAAATGCAACTCAGTAATAAATAATAACAGATAAATAAAAAAAGATAAATAAAGACCCGATAAAAGATAATAAGAGATAAATTTTGAACATTTTTTAAAAGATAAATAAAACTCAGTAAAATATAATAAGAGAAAAATAAAAATAGATAAATAAAAACCCACTAAAAGATAATAAGAGATAAATTTTGAAAATTTGTAATAGATAAATAAAAACCTGTTAAAACTGTCATACTCATTGATTATAAAATCTCACTAAATATTGCTTAAAGTTGGAAAAAAAATCAAACAAAAAAATAAATTTAACCCGTGCATCGCACGGGCTTTAAATCTAGTTAATATATAATTAGGGAGATTATAATCCTATTAGTTGATTAATTAGTGAGAAAATAGATTAAATGACAAATGGGTAGTAATTGATATCAATAATTAAAGATGTAGGTAGTAATTGACAACTTTTAAAGATGTAGGTAGCAATTTACAAACTCTCAAACAAGCTAGGTAGTAATTTGTAAATTTTCCTCAGAAAAATTATTCAAAAAATTGTTCATAGACGCGGCTTGGGAAATTTCTCGTACTAACAAAGTTAGATGATTACGGATTAGAGCAAATCAAAAGGAGTAGACAATGTTTTGACTCCACTAATTATGTCAATTTTCTCCCTACTAATCAAAGATGCACTCGATAATTATAAGGGTGCTCTATTCATCATAACAAAAATAAGTTTGTCAATTTGTATTCTACTGATTGAAGAAACTCTCAAGAAAGTCGTCATCATTAAAAAAAAGTTTTAGATATAATTGGTCCAAATAAATTTTATCGACTTAGTTCTAAAATCAAGTCCAATAAATTTGAAATCAGGGCTTTTAAGTTTAGTTTATCAAGTTTACTCTTTCGTCTGAGTCAAGTGCTTTATTACAAATCGTGGACAGCCAAGTAGGCAAGGCCCTCCAACCCACAAGTTGAAAATGACGTTTTTGTTGTTACTTGAGTTGAGTGTGATAATGCGTGTGTTATGCTCGTGGAGTTGCATAGCGAAAGTTGCAATGGCAATCTAGTAATCAACTATCAAGTAGACTACCAAGTACCAGCCCATTAGGCCGGTGATACACTCATACTGCTTCTGCGACATCCGAGGACCGAGTTCGATTCAAATTCGCACCGATTGAGATTAATTGAACCAAACCGAATCAAGAAAACATACAACAATCTATTACAGATTTATAGAGTACACAAAACTGATCAATTTGGAACTAAAATGATGAGAAATAATATGGAGGTAAATACATATACCAGTGTGTACACGGTACACCTATTGAACAAACTACCACCTTAGAATTGTGGTAATGTCGGCAATCGTGGTTTGCTATGGTGGTGGTGAGAGATTGATGTGTAGCCTTTAAAATTGAATTGCGGTCTTTAAAAACATGAAAAGAAACGTCCAAAATTTGATAGCAAAATCATAAGTCCTAAATAATAGGATACAAAGACAAGAGGCAGACACTATATGCGGATATGCTCCCTATCCATCTCATTTAAAGGCTCACGCTTAAGGCCTAAGGGAGACATCTACGATTTAACATCACAACCTTCCCTTCCTTAGATACCAAGAATCCTTCATCGGTCCCTACTAAACCCGGAAAAACTGACCCATACCTGAAAAATAGATTTTACTAGGTTTGAAGCCCGTGCGATGCACGGGTTTGTCAATACGGAGTGTATTTTGCATTTGACAGGGAATTTATTAAAGGGGATAATTGTATATTTTTCTCTTATTATCTTTTACTATTAATATATACTTGACGTAAAGTCCAAAAACATGTATTATATAACATTAACAATAAAGAAAGCTGAGACGAAGGCAACAAACAAATAAATGGAGAAAATAAAGAAGACCACAAAGGCAAAGCTTATACTTAATTTATGAACGACACTTATTCGGGATTAAGTTCCTATGTATAACAAAAGAGAGGGAATAAATAGTGAATGGAATCCTTAATATTAAGATAATTGAAATTACAATCACCATTGATTATCAATAACTACAATGGGCTTGCTTAAAAAAAAATCTAATAACATCTACCTAGACAAATACGTCATCTAATAAAAAAGTTACCCATATATGTTTTTTGGACTCTTAAAAACTTTGTAATCTTAGATTTCTCACATCTTCACTTCGTTGAAACCCACAAATTATTATGGAGTACCAACTACCAAGTTATGGATCTGTTTCACATTTTCGTTGTTTTGGTATGTTTTTCCAAAATATGTTTCACGTATTTTCGCGCAAATAGGCATACGCTCTCTCTCTCTTGGACAATAATTGTCTGGAAGAGCACAGAAACTAACCGAGCTTCATTTTGCATAAATTACAAACTAACATCCTTCGTTCCATAACATAACACTGGCTCCATCAGTCTGGTATCATCTATATAAGCCTCGGGCATCCATATACTACAAAACAGGTAACTAAACTCAACCGACCCGCCATTATCACCACTCCTTGCATTATGAAAGGGTTTAATATGTTACAACAATCGTCCTTATTGAATTAAAGTTTGTGCTTTACTTTTTCTTGTATGCAAGTGTAGTACACCACCATCGAATTTAAAAAATACTACAGAAGAGGTATGAATAAACTTTGAGCGTATGTAAGTCGTATACTACGTATATGTGCTTGGTGAGCGCGGGTCAATTGGAAAAGGAACTTAAAGGTTATATGTATATATATATATATAAAAGTATAAGAGAAGTAGGATAAATTTTTGTTCAAATTTATCTTTATCATATTATCTACAATTTAATCATGACAAGGCTCTAATATTATTTATTTATTTTTTAATATTAGTTAATTATATGTGATGACGTGGAAATCATACGTGGATGCTCTAAATGCTCTCCAAAAAGCTCCCCTTTATATATATATATATATATATATATATATATATATATATATATATATATATATATATATATATATATATATATATATATATATATATATATATATATATATATATATATATATATATATATATTAGATTAGATTGACCTCATTTGTTACCCGCTTTTGACCAGACGACGACCCGAAATTAACCGAAAACCCAAATTGATTCGAACCGAAACCGAAATTGATTTAACCCGAAATGATCCGATACCTAAGTCGAAGTAAAAGAACCGATTTTCACCGGAAACCGAAGTAACCCAAACCCAAAATAACTGCAAAATTTGTTTGTCAACCATAAATTTCATCCCAAATTCTTATATGAGACTGTTCTCACCATCAACTGATGGTGAGACTAGTTCACACTTGCGAATTTAGGTATGTTACTTCTATAGTTTAGACATGTTACTTTTTTTTTATAATTTTAGAGGAGGTACTTTTTTTTAGTTTAGGTATGTTACTTCTATAGTTTATACATGTTACTTTTTTTTTATACGGAGTAGTTTTAGGGGAGATACCTTCTTAGTTTAGGTATGTTACTTCTATAGTTTAGACATGTTACTTTTTTTATAATAATTTTAGATGAGGTATTTTTTTTAGTTTAGGTATGTTACTTCTATAGTTTAGACATGTTACTTTTTTTATATAATTTTAGATGAGGTACTTTTTTAGTTTAGGTATGTTACTTCTATAGTTTAGACATGTTACTTTTTTTTATACGGAATAGTTTTAGGGAGGTACATTTTTAGTTTAGGTATGTTACTTCTAAAGTTTAGACATGTTACTTTTTTTTTATATATATAATTTTAGAGGAGGTACTTTTTTAGTTTAGGTATGTTACTTCCATAGTTTAGATCTGTTACTTTTTTTTTGTTTTAGAAGAGGTACGCTATTGGTTTCGCGCTCGTCACACCATCAAGTTGATGGTGTGACTGGTCTCACAGGAGACGAAGTGTAATTTCATTTATAACCACATATTGTCTATGAAATAACCCGAGCCTTTGATCACAACACATAATGCTAGTTACTTTATAAATCATGATAATTTCTTATTATTGACTAAAATATATTACGAAGTATTATATATGTCCATGTCTCATGTCTCGTATCTTTCAATCATACATTAGTAGAACTAAAATTAGAGTGGCTTAAATTATCACTTGTAACAATGCGAAAATGTAACCCTTATCATTTACTCCCTCTGTCCCTTAATACTCGCACCAGTTTGACCGGTGCGGAGTTTAAGACACTTAATTGACTTATTAATTTAATGGGTGTTTTTTTTTATAATGAAATTAATTAATTGATAAAAGACATCTACATAAAGATTTGAATCTAACAAATACATAACAACCTAATAGTATAAAAACTTCTTTTCACCGTAGCTACGATCGCAGTATATCAAACATTTTGTATACCCTCTTTTATATCGCTGTGATTTACTTACAGCCTTTCTCGGCGAGGGGATCTATAGATCTGTTGTAGCCGTGGCAAATATGATTTCCGTCTGATTCGTCTGATTGTCCTCGAAAGATTGACCTCCTCTGCGATCCCGAACAAATCTTTACCAAAGAAACAACCTGAACTAAACTAAACACACAAAACTTAACTAGAATCAAACCCATCATAGGGGTACTTATTACACTGAAACTATGTAGTTTTATTGAGATCTAACGCAAAAAAAAAAAAAAAAAAAAACAAAATTGAAGAGAGGGGCAGAAATAACCAAATTTTCGAAGAAAATTGGCTACTTCATCCGTAGAAAACCCTAATTTTTGTAAACACTAAAAAGAGAGAGAAAATAGGGAGAGAGGGAAAAAAATTTAATGGATGTTAGTTGATAGTGAATTTTTTTTTTAATATACTTAGTGGGACATGTGTAAGGTTCGAGGAGTGGTGAGTGTGGGGTGTGAATTTTTAAATAATTTTTTGTAGGGAGTAGTGGTGTAGGTTTTCTTTTTTTGATGCATAAGAGGGAGAAGCCCGTACAAACTAAGAAATTAAATCAAGCAATAACTCGTGGCCATGCCACACCTATGATGTCTTCTCGGAGCAGACTAGTAATTTGATACGGAGGGGTATCATAATAAACTAATCTGTCGTTTTGGACAACACCTAAATTAGCTAATCTATCTGCAACTTTATTTCCTTCACGATAACAGTGAGCGAGTCGAACCTCCCAATCCGAAGATGCAAGTAAGCTACGACATTTGGAGATTATATGAAAACATTCTCCACCTTGGTATTCATCATTTTGTAAGGCTTCTAGACATGCTTGATTATCCATCTGTAGAACTAGCTTCTCAATTCCCATGTTCTTTGCCATTTCCAGACCTATAGATGCTGCTAACAATTCTGCTTTGTACGAAGAGCATAGGCCAAAGTTGGCTGCAAACCCTTTGATGAAGCAGCCAGTTTGATCACGTAGAGCACCTCCACCACCTGCGGGTCCTGGAGAGCCTTTTGAGGCTCCATCAGTATTGAGTGCTATCCAACCATTAGGCGGGTTACACCAGCTAATCAGTATCTCCCTTCTGTTTGCTTGAGAGGTATTGGTATTTGCTTGATTATTGTTGTGGATCGCTTCCCAGGTGCCTTCAATTCTAGCATGTAGAAAGCTTTCAGTGTCTATGGGGATCTCACTTCCTCTCCCAAAGCAGAGGTTGTTTCTCCATTTCCAGTTCCACCAAAGGGTCAACGCGAAGCAAGTAGGCCACTTCTCACAGAAGATGAGACCTTCAGCTTGAAGGTTACGGATCAGCCATGTTTGTAAATCTCCAGTGTAAAAGGATGGATAGTTTGCAGCTTCCCCTACACTAGCCCATACACTTCTTGCAGCTGGACAATCCCTTAGCAAGTGTAGCAAGGTCTCAACTTTGTTGTCATGACATCTCACACATCTAGGGTCATCTGTCAGGTGGCGGTGAAGCTTGTTGACATTGCAAAGAACCCGGTTATAGTATTGGTAAAAATTTCTATTTATAGAAGCGGTGCAAGTATTAAGGGACGACCCAAAAAAAAAAGCGGTACGAGTATTAAGGGACGGAGGGAATATCAATCAATTATACAGTGGAGATCTTTAGGTATAATACTCCATAGTCCGTACTCAATAAGTTAGAATTACAGTACCAACCCGGTAACCCAGAGTATAATGTCCAGATTGACAACTGAAATTAATTTGACAATAAGGACATTTTCAAATCCCCTTTACTACAAAAAAAATTATTTTGCTGATTTAATTAAAATTGAACTTGAGAATAGGCGCAAAGCCCACGCGACTCCAAACTTATCCTAATTTTTGTGTATTTTAAAAAAAGAAAAAGAAAAAGAAAACACAAATCCAATCTATAATGCATACGGAGTACTCCGTATTTTCTGATTTTTTAGTTTATGATCAAATCTGATTATTTTAGTTCCAGCATGTTTTGTTTTGTATATTTTTGGTCTTGGCCTAATCTGAATATTATTTTTTTTATTTTTTGGGTCTTATATGAAATTTCTTTCTGGTGTGATTAAAAGAAAAGTAAGTAATAAGCGATAAAAATAAGGTGCAAAGACGCGTATGTTGGTACTGAGTCAACTGACTAGCAGTACATTTCTTTACGGGTACCGATTAGAATTTGAGCTTTATGGGTACCATCAACCACTTTGGTACTATAGGTAATTAGGTTCTAATAAAAAGTACTTCCGCCGTCCCTAAAAAGATTTTTCCATTTTTCTGTTTGGCGATCGTTTAAATTTGCCCCATATCTTAATGGTAATTTTCCCCTCCTGCTCTCTCTCCCCGTAGGCTCACTTTACAAAGAAGTGTGCACAACTTACACCCTAATATTAATAAAGTGAAATTATTCCATGGGGCAAATCTTTAGGGGCTGAGGCCCGAGGGAGTAATAAGTACCGATAACCGTTAATTGTGTCCATTTTAGACGCAAGCGAAGCCACTATTATCAAAGTTTCCTCCAAACGGAGGAAATATCGCAATTTAGAAGTTGGACCATGATGCCAAGTAAGCATGATGCACGGTAAGAGCACAAGTACATAGTTAAAAGAACATGAATATTTTTATTTATTTTTATTTTTTTAATAAGTAAAATACTATATATTTTTCATAACAAAAAATTGAAATAATATATGACATTTCTTTTATCGCAAGGTCATGTTCTTTTGTTGGTACACGTATGTTCTTCTTGTGCACCATGCTTCTTGTGCAACATTGTCCATATTCCACAGCTCTATTTTTCACTCTTTACCAGATTTGGAAGGAGATAAATCAAATAAGATTGTGTCAAACTTGATTACCTTGCATTCTTCTCCACTTATTCCTTGAGCTAAATAAGGATCAAACTCCATTAGGCCATTTTATTTTTTCAAAAAACACACACAGAGATACACAGCACCTTTCATTTTTCTTCCCCTGTCGGGTGTTGTTAACAGCATGAGATACACAGCACCTTTCATTTTTCTTCCCCTGTCGGGTGTTGTTCCTGATCAAAGAATTTTAACAGCAGAATGCAGTATTCATCTCAAGGGCGTTTCTCATGGTAAGGCAGTAAGCTACCAAGTTTATCAACTACACCATAGCTGCTCTATAAAACGTGTTATCACAGACGTAAATCACACCGATTACATAAACAACATCCCGATTTTTTGGGGCCATCTTAATCTGATGCATAGCATCTATGTGAAGAGTAGATCCAGATTTTTCATCCACAGTTGGACCCAAGCCCCCAAAATTCTACAAAACAACATCTTCCAATATACCAGGTTTAAAAATCTGTTAGCTAACAAGAATGGCAGGCAGTCAGGCAGCAATACTGATCTTGAAAATGGACCAGCTGCTGGGGTTACAATCTTTACCTGATATTACACTAGAACAATTCAGAAATAGAGCAGAATAACAGCAAGACCCAAATCTAGGAACCACACCATACTAGTATACCTTATGGCCTCGAGTTTGACTTAACATAACCTGCCTCTGATCATAAAACATCTCAAGCGCATATGTTCTGTTTCCTCTGGTCCACAAGACATCAACTGTTTCCTCTGATAACTCGCGCTATACACATTACCTATGTTTTCCTCAATAACCATTTTGTTCAATAAACTCATCTCTTAAGGACCACAAAGATAATCATTATATTCTAATTTATTTATAACTATATAACCAAGGTTCAAACTTTAACAACTACAGCTCCATGCCTCTACTGCATCCAACTTCCATGATTCAGATTTCACTATTTCAGAATCTCACTTTTACATTTCAATTCAACTTCCATGATTCAGATTTCAGAACCTCACTTTGACATTCCAATTCAACTTTCATAAAGTATGATTTCAGGGCAATTTCAGAAAGTAATTGTGTTCACTCCGCAAGCTATGGTGTTACCAAGGCTGATCACCAGTCAGATTTCAGAAAGTTTTCAGATCCGATACAAGTCATATATAACGGATATCCAACTTCTCACATTTTTGTTAAAAAACATATCAACAATAATATACTCTGTTACCCAGACTCTTCCTTTTACCTCAAATACCGGACATGGGTATGTAAACTTCGACACCTCATTTTGGACCAAAGTCGTACAATCTTTTCACAAAATAGTCGTGTCGGACACTTGGACACGTACCGGTGTCCAATATAGATATCCGAGTCCGGGTAACATAGATAATATATAATGACACAAAACTACTAAATCTTGATACAACTTTTTATCAAGATTAAAAAATTTTAATAAATTTTTGTATTATATTTCCCCAAACTTTGGATACGGATTGAATATCTATTATTCGAAATACATTGGGTATCAGATATCCCAAAATCAAAATTTTGATGTCCAATCCGTATCCACATTTTTGCTTAGCCCAGTTGGCAACACAATAATTCCAAACAAAATATAAAAATCTTAATCAAAAAGTTATGAGACAACAAGTTGTTAGTCCAGATTGGTCACTCTAAGATTCTCCTAAATCCGGCATCACTAACAAAAGTAATCTCTATACTCCATTTCCATCTAAAAACAGAACTTCAATGCACATACTCTTGAAGCATTTTAGAGGATGCAAGTTGGTTTGGCCCTCAGCAACCCGATGTTCCACGGCACCTATTTAACTCAGGAAATTCGAAGTTCAAAGTTTAAGAAAACCCAATCAAACCCCCACATATTCATCCAAACAAGTACCTACCAAGTTTTGAATGCCTTGGAAAGCAGGTTATTTGGTACTCTATATTAGTTAGGATTCAAAAACATGACCATTTTTCAACAGAGTTGAGCATTTGCGTTATTTCAACTTCATATCTCACCAACTTAGCCTCCACTTAGGTTAAGTGAGCAACTACTTACCCCTTCGAAGTTCAAATCAAAGGACAGAGCATTGAGCAACACCAATTTGCTCCCAAAAGGATACCAATAATAACATACTTCTTGGCCCTATCACATGAGCAATCACAGAATGCCAACAAAAAACATCAACACCTCCACTTAATTTTTTGTTTGTTCTACATTTACAACATATACATGGCCATATGATAATAGCAAACAATAGAGGGTATAAAAAAAGACACCAACAACGACACACAATTCTAATTACTTGTGCCATAACTTACAACATTTATACTGTACAATTTAGATTTCTGATTTAAAATTACAGTTGCTTGAATTTGTACTAAAATGATCCAGCTAATTTTGTTCTGTTTTGCATCAACTATACGACATTAAATGGCTCCAATAAATAATGGAGGCATTTGACACTAATTGAGAAGCCCACATTTATCAACATCTTACATGACATTCAAAGAAAGACATGGAAATCAAGCCTAACCTGTGAATCCGGAGACAAGTCCTCATTAGCATCAACATTCAGCCCTTCTTCCATCTCCCTCTCCCTCTTCCTGAACTCATATTCAGCATCATCAGTGGGCAGCTCATGCCGACAAACAGGACAAGTATTTCGAATTCTCAACCATGGAACTATACATTCCCCGTGGTAGTAATGAAAGCAAGGAAGCTGCTTTACCACTTCCTCCTCAGAAACTTCGTCCTTACATATTGCACAAACGACTTCACTCACTTTCAAAACCTCACAAGACAATGTAACACTAGGAAGGTTCACAATAACAGAGTCAGCAGCAGGAGGACTCCCCCTCCAGTCATTCATATGCTCCTCCACCTCACCAAGAATCGCTTCATACATATTCACATTGAAATCCATATCATAAACCTCACGATTGAAATTGTTAACAGCTAACAAGATTTCCCACTCCAAATCACGAATTGCTTCCTCCACACCAAGTTCTCCACCTTCATCAGTATCAGAATCAATAGCAATTTCCTGCTGTTCCGCCCTCAATTGATACGTATCGAACACATTTGACACATCAGTATCCAGCTGAATTGGTGTTCCTAAATCATCATCCTCAACAACAACAAAACCTTCTTCTTCAACAAAAAAAGCATCGAAATTATCATTTACAACACTACCCACATCAGATTCTCTCTCCTGAGTTTCAACATTTTCACTACGATTCCCATTGTTAAACCCCAGATAATCCCAACAGTATGGCGGACGATCGAAATCACTAACCCCACCGAACCCTCTATGGTGATGATCACCATCTTCAGAATCAGAGTCAGAATCATCAATATTCACAATACGCAGACCCTCAAAATGCTGCGGTTCCTCAATCATTGGAGATGCATAACTAGGATTCAGACCAGCATCATGATCAGCACCTAACCCTAACCCTAATTCTAAATCAACCTCATCTTTATCACTCAATCCACCAATCCTCTCACCTTCACCCGAAAATTCACAATTCGGGTCACCCAACCCTGTTCCCAAACCCAAACCCAAACCTAGCCCAATTGCACCATCAGAGATAAAGGCGTTTTGAGAAGAACTACGCTGGAACAAGTTGGAATAGCTCACCTGATCATGATCATGCTCATGATGACAACGATGATGATGAAGAAGATGGTCTACATCAGGTTCGAAAATCGGGTCCGGCTTCGGGTCTAAATCGCAGGAATCAGGTTCAGAGTCCGACAGAGAGGGCAGAGAAGGATGAGTTGGGCTTTCAGGTCCAGCGAAGAAGGAGGAGAGAGAAGTGAATGATTGAGCTCGCCGGGTTTGGATATGGCGGGGCTGCTCCGGTGGGTCCACTTCTGCCATTGTTGTTGTGCTTCAAGAGAGATAAATGGAGGGAGTTGTTTAGAGAAAGGAGATGTTTTTATGAGAGGGAAATTAAAAAAAATTAAAAGAAATCAGGGGACTTGGCAGAAATAAGAAGACACGTGGGTGTGAAGAAGATGAAGAAGAAGTGAATAACCTGAGTTTCCGGCGGTGGTTCCGTATGTTTTCTCTCTTTCTCTCTCTTTTGACTTGGCTTTTCTCCGGTTTGACCTTTTCTTTGTGTGCGTACTTACAAGTAACAAGGGAGAAAATGACCAAATGCCCCCAAGAAATTATGTACTCCGTAACCACAAGGGTATTTTTCACGTTTGTGTTGTACGGAGTACAGATTTTAGAGCAAAATATGGTTTTATGAACCTGGGTGTATAATATTGTTCACTGTGCAGTGTGCACTTTGTTTTAAATGAGCTATAGTTTAAATACAAATAACAAATTGTTCATACCCAAAAAATATATAGCAAATGAATAAATAGTTAAAATATTTCACTAGTACGTGTGTAATGAAATCATTCTCCATGTTCATTAGATTCTTAATGAATGTTCATCAGGGTGCATAATGAGCACTGTGCACCCGAGTGTATAATCTGAATTGCGATAATCTAGTATACATTTAGCTCTATTTTTTTGAGCTTTTTTGTTGTTGTTGTTGAAACTATTTGATTTCGATCAATCAAAAACAGAATACAAGCTAAACGGCAACAGAAAAAAAAACGAACAACCTAAGAGGGGTGCAAAATCTTAGCAAAGATAACCAATCTAGGATTGCCTCCTTTTGCTAAGACCCCCAAACAACTTACAACTCTTTCCCAACATTTCTGAGCTTTTTAAACAAAACCATCTCCTTAAACACTTGATCTAAATCACCATCGATGTTCTGAAATCGTCGTTGATTCCTCTCCCTCCACACAAAGTAGACAGAGGTGAATAAAGCTATCCTATAAATCTGGTGTTTAGCCACATTCCCAACAACATGGGTAGACACAAAAACAATCTCTGACGTCCAACTACCAGCATGTTTATCACAATCAATCCAATTTAAAACTCTACTCCAAAGAGCGGTAGACCAAGAGCACGAGAAGAACAAATGATCAATGTCTTCTTGCTCTTGCTTACATAAAAAACACAAAGTATCACACTGGACACCAATCTTCAATAACTTGTCACAAGTTGCCAGCCTTCGCAGCACCGCTAACCACCCAATAAAAAGATATTTCGGAGGGCAAGGGTTATTACAAATCAGCCTTTTCCAATTAACATCCTTAAAACTACCTCGCAACAAATTATAAGTTTTCCTAGTCGAAAAACGAGCAAGATCAAACACACTCATATTAGCAGGGCTAGTATTATTAAGATAATGTGAAGCTCCAACAATTTTCTTCACCATCCAAGAAGCCTGCTTTGGTATGACAATCTGCAAAACATTTCGACCTTTCACATAATAATAATGAATCCACTTTATCCGTATCTTATTCTTTTTGTTATGCAAATTTCATAATAATTTGCATAAACATGCCTTATTCCAGTCAACTAAATAAGTAATATTCAACCCCCTATCCACCTTAGGGAGACATAGCTTATCCCAAGCAACCAGAGCCTTTTGTGACAGCTGCAACACCAGCCCAAAGGTAGCAACGACAAGCAGATTGAATAATATGAAGAACCTTCTCAAGGATGAGAAATACCTGGCTCCAAAAACTCTGAATATTCAACAGAACATGTTTAATCAATTGCAACCTTCCATCGTAACTGAGCAGTTTGCAATCCAAGAATTGATTCGTTGAAGAACTTTAAGGATCAAAGGTTGATATTGCAGTATTGATAGCTTCTTTGTAGAAATAGGTACTCCCAGATATTTGAAAAGGGAAGTACACTCATAAAAAATTGGAACTCCTCAAGAATATGGTTTTGCACCTCTAAACAACCTCCACCAAAATAAACTGAACTCTTGTTCAGATTAGCCTTCAAACCAGAAGGAGCAGAGAACAATTGGAAAGCCTTATAAAGCTCCCTCACATATCTCACATTACCTTTCGAGAATAAAAGCAAATCTTCCGCGAAGCAGGCATGAGTGATGTTTAGTTTCTTACATCGAGGATGATATTAAAACAGAGCATTGTCCTTCAATAAAGAAAGACATATGTTTAAGTACCCTATACAGATAACAAACAAATATGGAGAAATAGGATCTCCTTGTCTAATCCCTTTCTTCTCTCCCAAAGGTTCCGTGACTTCACCATTAACGTTAAACATATAAGAAATAGAGCTCAAACATTCCATAATCCAGTCAATAAATTTTCCAGGAAACCCAAGAAAGATAAGCAAATTTTTACAAAAGGCCACTCAACTTAGTCATACGCCTTTTGGAGATCAATCTGGATCATACATCTAGGAGTAGTGTGTTTTCTATTGTACCCCTTCACCAATTCATGACTAAGGATAATGTTATCTGAAATAACTCTACCCTTAACAAAACATGACTAACTGCCATCAATAATACTAGGAAAAATATTCTGTAACATAATAGCTAGCACTTTAGAGATGATTTTATAAATAATGGCACAACAAGCAATGGGATTAAACTCTCTCACGTGCATAGCATTTTCAAGTTTGGAACAAGAGTGACCAAGGTACGATTCACCTGAGCTGGAATCTGACAGTAGGTGAAGAAGTCCTGAACAACTGCAATAATACTACTGCCAGTGATGTGCCACATACTTTGGTAAAAGTGAGCAGTGAACCCATCAATCCCCGGGGCTTTACTCTTATCCATATCAAAAATCGCTTATTGAACCTCCAAACTTGAAACTGGAGCGCGTAAACTAGCCTGATGATGAGATTGCAACAACGGCCCCTTCTCAACAATAGTTCTGTCAACCATTGTATACCCTGAGCAACCGTGTTATAAGTCGTATACATAAGCTTTCTATAGAACCCCAATATTTCCTCTTTAATTTAATCTTGTTAACAAGCTCGACTACTATCTTCCCTCAATAACACCTTTATGGCCTTCATATTTCTTCTCTCCTTCATAAAAGCATGAAAGTACTTGGTGTTGGAACCACCGAGCTGAATCCAGTCCACTCTTGACTTCTGCTGCCAAATTTTTGTTAAGTTATGAACAATCCAATGTCATGCGGAAAAACCATAAATGCCAGAATCCAAATTAAATGCACATAATCATTTAGCACAATTTAGCGAACACACTTTGTGATGCGTGTCTTCCCTAGCTGCTCCCGAACCGAACAAGAACAAGTTAGAACGCCAAACGTCGTCCCTCCGTAGAAACTCCACATCACGTTCGGATCCGCCTTAAGTTAAACCAACTAGGATTTAATCTAAGGTATTATTAATTTTGGATCTCACTTTTAATGTGATAGGCAAAATATGAAAACTCATGTGTATATTATAATCATAGATCACATATATATATATAGGAAATAAGAAAACCCTAAGTTTCCATAACTTTAATAATAAAGTTTAGGAAACATTAGATTTTAGGAAACATGCACAAAATCTTTATTTTAAGTTTTAGGAAATTTTCACAAATATACCAAAACTAAAAATAAACCATTTTAAGGCAACCGACAACTTGGTGCACAAGCTGCTTGCGTAACAAACAAGCTTGACACGCAAGCTGCCATGCGTGCTAGCCTAAGCTTCGGTCCAACAGCGCTGGCCTTAGCTTGCTGGCGCGCAAGTCCAACTGATTGGCGTTGCTTCCATGGCCCATCGAACGATGGGCTATCGTTCGTACGATGGCTCGTCGCTCGTTTCGTGCTTCTGATTCGTTTTTCGATTCCGGAAAATATTTCCGATTCCGGAAAATGTTTCCGATTTGAACAATATTTACGTTGCCGACAATATTTCCGATTCCGACAATATTTTCGATTTTGACAATATTTTCGATTTTGACAATATTTCCGATTTCGGCAATATTTATGATTCCGACAATATTCAAAGCTCAAATGTAGTGTTATAAAATATAAAACACAAGTTCTTAATTAATTAAGCCTAGAAATACGTTTTTATTTTGAGTGGGAATAATGACAATAGAAATTATAAACGGGGGAAGAGGATTGATCAACATTTTAATATTTAATTCAGATTAAAATTGAATAATGACCTATAATAATATATTTCAGATTTTTAAAATAAAATAGATATAATAAGAGATAAAATTTGCTAAGAATATAAAAGAAAAATAAGTACTAAGATACAATTATCCCCTTTTAAAAAAATAAGATAGAACTACAAATAGTGAATTTTCTCAAATGCAAAATAGCACAGGGAGTGGATAGAATAGTCAAAGAAGAAAAATAGATAGAACAACATACGCATAGTAGTGATCATTTTATACCATTCTTCATTCTATACAATTACATAGATATGCGTATTTGTAATAGATCTTATGTGATCATTCTACACAATTCTTCATTCTATACAATTACATACGTATGATAACATCTTTTAAAATTACATACTTTACTTTTGTTGAACTCAATTACACACTTGACTATAATACCATCATTCATGATTGAATGTTGTAACATTTAGCATATCTAATAATACCATCATTCGTAAGCCAAAGAAGAAAAATAGATAGAACAACATACGCATAGTAGTGTTCATTCTATACAATTACATAGATATGCATATTCGTAATAGAGTTTATGTGATCATTCTATACAATTCTTCATTCTATACAATTACATACGTATGATAACATCTTTTAAAATTACATACTTTACTTTTGTTGAACTCAATTACAATTTTAAACCATTTTTTCTTCCTTTCTTTTTTGAATCACTTGACTATAATACCATCTTTCATGATTGAATGTTGTAACTTTTAGCATATCTAATAATACCATCATTCGTAATTGAATGTTGTATGTAGTAGATATTCCTTTTTGCAAATTTTTATCTAATTTATCTTAGTTTAAACTATTTTAAATTTTAATGTTTAAAGTTTAAACAACTTAAGCCCCCAATACTTATACAAAGTATATGTACTGTAATAATTTTGTAGGGAACACATGAATAACTAACTCGAGTTTTACCATTATTGAACTAACCATTTTATAATTCGGTTTTTCTATGAGTGCCTTATGCATAAACATTTTAAATATTAAGAACACATTTATACTCCAATTTGAAAATGGACCTATTTTAACTTTCAATTAAACGTATAAGTTATAAAAAAACTACTCTCTCCGTCCCAGATTAGTTGTTACACTTACCTTTGCACAAAGTTTTAGGTGATAAGTGGTTGTTTGGTTATCAATTATTATTTTATTGAAAAAGTAGATGTGATAGGAGTTAGTAGAGTATTTTTTTAATTGAATGAGAGAGGGTGTGTGGGGAAAAAAAAAAAAAATTAGTGGTAAGAGAGAGACAATATAATAATTGTGGGGTCATTCCTAATTTAGAAGTGTGATAACTAATCTGGGACGGACGAAAAAAGAAAGTGTAACAACTAATATGGGACAGAGCGAGTATTTGTATACGATGATATGATAAGACAAATATATACGAAAATTGACAAACCCGTGTATCACACGGACATCAATACTAGTTTAATATAAATGGAACAAATTTTGACCCTGATAGCTATTGCTTATTAGCAGCGTTAAAGAGCCTAGTGGAAGGATAACAAAAAGGTTAGGACTTCAGAAACATGTTTAAAGCCTTAACGCAACAAAAGGAGAACTCAACTGCCAAAATAACGACCATCAAACTGGAAAGACAATGACTTTCAACTCCTTATGGCGCCAATTATCCCCAAATTATGCATCAGAAAATCCATTGTTGTTTTCTCGTTATCTCCTATGCGATTATCGTTTATCAATGGATTTTCCACAGTTGAACTGAAACAATCAGCAGCAGCAGCAACAACAACAACCAAGAAGAGAACTTTTTCGCACATTTTCCAAGAATGTACTCATCAAAGAGCTCTAAATCCGGGAAAACAAGCACATTGTCAGATGGTAATTTCTGGGTTCGAACCCACAATCTTTGTTACCAATTGTTTGATTCAAATGTATTTAAAATGTTGGCGGTTAGAGTATGCACGGAAGGTGTTCGACAAAATGCATCAACGAGATACAGTTTCTTGGAACTCCATGATTTTTGGTTATTCCGGGGCAGGTAAGATGGAAGTTGCGCAGGTTTTATTTGATTTGATGCCGGAGAGAGATGTAGTGTCGTGGAATACCTTGATTTCGAGTTATTTGCAGAGTGGGAATCATCAGAAATGTGTAAACATATTCTTGCAGATTGTTAAAGAAGGCGTGTGCTTTGATCACACTACATTAGCTGTGGTGCTAAAATGTTGTTCATTTTTGGAGGACTATATACTTGGTATACTAATGCACGGGCTTGCAGTGAAAGCGGGATTTGATAGAGATATGGTGACAGGAAGTGCTTTGGTTGACATGTATGCAAAATGCAAGTATCTGGACGAGTCATTGAGGTTCTTTTATGAAATGCCTGAAAAGAATTGGGTTTGTTGGAGTGCTGTTATTGCTGGTTTTGTTCAGAATCATCAGTTTATTGATGGTTTGGAATTGTTTAAGGAGATGCAGAGACAAGGAGAGGGTGTTAGCCAATCTACATATGCAAGTATCTTTAGGTCATGTGCAGGGTTATCCGCACTTGGATTAGGGCGTCAACTACATGCTCATGCTTTAAAGACCAACTATGGTACTGACATTATTGTCGCAACCTCTACTTTGGATATGTATGCGAAAAGTCAGAGTTTAGTAGATTCTAGGAAGGTATTTAACTCTATGCCGAAGCATAGTGTGCAGTCTTATAACGCTATGTTGGTTGGTTATGTGCAAAATAATCAAGGTCCCGAAGCATTAAAGTTGTTTCGACATCTGATTATATCTGGCATAGGCTTCGATGAAGTTACTCTGTCAGGTGCTTTTAGTGCCTGCGCTGTGGCCAAACAACTATTAGCAGGCTGTCAACTACATGGTTTAGTTATGAAGAGCAACTTACGGTCTAATGTTTGTGTAACAAATGCAATTTTGGATATGTATGGAAAATGTGGAGATGTTGTTGGAGCAGAAGGTGTATTTAATGAGATGATTAGGAGGGATGCTGTATCTTGGAATGCTATAATTGCAGCTTATGAGCAGAATAGACTGGAAGATGAAACTCTACGCCTGTTTGCTGCAATGCTGGCTTGTGGGATGGAGCCCGATGAGTTCACTTACGGAAGTGTTTTGAAAGCTTCTTCAGGAAAACAGACTTCAAAATGTGGTATGGAAATCCATAGCAGAGTTATCAAATCTGGATTGGGCCTCGACCCTTTTGTGGGAAGTACTTTAGTGGATATGTACTGCAAGTATGGGATGATTGATGAGGCTATGAAGCTTCATAATAGACTGGAGAAACAAAACATTGTTTCTTGGAATGCAATTATCTCAGGTTGTTTACAGCAAAATCAGAATGATGAAGCCCTGAGAATTTTCTCATTGATGTTGGGAATGGGCATTGAACCCGATAATTTTACCTATGCAACAGTTCTAGACACCTGTGCTAACCTGGCCACTGTAGGACTCGGGAAGCAAATTCATGGTCAAATTATCAAGCATAAATTGCAAGGAGATGTTTACATTGTGAGCACTCTCGTTGATATGTATTCAAAATGTGGTAATATGCAAGACTCTCAGCTTATGTTTGAAAGAGCTGTAGAACGAGATTTCGTGACATGGAATGCAATGATATGTGGCTATGCTTATCATGGTTTTGGGGAAGAATCTCTTAAAGTCTTTGAAGATATGAAGAGAGAGAAAATAAAGCCAAACCATGCAACTTTTATCGCAGTTCTCCGAGCTTGCGGTCATATGGGGCTTGTTGAAAAAGGTTGGGATCACTTTTGCTCAATGCACAGCTATGGTCTTGATCCTCAACTGGAGCATTATTCATGCATGGTGGATATGACAGGGAAGTCAGGGCAGGTTGGAAAGGCTTTAGAGCTTATTGAAGCTATGCCATTTGAGGCAGATGATGTTATTTGGAGAACCTTACTTAGTGTTTGCAAGATGTTTGGAAATGTGGAAATTGCAGAAAAGGCTGCGAATTCCATCTTCCAATTGGATCCTGAGGATTCCTCTGTATATATTCTCCTCACAAATATATATGCTAATGCAGGGATGTGGGATGAGGTTTCTAGAATGAGGAAGGAAATGAAGGGAAATAAGGTGAAAAAAGAGCCAGGTTGCAGTTGGATAGAGGTGACAGGAGATGTGCACACATTCTTGGCTAATGAAAAGGCTCATCCAAGTCATGAAGCGATATTAGAAGAACTTAATTTGCTTTACAGTGTGATGAGAGAGATTGAACATTTACCTGAGGGTGAATTTTCTCAGGGTGTTGAAATAGGCTGAAATTGCATAGTGATTAGTGAGTGGCACAAAGAGCCACAGTGGTGTTTGCAGAGATGAGGAAATCCCATGCTGATAGTTATCCTTACTTGACTGGATTATATGTTTTGGAAAAGAAATATGAAACTGAATTTTCATATGGATAATACAACAACATAGACTGATAGTCTGTGACTATTGTTTGCAAAAGGCGAGAGTATATGAGATTGGTATCGCTGTTTAATTAGTGTTGCAGTTGTTCTCTAATATCGGGGGCTGGGGAGAGAGAGAGTTAAGAAGTATCCAGTTGGCTTGAATTAGGATATTGAAATCTGAAACAATGCTCATTTACAAAGGCTGTCACCTGCATTTCAGAGCAGAACCTAAAAGAAGAAAAGAAAGTCATACAGTTAATAATTATTTGCTGATTTATCGGCTATGATTCGTAGTTTGGCTATTTACCCCTTTACTTTTTTTGGGATGAATCTGAAACATTTGCATGGAATTTCAGCTAAATATGATGTCACAAAACCTCATTTTCTGTAGATCAGTATGAGAAAAGAGCTTATGCAGCTGGTTTACTGATGGTACTCGTTATTATCTCTCTGTTGTAATTTTCAGCTTGTTCTTCTCTAGAATTTTAAATCGGAAATGAGAAAGTGATTAAAAGCAATTGGTTTGGAAAACGGTTTATCCCCGGAGGAGTTTTGGTACCATTGGGTTCTATCAAATATTCTGGAAAAAGCTGAAGCTGTTGCACTTGACCATAGGTAAAGAGGACTTGGGAATGGATCAGTTAGCAACTTGGCATGTTATCGGTAATTTCTTTTACAGTTTTGTTCACTTTTTCAGATATTTAATTTCTGTTCGTTAGGCATATCAATCCATGTTCTTCATCGTGTTAACTATACAGAGTTTTATTAGGCGACATTACACCTTGCTTTTAAACTGTAGTATAACTTATGTTTCTACCATACTATGGTTATGGACATTTGTTTTTGTTTTTTTTTTTTTTTTCTCGTTTGGTGAATGAAAAAATGTCAGTTGTACTTGTAGATATATAAAGTCTTTAGTGTATGAAATTTTGAACCTTGACGTGTAAAATACTTGTTTATATACCTGATACTCATACATGGAATACGAGAATTTCATGATCTATTCTACTTTCAAATTCTGGGAAAGGCCAAAATGGATCTTCGTAGATTCTAGGGGCTCAAACCATTCAAGCTCCCCAACTGGAATATACTCTCTCCGTCCCGGAATATTCGACCCGGTTTGACCGGCACAGAGTTTAAGGGACTTGAATTGACTTATTTATTTTAATAGGTAGTAGTTGATAGTGGGGTATTATTATAATGGCCTTGTTTGGCAAATGGCTTTTTACTGGCTTTTTGGTTGGCTTTTGGCTGTTGGCTTTTTAATCTGGTCAAACAGCCAAAAAATATGTTTGGTAACTGGCTTTTTAGCTTGCTGAAAAGCCAGTTTTTCCGCCAAAAATGAAAAGCTAGTAACACTAGCTTTTTGGAGTTGGCTTTTGGCTTTTCACTATCTAAATTACTTTTTTGTCCTTGTTTTTTACTAATTAACTAATAACTAATAATTAATAATTAATAATTAATAATTAATAATTATTAATAATTATTAATAATTAATAATAATTAATAATTAATAATTAATAATAATTAATAATTAATAATTAATAATTAATAATTAATAATTAATAATTAATAATTAATAATTAATAATTAATAATTAATAATTAATAATTAATAATTAATAATTAATAATTAATAATTAATACTCCCTCCGTTTCTTTTTGTTGTATCCGTTTCCTTTTTAGTCGTTTCATAATGTTGTATCCACTTAGAATCTTTCCATTTTTGGACATACTTTTTTTCCTAAAATACCCTTATATTTCAATCTAATAACCAAAAAACCTAAAGAATCTACCCATATTCCCACCTAATTTTCCCCACCCATAATATTTTATTCATTTAACCCACCCACCTCCCTTATTAAATTAATAAAACCCTAACGTCACTCTCACCTCTCTCTCCTTATAACCCGTCCCTCTCACCCTCTCTCTCCTCATTCTCTTCGGATCCCTCTCTCCTCCTGTCTCCCTCTCTCTCCTCAAGAAATCTCTCTGTTTCTCTAAAAACCCTAACCTTCTCCGCCCCTGTTCTTCGTTTTTTTTGGTGAGATCTCTCAGATCTTTGGGGTTTTCGCTCAAAATTGTTCTCAAACTTTAACCGGAACGACATTCCGGTGAGATCCCCTCTAGTTTTGTCCCCTTTGTCGTCCCAAATCCCGGTTGGTAATCGATTCTCTGGTGAAATTTTTTTGGGGATAAAATCGGAGTTTTATTAGGGTTTTATTAATTTCTTAATGGGATCCTCTTCCTCCAAATATCTTCCGACTTATTCGGTTGGTACTTCTGGGCAACGAATTCCTGACTCAAACTGTGATTGGGGCTCGAAATGCATTTGTCCCAACAACGAGCACTCGTATTCTGGCGAGTATCTGAATAATTTGAGGTTGGCCCAGAAGGAGAACACGAGTACCCGAAATTATCTCAAAGCTTGGTTTGAGAAAATGGAAGTGGAGCCTGGTGAAGAGGTGGAGTTTAAATACGACGATCGAGTCCCCACACCAGCAGATCTGAGATTCTTTGGAGGAGACGAATCTGATGAGGTATATTTCCTTATTTTTGGGTTTTTTTCCTGATTTTTCGAGTTAATTAGGGTTTACTCTGTTTTTGGGATTTTTTGTGTTTCTTGGAGAAAATCTGTGATTTTTGGTTGAAACGTAGGTTTTCTAATAAAATTAGGGTTACTCTGCATGTTCTGATTTTTTGAGATTTTTTGTGAATTTTAATGATTTTTTTTCATTTGTTGATGATTTTTGTGAATTGTTTTAGATTTAACATTGGTTCATTTTTTGTGATCATGCATGTCCCATAAATGTTTGATTTTTGTGTTAAATGATGAAGTTTTCGAATTGCATGTCAGAGATTCGTTGATAATTTTTGTTAAATGATGAAGTTTTCTAATTGCATGTAAGAGATCCCTTGATTTATTTTGTTAAATGATAAATTTTCGAATTGCATGTCAGAGATCCCTTGATTTTTTTGGTTAAATGATGAAGTTCATGAATTGCATGTTAGAGATCCCTTGATTTTTCTCGATTTTTATGAGTTTATTTAAATTGCATGTTGAATACCATGAATGTTGGTCTGTTTTGGTTGATTTGGATGTTCAATTCCATGATTACTTTGATGATGTTGTTCTTTGATCTTGTTAAGTTGATGTGAAATATATTAAACATATTTTATGTCCCCTCTTTATTGCAAGGAACCCAATCACTCTGATTCATTCGACCTATACTATGTGGGTGAGTGTGAGAACACAACTGCTGGTCCAGAGGTTTCTGATGGGCAATGTTCGGTTACGTCCCCAAACGTGAAGGAAGATGAAATAAAAAAAAAGCCACCTAAGGGTGTTGATGATGCTTAGAGATAAGTGTGTCTTCTATAAACCCTCTTTTAATTATATTTGGATTGCTGGTTAGCTGTGGAGACATAAGGTGGAGTAGCCAACAACTGTGATCTGTTGTTGGCAAGGGGTGTTGTTGTTTTGTTGATGATGTGATAGGGTTTGGAGTGTATTCATGTCCTCTATTATTGCCTTGTTGCTTGAAACATGTTGCCTTGTTGATTGATGAATGTTGCCTTGTTGATTGATGAATGTTGCCTTGTTGATTGATGAATGTTGCCTTGTGTGCTTGCTGATTTAATAATGTTGCCTGTTGAAACTGTCATATGTTTGCTGGTTGATTAGTGTTGCCTTGAGAGGGGTGAAAGCATATGGGATGGGTTTATGAATAAAATTTTAACATGTGATTGGAAAAAAACAGTTTCATTAAAGTCCCCTCTTATTGTTTGTCTTTCCTGAATGCTTGGTCTGTGATGTTAGGGTTTGAATGAGGTCTATGATGAGTCTTTCAGTGCTGAGAAACTATCCATGTTTCATAAACCACAGTGCGCCATTAGCATCCAGCCGTAGGCTGTATGAGGCTTTTGTGTGCTAATGGTTTGTGAACATGGTGTGGTTCAATGAAGCTTGGGGACATCTGAGACCAAATTTAACATGATGATGAGTCTTTCATATGCAGAGTCTTTCATATGCTGATGTGTTTTTTCAAGTTACATCGATGATGAGTCTTTCATATGCTGAGAAACAATTCAAGTTACCTACACTCACTCGTGCTGCCATTAGTATCAGTGATGATGCTTCTCAGGCGCTAAGTGTGTGTAGGTTGAATTTGTTTCAATGATGCTTGGGGACATCTGAGATGAATTCTGATGTCATGCATGTTTTACTTTTGTTAGTTAGGTGGTCCTTCAAAGGGGATTGACTTATTTTTAAATATCCAATGCGATAGTTCACAATTTGTCAATTCCCTTTGGAAGGACCACCATGACACTTAAACAACATGTTTGATTGTGGTGTTAATGATAATCAATGATGTTAAAGGTTGATATCCTGAGATTTATGTTTCAATACTTGTCCTTTAACTCCTTTTGTCGAATGGAGTGATTGTCATTTCACATGATCAGTAGTGAATATCAATCATTCCGTTCGGCAAAAGGATGTTAAAGTTGGGAAAATATTGATACAATAGATCAATGATGCTATTCAACAACTCTGAGATTGGAACCCTAATGTTTGCTAATGTCCCATGTGTGAGTTTGGTCATTGTTAAAATTTGGAAACATACTACATATATGCTGTAAATCAACCTATCTGAGATTGTTGTGCCTTGTCCATTGCTGCCTTGTTATTTGTTTTGAGTCATCTATGATGAGTCTTCATTTGCTGACACTCAAACCCTATATTCCATTAACACTCATGCGCCATTAGCATGAATAATGCTTCTCAGGAGCTAAGTGTTGGTGGATGGGGTTTGTGTGAGGGATGCTTGGGGACATTCTGAGATGGTTGTGTGTACTTGCTTCTATGTACTTGATGCCTTCTTCTTCATGCTTTGTTCAATGATGAATTGGTTTAAGCATATCGAATTTTACTTTTGTTGACGCATCGGTATCTAGGTGGTAAGATTTTCCATCTGAAAATGATGTGATATTCATTCTTTCCATTTAGATGCCGATGTGTTTAGAGAAGTGATTTTGCATATGACTTTCTAAGTATGTTGTAAGTAAATACCTTGCCTTTGCTGCCTTGCTCATGGCCTTGTTTTTTTGAGTTGTTCAATGATGAAATGATTTAGTAACTCGAATATTACATCTTTTGACGCATCGGTTTCAAAATGGGAATAAATTCCATCTGAAAATGATGTGATATTCATTCTTTCCATTTTGAAGCTGATGTGTTTAGAGTTGTGATTTTGCATGTCCTGAGTTTCCTACACTTTTAGTATCCTCTGTCAAATGGAGTGACTTTTCTTTCCCATTTCTGTTTGTGTTAGTCATTCACTCCATTTGGGAGGAGGATATTAAAGTTTAGGATTCAATGATGATGAACACATACAAACTGAGAACAACATGTCCCCATGCTTTGCCTTGGCTTGAAAATGAATTCATGTGTTGCCTTGAAAACATAAAGTTGTCCCCTTAATGGTTTAAGGAATGGCTGACTCATTAAATTGGTGCATTGTTGCCTTATGATTTTGACTTATCCTGAAATCATATGTTAATATGCAATGTACATGTTCCCTTATGATTTTGAATAATCCTGAAATCATATGTTAATATGCAATGTACATGAATAACTACAAATATGTGAGTATGATGAACAAAAACTAAAGATTAACAACAACAAATTGATTCATTCATTCTTCCAGTTGATATGTTGCTTCCAAAATGTTTTAAATACATGTGATGCTTTCATTCAAGCTTACAAAAGTGACATTTTGTTTGCTCTTGTAATTTTTAAAACATGTTCCCAAAACACAAAAAGTAATCTCTCGTTCTTGCTCTATACTTCACTGATTTGCTCTCCATTCATCAACAAGTTGTTTGCATTCATTCACAGCCCACCTTGGGGCCTTAACTTGTTCTGGCAGATTCCCCTCATCTTCTAAAATCTTTTTCTTGTTGTGTGGGAGTTGGTAGTCATTGTCCCCCTTGTGTTTCAAAATTTCATTTCCAACATATTGAAGTGACATCCACACATTAGATAGAGTCTTTGCATGCAGTTCATTATATGCCTCAGTCACAGCACCACTTAAATCTTCAACTGTTTTAGGCATCTTTTTGTGCATTAGTGATTGAATTGACCTAAAGAACCCCAAGTCTAATATGTTACAATCTGGACTGTTTGCTGGCTGCTGAGTCAATATCAATGTGAAGCCATCTTGCTTGTAATGTTGCTGCCATTCTTGATCATTTTGCAAAATGTGTGCCTTTGCATTGTCTTGAATGATGTATATCACCCTTTCCCCCTCATGTGGTGGCCATTTCTCTTTAATTGCTGGGATTAGGTAGTTGATTAGCATGGCCCTAGTTGCAATCTGATTAACTGACTTGATTGGTTTAGTCTCAATTGTCCCCTTGACTCTATTTTTGGATGTTCTCTTTGCTGCCACTGCATCTGTGAATGGAAATATACCAAGTTTCCCATCCCACTCACACTGCCCATCTTGTCCCCACCTTGGCCTTGCTACTGCTGCCATAAACATGAACTTTGGAATCTTAGTTCTTGATTTTCCCTTCCTGTGTGGAAATGGTTCATTGTTTGCTAAATAAACTCTTTGACTTTTTTGTGTAAGATAGAACCATTTCTCATCGATGTGAATGAAATCATACATGCTGTAATATGTGGGATCATTTGGTATTGAGTAGTCCATTAAGAGACCAAGTACCCACTTCATCCTTGCCATCTTGCATTCTTCTGAAATGCCTGGATTCAATGGACTTGAATGTGGTTTTATCTGTTTTCTTTTCACCATTCTCCAAACTGTTGTGGGACTCAAATTGAGCATCCTTGCTAGATCAATAATGGTTGTTCTATCCCCCATGGCTATGGAGGCTATAGACTCATATGTTACTTGAATTCTCTTTCTCCCACAGTTGTGATATTTGCTATCATAGAAATACGAATCCATGGCTGCCTTATGTGCCAATGCTCTCTGCCATATTAGTCTAATTGTCTTCCTTGTGTAACCAAACTTTATAACAGCCTGCCTATTTGTCCCATGAATGAGTTCATCTGAATGCTTTTCTTTTCTTAAGAGAAGGAACAACAAGATTTCCAACCTTAATTCGTTGTTAATCCTTGGGGTTCTAGGCTTATGATGATTTTGCTCTGTTTCTGTTTGATGAATTGGAGATGGTGGGAACTCTTGTTGTGTTGGCATGTTCAAATCAAACAAAAATGGAACTGAGTGGTTATCTGATATACCTGATGTATGCTGTGGTCCCACTTCACATTCTTGTGCATATTCTTGTCCCACTTCATTCAGATCTGGCAATTGTTGATTTTGCTCAAAGTCCCCTATTTGATGAGCATTTACTTCACTTACAGCATTTTGGGTTGCTTCATCATCATCATAATCTGAATCAGAGTTCGTCCCGTCTCCTTCATCATCGGAAAAACCGAGGAACTCGTCCTCCTCTTGATCTGAAGCCATTAATGTCCCCTTGCTGATTAATTGTAGTGCATTTATTGCCTTTGGTTTTTTGTTGTTGTAACTGATATTAAAACAGTTGGAATTTATGAGGGTTTTTGGGTAGAAATTGTCCCCTATTTATAAAGGGTGGTAAATGTATAAAGTTTGGAGGGAAAAAGTTTGGAGGGAAAACTTTTTGGTAAATTTCTGTTTTTGGAGGGAAGTGTAAAAAGGGAAGTGGACTTTCCCAATTTGGGAAGTTTTCCCTCCGTTTTTTTCTGTTGCTGTAATCTCATTGGATGAAATAAATCCACCTCATGTACTTTGGTCCCCACTTCAATCAGATTTTTTCTGATTTTTGATTAATTAAATGAAAATATCCCCTTTCCCATAATTCTTTAATATTTTCTCTCTCCTTACTTTAATCTTTAAAAAAGAATCTCTTACACATTCTTACACACAATCATTTCTCTTACACCCAATCATTACACTTATACCCATACAAACCAAGATTCTATTTTTCTTAAAAACCCCCCAAGATTCCAAATGGATACAACATTTAGAAATGGAGGGAGTAATTAATAATTAATAATTAATAATTAATAATTAATAATTAATAATTAATAATTAATAATTAATAATTAATAATTAATAATTAATAATTAATAATTAATAATTAATAATTAATAATTAATAATTAATAATTAATAATTAATAATTAATAATTATAATTAATAATTAATAATTAATAATAATTAATAATTAATAATTAATAATTAATAATTAATAATTAATAATTAATAATTAATAATTAATAATTAATAATTAATAATTAATAATTAATAATTAATAATTAATTAATAATTAATAATTAATAATTAATAATTAATAATTAATAATTAATAATTAATAATTAATAATTAATAATTAATAATTAATAATTAATAATTAATAATTAATAATTAATAATAATAATTAATAATTAATAATTAATAATTAATAATTAATAATTAATAATTAATAATTAATAATTAATAATTAATAATTAATAATTAATAATTAATAATTAATAATTAATAATTAATAATTAATAATTAATAATTAATAATTAATAATTAATAATTAATAATTAATAATTAATAATTAATAATTAATAATTAATAATTAATAATTAATAATTAATAATTAATAATTAATAATTAATAATTAATAATTAATAATTAATAATTAATAATTAATAATTAATAATTAATAATTAATAATTAATAATTAATATTAACTAAAAGTGAATAATTAATTAATAATTAATCATTTATTATTAATGATTAATTAATAATTAATAATTAATAATTATTATTAATTTAATTATTATTAATTTAATTATTATTAATTATTAATCATTAATCATGGATTATTTATTATTATTTATTAATTATTACTCCGTAATTATTAATTAAAATAATATTTTATTAATAATATTGCATAAAGTAATTTATGTTTAATTTATATTTTATTTATTTGTAATTACGTTTTACTCCGTACACAATACACAGTATGTATTGAAAAATGAATAAAAGACATTAAATGTCCTTAAATGTCATTTTACATAGCTACAGCCAACAGCCAACAACTGATTTTACCAAACATATTTGTAACCAATCCATAGTCAAACAGCCAACAAAAGCAGCCAACTTGAACAGCCAATCAAACCAGCCAAGTAAAACAGCCGACAGCCAACAGCCAACAGCCAATTGCCAAACAGGGCCAATGTAGTTAGTGGGAAATGTGTAAAGGGGTGGGGTTGGGGGAGAGTAGGGGTTGAATTTTTAATTATTTTTTGTATGGAGTAAGGGGTAGGTGGGTTAATAGGGGTGGAGTGAGAAATAATATAATATTGTTAGAATATTTCCATTTTTAGAAACAGGTCAAGTATTAAGGGACGACCCGATAAGAAAAACAGGTCAAGTATTCCGGGACGGAGGGAGTAATGCATGTATAGCCGTAGGAAAGCTGGTTGCTAGGAATGCATCTGTACAAGATAGTTACAGAGTAGCTGCTTGCGTCGCGCTTTAGCTTTGTAATTGTCGGCTTCTTTTTTCTTAGGAGAATAATACATTAAGAGTCCCTTCACTCGAGGGTGACTCATAAGTAATCACTGTCAAGTTAACTCCTAAGTAATCACGGTCGAGAATCGAAATTAAAGCCACACTATTACAAGTATCTATAACTACACTATTACAAATAAGATGATCAATATTTGTTATCCAGTCTGCTGCCCTATTAGCTTCTCCGAAAATGTGCTCGATGTCCCAAGAATCGAAATATTGAAGTAGACTTTTGATATCTTTGATGATGTTGTGGAGTTTTCCAAGGGGCTATCCTCTTCTCTTTGATCAAATTGATAGCGAGGACGTTGTCTCTTTAAAACCATGTACATCCTTGACCTTCGGTCAAATGGAAAATAATTTCTCTCTCATCCTTCTCCTTCTTCCACCTCATATTCCACTAACTTGACATACCACTTACTTAAATCTCTCATTTTAATTCTACAATCTTGACTCAAGGTCATTAATTTCTCTTACCTATTTTTTTTACTTTTACATATACTCCACTTTAAATTCACCTTCAAACACAATTATTAATTTTAACAAACGAATAATTATGAAATTAAATTAACATTACATATAAATAAAAAATGTAACGTATAATATTAAACATACATATATAGCACAATGAAGTAAAATTGATACATAACTGACTGTTAATTTTTTATTAAGTTCCCCTTGGTTGAAAACGTTGCCATATATGTTCAATCAAATCATTTTTCAATGATTTATGAACATCTCTATCCCGTAATTTTCTTCAGTACACTATACACACGTGGATGGTTATCATGCAAAATGAAAAACAAAAAAAAAATTAAAAAAATTATTTACATGCTTTGATTGCTGGCGGGTTCACAAGCCTAGCAAATTGATATATTTGTTGCATGCTGTAATACCCCGAATTTTTAAAACTCGATTAATTATGCTTAATTATTTTTATTTAGCTTAAAATCGTTTTAAAGCCTAAATTTGAACTTTATTTTAATTAACGAAGTTTTATTTCGCTTGAATTTTTAATATTGCTACACGATTTATTTTTCAGTTTATAATTTCATTTTCATATTTACGAGCTTAACGAACTTTTTAAATTTTAATTATTTTCCGGATTTCTAAATTTATTTTATTCGGAAACTAAAGTAATTATTTAACGTTCTTATTTTTATTCGGAAACTAAATTTATTTTTCGTTAACGATATTTATTATTATTTTTATTTTTATAAAGAATTAATTTAGCTAAACATTTCTATTTTTAGTAGTTTCCTAAAATAGCAATAAAATTTCTGAATTTTAGTCCAACCATGTGAAATTACTAAAATGCCCTCAAGGAACCAAAAATTCACTTTCCCCTCTTCCCTTGCTCTCCACGTATAAACCAGGAAGGAAATTTCCTTCCTTCCTTCCCTCAAATCAGTCCAAGTTCAGATACTTGGACCCCAAGCACCTCATCTTGTTCTTCAATCTTCCTGTATACAAATTCCCTTCCAATTTCAGACATTCAACATCAAAAATCAATTAACAAAAACTGAAACTCTCACTCCCTTGCTCCTTTGTTCGAACCACCAGCAACCACCGTAGGCCACAACTGCATCCACCACTGACCACCACCATCCAACAACCACCTCAACCACCCTGACCGCCGTTGTCCCCCAGCACCACCACCGCACCACCATTACCCTCGCCCTATTCCTCCCCTCCTGCGTACCTCCCCTGTCCTTTCTCTGCTTTCCTTTTTCCTTCCCCTTTTGCTGCACCACATCACGCAACCACAACCACCATCGATTACCACCTCGACCACCACTGCTCGACCACCGCCCCAGCCACCTTCGACCACCACCTCAACACCTTCGACCACCACCACACCCCCCTCACCCTCTCCCTCCTCTACACGCACACCCCTGCCCCCTCCCCTGTTTCTTTTCTCTTTCCTTGCGCACAACACTAGCAACGTCACGCCCCACCACCGTCCACCATCACCACCACTAGCGCAACCCTGGTGCGCCGCCCATCCAGCCGCCACCAGCCTTCCTCCTCCCCAGAACTAATCGAAAAATCCACTCCCAAACTCCCCTATTTCTCGCCTCTTTCGCACTCCCTCCTCATTCCCTTGACCGTCGCACCGCTGCAAACCACCCACCATCATTGTCGCCTTCACCGGCGCAGCCTTGCGACACCGAACCACCAAGCCCGCCACCCCAATCTCTCTTTCCTCCCCTGCTCCTCATCGTGCACCCCCTCCCCTGTTTCTTGGTTTCTATTTTTCAGAAACCAAAACCAAGTTTCTTTTTGAAACTTTGGCTTTCATTTAAACCTATTATAAAGTTGGGCCAAAAATTCTAGAACTTTGGGCTTTGGGTAAGACCAAATTTAAATTTTCAGATTTTTAATTTAGCCATAGTAATGATTTAATAAGTTTTTAAAATCCAAGTAATTACTAAGAAATTGTTATTATTTTCAGATTTTTAATTTAGCCATAGTAATGATTTAATAAGTTTTTAAAATCCAAGTAATTACTAAGAAATTGTTATTATTTTCAGATTTAATTATCGATTTTACTAAAATAGATTACTAGCTTTATTTACCAAAAATGGGATTTGAATAATGTAAATCGATTTATGAAATATACATTTTGATTAAAATGTCGATTAATAATATTTTCATTTAAATTATGAAATTATATTTTTATTAAAATACGTTATTTATAAATTCATTATTTATAAACTTAATATTTATAAAATATCGATTTTAGATTGTTTGTCGATTTAATATTAATTCAATAATTTGATACTTTGAAAGAAATTGAACTCGGAGCTCAGGACGAACGAACCAAGGAAAAAGGCCTAGCAATCATGGAATTGAGGTAAATGCTATTGCTAGTACCCGCAATCCCCTTATAAATGGATTATGAAATTATGACGTTATGATTGAATTTAAGAATTAAATGTTTTGATGTGTTTTATGGATTGTGGGATGAAATATGATTTGTTTGAATTGTTTATTATAATATGATTTGATTGAGTTTTCTCATAAAATGATGTTTATGCAATGCTATGAAAGAATTGATGTTTTATGGATCCCAGGATCTAAATGATGTTTTATGATATAAAATGAGTTATGTTATTTCAACTGAAATACAAGCCAAGGCTTGGTAAAAATACATAAAACATGATAAATGAAAGTGAAAGACCTGGTTTGTCTGACGGTATATAAACTACCATCTTTCTATCTACCGGTCATGCATGCACCACAGACACCTGTCCACGCATGGATTACGAGCCCAGGCTCCCATGGTTTATGAGCCCAGGCTCAGGGCCCAGGCCCCATGTTACGATGAGCCCAGGCTCTTATGGGCCCAGGCCCAGTGGAGAATTCCTTCACGGTTCGTACTTGCCGACAACTAGCACGTTAATTAAAATGTTTATCAATGACGTTTTCATTAAAAGTTATGAATGAATTAATTATGATGTTTTATTAAATGTTTTACCCATTCTATTCTCCCTGTGTAATTAAATAAAATGAGTTGAAATGAATTTTACGTTTCTAGGGTAGTCGTTACTGAGTCTTCGGCTCACCGTTTTGTTTTCCGTTTTAGGTACTGCGGGGAACGATGAACACGAGTAGTGGCGAGGAATTTCACTTTATATTATTCACCTAGTTTATGCTTATTGTTTTAATAGTTTAATTAAAGACTTTTAGAAATTTATGTACTTATATTTTGGGAATATAAAGGATTATTATATTAAATTGGAGGTTTTTATGGCTTATGTATGATGTTGCCTTGTAATTTCCAAGAGAGAATTACGGCAGGTAATGTCCCGACCAAATTAGGTTAATTCCGCTGCTAACTATGCTTTAATAAGTGATTTAGAGGTCGGGGTGTTACAGTTTGGTATCATAGCAAAGGTTCTGCATCATAAGTGCTAAACCTTACGGGTTTTGCGCATAGTAGAATTCAATAGGCTTTAAGCAAAGAGTTTTAAGGAATAAGTTAAAAAGAATATGATAAAATCAAGTCAAGTTAAAATGAAATGAGTGTGAGAGTAGGAACGCACGGGATAAAAGGGATTCATTTCTTATGTTATTGATGTTTTCTTGATTGAATATGTTATGTGAAATATCGATTGTCGAACTTACCAACGATGCCACGAACGAAGCTCACATCAAAGCGCAACATTCACAATGACGTCTCCCACAATGATGTTTCCTATGATGATTTCTATGACGACCAACCTATAGAAGACCCCAAGGAGATGATGGAACGATTAAGAAACTGCACGTACGTTGTCAACTGAATTAGTCAAAGATTCTCGGCAAACGAAAGTCACTAATGCGAACGGAAAAGCGTCACTATTTAAGAAGTTTTCACCTTCGAATCCACCAATCTATGATCACAAGCCAATTCGATGGAATTTAAAAGACTAGATCAATCATATGGATCAACTACTCGAAACTTTCGACATGCTCTAACGAATGGAAGCGAATATCGTACGAAAAACGAATACTTGTTATTTATGTCGAGGAAAAGATTATTTCGTTAAAGATTGTCCTAAACCACCTCCAACGAATACCGGAACATTAACCTCGACCAATCATGAACGAAACAACAACAATGCTAAATCCATCACGCCCGTCAACATACGTAAGAAATTACATGATAAAGGACAAAGGTGACGCCAACGCTGATATTATTTTGATTTAGCTCTCTCTCGCTTTAGAATCGAACTTCCCTTGATTTTATGTTTACCGTCACATGTCATGTTATGAGTTTTCTACCCTAGATAGAATAGGCAAAGTTTAAGCATTTCCTTGGAAGAAGTTAAGTTAAGCACGGTGCGAACTCAAAGATTTTGTGGATATGAATGGTTTTGAAGAATTTTGATGGTTGTGAAATCTTTAAGGATAGTATAAACGTTATGAGTACCAAGCGAGCATAAGGTTGTGGTTAATCACTAATTAAGTTAAGATTATTCGAATTTTAAGGTGTTAAAGTTATGAACAAAAGTGATTCTTGGGTTACCTTTCCGATGAATATTTTGATGTTTATAAGTACTAAAGTCTATTATCTAGAAGATGATTGAGTAAGGAAGCTAAGAAGTTGCACAGAAAAGTTATGAACCCAACATGAGTTAAGATAAGAGACCCAGTTGAGTTGACCCATGAATAAGATCTTGAGGAATTTGACCAAAATAAGCTATCAAGAATTAGTCTGTCGATAAAGTTTAATGATAGGGTACCAAAAGAACATAAGTTGTATTTTAAGTGGCGAATCATCGATTAAATCAAGGTTATTCAAGGTTTAAAGCGTGCGAGTATAATTGATTTTTGAGTTACTATTCCGCACCCTTTATAATGATTGTTTTTGTGGTTGCCAGTACCTAAGTATATTTTCAGATATGTTAAGGAAGCTAAGCTAGAATTTTAATAATATTATGCGCAACCAAACATGGTTTGTGGTAAAAAGATGAAATTGAGGTTACACAATGAAGTTCTGAGAATTATAAAAGAAGCTATCAAGAATTGGTCTTTCAGTAAAGTTGATGGTATTCTTGGTTTACCTTTCCGCATCATTTATAAGGATTGTTTTTGTAGTTATCTGAAAGGACGCTTGATTATCTCCATAAAGAAAAGTTGGACTAGGGAATGTAAGGTTTTGCAAAAATGTTGTGAGGAAAAGTATGATTTATGGTGAGGAAATGAAATTGAGTTTGCATATAAAGCAAGTTATCGAGAATTAGTCTTTCTATTAGGTTGATGATATCAATGGGTGTTATCGAAAAGGATTATGAATGAGTGAGGAATGCAATGGAATTGAGAATAGAAAATCGACAAAATGACATGTCAATAGAACCGGGTAGTCTGAACTGAGTTTTCTAGGAGCTAGATTGTTTCTGTTAAAGGCACACTTGATGGCTTAGCGTTATCCGCAAAATACGAGATTTACTGACTTAAAATATTAAGGATAAATAACGAAGTCGCATGTCTAACAATGTAATTCCTGTACTGTGATTGGACTCGAACCCCTGCAACGAACGTAGTCAACGAAGTTGTTCAACGTACAAGAAAAGAGCGGATATCAATATCAAAACAAATCGAATAAAGAAAGTCAACGACAAGATTCCTGCAGCAAAGAAGCTCAAGAGCAAAACGAAAACACCATATCTTCAAATAGTCGCCTAAGAATGATATAACGTACGAATCACGATGTTTTATGTAAACGTGTTATGAATCAACCATGCTCGTGTGTTAGATCAAATGATTATGTTATGAATGTCATGCTTATGTTGAATGTGAAATTTTCAATTAAGGGTTATGTACTTATGATATGCTTTATGGATTATGTTTACGCTGGCATGATTGTGTTGATAATAACTAATGGTTATACATGGAAGCCGTCTCCAATGGAAGTTCTCCCGAGCTCAGAGTACGATATTATTATTATAATAAATAACTTTTACAACTATTTGAACATTGCAATTGATAGATAAATATTTATTTTCATTATATATACATATATTTTCAGAATTATAATTTTTGCATTAAAAACTACTATTTTTGGTGGAAAATATTTTCAAACAGGATCTCACAAAGTTAAATGGGAGCCTAGTCTATGCTAACAAGTTTGCCCCTTTTATGTTCTTTGCTCCTCGATCCTATTAAATGAAATCAAGTGGAGATACGAAAGACGATGGCGAAATGTAATTGACCTTAATGACGATTAAGGATCAATATATAATTTTGCCCCTTTTGCATTCTTTACTCTTCGATTCTAGGTCTCGAGTTGAAGCGGAGTCCTAAAAGATGATGGCGGACTGAAGGCTAGACATTGTCGGGATTGAAATAAAATTTTGAGATCTTGGTTTTAAAATAAAACATCATACTTTTATTCGAGCGTTTTCAATTTTCAACAAACATTTTATAAATCTAATTTTCAAGTTTCGAGGACGAAACTTTTTCTAAGGGGGTAAGAATGTAATACCCCGAATTTTTAAAACTCGATTAATTATGCTTAATTATTTTTATTTAGCTTAAAATCGTTTTAAAGCCTAAATTTGAACTTTATTTTAATTAACGAAGTTTTATTTCGCTTGAATTTTTAATATTGCTACACGATTTATTTTTCAGTTTATAATTTCATTTTCATATTTACGAGCTTAACGAACTTTTTAAATTTTAATTATTTTCCGGATTTCTAAATTTATTTTATTCGGAAACTAAAGTAATTATTTAACGTTCTTATTTTTATTCGGAAACTAAATTTATTTTTCGTTAACGATATTTATTATTATTTTTATTTTTATTTTTATAAAGAAATAATTTAGCTAAACATTTCTATTTTTAGTAGTTTCCTAAAATAGCAACAAAATTTCTCAATTTTAGTCCAACCATGTGAAATTACTAAAATGCCATCAAGGAACCAAAACTTCACTTTCCCCTCTTCCCTTGCTCTCCACGTATAAACCAGGAAGGAAATTTCCTTCCTTCCCTCAAATCAGTCCAAGTTCAGATACTTGGACCCCAAGCACCTCATCTTGTTCTTCAATCTTCCTGTATACAAATTCCCTTCCAATTTCAGACATTCAACATCAAAAATCAATTACCAAAAACTGAAACTCTCACTCCCTTGCTCCTTTGTTCGAACCACCAGCAACCACCGTAGGCCACCACTGCATCCACCACTGACCACCACCATCCAACAACCACCTCAACCACCCTGACCGCCGTTGTCCCCCAGCACCACCATCGCACCACCATTACCCTCGCCTTATTCCTCCCCTCCTGCGTACCTCCCCTGTCCCTTCTCTGCTTTCCTTTTTCCTTCCCCTTTTGCTGCACCACATCACGCAACCACAACCACCATCGATTACCACCTCGACCACCACTGCTCGACCACCGCCCCAGCCACCTTCGACCACCACCTCAACACCTTCGACCACCACCACACCCCCCCTCACCCTCTCCCTCCTCTACACGCACACCCCAGCCCCCTCCCCTATTTCTTTTCTCTTTCCTTGCGCACAACACTAGCAACGTCACGCCCCACCACCGTCCACCATCACCACCACTAGCGCAACCCTGGTGCGCCGCCCATCCAGCCGCCACCGGCCTTCCTCCTCCCCAGAACTAATTGAAAAACCCACTCCCAAACTCCCCTATTTCTCGCCTCTTTCGCACTCCCTCCTCCTTCCCTTGACCGTCGCACCGCTGCAAACCACCCACCATCATTGTCGCCTTCACCGGCGCAGCCTTGCGACACCGAACCACCAAGCCCGCCACCCCAATCTCTCTTTCCTCCCCTGCTCCTCATCGTGCACCCCCTCCCCTGTTTCTTGGTTTCTATTTTTCAGAAACCAAAACCAAATTTCTTTTTGAAACTTTGGCTTTCATTTAAACCTATTAATAAGTTGGGCCAAAAATTCTAGAACTTTGGGCTTTGGGTAAGACCAAATTTAAATTTTCAGATTTTTAATTTAGCCATAGTAATGATTTAATAAGTTTTTAAAATCCAAGTAATTACTAAGAAATTGTTATTATTTTCAGATTTTTAATTTAGCCATAGTAATGATTTAATAAGTTTTTAAAATCCAAGTAATTACTAAGAAATTGTTATTATTTTCAGATTTAATTATCGATTTTACTAAAATAGATTACTAGCTTTATTTACCAAAAATGGAATTTGAATAATGTAAATCGATTTATGAAATATACATTTTGATTAAAATGTCGATTAATAATATTTTCATTTAAATTATGAAATTATATTTTTATTAAAATACGTTATTTATAAATTCATTATTTATAAACTTAATATTTATAAAATATCGATTTTAGATTGTTTGTCGATTTAATATTAATTCAATAATTTGATACTTTGAAAGAAATCGAACTCGGAGCTCAGGACGAACGAACCAAGGAAAAAGGCCTAGCAATCATGGAATTGAGGTAACGGCTATTGCTAGTACCCGCAATCCCCTTATAAATGTATTATGAAATTATGACGTTATGATTGAATTTAAGAATTAAATGTTTTGATGTGTTTTATGGATTGTGGGATGAAATATGATTTATTTGAATTGTTTATTATAATATGATTTGATTGAGTTTTCTCATAAAATGATGTTTATGCAATGCTATGAAAGAATTGATGTTTTATGGATCCCAGGATCTAAATGATGTTTTATGATATAAAATGAGTTATGTCATTTCAACTGAAATACAAGCCAAGGCTTGGTAAAAATACATAAAACATGATAAATGAAAGTGAAAGACCTGGTTTGTCTGGCGGTATATAAACTACCATCTTCCTATCTACCGGTGCATGCATGCACCACGGACACCTGTCCACCCATGGATTACGAGCCCAGGCTCCCATGGTTTATGAGCCCAGGCTCAGGGCCCAGGCCCCATGTTACGATGAGCCCAGGCTCTTATGGGCCCAGGCCCAGTGGAGAATTCCTTCACGGTTCGTACTTGCCGACAACTAGCACGTTAATTAAAATGTTTATCAATGACGTTTTCATTAAAAGTTATGAATGAATTAATTATGATGTTTTATTAAATGTTTTACCCATTCTATTCTCCCTGTGTTATTAAATAAAATGAGTTGAAATGAATTTTACGTTGCTAGGGTAGTCGTTACTGAGTCTTCGGCTCACCGTTTTGTTTTCCGATTTAGGTACTGCGGGGAACTATGGACACGAGTAGTGGCGAGGAATTTCACTTTTATATTATTCACCTAGTTTATGATTATTGTTTTAATAGTTTAATTAAAGACTTTTAGAAATTTATGTACTTATATTTTGGGAATATAAAGGATTATTATATTAAATTGGAGGTTTTTATGGCTTATGTATGATGTTGCCTTGTAATTTCCAAGAGAGAATTACGGCAGGTAATGTCCCGACCAAATTAGGTTAATTCCGCTGCTAACTATGCTTTAATAAGTGATTTAGAGGTCGGGGTGTTACACATGCATACAAATGATGGTACAAATTGCATTTCCTCTTTGCATGCAAACACCCAAACCAACTGCAAGTGGAGCATATGCGGTCCCACCAAAATTTTTTATGCATTTGACATTGGGTCACATATGTGACCCGGGTCAAAGAAATTAATTTTTGACCCTTGTACACTGTCAACATTGTGGTCATTTTGTCCTGTCAATTATCACTTGACCCAAGCTACATGTCAAGCTTGTGTGTGGTCTTAAACAAGTAGATTTCAAAGGTTGAGATTCATAGCTTCTTGAATACCTTTGTGGCGATACTAATATAGACACTCAATTAACCATAGGATAAATTATTTTTACCATCTAAAAAAAATTAAAAATTTGTTTTTTACCACAAAAAAAACTAAAACTTGTATTTTACCACTTCAAAAAAATTTAAAACTTATTTTTTACCACCTGAAAAATTGAAAAACAAATGAAAATGTTATGTAGGGGGCACAATAACGGTAATACTTCTTATTTGTTCTATTCTTCCACGATTTCATGTATTAACTCTCTTATCATCCCCTACTTTCTTATCTTCTATGGATTTACATAATTTATCACCACCATTAATTCACAAAATTGACAAAATTTAATGGAAGTAAAGAGAGAAGGGTGAAAGAGTTAAAGAAAACCACACAGTGAGTGTAAAAAATTGGAGGGATATTGAATTAGGTAGCCGTACATAAAGATTTCATCTATTTTTTCGCTTTCAAGTTGTAAAAAACAAGTTTTAATTTTTTTAGGTGGTAAAATACAAGTTTCAATTTTTTAGGTGGTAGAAAACAATGTTTCGATTTTTTTAGGTGGTAAAAAACAATTTTCCCTTAACCATAATATTTAATTTTAGGCACATTTGCAAAAAATGACCTTTTAAAGTCCAAATTTTACGATAAAGGACCTTATATGAATTTTTTTTGAAAAATCACACCTTAATGTAATTTTTTTGCTAAAGACAAACAAAGGAAAGTTTCCGGCATTAACTAAGCTTTTCCGTTCATTGACTTGCACGTGAGCAGTAGGTGTGGCTTCGTTTTACACGTTAACTCGTAAAAATAAGCATGTTTAGTGGAAGAGAAACAACTTTCCTAAACGCAACACAACATATCAAAATTGAGCACTACCCATAAACATCACTTTAACAATGTGTTTTGTTGAAAATGTAGCAAAATGAAACACGTGCTGCTCACGTGCAAGTCAATGGCTAGAAAACCCAATCAATGCCGAAAACTTACCTTAGGTTATATTTTGCAAAAAAGAGTTACATTAAGGTGTGATTTCACAATATATATATATATATATAAGGTATTTTCTCGCAAAACTTGGGTTATAAAAGGTGTTTTTTTGGCAAATTTGCCTTAATTTTATTCATATTCAGGAATGTGAAGGCGATGTTTTAAAGTAGTATTTAAGTGAACGTCTTATGAATTCATTCTTTTATCTAACGCGTTCCACAAGTACATAAAGAAATAAAGGTTATTGTAACTTTTCAAGTGAAATGTGAATTATTTGTCGACAAACTTAAAAGATTCTATATAGTCAATTTTGCAGTTTCAATTTTTCGCAGATCATCATGAATCTATAACTAAATTTTAGACATTTCCTAGTTTCTTACTTTGGATTTTATGCTTTTGATAAGCATGCAATTCAATATTGTTGAGCCAATATGGTTTTCATGATGACAAACTAAAGTAATCAACTAACGTGGTTTTCAAGTTGTATGTGTGCAAGGATCATTAATAAATGGTTGTGCTCAAGTCATCAATAATAGAGATTACTAGATGTTGATGATTGTGAGATGCTTATATCAAATAAGCTTAAACTTCCAAAGATGGAAATGTACAACAGTTCCTAAGAAGGAACTCCATACAAGCTGGAGCACAAGAAAGTTCCTGAAGGGAACACTGTCGAGTTCTTGAGGAACAAAGACAGGAAAGTTCCTGAAGGGAACACCTCCGAGTTCCTAAGGAACAAAGACAGGAAAGTTCCAACAACCAATATGATGAGTTCCTGAGGAACAACCAACATGTCGAGTTCCTGAGGAACAACCAACATGCCGAGTTCCCGAGGAACAACCACCATGTCGAGTTCCTGAGGAGCAACCAACATGCGAAGCAGCATGGAACATGAAGATACAAAATCAGAGTTTGTTTTCTAGACTTCATGTAAGTATGTAGTATTTTGAAATACATGGGAACAAGGTATTGAAAGGAACACAAAGGAACATAATAATGGATTAATTGGAAGAAGCCTTTTATTACGCCAAAACTAGAAAACCTTTTTACTGGAAAAAGATTGATGTTTTAATTAGAAGTGTTAAATTAAATTAAAAGTAAGTTTTGGAAAACAAAACCTTGGATTCTTATTTACAAAATCTTTCTTTCTCCAAATATTTGATTTCACCACCTCCTAAAAATACTCAGAATTTTTCTAGGCAACTACCTCACGTTACTTGCCCAGTAAACATGTTTCCTTCTTCCCCACGTTTCTTTGTCAACTTGGTCTTGGTGGGTTGCTAAGTTTTAGGAACACTAACAGTTAGTTGATGAAAATGTGGAAGAAGTTGTTTAGTTTTAAAACACTAAGGTTGTTTTCTTATTCTTTCCAAATTACATGACTCAAGTAGTCATTCCAGGAGGTCTGGTATAGGTGGAAAATATCACGCATAAAAGGAATATATTTTTCCTTCCACGTTACTAAGTCAGTTCATTAAGTTCCTTAAAGTTCCTTGTTCCTCATTGTTCTTTCATGTTCTACATATTAGAGGGATACCAATCTTTAAGCGTTTATTTTGAGAGTTGGTCAAGGGTTGATTGAGCTCTTGTAAAGGGGAATCGATCAAGGGTTTGAGTGAATTCTTGTATAAAGTTTTGGGCAGGAACTTGAGTGAGTTCCTGATGTGTATGGGGTAGGAACTTAGCTTGAGTGAGTTCATGTTGTGTTTGGGTAGTCTTTGAGAGAAGTGTATAAGAAAGAAACAGGGAGGCTTTGAGCGAAGCCTAAGAGTCAAGAGTGACTTCTAGGGAAGTCAGTGAGAGCGTAGTTGTTTGAGGAAAAACTATTGGGAACTTGAGTTCGTAGAGGAACTCAAGTAATGCTCGAGTTTCTTATAGGAGCATAATTGAGTTGTTGCCCTATAGTGAAAATAATTTGAGTTGAAATCCCTAGTGGGTCGAGGTTTTTTTTCTAGTTGAGCCTTGAAAGTTTTCTCGTAAAATCTCTCTTGTATTGTTTCTTTAATTGAATTAAGTTCCTTTATAATTTCGCAAAATTGGCTAGCAAGTTCCATATTACCATTCACCCCCCTCTTGTAGTGTTCCATCCGAATATCAGTTGGTATCAGAGGCGGAACTCTTGATAAAGCAGGCAACCATGCTGAGTTAAGTTCCTGGAAGGAGGAACAATTACAAGAAACTTGACGAAAGACACTCAACCTTTGTTCAGGAACAAGAGAAGAAAAAATGAAGGCTGACTTTTTACTGTATGTTAAAAGTCACTCAAGAATTATCAACGACTATTTTGATGTAAGTTTCTATCCTTGAGATCTTCGTTTGCAAGCATTTGGAACTTGTTCCTTATATCATTCCTAGTTGATCCTTGTATCATTCCTAGTAAAATTGTTTTAATTTCTTTGATGTTTTTATACCAATTTTTGGATAGCCTTAAGTCCGTGTTCTAGAAACAAAATATCATAATTCTAAATTGTTTAAAAATATCAAATAACCAGTATACTAGGAATGGATCAAGGAATAAGACATAAGGAACAATGCATATAGCCACTCTTGGAACTTAGTTTCCCGTCGAAGGGAACTTTATTCTTTGGGCTACATAATTTAATGTTATATCATTTATTTTCCAAAGAACGGTTTTTCCATGTATTATGAGTATATTGAATATTTATTATATGTATGCATGTTGAATCTTAGATCTAGTGGTTTAATTTTTTTTTTTCAAGACTGCTACTGAGGCACCCGAATAATGTCAAGTTCCCAAGACCGTGAATTTTTTATAATATTGGTGTGTTAGTATACATTATTATTTGCATATTTTAATCTTCTAAATTATGCTACTTAAATTTCTTTATTACTAATACATGATTTTGGAAGGAAGTAGAAGAGAAATTGTTTTACAGGTTTATAATTCATGATTGCGTGCATGAAGTAAAGAACAACATTAGGATTACATTAAGTAAAATGAGTTTTTGTTGGAATAATAAAGAGGAACTCGGGATTGGAACTTGGAACTTAATATACATAAGTTAGTTCTAGTTCCACCAACAGGTAAGTTTCTTACGAATATAACGCGTCATATCAGCGAAATAACTCGCATGGACTACATAAGTGGAAGTTCCTATGAACATCTCAAAAGAACTCAATCGTGACAAAAATGAGTAAGGTTGTTCCATCCTTTTACTTGTGCCAATTAATGTTGGGTAATTTTAATATGATGATAAACCTGTTTCTCTTCACCTTTAGTGCAGTCTAACCAAATATGTGTTGTAGGTTTTTCTTAGGAATATAATATTTATTAAAAGTATTAGGATAAGTTCAATTGATCAAATGAACTCTTCCTAAGATCTATTGGAACAATTACAGAAGATGGGAGTTGCAACGTTCCAGCGAAAGCAGTGGAACTCCAAATGAGCTAGAGGAACTTTGAAAGAGAAGCAGCAGTTCCTGAGGGGGAACTCAAAGAGAAGAAGTCTAGAGCGTATGAGCTTACATTATTGGCCTCAATTTAAGGTAAGAGGAACTCATGTATGAAGAACTCGTGTATAAGGAACTCATATCTGAGGAATTCATGTATGAGGAACTCATATATGAGGAACTCGTGTACGAGGAACTCGTGTACGAGGAACTCGTGTATGAGGAACTCGTGTATGAGGAACTCATATCTGAGGAACACGTGTATGAGGAACTCATGTACGAGGAATTCGTGTATGAGGAATGTTAGGTTATGATACATATGACATTACATAGATCATGCGGAAACAACCATTAACCCAGGACAACATATTATTTACACATAATCATATAGCATAATTTAGATGCATACTCTTTGTTGCGTGCCCTCCCTAGCTGCGCCCGAACCGAACAAGAACAAGTCTTTAGGACTCCAAGTGTCGTCCCTCCGTAGATAGTCCACAGCACGTCCGGATTCGCCTTAAGATTGACCAACTAGAATCGCCCTTAAGGTACTAGAAAATTTCGGCACTTTATGAGCAAGATGTGTGTTTTAATTTTCTCTCAAAAAACTCACTTTTGAATACTTTGAAACTTGTGTATAAATTATGACCCCTAGGCCTTTATTTATAGAGTTATGGAAAAGGAATCGTAATCCTAGTAGGATACGAATTAATTGAAATTAGAATCCTACATGAATTCTATTTAATTAATTTATCCAATTAGGAATAGAAATTTAATCATACACTGACTCTTGTAGATTTAGGAATCACGCATGAGCACAAACTCACACACACACGGCAGCCTCAAGGGCTGCCCATGCGCGTGCGAGCAGCAGCCCACGCAGCGCGGCCCACGCAATGGTGGCCTTGGCGCGCGCTGGGCCTGCCTTGGCTGGGCTTGTGGCGCGCGCGTGCTTGCTGGGCGATGGCCCGGCTTCGTGCTGGGCCTTCGTCCGGCAGGCCTCGTCCGATGCTAATTCGTACGATACGCTTCCGATTAAATTTCCAGTTCCGGAATTTATTTCCGATACGAACAATATTTAATATTTCCGATTCCGGAATTAATTTCCGTTTCGAACAAATATTTAATATTTCCGTTTCCGAAATTATTTTCCGATTCCGGTAATATTTCCGATTCTGACAATATTTCCGTTTCCGGCAATATTTCCGATTCTGGTAATATTTCCATTTCCAATAATATTTTCCGATACGTACCATGTTTCCGTTTCCGGCAACATCTACGACTTGGATAATATTCATATTTCCGATACGATCCATATTTCCGTTTCCGGCAATATCATCGTTTCCGGAGTATTCATTTCTTGCCTGTGACGATCTTAGCTCCCACTGAAACCAAGATCCGTCGGTTCCGAATATTCATAGATGGAGTATTTAATGCCATTAAATACTTGATCCGTTTACGTACTATTTGTGTGACCCTACGGGTTCAGTCAAGAGTAAGCTGTGGATTAATATCATTAATTCCACTTGAACTGAAGCGGCCTCTAGCTAGGCATTCAGCTCACTTGATCTCACTGAATTATTAACTTGTTAATTAATACTGAACCGCATTTATTAGACTTAACATAGAATGCATACTTGGACCAAGGGCATTATTTCCTTCAGTCTCCCACTTGTCCTTAGGGACAAGTGTGCATTTCCTAATTCCTTTGTCGCTCGATGCTTGCTCTTGAACATAAGGTAAGAGTTGTCATCCTTATTATGTCCAGAGGTGTTCCTCGGTTTCAGAGTTCAACTGATCAAATAAACAGATAATCATAGCCTATGATTCATCCGAGCACGGCCATGCATTTCACAGTTTCTAGCTCTCCGAGTGGCCTTGTACAACTTTTAAGCATCTCAACCCGATTTATGGGAGGACAATCCCAATCTTGCGATCTTGAGATTAGACTTCGTTTGATAGGTGATTACCTGAGCGTTGCCTTTATAGCCTCCTTTTACGGTGCGACGGTTGGTCAACGTCAAAGCAACCAGTTCTCAAACAAGTAATCTCAAATCACTCAGGTATTGAGGATTTAGTGTCTAATAATTTAATGAAATTTACTTATGACAGACTTTCATCTCTTACAGTAAAGTTTCATAGGTCTTGTCCGATACTAGTCTTCCCAAAGTAAGTATCTATGCAAATGATTATGACATTGCCATGTCCACATAGTTCAAGAAACAGAACTACTAGTCATCTTGCATTCTAATCGTCTAACGTTTTCTATGCGTCCAATTTTATAGAAAACTCCGATTAGGGACCATTTTCAACCTTTGACATTCAAGTTCACTTGATAGACATTTCTTAGTCACAGGACTGGTCCTGACAGTCTATCTTGAATATATCGTCAAGTTGAAGGGACTCATCATTTAATAAACCACAAATTAAATGGAAAAATGAATTCCTTTCATTTATTGTGAATGATTAACCAATAATGTTTTACAAAGATTTAAACTCTAAAACTTTAAAACATTAAACAGAGACATCAAAGCCATTCTCCAATATGCTTAATTCCCATAGCTGCAGTGTGCGAGTTGTGCTTCGCTTGCGGCAGAGGTTTAGTTAATGGATCTGATATGTTGTCATCAGTTCCAATTTTGCTTATCTCGACTTCTTTTCTTTCAACGAACTCTCGTAGAAGGTGAAATCTACGAAGTACATGCTTGACTCTCTGGTGGTGTCTAGGCTCTTTTGCCTGTGCAATAGCTCCGTTATTATCACAATACAGGGCTATTGGTCCTTTAATGGAGGGGACTACACCAAGTTCTCCTATGAACTTCCTTAGCCATATAGCTTCCTTTGCTGCTTCATGTGCAGCAATGTACTCCGCTTCAGTTGTAGAATCCGCAATGGTGCTTTGCTTAGCACTTTTCCAGCTTACTGCTCCTCCGTTGAGGCAGAAGACAAACCCAGACTGTGATCTGAAATCATCTTTGTCGGTTTGGAAACTTGCGTCCGTATAGCCTTTAACAATTAATTCATCATCTCCACCATAGACCAGGAAGTCATCTTTGTGCCTTTTCAGGTACTTCAGAATATTCTTGGCAGCAGTCCAATGCGCCTCTCCTGGGTCTGACTGGTATCTGCTCGTAGCACTGAGTGCGTACGCAACATCCGGGCGTGTACATATCATAGCATACATTATTGAACCAATCAATGATGCATATGGAATCCCATTCATTCGTCTACGCTCATCAAGTGTTTTTGGGCACTGAGTCTTGCTTAGAGTCATTCCATGAGACATGGGTAGGTAGCCTCGCTTGGAGTCCGCCATCTTAAACCTATCAAGCACCTTATTGATATAAGTGCTTTGACTAAGTCCAATCATCTTTTTAGATCTATCTCTGTAAATCTTGATGCCCAATATGTACTGTGCTTCTCCTAGATCCTTCATCGAAAAACATTTCCCAAGCCAAATCTTGACAGAGTTCAACATAGGAATGTCATTTCCGATAAGCAATATGTCGTCGACATATAATACTAGGAAAGCAATTTTGCTCCCACTGACCTTCTTGTATACACAAGATTCGTCCGCGTTCTTGATGAAACCAAAGTCACTGACTGCTTCATCAAAACGTATATTCCGGCTCCTGGATGCCTGCTTCAACCCGTAGATTGACTTCTTTAGCTTGCATACCTTTTTAGCATTCTTTGGATCCTCAAAACCTTCAGGCTGTGTCATAAACACAGTTTCTGTTAAAACGCCGTTTAAGAAAGCAGTTTTGACATCCATCTGCCATATTTCGTAATCGTAATATGCAGCGATTGCTAACATTATTCGAATAGACTTTAGCATTGCAACTGGTGAAAAGGTTTCATCGTAATCCACACCGTGGACTTGCCTGTAACCTTTTGCAACCAATCTAGCTTTGAAAACTTCAAGTTTCCCATCCTTGTCCTTTTTCAGTTTGAAAACCCATTTGCTTCCAATGGCTTGGTAGCCATCTGGCAAATCGACCAAATCCCATACTTGGTTTTCAGACATGGAGTCTAATTCAGATTGCATGGCTTCTTGCCACTGCTTGGAGCTAGGGCTCGTCATAGCTTGCTTGTAAGTCGCAGGTTCATCACTTTCAAGTAATAGAACGTCATAGCTCTCGTTCGTCAAAATACCTAAGTACCTTTCCGGTTGAGATCTATATCTTTGCGATCTACGCGGGGTAACATTTCTAGATTGACCATGATTCTCACCAGATTCTTCTAAAGATCTCTGAGTTTCATCCTGAATGTCATCTTGAGCATTCTCTAGAGTTTGTTGTTCGACTCGAATTTCTTCGAGGTCTACTTTTCTCCCACTTGTCATTTTGGAAATGTGATCCTTCTCCAAAAAGACACCATCTCGAGCAACAAACACTTTGTTCTCAGATGTATTGTAGAAGTAATACCCCTTTGTTTCCTTTGGATAGCCCACAAGGATACATTTGTCAGATTTTGGATGAAGTTTGTCTGAAATTAATCGTTTGACGTATACTTCACATCCCCAAATCTTAAGAAAAGACACATTTGGAGGCTTTCCAAACCATAATTCGTATGGAGTCTTTTTGACAGCTTTAGACGGAGCTCTATTTATAGTGAGTGCAGCTGTATTTAGTGCATGTCCCCAAAATTCTAATGGAAGTTCGGCCTGACCCATCATTGACCTGACCATGTCTAGCAAGGTTCTGTTCCTCCGTTCTGACACACCGTTCCATTGTGGTGTTCCAGGAGGAGTCAATTCTGATAGAATTCCACATTCTTTCAGATGGTCATCAAATTCATAGCTCAGATATTCACCGCCTCTATCAGACCGCAGTGCCTTAATCTTCTTGCCTAATTGATTCTCTACTTCACTCTGAAATTCCTTGAATTTGTCAAAGGATTCAGACTTATGCTTCATTAGGTAGACATAACCATACCTACTGAAGTCATCAGTGAAAGTGATAAAGTAGCTGAAACCACCTCTAGCATTTGTACTCATTGGTCCACATACATCTGTATGGATTAAACCCAATAGTTCATTTGCTCTTTCTCCAACTTTAGAGAAAGGTTGCTTTGTCATTTTGCCAAGTAAACATGATTCGCATTTACCATAATCCTCTAAGTCAAATGGTTCTAGAATTCCTTCCCTTTGAAGTCTTTCTAAGCGTTTCAAGTTTATATGGCCTAATCGACAATGCCACAGATAGGTGAGATCTGAATCATCCTTTTTGGCCTTTTTGGTATTTATGTTATATACTTGTTTGTCGTGATCTAATAAATAAAGTCCATTGACTAATCTAGCAGATCCATAAAACATCTCTTTAAAATAAAACGAACAACTATTGTCTTTTATTATAAAGGAAAATCCCTTAGCATCTAAGCAAGAAACTGAAATGATGTTTTTAGTAAGACTTGGAACATGGAAACATTCTTCCAGTTCCAAAACTAGCCCGGAGGGCAACGACAAATAGTAAGTTCCTACGGCTAATGCAGCAATCCGTGCTCCATTTCCCACTCGTAGGTCGACTTCACCCTTGCTTAACTTTCTACTTCTTCTTAGTCCCTGTGGATTGGAACATAAGTGTGAGCCACAACCTGTATCTAATACCCAAGAAGTTGAATTAGCAAGTATACAGTCTATAACGAAAATACCTGAAGATGGAACGACTGTTCCGTTCTTCTGATCTTCCTTTAGCTTCAAGCAATCTCTCTTCCAATGCCCCTTCTTCTTGCAGTAGAAGCATTCGGATTCAGAAGTGGGTTGACTGACCTTCCTCTTTGCAGATTTGGCGCCAGTTTGCTTAGTTGGGCTGGCCTTGTTGCCACCTTTCTTAGCATTCCTCTTCTTTCCAGATTTCTTGAACTTGCCCCCACGCACCATAAGCACATCCTGCTTATCACTTTTGAGCGTCTTTTCAGCGGTCTTCAGCATACCGTGAAGCTCAGTGAGCGTTTTGTCCAGACTATTCATACTGTAGTTCAGTTTGAACTGATCATACCCGCTATGAAGAGAATGGAGGATGGTGTCTATAGCCATTTCCTGAGAAAATTGCTGATCCAGCCGACTCATATTCTCAATGAGTCCAATCATTTTGAGAACATGTGGACTTACGGGCTCGCCTTTCTTAAGCTTGGTCTCAAGAATTTGCCTATGAGTCTCGAATCTTTCGACTCGAGCCAGATCTTGGAACATGTTCTTCAACTCACTGATGATTGTGAAAGCATCTGAATTGATGAACGTTTTCTGCAGATCCGCACTCATGGTGGCGAGCATTAGACATTTCACATCCTTGTTGGCATCAATCCAACGATTGAGGGCAGCCTGAGTGACCCCGTCGCCAGGAGCTTCGGGCATCGCCTCATCTAGGACATACTCCTTTTCTTCCTGCATAAGAACTATTTGCAAGTTCCTTTGCCAGTCAAGGAAGTTTTTCCCGTTCAACTTCTCCTTTTCGAGAATTGATCGAATGTTGAATGAATTGTTGTTTGCCATATTAAAACTACAATTGAAAAGAATAAACAAATAAATAACCATTCACAGTTTCTCTTAATAAACTTAAATTCTAGCATACATGCATAATTCAATGTTTATTAAGCATTTTATTCAAGTTATGTGTTCCGGCAGGTGTGAATAAAATGATTCCAAGATCCTAAAATCATTGAAGAACTAAGCACAGTTTGTCGACTTAATCCTAGAACATCTTAGGTAAGCAAAAGCCTTTTGCTAATAGTCTAGAAACTATTCTTGGTTGATAGGTACGTCTAAGAACTTATTAGGTAAACCTATCGAATTTGCCACGACATAAAAGGACTCCTTACTTATATCGTTGAGTTTCACCAAAACTAACATGTACTCACAATTATTTGTGTACCTTGCCCCTTTAGGACCAATAAGTAACACCTCGCTGAGCGAAAACTATTACTAGATTGATGTAAAGGATATCCAAGCAAGTGTATATTTTGGCATGGCACCTTTTAACTCAATTTTTAAGTTTGGAACTTAAGGCTCTTACTATGTTGGTTAGATTTTAAGTGAACTAAAATCCTTAATCATGCAACATAATCAAGCTTTTGATCTCATGCATTTTAAGACATATTTAAAGCAATAAATAACTTAAAACATGCATAAGATATTTGTGATCTAGTATGGCCCGACTTCATCTTGAAGCTTTGACTTCAAAGTCCGTCTTGAAAATCTCCGTGGGAGGCACCATTTTCTTCAAATAGGATAAGCTATAACTAATTACAACTATTTGATGGTTCGCAGACCATATTTGAATTGAAAAATAACTTTGGTACTTTAGACCAATTACATTCAAATTAATGGTACGCAGACCATATTTTCTATCCTATTTGGGCCATACTAGTCACTTCATAACCTGCAAAACAGTACATATACAATATATACCATTCACCCATTCATTATCATGAATGGCCCACATAGCTGGTTAGTAAAACACATTATGCATCACGTAAACATTTGCAGCAATTAATCAAGGGCACCAATAATCTACCAATTATTCAGTCCTTATTAATTCTAATCAAGTTGTTTTAACCTTAAGGATTTGTAGACCTAATCAAGAGTTTATGACTAAAAAGCGCTCCCACTTAAACCAATAAATTCATATGCTTTACCAATTTTAAACATAAAAATGTATTTCTAGTCCAACCGGAAACATACAAATTTAATTAAAATTTAAAGCTCATATCAATTTATAATTGAATCCAAAAATTTAATTTAATTTCAGTCGTATTTAAATTAATTCATGATTTTAATTTTAGTAAAATAATTAGAATAAATAACATTTATTATAATTATAATATTCAAAATTAAAATCCAAGAAAATAATTCAAATTATTAATTTTAAAATTAATTAAAATTACGTGAACTGAAATTTTCAAATTAAACATTCAAAACGATCTAATCGTAACGCAAACACCCTACGCGTTGCACGCCCATGGACCGTACGCACACAGCCATTGCTGGCCATGTGCGCGCAGCCCATGCGCTCGTCGCATAGCTGCTGCTTCCCTATCGCAAGCCTCCGCACACATCGTGCTCGCTGCGCGCGCCAGCGCTCATCGCACGCGAGCTATCGCTCGCAGTGCGCGCGCGCGACATCGCTCGCTGGGCGCGCGACATCGCTCGCTGGGCGCGCGAGCCATCGCTCGCTGGGCGCGCGACATCGCTCGCTGGGCGCGCAACATCGCTCGCTGTGCGCGCGAGCCATCGCTCGCTGGCGCGAGCCATCGCTCGCTGGCGCGCGACATCGCTCGCTGGCGCGAGCCATCGCTCGCTGGCGCGCGACATCGCTCGCTGGGCGCGCGACATCGCGCGCTGTGCGCGCGAGTGATGCTGGGCGCATCCTCGTGGCACGCGAGCTTGCGCTCGCTGCGCGCGAGGCTGCGCGCTCTTGTGCGAGGCAGCGCGCGCTGTGGCGCAGCTCGCTTGCTGCCCACACGCGACTGCCTTGGCTCGCCCTTCGCCCATGCCCATTCGTTCATTGCTCGTGGCACACGACACAAGGCAGGGCTGCTGCCTTGTGCTCGTGCACTACGCCCTTGCTCATTGCATTCGTGCCGCACGGGCGACGAGCTCCCTTGCTCGTCGTCGCATGCCCGCATTATACAACACCCCTTAAGGGTAACACGAAGCGTCCATTGCTTCGTGCGTGCAAGTTATATGAACGAATCGCATAAAATTTAAAATTTATATTTAAAATTAATGACAAATTAATAAATATTATTAATTTCATAATTTTAGGGCGAAAAATCGAAAATTTATTATCCAATTGATTTCCGATTGTTATGGATTCAAGTCTAGGTCATAAAAATTTAAAATTTATCGTAAATTTACAATTTTTATGGTGGTTTTTAATCATAGGTTTCTAATTAAATTACAATTAATTATGAAAATCAAATTAATTCTAAATTATTCTAATTTTCAACAAATTAATCATAATTACAAATTAGATTGCATAATTAACAAGACTAGGCATTCAAACTTGTTAAACATATGCAGTAGGTCAATCAAAAATTCAAGATTTATCAACAAGAATCGCAAATATTTAATTTAACATCTTAAATTTACGAAATTTTGCATTCGAAAAACTAAAACCTTCGAAAAGTCATAGTTAGGCTTCGAATTTGAGAATTCTGGGTTCGGCAGAAAAAAATTATTTTTGTCAAAATTTTAGAATGCCTTTTACATGCAGAATTGACACAAAAATCACTCAATTCGGATGAGTAACGAAGAAACTGCCGAAAAACTGCGTACGTATAATTAAATAAACGCAATTTGCAATTAATTAACAATTACGAAAATTAATCACCCCTTTTAATTCTTGCAAATTTGTAATATTTAACCATGTTCATGCAATTTAGATTATGAAAATAATAAGGGGCTCGTGATACCACTGTTAGGTTATGATACATATGACATTACATAGATCATGCGGAAACAACCATTAACCCAGGACAACATATTATTTACACATAATCATATAGCATAATTTAGATGCATACTCTTTGTTGCGTGCCCTCCCTAGCTGCGCCCGAACCGAACAAGAACAAGTCTTTAGGACTCCAAGTGTCGTCCCTCCGTAGATAGTCCACAGCACGTCCGGATTCGCCTTAAGATTGACCAACTAGAATCGCCCTTAAGGTACTAGAAAATTTCGGCACTTTATGAGCAAGATGTGTGTTTTAATTTTCTCTCAAAAAACTCACTTTTGAATACTTTGAAACTTGTGTATAAATTATGACCCCTAGGCCTTTATTTATAGAGTTATGGAAAAGGAATCGTAATCCTAGTAGGATACGAATTAATTGAAATTAGAATCCTACATGAATTCTATTTAATTAATTTATCCAATTAGGAATAGAAATTTAATCATACACTGACTCTTGTAGATTTAGGAATCACGCATGAGCACAAACTCACACACACACGGCAGCCTCAAGGGCTGCCCATGCGCGTGCGAGCAGCAGCCCACGCAGCGCGGCCCACGCAATGGTGGCCTTGGCGCGCGCTGGGCCTGCCTTGGCTGGGCTTGTGGCGCGCGCGTGCTTGCTGGGCGATGGCCCGGCTTCGTGCTGGGCCTTCGTCCGGCAGGCCTCGTCCGATGCTAATTCGTACGATACGCTTCCGATTAAATTTCCAGTTCCGGAATTTATTTCCGATACGAACAATATTTAATATTTCCGATTCCGGAATTAATTTCCGTTTCGAACAAATATTTAATATTTCCGTTTCCGAAATTATTTTCCGATTCCGGTAATATTTCCGATTCTGACAATATTTCCGTTTCCGGCAATATTTCCGATTCTGGTAATATTTCCATTTCCAATAATATTTTCCGATACGTACCATGTTTCCGTTTCCGGCAACATCTACGACTTGGATAATATTCATATTTCCGATACGATCCATATTTCCGTTTCCGGCAATATCATCGTTTCCGGAGTATTCATTTCTTGCCTGTGACGATCTTAGCTCCCACTGAAACCAAGATCCGTCGGTTCCGAATATTCATAGATGGAGTATTTAATGCCATTAAATACTTGATCCGTTTACGTACTATTTGTGTGACCCTACGGGTTCAGTCAAGAGTAAGCTGTGGATTAATATCATTAATTCCACTTGAACTGAAGCGGCCTCTAGCTAGGCATTCAGCTCACTTGATCTCACTGAATTATTAACTTGTTAATTAATACTGAACCGCATTTATTAGACTTAACATAGAATGCATACTTGGACCAAGGGCATTATTTCCTTCAAGGAACTCCTGTATGAGGAACTCATATTTGAGGAACTCGTGTATGAGGAACTCATGTCCGAGGAACTTCTGTATGAGGAACTCGTGTATAAGGAACTCGTATATGAGGAACTCGTGTATAAGGAACTCTTGTTTGAGGAACTCATGCCCGAGGAACTCATGTCTGAGGAACTCGTGTTTGAGGAACTCATGTCTAAGGAACTCATGTCAGAGGAACTCGTCTGCTGACCACGCCCACCTTATTCTCCAACAAACTCCCAGTAACTTGGTTTACGTCCATAAAAGATGAACAATCTGACATTTGGTATAAGTTCATAATTCTTTTAAATTGATCTTAACTTACAGGAACAAAGAAGAAAATTCTCTTCATATGAGATAATATTTTTGAGGAACTTTATGTTTATTCCTTTATTATACTTTATTGTATTATCTCTTTTGACTAATTAACCTACTAACATTAAGATGTACAAAGTTTTTCATTTGGGTTTGTTTTACGAAATATATTTCTCAAATTATAATAACCCAAAATGAAGGAACAATTTTCTGTTCTTCCATCAAAGGAATGAACACACAAGGAACAAGTTCCTGAAATTTAAAATGAAAGCTCCACAGGTTCATATAGAAGAAAAGGAAATGCATATGATAGAAACGCCAAAGAACTTAAGTGGCTACAACGTGAAAGTTTGCATTCGTTAGATCTAATAATCTACGACAGAACTTTAGAACGAGAAAGGAACTGACTATAACACCTTTCCCAGGAACAAATGATGGTTGTAATAAAAAAAAAAAAAAAGGATTTCTATTGATGCTTTTGAGGTAAGCGTCCTTTGTTTGAGATCTTTATTAATGCATACACTATTTATTGAATCATGTTCCTGACAAGATTTTTTATAAAAAATTGTTCAAATGTAATTTTCAATCTTTTTAATAGATTTTCGATTTTCTCAAATTTGTTTTTGTGGGAAAAATTTCATATTTTCTAATTGGTCTTACATTCGGACATTTATAAGTTTAATAAAAAATTCTTTAAGGAACTTATATAGAACTATACATATGTACACCCAAAGAACTTGGAGTTTTAAATTTTTAGGCAAAGTTATATTCTGTTTCATCTAGATATCTTTTATATGAATGCATATTGTATCTTGATAGTAGTAGTTGCATGTGTTAATTATATTCGTAACAGTTATTACTAACAAAAAGGGACCCAAATCATTTTGGGTTCCCACGACTAAGAAATTGGTACAGGAAAACAAAAGCGCACATCTGTCAAATATTTGACGTACCAGTTTCATTCCTAGTTCATGTGAGTTCAAGTTCAACATTGAGGAACTCGCTGGATCATTGGTGACCCACGATTTATGCTTAGGAACTCATGAGGGTGCGGAATTTTAGATGACACATTACATCAACACCTTACATGGGAACAAAGATCAAATTCCGAACAGGAACTTTCGGATAAAGGAACACCTCAAGACTCTCAACTATAACTAAAGGAAAATTATGACTTTGAGTCGAGTATGATATGTTTATTTCAATAGTCTGTTATTTGTTTCATTATGGAACCCAAGCAAAGTAGTATTCCTAGATCTAATAACTAGACTTTATGAATGCCTAAGTGAGGGGGAACAACTAACGCATGGCACCAGTTATTCCTAGTAATTTATTAGCAATTTTTTTGTTCTCTCACTAAAAGGATTATTGATAATGTGGGAAAATCTTATTTAAGGTTGAAATTCGTCGAAGTTTCCTTGAATTTCCCTTAAGACTCATTGAATTGTGTGTTATACGTGTAGAGTTTATGTGAATAGCCTTCCTTATAAAATTGACACCGCAATTTTTCAATGTCTTGTACGTAGTCATGAGCTAAAATTGAATTAAGGACCCACTGATGTCTTCGTAATACTACCATTAGTTTCCGAACTTCTTATGCATCAATAAAAAGGAAAAAGAAGCAAAAAGTGAAGTTCCATTTCAACAAAATAAGACTTATTCATTAGAACATGTGCACTCTTAAGAATGTTCAAATCCTGTAAATGTGTGATAAATTATTTTTTCCATGATATCCACCAATTAAACTCATGTTCCTCACAAAAATGTTTCCTACATTTTTCCTACCGTATCTCTACAACATATTAAAGATCACAAAATCAATTTGTATCACACATTGATTTCTTTTTATTTTAAAAAACATTCTCAAAAATGCATCACTATACAAAAATGCTCTACTAAATATTCCTCCTTTGTCACTTACATGATGTAGCAATTGTTGAAGGGGAACTAATGAGGAAAGTGATTAATAGAGAGATCATGTATAATTTTGAAAGGAAAAATTAAAGGAGATGAAAAAAATGAAAAGGAGACAGAAAAAAAAAGAGGGGAATAAAAGGAGAGTTGTATGAAGGAAGAAATAGAAGGGATAAGAAGTTGCTACAAGCAGTTACATTTCCAAGTTGAAATGCAAATGAAGTTGTCAGTATCTCAAAGAATTATCTTTCAAAAATCAAGTTTTTTAATGATTCACAAGGGAACTTACACCATAAACGTAAGGTCCTACAAAAATTAAATCAAGGAACTATAAAAAAAGGTTTAAAGAAATTATACGAAGAAAAGAAAAACTGTGTGCTGCTAAAGAAGAATAATAGAATAAAGAGAAGGAACAACGATATATTTTATGAGGAGAAACTTTAGTTGAAAGTTCGAGAAAATGAGGCATGCATGAGAAACAAGTGACAGCGGAATACATTTATTCATCCCATTAGCCTGCCTATCTCTTAAAATTTTCCTTTAGTTATCTATTTCTTTTGGAACTCATTGGCCATTTGACTTATATTTTAATGTATTGCACTTTGGTGAAAATGAGATTATACTTGTTAACAACTACAATTTAGTTTCTTTGACTGATTTATTGATATATGCGTGAGGATGTCTAATATTACTAGATAGACGATTGAGCAAATTAATATTTTCTTTTGCCTCGTGTTTGACCATTAACTATACGTTCTTGGTGATGTGGTGTCATAATAAGTTTGGAAGATTGTTTATAAATCCTTGAAACTAAATACACGTTTTGATGATGTCAAAGGGGGAAGAGAAAAGGCAAAGATACTTATTTCCTACTTCTAGAGATTATTATTACTTATTTATATTTTATTCTCTACTAAATAATGATCTTGCTACTAAGTTCTTGTTAGTTTTTATTATTACTTTGCCTTGGTTTGTTATCACCAAAAAGGGGGAAATTATTGAGCCAATATGGTTTTGATGATGACAAACTAAAGTAATCAACTAACGTGGTTTTCAAGTTGTATGTGTGCAAGGATCATTAATAAATGGTTGTGCTCAAGTCATCAATAATAGAGCTTACTCGATACTGTGAGATGCTTATATCAAAGAAGCATAAACTTCCAGATCTGGAACTGCACAACAATTCCTAAGGTGGAACTCCATACAAGGTGGAGCATTGGAAAGTTCCTGAAGGGAACACTGTCGAGTTCTCGAGGAACAAAGACAGGAAAGTTCCTGAAGGGAACACCGTCGAGTTCTTGAGGAACAAAGACAGGAAAGTTCCTAAAGGAAACACTATTGAGTTCCGGAATAACAACCAATATGCTGAGTTCCTGAGGAACAACCGAGTGCATGAGGAACAACCAATATGCCGAGTTCCTGTGGAACAACCAATATGCCAAGTTCCTGAGGAACAATCAATATGTCATGTTCCTGAGGAACAACCAACATGCCGAGTTCCTGAGGAACAACCAACATGCCGAGTTCTTGAGGGACAACCAACATGCCGAGTTCTTGAGGAAAAACCAACATGTCGAGTTCTTGAGGAAAAACCCACATGTCGAGTTCCTGAGGAACAACCAACATGCGGAGCAGCATGGAACATGAAGACAGAATATAAGAGTTTGTTTTCTAGAATTCATGTAAGTATGTAGTAATTTGAAATACATGGGAACAACGTATTAAAAGTAACACAAATGAACATAATAATGGATTAATTGGAACAAGCCTTTTATTACGCTAAAACTAGAAAATTGTTTTACTGGAAAAAGATTGATGTTTTAATTAAAAGTGTTAAATTAAATTTAAAGGAAGTTTTGGAAAATAATACCTTGGATTCTTATTTTACAAAATCTTTCTTTCTCCAAAGATTTGATTTAACCTCCTCCTAAAAGTACTCAGACTTTTTATAGGCAACTACTTCACGTTACTTGCCCAGTAAACATGTTCCCTTCTTCCCCACGTTTCTCTTCCAACTTGGTCTTAGTGGGTTCCTAAGTTTTAGGAACACTAACAGCTAGTTGATGAAAATGTGGAAGAAGTTGTTTAGGTTTTAAAACACTATAAAATGTTGTTTCCTTATTCTTTCCAAATTGCTTGACTCAAGTAGTCATTCCTAGAGGGCTGGTATAGGTGAAAAATATCACGCATAAAAGAAATATATTTTTTCCTTCCAGGTTACTAAGTCAGTTCCTCTGTTCCAAGTTCCTTAAAGTTACATATTCTTCATTGTTCTTTCATGTTCTACATATTCGAGGGATACCAATATTTAAGCGTTTATTTTGGGAGTTGGTCAAGGGTTGAGTGAGCTCTTGTAAATGGGAATTGGTCAAGGGTTTGAGTGAATTCTTGTGTCATATTTGGGTAGGAACTTGAGTGGGTTCCTGATGTGTATGGGTAGGAACTTCAGTAAATTCTTGTTGTATCTGGGTAGGCTTTGAGTGAAGTCTATAAGAGAGAAATAAGGAGGCTTTCACCAAAGCCTAAGAGTCAAGAGAGACTTTTAGGGAAGTCAGTGAGAGCGTAGTTATTTGAGAAACAACTATTGGGAACTTGAGTTCGTAGAGGAACTCAAGTAATGCTCAATTTTTTTTATAGGATTGTAACTAAGTTGTTTCCCTATAGTGAAAAGAGTTTGAGTTCAATTCCCTAGTGGGTCTAGGTTTTCTTTCTAGTTGGGCCTAGAAAGTTTACTCGCAAAATCTATCTTGCATTGTTTCTATACTTGGTTTAAGTTCCTTTATAATTCCGCAAAATTGGCTAGCAAGTTTCATATTACAATTTACCCCCCCTCTTGTAGTGTTCCATATCAAATATATTTTGATATTGTTAAATAATAAACATTATACTTAACATACTTTTTATTAAGAGAACGTTTATATTTTTATAGGTATGTCGTACGAATATCACATACTAGCGAGAAAACTATTGAAAAGTAAGAGCATGAATAAGGGGAGTCTCTTAGATGACTCTTAAGGAGAGAGAAAAAAAAATAAGAGCTAGCTCTTAGGTGTGTAATAAGAGTCTCTTATTTGGAGATTGTAAGAGAAAATTCTGAAATATGAGCTAGCTCTTATAAATAAGATCTAATGCCACATCATTGTTTTTGTATAAAAATAAAATAAAAAAGAGGGCAAGAGAGTAAAAGAGCTAGTGTTCCACAAATTTCAAGAGGAGGCTCTTATTTGGAATTGGTGTTTAGGTGTCATAAGAATTTGTTTAAGAGTCCCCTAAATAAGAGTCTCCCCTTATTGTTGCTCTTAGCATGAATAAGGGGAGTCTCTTAGGAGTCTCTTAAGGAGAGAGAAAAAAAATATTTAGAGTTAGCTTTTACGTGAGAAATGAGAGGCTCTTAAGTAGAGTTTGTAAGATAAAATTATGAAATAAGAGCTAGCTCTTACAAATAAGAGCTAGTGGCACATCATTTATTTTGCATTAAAATAAAATAAAAAACAGGGTATGAGGGAATAAGATCTAGTGTTAAGAATTACTCCCTCCGTATTTAAAAAAGAGATACACTTTGACTGGACACGCTTGCCAATGCACAACTTTGACCATCAATATCTTCAATTATATATTATAAAATATTAATATTTTGAAAATATATATTAAGATGAAGCCAACAATATATTATATGTTAACACTTATTTTCATATACTATAAATAAAATAGGGCTAAAGTGAACTATGTGAACAGTGCAAAAAGTCAAAGTGTATCTCTTTTTAAAATACGGAGGGAGTAGTCAATTTCTACAATTTTTGTGAATACGGAGTAGACTCTTATTTTTTGAGGAGTGCTTATGTGGCATGTGAGAGAGATTAGAGCCAACTAAATAAGAGTCGCCCCTTCAATTGAGGTTGACATGAGTAGTTAATGGATTCTTTGTCCTGGGTTCGAGCATTGGGTATGAAAAAAATCTCAATTGGGAGGGATACTGCCCATCGAGGTACCCATGCAAACTCTTGCGGGAGATTAGTCCACTCACCAGGATATAACATTCTCGCTTATCTTAAATATGTTTCATAATATGTGGAAGGATGCAACAGAACAATACCGACCCAAGCCTGTAATGCGAAGGGCATGAGCAAAACAGGGAGTCTATTGGAAGCGGTTCAACTAGCTGAAAGTCTTTCCCGCTATAATTTTATTGCTAAGGTCAAAGCAGAATCAGAATCAAAGCGGCATGAACTCCTTGTAGTAAAATCTAAAGAAAATAAATAAATAAGAGTCTCCTTTTATTGTTACTCTAAAATTGTTAGTCTAAAATACTGAGTAAAAATGTGTGATGTTAATTTCAGTAAAAAATAAAATGAAGGGAGTGTCATCTCACTAGTCCAGTATTCATAGGTTAAGTTACCATTCTTACCGAGCACACTTTAAAACACTCCCTAGTCCCTACTCAGTGCTCACTCTTGTTTCTCACTCTGGGTTTCTTCACTCCCATTCTCGCTCGGAAAAAGCAGCCAACGGCCACCCAACCATCGGTTTCAGGTAGCTCGCTTTCCCTCTCACTGTCTTCCTTTTTCTTAATTTCATTATGTTGTTCCTTAGCACTGCGTTTCGGTTTCACCAAAATATAATTTATTGTTGTTGTTGACACTTGTTCTGCTGTCAAGGAGGCACCGCTGCGAGATTCCGCCGCCACCTCTGTTGGGGGCGGTGGCCGTTTTTTTTGTCTCTCTCTCTCTGGTAGATTCGAGCCTCCTAATAAATACCAAACCCTAAGCTATCATTAAAATTTCAAATTTAGACTACTAATTAAATGAAGTATATGAGCAGATTATATATTTTAGTTTGTAGTACATGTTTTGATTTACACATTCTGACATTCTTTTTAGTATTTTAAATGCAATGTCAGATAAGTTTAGAAATATTCTTATGTCATTAAAATTAGTTATTTTTATTTTAAGCAATATCTTATTGAAGAACACAAGTATGTTTAAGTATACTGGTTTTTCTAAATGCTCGGACTTTTCAAACATTGCTAACAATGAGGTATAATAAGGTATACTGGCTGAAAGATGTTTCGAATTCGATCAGGAAGGGTGAGGTATATGTTGAAGTAAAATGTGTCCATGAAGTAAAATGTGTTCAAAATGCAGCTGTTTATTTCATCTTTTCAGGACAGTTACATTAGTACATATCACATATTGGTTTTGGCTTACTTTTCTTGGTGGGTTATTTTTCTGTTAGACGATAAAACCCGTACTTCCCTATGGCTGGCTCATCAAATTCCAAAAGAAATCAGCGCGCAAGTGTTCCTTTAAGTTCAGTTCCTGGCAATACCTCAGCAGGCAAGTTCGTGTGTCCTGCAGTTTTAAAATTTCAACTTAACTTTCCTTTTGTGGATCACATTTTTGCTGGTGACTTTAAGGGTATGACAGTGTATTGATGTTTATCTATTCTTTGTTTAAGGTGGAGGAAAATTACCTTTGAATGAGGATCCTATTTTTAAGGAGAAGATGGCATTAGCTGTCATAAGACATGGTTATCCATTGACATTCTTTGAGGACAGACGAAATCAAGAAATGATGGCCTATCTAAACCCGAATCTCAAACCATTAAGTAGAAAGGAGACGGTAGCTAACTGTTTGGACGTGTTTGAAAAGGAGAGAACCAAGCTTAAACATGCTTTGGGGAGTATTCCCGGTAGATTATGTTTGACATGCGATAGTTGGGTGGATCCTTGTACTCGTGAGTACCTTTGCCTGACAGTGAATTATGTGGATTCTAACTGGAAACTACAAAGCAAGTTTTTGCATCTTGCCCGCTTGCCTTTTCCCAGGGATGCTTCTATCTTGCGATCAGAGGTTTACAATCTGTTGTGCAAGTGGGGAATCGAGAAGAAAGTATTTTCAATCACCTCTGATAGTAGAAGGTGTGGTGATACTGTACAAGACATGTTAAGGGATTTCCTTAATGAGCAGGATGGAGCTTTACTTTGCAATGGAGACTATTTACATGTTCGTTGTGGGGCTCATTTCATGGATCAAATGGCTCAAGCGTGTTTCAAGCTGATTGATAGACCAATACGCAATAAGCTTCTGAAGCCTCTTAATGACATGGCAAATCTGTTTCTACGCACTGAACACCCAACTGCCAATTCATACTTTATCAATGTTCTGAATATTGGTCTTGTCCTTGTGGACGCATTGGAGGATAAAGACCTTGAGATCAGTAACTTGGCACGAACGTTGAAGAGTGAATTTGATGTGTATTGGGATGCTTGTAATGAGGTTCTTGCCTTGGCTATAATATTTGATCCTCGCTACAAACTCAGCTTCGTCAAGTTTTGTTATGAGAAGTTAGACAAGGAAAGTGCAGAGAACAGGTATTTGTGCACCCGTAGACGGCTTGATAGGCTCTTCAAAACCTACAGTGATCAAGTGTTTGCATCACAAATGAATGAAATGAAAGATGATACTATCAGGGTAAGTATTCTGTATGTACTAGTAGTTTCGCAGTGATACTACTTTTCATGTTGTAGACTTGTCCTGTTTCATGACATATATTTATTTCAAAGCAGGAATTTGAGATAGAATGCAGAGAGAAGGAATATGACTCATGTAAGTCAAGTCTGAATGTGTACTTGAATGAACCGAGTGTCAGCTGCCAGAAAAAGATGGATGTTCTCTCTTGGTGGAAAGAAAACGAACCTAGTTTTGGACAAGCTCTATCTCTTATGGCAAGGGATATATTAAGCATTCCTATTACCTCGTTTTCTAAAGATTCAGTTTTTGGCATGGGATACAGAGTTGAAGACAGATTGACATCTAACTGGTCATCTGACTGTGCAGAAGCGCTAATAGCTACCCGAAACTGGTTATTCGGGTACCCAGGTAACATCTGCAAAATGATCATTTGATAGGATTTCATTTATAATGACTTGTTTGTTTATGTTCTCTTGTGAATTTTCATTTATTTCAACTTACAAACTCTTTTAATAAATACTTGTAATAAATTTAAGCAAATAGATCATTTGATAGGATTTGCATTTTAAATGACTTGAATTATTCATGTTCTCTTGTGATTTTTTCACGTATTTCTAATAACACGTTCTTTTAAATAAACAATAAATTTTCTGCTTTCAGTTGATGATGAGTCCCCTCCTGGAGGACTTAAGGGCCTTGAGCAGCGATTTTGGCGCACCGCATGTGAGGAAGAATCAGATTCAACTTTTCAGAAGTGAAATTGCAACCTTTTATTTGCAGTTCTTTTTTTTTTTAATACCGATATATGTGCATGCTTTTGCAATCATAGAATCGACCAATCCAGAACTGTTAACAATCTGTAGCAACGTTAGTACTAATATAGGTTTTGATGATCACCGTTGTCCGTTGATCATAGCAGGTGGTTTATATGCCGCGTCAAACAGCCGAAGACTGCAAATGTAATGGTTAAAATTAACGTGTTGTATCTGTATGGATGGTGTTATATTTAGCTTTATGTTCACCCTGATCTTGATTTTTTATGCTGTACTAATCGAATATGAGGGGTTTAATCTGCAAATTCACGTTAATCTTCATTCAGGTCTGTTTGGTAAAGTGATTGTGCAAGTATAGAAGCAACTATGAAGCGTTACACAGATGTTACACAGATGATGTTTTGTAACTAGTAGAATTAAATCCTTGATGTACTGCAAATTATCAGAGTCCCGTGTCATATTTTGTGTAATTTACTTGCCAGTATAATCATGTTTATCTGTTTCTAAATAATTGTCGCACAATAATTTAGGAGGGGGCCGGGTGGGGGAAACTAGGTGTTATATTTGTTTTATATTCCCTCCGTCCCGGAATATTTGCACCGTTTTGGCTTTTTGTACTATTCACATAATTCGCTTTGACCTTATTTTATTTCTAGTATATGAAAACAAATATTAGTATATGATATATTGTTGGCTTCATCTTAATATATGTTTTCAAAATATTAATATTGTACAAGTTCTTATAATATGTAGTTAAATATATTGGTGGTCAAAATTGTACATTGGTAAGCGTGTTCGATGCGAGTATTCGCGACGGAGTGAGTAACTAACAAAGTAACAATGGGTTTCTAAGATTTCGGGTTGAGTTTCTTCTATCACAATTTTGTTGTTGATTCTTGAATAACTGTAATCATATGCAGGGTTCACGTAGCCGAATGACAGGAAGCGGGTTTTGGTGCTGATGCATTGTTCATTAGGATTGCCTGAGGTGTAATCTTGCTTGACATGTTGGATGAAACTCCAGAGCTTGCAAAAGTACTCACATTTTATTGGGCGGGAAAGCTATCAAATCCACCCCCCTATGGTGGATATATATGACTTTTGACATCCACACATCCCCATACTCACTCAAGTTATATCCATAACCAAGGTTAGCCAAATATTCTTTTTTGTTATTCAACAATACAGGATAAGATTAATTTAGAACGAAATATGTATAGTACAAGATATGATGATTACTTGATGATCAACCATTACTGTATTTGATACCTCAAGCAAACCGCCCACACTGTCGTTGTTGTCGGCGATGGACACCTTAGTTATAAAAAAAAATTAAACAATTATTAGTTAGACACTTTGATATAACCAAAGTGCTTAGGGTTACCAGATTGCGTCAAAGTCTTGAGATCATAAACAATCCAACATCTTAAACTCTCCTCATCATAGAAAAAACCCACACACTTGCAATCTTCAGTGCATTTGGCCTTACATTTCCTTGGCTGCATAGGCCCCTCTCCTTCGGTGTACATGCTACTGAAATGCGTAACACCGACAACCTTGTAGTACTTGGCATTCATCTCCCCACCGTTGCATACCAAGTTCGGAGGCGCACACTTTTCGCTCCAACCCAAGAGCCCTCTAGGGGAAGGGCAAGCTACACACTGTTCTTTGTAGCAAACTCCGAAATCCCCACACTTTTCAGGCATTTGACATTCAGTTGCTCCTTTTTGATCACCCACCAATGGTTCTCCCATGAAAAGAGTGTACTCCACTTTCCATATACCCCTATTCAGAGGATCAAGATTATACGTACGTAGTTTACCATCAATGTCAAGTCGAAGGAAGGAATACGTGCCATCGTACCATGTATCAGCTAACTGCTGGTTTGAACTGGATAGCCAATCTGTGGTTATGTATTGAATACCTTGGAAAGTAAAATGACTAACGAAGTTTGTGACTGCTACATAATATTTGAATTCTTTGGAAGGTGTTGTGCTATAACTCTGATCAATTCTGTAGTAAGGAAGTGGTGTTGGATTTTTCGGGCTCTTGTAGTATAGAGACACATTATTGGGTCTCATCTCTAAGGTATAGTTCCCCTCTAAATCGCTCGTAGGCGATGCACGACTTACGAGCTTATTAGTAAGCCCGGCCTTAAGAGACTGTCCTGCTAATAGTGTATCCGAGGGGTAATCAAAACTTTGCCATATATAATTGTCTTTAGCATCGTGTAATACCAAGTTACCGTTATCAAGCATCTTCATTCCAACCACACCCTTGTTGGACGTGTTGGTTTGCCAAACAACACGGTCATCAAAATCGGCTAGTACAAGATTGCCATCTAGCCCTAAGGTAAGAGTTGCCCCGTCATGTACCGGGTCATTCCGGTTGGCGGCCCAAACCCATTTAGGATAGAAGTCCATGCCTATACCAAGGGTAAAAGAATTAGGGGTGAAGGAATACAAGCATAAAGAGAACTTTGGACTACCTATTCCTCCTACACGTCGGAAGTAGGAGTCGAATTCACCAGCGGTATCCTCTAAGTCACCTTGATTGATATAGAGGAAAAGTGAAGGTGGGAAAGATCTTTCAGGGAATGGAGCTGGAGCTGGAGCTGGAGCTGGAGAAGGAGATGAGGAATCTTGAGAAATCGACGGCGAAACAAGGAAGCATAGAGATAGGAGTAATGGGAAGGCAGACATGTTGATAAGCATGCATGTGTTTACGCTTTTGAATTGGATCTGTGCTAATATATATATATATAGCAGGTCGCATGCATCTATAGATTTAATTCTTCAACTTAAGTATCACTTCACAGTAGGACTTTGTAGTATTATTTTCCAAGTTGATAATATTCTATGATTTCAGATTAGCTGTCAATTACGTATGAAATGAAGGAATCAATGCAAAATAAAGTGACCAACGTAACGTACATGTCTTTATCTAGTGACAAATAATGAGTGTCTGCATGTGTACGCCGTACGATAGACCACTAGTTCGAATCCCAGCCTCAATTCGTGATGTTCTTGCAGCTCATTCAGAAAAAAATGAGAAAGTTAGAAGTTGTTTGATTAATGTTAATTCTAGTAGACTAATTGACTTTAGCTAATGGTTGTAGTATTGGGAAATTGATTGATTTTGGCAATCTAGCCTATATGAGTAGAAAGGATCTATAAGTCATATTTTAAAATGCTTGGTTTGTTAGATACAAACTAGTTTTTTTTAGAAGGGATCATTCGCAGCTGATGGCGCTCAATCTTATGACCTCTAAGTCACAAAGTGAGTTTTCTATTAACTCCACTAACTTATGTTGGTTTAGATACAGAATAATTGCAAAATGCAAATTAAAAGATGCATATTTTATAATTACACACTTTTATAATATAAGGCGGTCCTACACAAAAGACCGCATTGGTGTCATATAAGTTAAGAAATGGAACCAATTAGTTAAACAATAGAACTAATTAGTTACGCACTGAAACTTATTACTCCCTCCGTCCCGGAATACTTGACCTGTTTTCCTTATCGGGCCGTCCCTTAATACTTGACCTGTTTCTAAAAATGAATATATTCCAACAATATTATATTATTTCTCACTCCACCCCTATTAACCCACCTAACCCCTACTCCATACAAAAAATAATTAAAAATTCAACCCCTACTCTCCTCCAACTCCACCTCTTAACCCACCTCCCACTAACTACATTAAAATAATACCCCACTATCAACTACTACCTATTAAATTAAATAAGTCAATTCAAGTCCCTTAAACTCTATGGCGGTCAAACCGGGTCGAGTATTCCGGGACGGAGGGAGTAGTTAAGCAATGAAAACAATTAGTTAAGTCATCAAATCGGTCTTTTCGGTACGGCGGTCTTAACAAAAGTTGTCTATAATTAATTCCTATGGTTTTATGGCAAAACTCTTGAATGATTATAACAAAATGGTAGCCACCACAATACACTGAATCTTAGCCTTTCATTACTGATGATCAATCTGGACAATTGATTTAGTTGACTTAATACTTACAAAAAATGACAAATAAGTAATGAATTGAACTATCATTCCACATTAAGTTTTGGGTGTTTTCTCTTTCTTAATTGTTCCTCCTACGGGTCCTCCACTCCTCCCATAATCCTATTTCCCAACCGCTCACTCACCGTTGAACTTCGATTGCAAAAACCATAATTCTATTTCCACCATTCTTCATCAAACACAAAAGCCATTATCCAAGTCTTATTACCAGCATCTGATCAAATTATTTAATTAATTAAGTTGAAATTCAAAAAATTAAATTCTCTTTGGAAATTTGAAATTTGAAATTTGAAATTCGAACGACTTCGAATAGTGGAACAAGTCTTTATATAGGCGTGGGATTTGGGTATTTACACATTAAATTAAAAGTTATGACAAGATCTAAAGAAAAGAAAAAAAAAACCGAAAAGGAGAGTCATTAACAGACAGTTGCAGATCTATTTTCCAACCTTTCGGCTTTTTTTTTTTATAGAAGAAGATAAGAGTATATAAATAAAAGATGGAAGAGAACAAAAAAGGAAGGGCCTTGCATTTTTATTTATTTTTGGACAGCATAAAATAAATGAAAACATTAAGAGTTCGTCCTAGCATGGACAAGATTGTGAGCTCGAATTACAGCAGTTGTATCTACTTTTATAATCCAAAAAAATCTGAAAATAAGGGACATGCATCTTAATCAAGAGAAGCGGTCCCTTTAAAATTTACGACCGACCTATCATTCTATCCAATATCCATTGACCATTCCCTTAGTCGTAGTCAATACCTCCCCCACCGACAATAGGATCAGACGGTGGTGTTTTTGGCGGACAGGGTATTACGACTGTAATATTGATGCGCCCTTTTACTTCGACTGATAGAGCTTCAACACCGCATATATCATCATTTGTGAAAACCATGAGTATTACAAACAGAGCAATGACCTTAATGAATGACCATTTCTTCTGCCCCATTTTAGTTATGAAATTAATTTCACACCCAAATAAACAGGGTACTCCTAATACGCTGTTAAATTATAAGTGTACGTATTTGATAGAGAACTATTGAGTTCATATATGGTTGCTACTTGGGAAGCAATAACATATAGCAGCCGACCCCTGAATGGCCGATCCTTACTGTTGCGTTGCACGACTTTCTTCTTTTTTTTCAATTGTAACTAAGGAGTAGTACGTGCTTCTCAGTTTCTTCATTTTTTGGACGTGGGAAGCAATCCTAACCCTATTTTCTTTAATATTAAAATCACATTCATTAGTATATAAAATGTTACGAAAATGATAAATGTAGCAATATGCTAGTTTTAAGCCGTATCTCTATTATATAAAGGAACAGCTGAGGTTAAATTGGTAATCACACTTTTCGTGTCCCCAAGCAAAATTACTAAGATACCCTCATTTCGTCGCTTGCTGAATCCTGAGCTCTCCCCTCTCACTTTTTCTCTCTCCTCAACCCTCACCAAATCGCGTCCCTCTCACGTTTTCTCTTGGTTTCTAGGGTTAGACCTTCCAGCGGTTGCACTTCCTCGCCGTCGTCCCTCACCCAATCGCTTCCCCCCGTCGCCTTCCATCGATCTCTGCCGGAAATGGTGCAGCAACCGAGATCGTTTTTCCACTTTGAATAACTTTCTTAATTAGATCTTTTAATTAATTGTTGTTGTTTGTTGATTTTGCTAGGTTTTTGGATCGTAAGTCGAGGGTTCTGAACTTGGCGGCTCCTTTGCGGTGGTAGACTTCGGCGAGCACAAAGGTTACCTGAAAGGAGTCATCAGCGAGGTCATCCATGACTCCCTCGGCGTCACTTTCCGACACTCATTCAGGTACAAGCACCAGAAGGAGTTGTTCGTCGCTGCAGAGGGTATGTACACTGGTCAGCCCGTGCTTTTGGAGATTACGCCATTGTTATCTCTCACAGCCCTGATAATGATACCTCTAGGTATATCTTCACTTTATTTGTCATGTGTTTTTTGATTTTCGCTATTAATTTTTTTTGTTTTCTATGTTTTTTTTACATCTATGATTCAGTAATTAGTTTGTTCTAGGAACGTCTTTGCTTGATGATTTGATTTTTATATGGGTGTTTGAAATTTGGTTGGTTGGTATTGTATGAGACATGGTAATTTGATTTGGATTAGTGAAGTGAGGTAAAAATTAGATCTTTTGTCGTATAATTTGGTATATGAAATTCTTGATTGCTTGGGTATTTTGCAAATTAGTTGAATTGGTTTGTTAATGTGTGATTTGTTGAAATTTCTTTGATTCATTTTAACATCTCTCAGCATGTATTAAGTCTAAACTCTACCATGTTATTACTACTATTATAATCACATCTTAAATGTTGAATTTCTTCAATACGAATCTATCTAATCGACAAATTTTCGGTCTAATTTAGTTTGATTGTGGGGTTTCGTATTGCCGGTTCATGCCGATTGCTATTTTCAGGTTTTCTTAGCTTTGGATTTATAGGTTTTGTTAGCTGATTGTGGGGTTTTCGTAGCTTTGGATTTATAGGTTTTGTTAGCTAATTGTGGGGTTTTCTTAGCTTTGGATTTATAGGTTTTGTTAGCTGATTGTGCCGGTTTTGTATTGCTGATTGCTATATATATATATGTAGCCTTTAATTAGTTGATTACAATTTTCCGAATTTGTAAAAGGATATTTAGTGAAAACTTGCATTTGATTTTTCATTTCTTCAGGTTCAAGTGTTTGAGAAGCAATGCGGATCCCTAACTCAGTACGGTATGAAACATATGCGAGCCTTTGCTAACATCTGTAACAAGGAGGTTTCGCAGTCTGCACATGAAGCTTCACATTTTAAGTTGAGTCTGCAACAAAAATTGATCATTTTAAGTTGAGTCCTCACATTTTAAGTTGATTTCTAGGTTTTGTTAGCTTATGATTTCTGGGTTATTTGTTTTGATTTATGGGTTTTTGTATGACAATCTAATACGAATTGATAATAGAGATTAGTTCAGGATTGAAATTAGTATGATGGGTTTTGATTTTTGGATTTTGTCCTCACATTTTTGCAGGTCATTATGATCCCAACCCTTTCAAAGAAGAAGTAGAGGTCAATCCCTTTGCTGTAACTCAAATTTAATTTTTTATTCAAAATCATGGATTATGGCTTTGGTCCTGTGTGTTTGATTAAGTTTTTGCATTAGTAAATTTAGAATTTTTTGGTTTTGTTCAGCAGATTTAAGTTATAAATTAATCTTTATCTGTTTTGTTTGTTCTGGTGAAATTGGATTACTTTAGGAGAGATGTGAAAAAATTGATGGTTTACAAAAAAGACTCTGGCTTTGTATTCGATGGTTCCAAGTGGTTGAAGGAGGGTATATCTTAGAGCAAGATAATCTCCGGGAGTTGCTGCAATCGGCAGAGAGATGGGTATGATTTTTTGGTGCATTCGGTAGTGGAAAAATGTCAGGCTAACCTGGTAAGCTATAACAATTGCACTTACATGTTCGAGAGGGAGAGGAATTTCTTGACTTTTGAAACTATTTATTATGCACATTCAGTAAAATCGTATTTGGTTGCAACGAACTAAAGTATTTATAGTGGAGCTGTTTCTGGTTGTGCTTATAGATGTTATTCAATTCATAAACTAAATGCACCAAAAGTAATTGAACGAACGGGGGAAGTGATAGTTCAGGTATATTGAACTACATTTCTCTCTTTGATCATGTTTAAAGAACTGTTGTGATGTTTTCTGTCACATGCTTAATGATTATGATATGGTTTCTAACAATACTAAATTGCCTTTAACATATCTTTTAATAGCCTGAAAAAGAGGTGCTAATGGGGGAGGCAATTTCCTTTGAATATTCCTCTGATACATTTTTTATTGTTTATTTTAGTAGAATTTATATTCCCCTTTGAATATTTATTTTATTTAAGAGGTGCTAATGTTCATTTTATTGTTTATACAATGAAAATTAACTTCAGAATGCCAAGTCTAACTGATATATTTTGTGCAGTCGTACATTTTCTGTCTTAATGTCCATTTTTGGTTGCGAAACTATGAACTGAGATTTTGCCTGACCTATTATCTGATTTATAGCATGGCATTGACAATTCCTCTGTATCAATTTATGGACAATGCAATCCAGGAGTAATAGCAATGTAAAGAGGTGACCACCTCCTTGACTTTTTGTGGAGGTTGCTTAATGTTGGCATAATTAGGAGGTTTCTGCCTTTTTTATATTTTGGAAAATTTAGTTCGTTTGGGAGTTAGTTCTATAAAAGCAATTTTGATGGTCTTTGGTAAAGTTTATTTCACATGTTGTGTGTTTCAGATTAGAATTTTTGGATGATAATTCTCGGATTTGAGAGTATGGTTTTTGATGTTGATCTTATCCTAATACACAGTTTTGGAGCTAGCTGTTTTTTAGCTTGATTATGTGTGCGCTTGGTTGTACTCGATCTAGGATGATCAACCATTTCCCCTGTTGCATTTTTAATCATTCAACATAACACTAGATATTAATATATTCAGTTGTTCATAAATGTATGTTCCTGCATATTATCAGAAATAGAACTGAATTGTAAGTTGATTTTTTTTCCTGTGTTTGTATTTTGCAGATTTATGAACAGAGTACAATTGCTAGAAGACAAGCAGTATTTTTTTTTTAAGTTATAGTTTTTCATCCTTACTGCTACAGAAATCAAATTGTTTATTTTTCAATATTTGTATTTAACGTTTAAACAATACACAAAGTGATTATATTCTGGCTGAAATTTCATACAATTAGTTTATTTTGATTCAGTATTTTGGGCATTCTAGAATTGTGGGATGTCAATTACAATGGGAATGTTCTTTTCATATTTCGTTTTTTAGATAAAATAAAGAAGGAATACATAACGGTTGTCTAAGGAAATTATTCTCTATATTAAAGGAATACAGAACTGTTATGTAAGGTAATAACACAATTTTAGTTTTTTTTTTACGCACGCACGCAGCGCGTGCATATAAGACTTATAATATAAGGGAAGAGCTGAGGGTATTTTAGTAACCTAACTTTTGGTGTCCCCTGTGAAAAAGACTAAAATAACCTCTACCCTTAAACCATTTAATTCAATTGAAAAGCTGATTATTTAGTGAATTGAAATAACAAATCAGAGAACCAAAAAGATTTCAAACGCCTAAAATCTATTTAACGCCCATAACAACAAAAGTCAACAAAGAATGATGTTATTTTAATTGACAATCATAAAATCAGGAAAATCACCCACAATCTATGTTGATTGAGAACATTTCACGTGACTGTCAGTCAAATAATACCAAAAATAAGAATCAAATCATATACAAATTTATTACAATTACCTAAATTACTCTACTGCAAAACTTAATACTAGGAGTTACAATTACCTAAAGTTCAATCTCCGTTGTAAAAAAAATAAAGAAAAAAGTCCAATGTCTCAGTTACGTTACTGAGAGTTAAATAATACAAAAAAAGAATCAAATTATTCTACTGTAAACCTAATACTACGAATTGTTCTGAAAATTCTACGAAGCTCATCGAATACACAAAATTCATCGCAAAAAATCTCCATCGTCGTTTCCCTTCAAGTAGTGCCGATATATGTAAGTATATTGTTCTTCCGAATTCATGCACACAAAAAAATTGAAATTGTGTTATTGAACAATTCATGATTATGTTATCCGATGAAAATTGTATTGTTGATAAAATACTAAGTAGAATATGAATATGTTGTACTAAAACACTTGCATTGATCTTTATGTAGATTAGATAACTGGCCATTGCAATCGACAACTACCAACGAATCACTTTCAAAAGATAAGGTAAGTCGTTCCATTAAACAAAAAACTAATTGATATTGATTGTTCGTGAATTTTTATTATGAGATGTCCAATTATTTACACTTTAAATGGTTTTTATGCAGGCTTTAATTTCAAATAAAAGTTCTTCACTTTATACAATAACCACCGGCCATCGGCATAAGGTACGTTTCCATCCACCTCTTAAACAAAAAGTAAATCATAATATGTGCATGCTTTTATTGGCTATGATTTTTGGGTACATGTTAGATTTTAAATGTCATTTAACACGCTTTTATTGGCTATGATTCTTACGTTACATGTTTGGGATAAGACTATAGACTTATAGAGTGAGTAGGGAGTGTTGAGGTAATGGTGAGCAGTTGATTCTCTAAAGAGGAAACAACAGGGAGGAGAAAGAGATGGGGAAATTAGTCGCCATTTTATCTGAAGGAGAGAGCAAAGAAGAAGTGAGAGAAAGGGTGATTGAGAGAGCAACAGATAGGAGAGAGTTAGAGAGCAACGAAGATTTTTCTAGCCACTAAAGTTCTGGTGACTTATCATTTTGGAAGTTTAAGCCATTAAAATTAATTTTGTAATGAATTTTTAAAGAGTATATTTTGTGAGTTAGGTTATTTGGTAGAATTGACGGTAGAATATAAATTTGGGTAAAATGATATTAATAAAGTTACTCACGATTTCAACAAAAAAAAAAAAAAAATTTACCCACGAACATAATTTTAGGTGTGTGGGTAATATTAAGGCTTTATTTGGTTGGGAGGAATTGGAAGGAAAAGAAAAGAAAGGAAAGGTAAAATAAGGTTTCCTGTATTTGGTACAAATAATTATACGGGAAGTGAAAGGAAAGTAAGGGAATTGGAAGGAAAGCTCCTTTATAAAATTTTCACTTTCCTTTCCTCCCAAAGTTGGAGGAATTTGGAAGGAAAGAGAAAATTAAAAGCTGTCATTTATATTTCCTTTCTCTTCCCTTCATTTCTTTCCCTTAAACCAAAAACAGGAAAATAAAATCTCTTTCTTTTCCCTTCCTTTCCTTTCTTTTCCCTTCCTTTCTTTTCTCTTCCTTTCCTTTACTAATAGTGAACCAAATAGGGCCTAAGTATTGTCTTACGAAGTAATTTTTCAAAAGAAAATTTTGGTTTATATATACTCCGATCCGTAGGTAATTTGGCGAAATGATAGTTGGTATATAAAAAAAAAGTTATAATAATTAGCTCATATTGTATTTGAATTACGTTTATGCAGTCTAACAGATGTGGTCAGGGCATGGAAGAAACATTATCAACTTTCGAAAATAAAGTTTTTTCGTGGGTGCTACCTCCACCAACAATCGAAGATTTTAATCCAGAATATTCTTATAATTGTTGCTAATGGATTGGGTAGAGATGTGGTTAGATAAGTACATATGCAGGCAAAATAGAAAACGAAACACATTTTTATACGTTTAATTTCTTTACTCCGGTATTACGATTTAGATTTATCTGTCATATAAGAGCATGTGTATTACATTGTTTCACTATTTAGATGCTTTTAAATAGAGATGAAGTACTTATTTTGGCATATTATTATTTATAATGAATAGTTTTTTTTTTTTTTTGAAATAGTTATAATAACATTATAACTATTCATTATAAATATTATTATTTATAATGAATAGTTATAATAACACAACTTTTAGTTTTTATATAATCCCGCACGCATCGCGTGCATAAAATACTAGTCACAATTATGACAGAGCATGCTTATGTGTCATGATTCAAATTGGAAACTAAAATATTTAACTTATATAACCTATTCTACATGTTCCAAAAAAAGTAGGAAAATCTTAATAGTCTAATTTGTTTTTTTCTTTATATCGACTACTTTATTTATATATTTTCATAATATAAATATTACATTCATAGTAAAAATATTCTGATGACGCATAGCTGGTTGGAAGTCCAAGTACTTGTCTCTAGCCGACATAATTACCTTAGTAAAGTCTTTTGTATCAACAATGGAAACATATGCAATGCAAACGACAAAAATTCCCAGAACGGTCGGTGACAATCTTGACAAACAAACCAGAAATTTCATATGGGGGAGTTCGGATGAGCAACGTAAAGTTCATCTACTGTCTTGGGAGAAGCTACTTAAGCCACGAGACCAAGGGGGTGTAGGAATAAGATCAGCTAGACATTCTAACTCAGCTTTCCTCACAGAGTTGGGTTGGAGGGACCTAACCTAGCCAAATGCCTTATGGTCTAGAGTCCTTCGAGCTAAATATTGCAAAGGGCGGTGTGATATTGATATTCTTGAACCAAAGCAAAATATGTCCAATGTATATGGAGAGGGATAACAGAGAATGCAAACTATATTTGTAGTAGCTGGCTCGAGAATGACAGTTGGAAATAACAAAAACGTTATTTTGGGATCATTGTTGGGCATTTGATAGACCTCTTCGTGAACATGCTATAGGTGTAATCTTGCAGGACATTGATGGTGCCACGGTTGAGGAGATGTGGGCTAAGGAAATTTTCTCATGGAAATGGACAAGAATACCAGAACTACTACCACCAGTAACACTCAAGGAGATCGATGCATATGATCTCAAAGATAATCCTTCAATGGATGATTTAATTTTCTAGGGAAGGTCATCCAAGGGTGCCTTTACCATTAAGTCATCAATGCAATTGATAAGGAGAGATAACATTGAACATATAGATAGAAAATGGGAGGCAGTTTGGAAGGTTCACATTCAAAATGCATAGATTAGAGTATTCATGTGGCTAACAATGCATGATCGTTTAATGGGGAATGTTAATTGTGTTAAACGACATTTTACACTAGATCCTACCTGCCCACAATGTTGGAGGAGCAGAAGAAGAATCTCTTCACATCCCGCGGGATTGCACAGCAACATCCAAAGTTTGGAGAATAGTAGGAGGACCTTCTAATATAACTTTTGTACATCAGCGCACATCAAACATTGGCTCTTCAATAACCTCAATTATTCACCTCAGCAAAACATGACAGGGAGATATGGCCTACTCATTTTGCAATTACAATTTCGTGGATATGGAATTGGAAGAACTATGTAGTTTTTGGCAGAAGTAATGACATGCCAATTGACGTTGGTAGTTTCCTGTCTACTCGGTTTGAAGAAGCATGGAAAGCTCGCAATACTAATTTTCTTGTAACTAGAGTAAACCCACATCCATGACAACAGGTGTTGGTTAAATGAAAGTTCCCTCCACAAGTATGGCTAGCATTGAACACTGCACAAATGGAGCAACCTGTTGCAGCCCTGGTCTAGTGGGTGGAGGAGGCATCATCCGAGATCACATGGGGGATTTACAGTATGCTTTCTCTGCGAATTTTGCTTCATGCGTGGCTTTTCGGGCTAAATTTAAAGCATTAGAAATTGGTCCGGATCTTGCTATTCATATGGGTGTAAAGAAGCTTATGGTACAAGTTGATAATCAAATCGTTATTGCTTCGATAAGTAGTGTTGACCCATATGGAGGTGATTGTACCAATTGAGGTTGGCATGAGTGGTTAAGGGCCTCTTGCTCCTTAACCAAGGTCTGGGGTTCGAGCCTTGGGAATGGAAAATATCTCAAATGGGAGGGAAGCTGCCCATCGAGGTACCCATGCAAACTCCCACGGAAGATTACCTCGCCGAAGGCGGTGGGAACTCCTCGTAGTAGAACAAAAAAAATACGGAGGTGATTGTGTGCACCTTGTCTAGTTATAGGAGCATGATCAAAGATACAGATTGGGAGGTCTCTCTCTTTCATTCGTGAAGGGAACAAAGCGGCTGACTGATTAGCAAAGGTTGGAGTTACGCAACCTTTGAAGATACATATGGTTCAAGTTCCACCGTTGGAGCTTGGGAGGATACTACACGATGATCTAGTTGGAGGGGCTTGGCCACGATTAGTTTCTAGTATTTAGTTATCTCTTTCTGTTGGGGCTTGGCGGATCCAGAAATTGTACTAAGTGGGGTCACTATTACAAAATTACTGAAAAATTAGCTAAATTAGATACTTTTTAATACAAATTAGTCTAAAATTAACTAAAATTATGTAATTTTTTTGGCCAAGTGGGGTCAAGTGACCCCACTCCCTACACACTAGATCCGCCAGTGGGCTTGCCCCTCATTTGCAACGAAAAAAATATACGTAGTTTACTAATATACATTACAGAGAACTACGTACATAATTTAAATATCGTGTTAATTAATTCCCTAAAATATGTTATTTTAATCAATGTTCGAATTGCTGAACATGAAGATTTATGTAAAGTTATATGTCATTCACATACATACACATGATTATGTAGGAATTGAACCTACAATCTCATGTTTAAAAAATAACACACAGACACGCACACGCCCACGCCAACGCACATGCACACACACACGCACACGCACACGCAAACGCGCACACACACACACACACGCACGCACGCACCCACGCACACGCGCACACACGCACGCGCACACGCACACACGCACACGCACACGCGCACACACACACACGCACGCACACACGGAAACGGACACGCACACGCACAGGTACGCGCGCACGCACGCACGCACACGCACACGCACACGCACACGCACACGCACACGCACACGCCCACACGCACACGCACACGCACACGCACACGCACAAGCGCGCGTGCGCACACACACACACACACACACTCACTCACACGCACACACACATAACTGGGTTACCCCGGGCCCAAAAACTAATTACTCCCTAGTCTTGACATAAGTCGTTTATTTTGTGAAAAATCAAAAGGAAAACTTCCTTTCCCTCTTTCATCCGCCGCCTCCCCTTTTTCTTCAATCGACAACAACCGCCCTTCTTTCTTCAATCTACAACAACCACCACCACCTTCCCTCCGCCACCTCTACCTTCGGTTGCTTTCCTCCCCTCCGTCGCCTCTACTACCCATCGATGACCTTCAATCAGCTTGGCACCGCTTCCTCTTCGGTCATTCCTCGCGACACGACTTTCTCTCCCCTCCAAAGCCTCTTTTCGTGTCGTTGCTCTCCTCGCACCGCTGCTTTCCTCGGCTCTCTTCGCGACGCGGCTTCATCAGATCTATTTATTTTGGTTTTAGATATCCTTGCGGCACGGCTTCATCGGGGTTTGCTGGGTGGTTGTTTTTGTGGCAGGTAAAATGGTCTTGGTGGTGGTTGGATGATTCCCGTGGGGAGTAGGGTGGTTTCGGTGAGGGCATGGTGGTCTTGGAGTGGTTTAGTATGTTTGTTAGGGCGGCACAGGTGGTTCGAGCGGTTGGTCAGGTTGTGTTTTGGTGGTGGTGTTTGTTAAAGATAGTCAAAGTGGCAGTTAAGTTGGTTAGATGAAGAAGAGTTTGAGCGTTAGCCTGATTCCTTGGGTAGGGTGATGAGTGACATTTATGTCGCTCATAGGATAGTGATTTAGGCAATTATTTGAGTCGTTTTAGTTCATTTTTAGTGTTTTTAAGCTTTATTTTCCTTAATTTCTCATTTTAATTATTTATAACTTAGTGTAGTATAATTGGCTATTTTTATTAGTTTTTGGGTTTTATTTTCTTAATTTATTTCTTTTTCTTTGTTTCAATAATTTTTATAGTTTAACTATTTAGTTTTCGTTATGAATTTTCCTCCTTTTCTTTTTAGTTTTGTAGTATAAATATCCAATTTTTTAGGAGATTATTACCATGCAAATAATTAGTCTCATTTTTAGGGTTTTAGCTTAGTTTTTTGAGTGAGAAAATGAGAGAAACAATGGGTTGATGATGGATTTTAAAGAATCAAAGATGGGAATTAATGCTTTGGAGATCTCCATCAATAAATCAATGAGAATTTATCACTCTTATCTCTTCTTTTATTGTCTTATTTATCATTTTATTTAATTCTTTGATTAGATTAGTTTCATGTTTAGTTTTATAATTTGATCTTTAAATTAGTTGTTGTTCTTTCTTAGTATTATGTTATTAGTTATTAAAGTCTGTAGATTTATTGTTATTATGTTGATTGAATAGTGTATTGGTTAGGGTTTGGGTGAAAACCTAACAATGATTGATTTGCGTAATTGAGTTTGAATTTGGTGATGTTGCATGATTAAATTATTGTTTGTTTGAGCATACTCAAACTTTGTTGTATGCAAATTAGCTACTTGTGTATGACTTTGATTTTGGGCTAGTTGACTTTAGGGATATCGAGGGATTGTGACCTAAGTTGATTATCGTTTGGTTCGTGCCTAATCCTGACCTAAGGGTAGTTGTGTGTAGGACGAGAGAATTCGCATTTGACTATTAATTCAAAGAATTGATCCAAGGCGGGAGTCATTTGGGGATCTATATATTTCTAACCAACGCCTTATTTATGCTTTGCTTGTGCATCATCATTCTTAATTGTTGCTCATATACTTGTTTTAATATTGTTGGTGTTGGATCTCATTCCCTGACCATGTTTGTCCTTTGGTAGTTAGTTTAGTTAGATTAGTTTTAGTTGGTTAGTTGATTTTTCCGACCCTATTTCGACCTAGCTTATTGTTCGATTAGCATAATCGAGTGCACCTTAGTCCTTGTGGATTTCGACCCTTGCTTATCGCTTTGCTTGTGTTTAGTGATTAATTAGTTTAGGTTTTTATTTGATTAGGAGTGACTAGTAACAACCTAGTTTTTCCGTGGTCATAGGGTGATGAATCAGAGTAGAGGGAAAAGGGGGAATCATAAGGGTAAAGGGAATGATTGAATTGATCTATCAAATAACAATAAAGGGAATTAAGGTAGTTGATAGCCTTTCCCTTTGTTGAAACCCCCAACCAAACGCCCCATAAGGTTTATTGTTACAATTACAACTACATAATGCAATTTAATAACTACATTCTTGACTAAGAAGTAAGAACTACGTAATATATTTTCTACAATAACTAGCAACATGTATTAAGAATATCAATAAAGCAACATGTACTAAGAACGTGTCCCTCCCGTTGCTTTTTATTTTTACGTATTCCGTTTTGGTGTCCCATTTTAATGTTCAGGTTTTGTTTTTTTTTTTTAAAGGAAAATTAATTAATTAATAAAGAGTCATACGGCATCTACAAAAGAAATATAGATCTAACAAATACATGACAAATTGAATCAAATTAAATAAAGGTTTACTTCATCATAACTACGGTCGTTGAATAGATCTTGCACTGTAGAACGTCTCCCGTACATAAAGCTGGAAAATGCAGCGTTTCAAAGAGAGGGTCCAACGATTTGTTGTAGCCGCGAGGATGATTTCCAATTGATTCATCTGAATAACCGAAAAAATGATATATGTTGCGATCCCGCATAAAACTTTACCAACGGACCAATTCTACATAAATCCACTACGAGTGAACGACAAACCACCAAACTAAAACTAACTCCACCATAGGGAGACTAACGAACAAGGACGGACTCCGCCTATATGGTGAAAATTTATTGAATTTAAGAGACAATAGATGAATTAATTGAAGACAAAGGGTCGAAAATAGTCTAATTTCCGAAGAAATTAGATTATTTTCGGCCTACAACGGCCAAGAAAATAACCCCTAGAAAAGGAGAGAGGGAGAGTTTAGGTTTTGATTATTTTCTTTTATATTGTAGCATGAATGTCCTAAATATTCTGTCAAAAATCGTGTGAATTCATGTGGACACTAACTCTTTCACAATATCCCATTGGGACATTAAATCTCTCAATAAACAGTATTTGCATTGTTTTAATAATAATAAAAAGAATCTTTATCAACATTAGTTAGTTGTTAAATCGCGTACATGGTACGAAACGTAAAGAATAAAAAAGTTCGAAGGAAGTAATATCTATATTATTACTAAAACCACCAAGGCAAGGAATGTCATATCGTCACATGTTGCTTTCTATATAACGTGACATGACGCATCGTCATCTTTAACATGTCATCCCACATAATTTTGTTGACCATGAAATAATGTTAGCTATAGCCTTATAGGTTTCAAACATGTGATCTCTCATTTGTTTATCATACTTTAACCACTATGACACAACTTATTTTGTCGTTTCTTATACGTTCAAAATTATATTAAGTCAATACAATTAGAAAATAATTTGAATCATTTCTTAATAGTCTCACATCACTAATTAGTCATTATTTTTACGAGTTACTAATCCTTACATGATAAAATTTATTAAAGCATATTCAAAGCAAGATATATTGTAATGTAAAAAATTAAATAGACTTAAAAAGAGTTATACAATAATCTACTTGATCCATTTTTCTACTATTCAGGGCATCACCCGTGACACTTACTAGTTTTACTTTAAACTGTCTATTTATACATATATTGTTTTAAAAGGGAAACCATAGATGATTAGAAGTCAAGTGTCATATATCTCTCCTTTCATCCATCAATTTTTATTTTTTTTTTGAATTTTTCTTTTATTGTTGCTATATTTTATAATTTCAACGCCTGTTCCACTTCATTCAACAATATTTCAATATATTTATATTAGCCTCTTCCACTCCACCCCCATTTAACTAACCTTCAATATTAATTCAGCATATAGTTTATAATTTTTGTTTCAACCTTCAAATTCCACCTCTATTTAAATCATATTTCCTCCGATTTTTAATACTCGCAACGTTTATGTATTTTACACTATTCATATATTCTATTTTGACTATTGTTGGTGATTTATACGTAAGATAAAACATAATCATGTAGGATCTTGTTAGATTCGTCTCAATTTGTATTTTCAAAATATTAATTTTTTATAATTTTAGCTTAAAGAGAAATAAAGATATTAATGATCAAAGTTTTGCATATGCATGTGTGAAAGTTACCAACGTTGCAAGTATTAAAAATCGGAGGAATTAATATATTACCACTGCAATCACAAGTCCTTGATAAAATTAAAACTTCAAAAGATTACTAAACAACTACATAAAAAGAACGGGCCTCAAGAGGTAGTTTAATTATATTAGCCAGAGGGAACTTTTTGCCTACTCTTTGAGTGACAATGACTTTATCAATTCCCATTTTCGTGGGAGTCGACGGGGAGAGCATAGCATCATCACATAAACTACAGGACAGGTCCAATATTACTACTAGTAGACTAGACACTAGACAAACCCATAACCCATTACCAATTACCAATTACCAATTACCAATTACCAATTAAGCTAATAGATGTGAAACTATCATCTTCAATCATTCTTCTGCTTCTCTCACAATCAAAAAGGGTGACTGGAGGCTCTCCACATAACATATAACATATAGCATCCTCATAAGTTTCCTTGTCGAACAAATAATACGACAAACCTATGTCTTGGTGAAAGATGAAGAAAAAAAGGAAAGAACTCCGACATGCGTCTTCATTGTGTAAGAAATAATAATCATCCCATTCAGATTCTATTAGAATCCATACCATATTATCAAATCTATCCATTGAATTTACGCCCAAAAGGCCATTTATCGCACATAACTGATATTTTGTAGTTGGTAAACCCATTCGCAACAACTGTGACAGCCCTAACAGCTTTCCAAACTCCTCCTCCTCCTCCTCCTCCAAATTAAAAACAGAGATGAACACATCTTCTGTATATACGTGCCCAGTGGTGTCTTCTATCCAGTGTAACCTCTCATTAACCAACACCCCTCGTCCTTCATCTGCTTCCACTCATTGACCCGAAGTGAATAAACGAAAACCAGGACATCTTGATCCTTATCAAGAGCAGCAACTAAAATCTTCTAGTTATCTTCAGACCATACATACCCAAACCCGGTACAGATTCGCATCTCGGCATGATCATACAGGGCTATTTTCCAGGGTATTACATTCATCAGTACATGGATGATGGATTCCAAATTCTAAAAGAGTGATAATAACGATCCAGCAAAGCATACCAAACCATTGCAAGAACCCACTATATGGCAATTGGCAAATGGGAAATGGGAATGGGATCGAGTGAAACGGAAATATGGGAAGGAGCAATTTATAGAGTCAGCTGGGGAGACGATTGGACAACCCTAAGGCTAAGAAATATGAAGAGAACGCTTCAACTACAGAGTAGGACATTTATTAATCCCAAATTCCAATATTATTAACAAAGGTGAAAAACCTTTCAATATACCCAATAATCTGGAATCCTGGTTAACAATAAAAAGTCCCCTTACATTCCCCCGCCAACAAAGAAGAGAAAGGATACAATTGCATACACCAATGTCCAGGAAAATTTTATGTAATAGTACCAATAAGGCTAAAAGACTGACAAATTCACCAGCAATCCGTATCTAATGGGGGAAAACAGAAGAATTCCTTACGGTTATAACTCTTGTTTCAATGAAGTGAGGAAAACAAAATGAAATCATCCGACTTAGCGGTAAATTCTTTCAATTTCATTGCCTCTAATATAAATTAAAAAAAATAGGTCATGACTCATGGTGCATTGGCCAAAAATATTTCGTCTATCGCCTATGTAACTATTGTAAGTATGTATACATGGTTTATAACAATTACTCTGTACTAGTATAAGAGTTTGGGATTTTCAACTAGCCTGTGTCACAATCTATGGATGCACCAAAAATTCACTAAAAATTACAATGGCTACTGCAAAAACCGAATCTAAGTTGTCACTACAACGGCAAGTTTTCTGCTTGAAGAAAACGGACTGCCAAAATTGCAACTAACACTACAAGACTTGCTGAAATTACATACTTGACATTAAGCCGCCCTGGATCAATTGTCCTAACTGTTTCAAGCTTGGACTCCAAATCCTGAGGTTCCAACTTGCATTCTCTGTCCAAAACATCTTCTGTAGACATCTCTACCTAAAGATTGAACGGAATAAACGGTCAAGTGTATATCAGTAATGCTTTATCATTAAGAACCACATCCAAGGCCAACTTTTTTAAATATGAATGACTGATCTACATGCATATATCAAAAAAGAAAACTTCTTATACCAATTGTCAATTGCAACATCAGTGACATTTTCTTGTCTAAATAAGTAAATAGCATCCATCAAATCATTGACAGAGCAAAAGGGGAGTTAATTGAGACAACCCAGCCCAAAATGAAGAAGGGTTAAAATTTTGGACTTGATCCACACAGAATTACAGAGACCACACCTGCTGAAAAAATAATCTTCGTTTCATTTTAATGCTTTATTCCTCCAACAAAATTCTCCAAACAATTGAGTAAATCAACCAATATCTTTTACTATCACTAAATGCAAGGTGTTTTAGAAAGAAAGGTAATACCATAACTTTTACCTCTATAGTATCAGAATCTTCTTTATTTCCTTTCCCATAATCGACAGAATGTACATCATGTACAGAAGATAAAACTCCTTTCTCAGTTTCCCCACCTTCATGGTTCATTGAATTGGACGGAACTTTGTTTGCCATGTGTAGTTTATCTACAAGAGCCCTATTTTCCAATGTTAATAGTGATAACTGCAAGAAACAAAAGAAAGGGATATGTCAAGTTGAGTCTTGGACATGTTCATGCGATATGCATAACTACATCGAATTTCTAGAGTTTGTGTGTGCACAATCACCCCAAATATCCTTAAACATGGAAATCATGATTGAAGTTGCCCCCTTCAGATGCAACTTATTATGTCTCAAGGTCAACACTGAAACATGGGGATGTATGATGCAACTTATTATGTCTCAAGGTCAACACTGAAACATGGGGATGTATTATCTCAATGGTGAAGAAAATTGGATCTCAAAAAATTAACTGAAAAGTAAACAATTCAGAAGCCACACAGTTCCAGCTCTTAAGGACTTAAAGTAAATCACTGGTCTTATGTGTATACACTTCGAAAACAGCAAAGAATGTCACAAAACAATGCTTTATGGAAAATGCTTTAGCTTGGAAGGAGTCACATATACAACAACAGACTGTAATAATGAATCACTACTTTGACTTCTGTATGCATCAGTATCCAGTAACAGAAGCTCTTGTGCAAGTGAACCAGTAGCAGGTGACAACTGACAAGCGAGAACAACTCAAAGTTGATAAAAGCAATCATGAAAAGAAAAACCAAAAAAATCACAGGAAACGTATGAAAAAACCAACACTAGTAAACTAGTAACAATAGCACAACAAAATTGCCCTCAAATTTAACCATGACCTTCAGATTTATGAGACAAGCAAAAAATCACCTGTTTGTGAAGGCGTTCTCTTTCAACGGCTAGCTGCATTACCATATCTGTTATTACTTTGCTGCGAATATTTATATCCTTTGCAGTTGCTCGTTTTGTGTCTTCTGCTTGTTGCAAAGATGCTTCCAAGCATTCTAATTTACCCCTAAGGAAAATCAGCTCATCATTAAGTTCTGCATGGCTTTCAGACAATATAATGCATTTATCTTCTGCACTGTCAGCCTGAGCATTGGCTTCCAAAACTTTTGACTTTAGTTTCTCAATTAAAATTTCCATGTCATTAATCGAAGTGTACAACAAGGTTTGATTCTCTTGATTTGCTTCCACCGATGCCACTGCCTCTTGAAGCTGCATATCTGTCTCCTTTAGTTCCTTTTCCAGGGAATCAACCTTCTCAGCAGAGACACCACTGTTTTTCAGAAGATCAAGTTCCACATTAAGTTCCTTATTAGCTTCTGCAAGCAACTTTGATTCAGCTTCTGCCTTCTGAGCCCTGCTTTCAATTATGAAGAATTTCTCTTCCAACTCTTTGATCTGCTCACTCTTGCCATCCAAAAAAGAATTTCCATTTACCAGTTCAGATTCTGAAGCCTTTAGCTGTTCCTCCAAGAAATTCACCTTCTCTTTTAATGCCAAGGCCTCCGATCTGTTTTTTTCTGCAAGTTCCTCCATAAAAGCCTCTTTTTTCTCCAGATTTTGAACAGTTTGTGTGCAATCTTGGAGCTTAGTGTTCATTTCGTTTTCTCGACGGACAGCACAATTTATTTGTAATTGGCATGATTGCAGCTTACCAATCAATTCTTTTGAAATTCCCATAAGCACAGCTGAAGCATTGTCAGCTTCAAAGAAGCGGGCATAGACAGCTACAGTTTCTTCTTCGGCAGACATGAATTTCTGTTGTGAAAAATGAAGCTTATGTTTCATCTCATCCCGGGCTTGCATACATTCCTTTAGCTCGTTATCCAGCTCAAGTTCTCTTGCCAAAGATTTTTCCAGCATCGTCAGTATGTGTCTCTGCTCTTGCGATGTTTGCATTCTTAGCTTTGCCGTTGTGTTTAAAAAGTCACCATCCCCTAACATGACTGCTTCCTTGTCTTCATCAGCTGCATAGAAAAGTTTTTTACAACAAATGAATTACTCTTATTATTCTTTTTTGGGTATTAGAGAACTTTATCAAGAATCAAAACTTGATAAGCAAGGAATACACAACCGCTGGATATCTTTTTCAGGACAGAAGTAAGCTAGTCACAGATCAACATAAACATAGTTTTTAAAAGTGGGGAAGATTCCAATCAGAAAGAAATATGACAGGGACCACAACATAAGATTTAGTGACAAAGTGTCGAGAATTTTGCAACTCTAAGGAGCCAAACAGTCAACCACTGTCAGTCTATCAGTCATCAAATGGTTCAGAAACTTCACAATCAGAAAATCAGGAAACAGAAAATAAATCCTAAACTCATGTTCAAGCATTGGTAGCATATTTTATATGTTTCAAGCCAAAGATCTCACTTGAAATGCTTTCACAAAGGAAGCCAGATTGAAAGAGTTGCTTACAGGTTTCCTCTTGGTTAACACTTGATAAGATCTTCTGGAACTTTGTAGATTGCATAATCAATTCTGAGACCTGTTCTTGTGATTGCTTTATTGATTCTTCAGCATCATGCAACTTCTCTTCCAATGCCAAAAACCCTTCTCCTAAATGTTTATGTGAAGAAATTACCTCACGAGTATTATTGATCTCTAACTTTATTTTACCAATGAAGCTATTCATCTCCCTGACTTCTGAATCAAAAATTCCGGATAAGATATCAAATTCCAATGCCTTCCCACCAGCATCAACCAGTGCATCCTCTTTTCTCGAAGCAAAATCTTCAAAGTCACTCTCTCTTCCTGCTACATGCATCATAAGTAGGTTCATATTGACTAGCTTCTCTGAACAACAAGCTATATCCAGCTCGAGCCTAATAAGAGAACTCCCAACCTCCCGTACCAACTCTTTCTCAGAGGAGACATCCCCTGATTTCCCCTCATCAACTGATACCGCCTCAATGCCACCACCAGGATCATTTTCAATAGATGAAACAGTAATATCATGAACAGAATCTGTATCCATCTCAACTGTGTCGATAACTTGATCTTGTCTCAAAGCCTAATGTAGCAACCAAAATAAAAACTCGTAAGTTCAAGAAAGCAGATGTTTACCAAAAACATTCAACAAGTAAAATAATGTAAGTTCTCTATCTCCCCCCCCCCCCCCTCCCTCCCTCTTCCCTCACCTTCCTCTTGGTCTCAGAAACGATGTTATGCTGAGAAGGTAAACAAAACGAAAGGAATTGTCGTGTTGGGAATAATGGGACCATAGAGCAACAGACGATAGATGAAGTACATAAAGACACAGATTTTGACCCTGGCCAGTTTGATTATGACAAAAACTTCAAAGTTTTGCAATAAGATATTCGACAAGTTCAATAAAATTAAGCTGATGTCCGTTAACTGCAAATGATATTACATTGTGGAGTTTGTATCAGCATTCAGCAGTCAAGGTTTGATCTCGAAAAGAAAAAAGGCGAATTTACATGCCATTACAGTATAAATTAAACAAATCGATAGATTGCATGCATACTGTTAGTTGAATTTACAGAAATTTGTAATGCAATCCTAAAATGATGTAAATCAGATTAAATAATTTTTTGGGTGCAAAAATTACATTAGATATGAAGGAAATATATAATATACTACACAGTCATAATATATTATGCGAATCACATGAAAATTCAGGACTAATTTCCTATCAGAATGCATATTCTCTTCAAATTTCCGTCAATTAACCAGCATTATAACTGCTAAAATCTCACAAAGAACTACAATTAATTTATATCCCAATATTTTAAAATCCCAAAAAAATGAAGACATGAATTTACAAGAAAAATGGAAACTGCCCATCAATCATATCGCCATCTAATACAAGAAAACCCAGATCAATTGGGATTTGGAAGCTATGATTAAAATTTAAAGCTCCATTTTCTTTTAGGAAATTAGCAGCAGTTAAATTAAATTTACAAAGAATGATAATGAAAATGAAACAATTACCTAATTCCGAAGAATTGAGTAGTGGGATTGTGGAAGAGAACGAGCAGAAAATTGAGAACTTGGAAATTGGAATCACCGAATCAGATGTGCTCCCCAGTAATTGTTGTTTGGCGTGGAAACTATTGTTTATGAAAAGGGGAAAAAGGGAATAATAAAAAGTAAAATGCATTTTTTTTTTTAAGAAGGGAAAGATATTAGAGGGAGGATTGCACGTGGTATAATGAAGTGAGTAAAAATTGTGCTTTGTGTTAGAATGTTGATGTCTATAAAGGGTTATTAACTTATTAATGATAATTGTACTAGATTTATGCCCGGGTTAATTTATGGGTTAATTTATGTTGTGTGGTATTATTTGATTTTTCACCTTTTTCTCTATTCATCAATTTTTATGGTTTCAGTCGATACATCATGTCAAAGAGTTAATATAGAAATTAAATATGACATTGGATATGAAGTTATGTTAACATATACTTACATGATTTTATCTTTTAAAAAATAATAAAAAAGATTTATCAAATAATATATTTTAAATATTCATTTAATCTTATCTTTTCAAAAATTTACTTTTCCTCGTCCTAAACATATTTACTTTATTTTATAACTATATTTTAGCCCGTGCGATACACGAATTCTATTAAATTGTTAAGTTGAAATAAAAACTCTTACACATACCAACTGTTATATTATATACTACCTATGTTCCTTAATGTTCTTTACGCTTTGGAATATGTGTCCAAAGCATGAAAACTTTGACCGTAGATTCCCACTGTTATATACATCAAAATGTTATCATGTAAGATCTTGTTAGATTGGTCTCGTTGTGTATTTTCAAAATATCAAATTTTTATAAATTTTTCACATACGAAAATGGATATATAAGTCGTTAAATATTGCATTGGAGTCCGTGCAAATAGTAACCGTAAAGAACATTAAGGAACGGAGGTAAGTTTTTTATTTTGATTTTGATTTTGGATTAATTTTCATTTTAGATTTATTTTTTAATTATCAGAGTATTTGATTTTGGATGAATTTGTATATTGGATTAGTGTTTGATGTTGGATTGAATTTTATTTTAGATTAGTATTTGATTTTGGATAAATTTTATTTTAGATTCATTTTTAATTGTTTGAGTGTTTGATTTTGGATGGAGTTATATATATTAGTAATTAATTAATTAAATATCTACGTGGCACTTGATTTTTTTTATTAAAAAATAAATTAGAAATCTTATTTTTCATTGGTCGAAACTATTAGATTTCCTATGTGACGCTCTAATATTTCAGCAAATATGCCTCCTTTATATATATATATATATATATATATATATATATATATATATACTAATTTTGAAGCTCGTGCGATTAGATTAGTTTTTTTATTTTGCATTGAATTTCATTTTAGATTTTTTTTAAAATTATGAGAGTGTTTGTTTTTGGATGAAAGTGTATATGCGTAATATTAATAATTAATTAATAAAAATATCTACGTGGCACTTAATTATTTATCTACGTGGCACTCTACTTTTTTAAATTCAAAATTAATTTTGAAATCTTATTTTTCATTGGCAGAAATTGATTAATTTTTGATTTTAAATTGAATCTTATTTATTTTATTTTAGATTAGTGTTTGATTTTGGATGAATTTTATTTTACATGTATTTTTTAATTATTAGAGTGTTTGATTTTAGATGGAGTTTTACATATTAATAATTAATTAATTAAAATATCTACGTGAATTTAAATATCTACGTGGCAACTAATTAATTATTTACGTGGCACTCGATTTTTTTAATTCAAAAATAAATTAGAAATCTTATTTTTCATTGGCCAAAACCATTAGTAATCCTAGGTGTCACTCTAATAGTTCAGCAAATATGTCTCCTTTATATATGTATATTAGATTAGCATATGGTCGAGTTACTACTCTACCAATTACGTACATAATATGTCGTATCATGAAAATTAACCCGTGCATCGCACGGGCTTAAATCTAATTTTTTACCCCTTAACTTACAACTAATTACACAGTATATCTACCTTTTATTTTTGAATTCAGAAGGAAACATCTACAAGTAGGAGTAATACAAGATCAAAAAATGAATTCGGAAAAGAGTTATTCAAATCCCAAGAGGAACGCTTTCCCAATATACAATAATTTTTTACAGTGATGATGATGATTGTCACTTCTCTATCTTTACTCGTTATCTGTTATTTTGTTTCTATATCATTTATTGTACACTTCTGAAAGAACTACAATATTTTTGCCCAAAATTTAAAAATATCAATAAATTGTTTATGGATTATAAATAAAATTTCCTCGGAATGTATGAAAAAACAAGAATGCGATGGCTTCTGATGATGATTGTCACTTCTATATCTTTACTCGTTGCCTATTTACTTTTTTTGTATATCATTTATTGTACACTTCTGAATGAACTATATTGTTTTTGCCCAAATTTTAAAAATATCAATAAAATTATTGTATATTGTACACTTCTGAATGAACTATAATGTTTTTCCCAAATTGCTGTATAAAGTTTTTGACCACAGGTTCCTCATTCCTTATGTAACACTCTAATTCCTTTAGTTATGTTAACTTACAAATGATTTCAAGTTCATCATGTATTTTATAGTCACGGTGTAGTCTAACGGTTTTTAAATGTGACTGCATTGCGTCATTAGCACTAGTAGAAAAATATTGATTTGCTGCCATGACTTAGCGGCGTTAATTTGAGAACGCCTCTAACTAAATGACAAAATAGATGAATTAGGTAAAAAAATCTTCCTTTGCGGCGTTATCTTGAATTATGACGCCTCAATCCATTTTAATTTGCCGCGTCATCACGTTTAACGCCGCAAAGTGTTGTCCCCGTACAGAAACATATTCACCCGCGTTTAGCTACTTTCTTTTGCTTCTCGTCCTTTCACAAAACCACATTCTTCTTCCCTCAACTTCATCTCCACCATCGCCGTCTGTCCTTCGCCTCATCTCCACCACCGAATTCACCGGGAAAGTAAAGCTTCAGATTCATCTCCACCGTCACTGTCTGTCCTTCGACCCCATCTCCACCACTTCCGTTCTTACTTAAGGTAAATTGTGCTTCCACTGACTCCTCCTCATCCTTGCCGTTTTTTCGGTTCAATTACTCTATTCCCCTTGTTTCAGTCTCTCAATTAACATGAATTATGTATGAGTCATCGAATCTCTCTTGCTCTCTCCTCTCCTCTCCTCTCTCCACCGAAAATGTAAACCCTAATTATCAAAATCAAAGTTTGGCTTAGAAGAACCTTAAAATAGCTTCGAATTTGAGGTAAGGTAATTTTGTATGTCTAATTTCTTTTGCATATTTTATATTTAGGTGAGGTGCTTCGAAGAAAGAAGATCACAAATTTGAGAAAAACACAAGTTTTATTCCAGTAAGACATGTTTTTTCTTGCTAAAATTCTACTTAATTTTGTGAGTTTTAATTTAATTGTTGAATTGTTTATTTATATTTTTTGGGTTTGATTTGAAATGAGTGCAGAAATGATGGAGGTTGTTGCAACCTCAAGTGCTAGAAGATAATTCAGAAGGTGAATTTTTTAATTAAATTTATTCATTTGTTGTGGTCTGAAAAAACATGGAGGTTGTTGCAACCTCATATTCTTTCTGTTTGATATGTTCTGCTATCTTTAGTCCCATTTTCAGAAACAATATTGCTTCTAAAATTCCAACAACAAAACAAATACTTTGCCTATTACTCTATATAAACTACCATTAAGCAATAGAAGACTGAAAGAATAAGGTTAGAATAAATTGAAGAGTATCAGGTGCAGCTGGTCTTTCCAACTAATTAATGGATGTGGTGAAAATCGTATATGTATAATCCAGACATACCATTTTTTTACCTATATCTCATTGTACAGCAAAATATCACAGTTTTGTACTGTTCTAAATTTATCACAGTATTTGCGTCGTCTTGATGTGTATGAGTAGATGGCTGATGCTGCTGCCCTTCTCAGAGTTATCTGTTGAGCTGGTTTTTCTGGTTTATTTTCAACATGGATGTCGTTGGAGAAGGCTATTCGAGGTTTCGTTTATTTTTCTTCTCCAATCGCTTAATTTAGGAGATTGGTAACACCTCTATGGAACAGACAGATCTTTTATATACTTATTAGGTAACCCGAAATTAGCTACTGGTTAACTTTTATCCGGCTTTGGTTTCTGATGCAGTGTTTCAATATAGGCTAAACATTGTCTTTTAAAGGGATTGTTTTGATGTTTTCTATTTTCGGATGGTGAAAGTGGTTTTAGTGGTGGTGATGCTACTGCAGGAGGTGGAGCAGGGGAAGGGAGGAGTGTTTGATTTTGAGTTTCCAGTATGGGAGGAGAGAGAAAGAAAAGAGAAAAATGCTCTTCCAACGATGTTAAGCGACAACTTCTCGAATAATCAGTCTTAATTTTTATCATTCCTATGCTCTCTGCGAATGATTGCTTCATTTAGACCCATTAGTTTCTGAAATGGAAACTATTTTGTGTTATGATCATCTATTATGATACAATTAGGTTTATTTTTTTGACTGTTGAAGAGAAATTGTGTTAGTTGAGATTTTAAGGGTGTTAATTGCAAAATTGCAATGCTGCTTTTTTCTTGAAGTATGCTCACTTTTAGGACGCTTCATTTACAAATACTGTTATTAGGATTAGGTTATGGTTCTTGGCTTCCTATTGGAGTTACCTGATGCAGTTTTTATACAGCGTAGAACAGGCTTGTCAACTCCCTTGAACACATCTTCTATGCGGAAAATGAAATCTGCAGAAGATCTGGCTGAATGTTTGAAACATTTCCGTGCAGACAACATTGTGAATGATGCTGAATTCATTAGAGAGCGCATTGTTCCAGAAGCTGGGCCTTGGACTATCTTGGGTCAGGTGTAAATTGACTTTGGTACTTGTCTCTTGATTGTTTTGCATGATTGCATGCATATTTTGCGAGTACAGACGCTGTATATTTTGCAATGTTCCATGTATTGTTTATCTTAACTAAGTTTTAACTAGTATTTGTTCCCCATAACCTTTCCATGCTTGCTCCAACTTTTCACAGTCTAGTGGAAAGAAGTGTATTTATAGAGTAAACAAAAGAATGTTCGTGTGTGTTCTCTATTCTTTTGATCCTAGGTATTTAGGATTCATGTCATCTTTTTCTTCTATTTTGAGATCTCTGCCTGTGTAGTTTGCATACTAATTGTTGAGCTCCTTGTCACTATTTAGTCATAAAAATTAATGACCCTTTCTTTCCCTTTTGTTTACAGAGCTATGGGGGTTTTTATGCTGTCACATATCTAAGTTTTGCCCCACAAGGGTTAAATCAAGTCCTTGTAACAGGCGAAATTCCATCAATTAAGGATGGCTGTACTGCAGATGCTGTATTGCTTTGAAAGATTGTGCGACAAAATGAGAAATATCATGAAAGATTTCCTCAGGATGTTGAAGTTGTTCGAAATATTGTTAAATACTTAGAAAATTGTGAAGAAGGCGGGGTATGACATACTACAAATTATAAGTTCACTTTTCAAATATTTTGGATTGCCTTATGTCATAAACTTACTTGGGCGTCATTGTATCATATTGTTTTCTTGAACGAAGGTGCCTCTACCATCTAGTGGGATGTTAACCCCAAGGGGACTTCAAACTCTTGGCCTTGCTGGTCTAGGGTCTGGTACTGGCTTTGAGCGGTTGCATTACTTGTAAGTATCTGGTTGATAACGTGCTTTACTTAATCTGGAATAAAATTATACACCGTAATTCTTTAGTCTTCCCAATTTCTTCTTTTCTTTGTTCGTTCCCTTAATTCCTCTGTTTTCCATAGGCTTGAGAGAGCCTGGGATCCTGTTATAACTCCAGGTGCACAAAAGCAACTCAGTTATTACTTTCTGAATGTAGTAAGTAAAACCAATACCTGTAAGGCTGTAATTCAAGTACACTGACTATATTATTTACTTGGTATGACAATTATTTGCTTGAAACTTTCATGGATGGCAGTCAGGCAGTTTGATAATTGGGGGGGGTTCCAACACAAACCCACTAGGGAATCAATTTAAGTAACTAAAAATTAGTTTTAGTCAGTAAAATAATTTCATTTCAGGTGAAGAGAACAGTGACTTAATACTCATACAACACAAGAAAACTAAGGGTCTGAGTTCTATGACTCGGTGACCATGTTTGAGCTACCCTTATTGCATTATGTCCGTGTTTTATACTTTTTAACTCAGCATGTGTATGTGTGTACTTATTTTCTACCTAAACAATCTAATATCTGAGAATGAACATGAATATTTGCAGTTGAGAACTGAGGTAAATAAGGTACTGGAATTTGCACGAACTGAGAAGTTAATTGGGTCGAGCTTAGAAGCAAAGGTTTATATTCACACCCCGGATACAAGCCTTTCCAACAGATTACATGAGATGTGTGAAGCAGAGATTGATGCTGATTCACTTCATCATCTCTTTATTACCTCTCAGGTATTTTCACATCTTTATAGGGTAGATATTCTTTTCTCTTGTTTTGTTGTGTAATTTAAAGTTTCAAATTTATTTACTCAGTTAATAATTGGATTATATATACAGGCCGAGATTATTTCGTGTATACAGGACATTCCTAGTGGGAAAATACCATATACCGGGGAGTATGTTGTTCAAGGAAGTGATAAAAAGGTCTGGATTGGTGTGTCAAGAGCACAAGGCTCAAAATGTGAAAGATGCTGGAATTACTCAACACAAGTTGGTTCCTTCACCGAGCATCCGACTCTTTGTCCTCGCTGCTATAACGTTGTTGGCATTCAGCCGATTCCTGAACTAGCTGCTGCCACTTGAAATTTTGAAGAGGATTGCTTCGTTTATTTCTTGAGTAGCCATTGTTTCTTGGGTACGTTTTTCCTCAAATAGATTTTTTGTAGTTGTAAAGTATTTAATAGTTGGTAAAAAAAATATTTTTACTAATGAGTCTAAGTAGATGAGAATAACTTGAACGCGCATAAAGCCTTAAACGCGCATAACTTGACCAAAGTAGATGAGAATGAGTCTAAGTAACCTAATACTGAGTATATTAAACATTTAAAGGGTTTAGAATACCAATATAAGTTCATGGGTTAGAGTTGGGAGCAAAAACGACTATAACAGTCAAAATATGACATATAATGATCATTAAAGCCTTAAACGCGCATAACTTGACCAAAGTAGATGAGAATGAGTCTAAGTAACCTAATACTAAGTATATTAAACATTTAAAGGGTTTAGAATACCAATCTAAGTTCACAGGTTAGAGTTGGGAGCAAAAACGACTGTAACAGTCAAAATATGACCTATAATGATCAATAAAGCCTTAAACGCGCATAACTTGATGAAAGTAGATGAGAATGAGTCTAATTAACCTAATACTAAGTATATTAAACATTTAAAGGGTTTAGAATACCAATCTAAGTTCACAGGTATGACCTTTATTGTCATGAATATGACTATAACAGTCAAAATATGACCTTTATTGTTTCAGTGGACTAAGTTTTATTGATGGAAAGACACACGATTTTTGGTTCCTATATTGTCATGAATAATGTTGTTGTCATGTTGTCAAGGTTCTTGATTCTAAGGGCTTCGCCCTTCCATGCTTAGCCATGGTTCGAGGACCTAGGAGACAACAACTTTTTAGATCATTTAACCGAAGATAACTAATTTTATGATATATATATATATTATTTTGTTAGGTTTGCACATCACTGAGTGGAGATCCTTTCACCGATGAGAAGATTGATCAAATACGAGACAAATGGGCATCATACTTCACCGAACATTGTGTGTAATTAACGCTTCATCGATCTCTTTTTGTGGATGTTTCATGCTATTAAAATCATATATAGTTGCCTTATTATATTTTTGGTGCAATTTTGTAACGTATGAAGTGTAAAAGATATAGTTATTATAGACTTGAAACTATTTAGGTGGTTTATTTTTGTAAACATATAATGTTTAACTTATATGTAAAAATCAAAGTTTCTTGGAAGTTATTGGTGGTTGATGACACTTTTGGACGTTGTATAAATGTGGCGTGAGTACATGTTCTATATTTTTGGGATTGTTGAATATATAAAAAAAAATATTATTTATTAAAAAAAAGTTAGACATTATTCGCGGCGTTTAAACTCCCGCAATTTTACCAAAGTTTGAGGCGTTTAGGTAGAAACGCCGCAATACAATACTATTCATTTGAGGCGTTTTTTCTACATTACGCCGCAAATGAATGATTAATTTGAGGCGTTTTTTAACGCCGCAAATCAATACCATTCATTTGCTGCCACTCTATTTGCTGCTACGCCTAAAACGCCGCTAATGAATATAAAAGTGACGCCTCAAATGAATGTTTTTCTACTAGTGTAGTCTCCATTCGTGCTTCAAAAATTCTCTATCTAATGTCGTAGATAGTCCAGTCCAACATTTCTTCAAATCTAATTTCAGTTCGTCATGCAGTGACTGAACCATGAAAATTGGTTACTGTCTAAACCTCCATATCCCTTTTATTCCTTAATAGTTTCATAAAAGAGCTAGATTATCGGATAATAAAATTGAAATCCAGTATGCGTGGACTTGTTTTGCACTCTAAGATTGTGTCCCAAAAATGTGTGCAAATTTCCATAAAGATCTCATATTCTATTTAGTTTGTGTATATTGTCACTGCCAAATGCCACAAGAAAAGTCTAGGGAGACTGTTCAGAATTTTCATATACGAAATGTTATTATTTGCCAGGCTGCATAATAAGGAGTAGACTGGACATTGTGGACAACTTTATGGATGAAGAAGTGATATGTAAAGAACAGAATGCTGTAAATGAATGCATGAATCTGCTTGAATGTTATGCTTAAAATTCTCATTTAACCACTTCAGCATTGAAATTGGCGCTCGCGCTTGCTGTTAGCGATAAACAATATCTTGTCATCCTCTGCGAAGCCACCTTTATTCCAATCTCTGTTCATATCTAGTAGATTCAATGTCGTGTCTAGATGAATGTGTACCTCGTACAACAATCATTGATTCAGATGTCCAAAACAATAGATTATTGGCTATTTCCCCAACTTTTTTTTTCAGTTAATTAAAAATGTTAAAAGCTTTCTCTTCCCACCACTTCTCATCTTCAAATGTTATCTGGGTCAAACGAAGCTCTACAGCTGCATTAAAAAAAGATATACAAGTAGTTATTACCCAAAACAGGACCACAAGTTCTTCATTCCTTTTGTAACACTCTAATTCATTTAGTTATGTTAACTTACCAATGGTTTCAAGTTTATCATGTATTTTATAGTCACGGTGTAGTCTGACAGCTTCTTGAAAATTTGTTTCGAAGCCTAAATGTGAGTGCATTTCGTCATGAGTCTCTCATTCATGCTTCAAAAATTCTCTATCTAATGTCGTAGAGAGTCCAGTCCAACATTTCTTCAAATCAGATTTCAGTTTGCAGGCAGTGACTGAACCATGAAAATTGGTTAATCTCTAAGCTCCCTATCCAGTTTATTCCTTAATATTTTCATAAAAGAGCTAGATTATCGGATAATGAAAGTGAACTCCAATATGCGTGGACTTGTTTTGCACTCTAAGATTGTGTAGTAAAAATATGTGCAAATTTCCATCAAGATTCCATATTCTACTTAGTTTATGTATACTGCCACTGCCAAATGCCACAAGAAAAGTCTTGTGAGACTGTTCAGAAAAGAAAAAAATTAATATATATCAGAGTTAAATGAGGGACATACGAGTAGTGTGAGCTCAAATCGTGAACCGTTGCTACTGAGAGTGCCGACAGATTCAGATTTTGCATGGAGAGTGATGGAGGAAGGAGAGACGGGGCACGCAAACTTGAAACAACCGCTGCCCAAGAGATAGTACCAAAGACAGCCCGCTGGGGCGGCCTTCGGCATGACGTAGCCCGTGTACGTGAATTGTCATTAAAAAAAACTCATTTTCAAATAACAATAAAAGTGAAAATAGAACAGAAGCTAGCCTTGTATGCATATAGAATAAGTCAGTAGGATCAAGATAAGTAAATTGTTTTAAAATTTAAAGGTGAAATAATAAAAAATTGATTATAGTAAACTAATATAAATCAATATACCTTTGACTTTTTTGATGTTCGATTGATAGAATCATTATCATCCGAGTCAACATTATCATGAAGACGTTTTCCAATTTCTGTAAGTGTGACTTCTTTGTCTTTTGGTGTATCTTCCTTATCCTTTACATCAAGTATATTCAAGTGTGATTTACAATTTATAATAAAAAAAAAACTTCACAAATTTGAATTTTTAGTTAATACCTCAATGATAATTGTGTCGATAATTTTCATAACACTAAAACTTTGTCGTGATGTTTTACGGTTATAAGCAGTGATTTTAACTTTAAAAACGAATTCTCTCCCTATGATATTTTCAATCAGTTTTGGTATTTGTGTATCAACCTCATTGTCGCTATCATCATCTTTTTCATTAGCTTGCAAAGATTAGTTTATAATAAGGGAAAAATATTAAAATAATATTTTAAAACAAAATTTTATCTAAGAATAGGAGAATAACCTTTTCATAGATATGAGCCTCAAAAAGAGCACTTACTTCTTGTCCAATTAAATTCTTAGCTACTTCATCAAATAAAACAAATATTGTCGATCCAGTGTGATCATCAACTCCAAGTTCTATACGGTACCTGATATTTTTTGAGTTTTTTTAACAAAATTTATTAAACAAAAAAATTGTTAAATAAAAAAAATAGATAAAAAAATGTATAGAGTATAGAATATAAACCTTGGTATTGGCCTTTCAATATATTTCTCGCAAATGATGCAATAAAAGTCTTTTAATCTTTGAGTGACGCGTTTTTTACAACTCGGGCATGAGATATAATACCAACTATTTTCACCCATGATTTTAGTAACTTTAGTCTTACGTACAAAAGAAGATTAAATCGTATGAATATTCACAAATAATAAAGTTAAGTTAGATAGGGTTTAATGTACAAACATGACCACACTTGAACATGAACAATTCTATATTCCTATAGGAAAAAAGTTTAATGTAAAAAAATATTAAATTCTTTTTCAACACTTTTCTGGATATGATCGAAGAGAGTAGATATATCAATTGTTTTAGAGATAATTTCTTCTGGTGTTACACCTGTACGTTGTACTTCGAGTTGAGATTAGGCTTTCGTTTGTGTCAAAGTTCATATGGGGTAGTCTTATTGCTTTTGTTATGAACTCTATTCAAGACATAACAAGTTGTCAACATAGCTTCACCCCAAAAACCGTCACTAAGACCCGAATTAGAAAGTATGAAATTAACCATTTCTTTTAGAACCCTATTCTTTCTTTCCGCTACCCCATTACTTTGAGGAGAATATGGTGCGGTAATTTCATGGATTATACCAATGGACTGAAAATAACTTGGATAATAATACTCTCCACCCCTATCCGTTCGAAGTTTCTTAACTTTTTCATTAGTTTGCAACTCAACTTCGATTTTAAAGACCTTAAACTTATCTAGAGCTTCATATTTAGAAGATAAAAAATAAATGTAACACCATCTTGAATAATCATCAATAAAAGTTACAATATATTTCTTATTCCTAAAGAAGGTGAACTATGAAAATCACATAAATCACTATGCACCAATTCAAGCAATTTTGATTGTCTTTGCACGCTAGGAAAATTATTTCTTGTAATTTTATTTAACGTGCATGTTTTACACTTCTCTATATTATAATCAAAAGAAGGAATCAATCCTACTTTAGACATGTCATACAAACGACGATAATTTACATGATATATACGATTGTGCCATAGAGAAGAAACATCAAGCAAGTAAATAGAATCCACAACTTTATTATTAATGCTTAATTTAAACATCTCATTACAATAATATCCTTGTCCTACATAAATACCACCCTTACTTAATACAAACTTATCAGCCTTAAAAACCATCTTAAATCCATACTTATTTAATGCACCTTTAGACATTAAGTTTTTCCTAACTTCTGGTACAAAAACTACATCCCTAAGAGTTAGAGTTTTTTCAAATGTTAGCAATAATTCTACTTGGCCTATTCCTTTAGCCTTCATTTCTATATTTGTAGCATCATGTGAAACAACCATACATTGATTCTTGTCAACATTGTTATGTTGACCCTTGCTAGCTTTCTTCTTTTTGAAGGTTGGACCATCCCTCTTGAAGTGAGCCGTCACATTCCCAACAAGAAACAGATTTTGGCTTTTTATCCTTCTTGTTTGCGACATTTTTGTTGTTGGATTTATATGGCCTTTTGTTGAACTTTTTAGTCCCACTAGACTGCCCTTCTTCCACCATATTGATAGAAGAACCCGGAGTAATCTTGTCATTGACATTAGACTCCTTAACACCATCTTGAATCCGGGTACCCTCCTCAACAAGAACATGAGTACCCAAATGTTCTAGGGTCATTTCCTCCTTTTTATGTTTCAATGAGTTCTTTGTATCTTCCCAAGAAGATGGAAATTTATCAATAATAGATGTTACCGCTATAGCCTCATCCATTACCATACCAAGCAATCTAATTTGACTCAAAATATGTTGAACTTCATGAAATTGTTCCATAATAGGCCTATCATTAGACATTTTAAAATTGTTAAAATTCCTAACAAGAAATTTCTTACTTGAAGCATCCTCGGTGATATGTTCATATTTTATAGTGTTTTTACCCCTGTCCCTTAGTACTTTTTGATCTCAAATGAGCTCTTCGGAGCGATTTTTAGTACAAATGTGCTCCTTGTAGTGTGTTTGTAATTTCAGGTTCATCATTATAGGAATTAGCATATTTTTGTGCATTTCCTACTCATTTGAATCAATACAAGAGATTATGTACTTTCTAGAGCACAAATATTGAATTGGAAGAGTTTTCAAGCAAAGCGAATGGTGGAAAGAGTAGAAAACCAACACTCGTGTACTCTTTTGATCATACCTTAAGTGATACAACTCCAAAGAAAGTGATTCTAATTGGGTTGGATTCTAGACTTCAAGAGCTTTCCAACGAGTGGTCACTCGCATAATTCCGACGAATAACGAAGGAGATATGGCGTTTCAAAGATAGAGGATTGTGCAGTTTGTACGCGCGCCCGGCGGGCGAATGGCTGCCCGACGGGCGAACGTCGGCCCGGCGGGCGAAAGTTGAAGAATTCCAGGAACGCCATATTTGGCCCGGCGGGCAGACCTGCGCCCGACCGGCAGGTTTCGAGCTTCTCGCCCGGCGGGCGGATGTCTGCCCGACCAGGTGACGACAACCCTGGCGCGTTATTTCGCTTAACTTATTTCCGTTTTTTGGGCTTTATGGGAAATACTATAAATATAGCCCTTAATTATTTTAGTTGGACATCTTATTTTCTAGTTTTAAACACTTAGTTTATTTCCTTTGCTTAGTTTTATTCTCTCAATTGTTCAACACTTAGTTTTATTTCTTAATTAAAAATTCAAGCTTTCAGTATTCGTTCTTCGTTCCCTTAGGTATTATTTCTTATCTTGTTTTATTATTTTGTTTTAATTATGTTTCCAATAGTATTAATTTCCTTGTTTATTATTAATATGAGTGAGTAGTCTAATTTCTAGGGTTTAGGGGATCCATAAATGTATGATTGGGGATTGTATTAGATATTAATTTCTGATTTTTAACTATAATTTCTATAGCTTGTTTTGTTTGTTCGTCAATTCTGTTCGGCCGGACTATTTTGATTGAACTTGATGAATCTTAGATTATGCGCCGAGAGGTATAAATCTGATGTTCATGATCTGTGGTTATAGATAGCGAGAGCCTGCTAGTTGTAATTTCCTAAGGAATTCATAAGATTCGAGGGATGCATGTTTTCCTAGTTATGGTTATTAATTGTTTATTATTGTCTGTCGTCAATCCCTAGTCTGCATTTGTGGTGAACCGTCGCCCTAGATTCTTTTAATATTGATATTTTCGTATTTTATTATTACCGTAGCATTAATTAACCAAATCAACCCTTTTTGTTATTCCCAATAGTCTAGACCTGTCATTTAATAGTGGAAAGAACGATGGTGTTCTGTGGATTCGATCCTGACTTCCCTTGCTATTTAGCTATTGATTTTAGGTTTATTTTTGATTAGGTGATACGACTTTAGCCTATCAAATTTTGGCGCCGTTGCCAGGTAAACGGTTTAATTTTCTGCTATTAATTTTATGATCTAGATTATTTTCTTGAGTCTTATAGAACTTTCAGTTCTTTGAGACCATGTATATATTTTATTTTCTTTAGTTTTTTTTTTTTTTTTTTTTAACATTTTTTTTTCTCCTGAAAAAATGGATTATTATTCTTTCCCTCAATTCGTAAATGAGCATTTTTGGGTATATTTCGATAGGCTTAATGATTTTATTGGTTACCACAATCTTAATCTTTGGGATTCTTGTGGTTTTGGCTTATGGTATGAGTATACAAGGAATGTGATAGAAAGTAGATTTAATGGCGATTTTCGAGCCTTGTCTTTGGATGATGTGTGGGATTACTATTTGTGGTTTGCATGGGATTCGTATGAGCATGAAATGGCCATTCATGTTCCATGTGCTAATCCAAATTATGAGAATAATCTACATATTTCTACCCCCTCTCCCTTGAATGCTTGTTATAATGAAGTTCATTCTAATGTTTATGATAATCATGCCTATTCTAATGACTTATCTAACCCTTGCATGGATATCAATGTTTTGCCTCAAGATTCCACTGTTGCTTCTCCCGTGTATTATTGTGAATCCTTGCCCAATCTTGTTCAAACCGAATCAGAAAGCAGAGATAGCTTCTTAGAGGAATTAAGAAGATTAAACTCTGAGATTGAGACTCAGTGTATTAGATCTCAAGAGGCTACTAATGAGATTATTAAAGCTAGTAAGGCTACTCTTGAGAGATTTAGAAAAATTCAAGAAATTATTGAAAATAATGATTCGAGTTGTGTTGGGGATGAGGGTCAACTGAGTGAACCCATAGGTAACCAAGAGTGGGAGCAACTTATAACGGAGGTTGAGGATGAGTTGAAGGATGATGATGTGAATACTGGATCAAAGGATGATGGATTTGTTGAAGCTGAAAAGCCACATGTTATAGAGCAAGTCCATGAGGAAGTTGAAGTTGATAAAACCCTTGTTGTTGGTTCAATCCCTACCCCTCATATTCCAAGTCTAAGAAGGGTTATTCTTAGTCCCGTTTACACCGTCTCACTCCCCTTATCTTTCCCTATAAAACCTTTGCTTGAGGATGTTCCTCCTCCCCTCGAAGATCAAAAGCCGAATGACCCAATAGAGTCTGTTCCTCTTTGTGAATCCTTTGCAGGTACTTGCAGTACTTACAAAGAAGAGGTGGATGCTTTGCAGAGAGCTCTATATGGTGAAGAGCATGTCCACCATGAATGCCAAAACACAAAGAGAGCTATTTCATTGATCATTGAGATTGAAGAATCAATAGTCCGCAAAAACAACTTTCATAAGGAGAGTATGCCTACTTTCTCTTTTCCTTCTTTTTCCTATTCTTCTTTTATTATTGTTTTTTTCTTTTTGTTCTTCTTCTTTTAGGCATCCCACTCCTTACTGGCATAGAGTTCATTCGTACTTTATGCAAATGTTGTTGTTGATTATCGTGCATGTCTTGTTGCACGAAAGATGTGCGAGTGCGCATGACAAGCTTCTGCGTTTGTTGGTTGGTTATTTACTAACAAATCGCTTTGCGAGAGGCACATAAGAGTTGGAGTCGGAGGGGTTCAATGAAGATTGAAACCCTCGATCTCCACTCCTTCAAGCACTGAGGACATTGCCGAGTTTGGCATGGGGGAGGTATGTGTTATTCCTTTCTAGAGTAGTTTATCACTTTTGAAAAAAAAAACAAAAATACGTTCCGATGAATGCAAAATCATGCTTTCCTGTGCCCCTTTGATTGAAAATTGTTCTGATTCTTGGTATGTGATGACGAGCAATGTGGATATGTTAGCCATGATTTGATATTTGATTACTTTGATGCCTTGACATGAGTCAACTTTGACCAACTATTTGTGGACTTGGTGCTTAGCTAGTTGACTTGGTTAGGAATGTGTGATAGCTTCCTGGTGTGTCGTTGATTTTGAGTATTGGTTTGCAACTGTTAGTAATGTTCTATGACTCATATACATGCACATTGAGGAGGACGAAGAAATTTTTCTATTTAGGTAGCCTTCAGATGAAAGTAGATACATTTGTTCCCTTCTTTTCTACCCATGTTGTTGCTTGTGCCCTTTATTCGGTGATTAGCCATATTACAAGCCCATGAAAGCCCCATTGGTTACTAGTCCCAAGCCTACCTTGGGGGAGCTAATAGTAAGTGAGGTGAGGAAGTTGTAGTGTGTTACATTTTGAGCACAAAGTGAGTGTTGAAAAAAGGGAGTTTTTCATATCTTGTTTGTTGTTTGAAAATGGAGAAAATAAAAAAATAATGAAGAGTGAAGGAGATGAGAAGATGTGAAGGTTTTCCAAAAAGAAAAAAACAAAGAGAAAAGAAATTGAGCAAAAAAAAAGAGAAAAAAAAAACTTCATTACTTTCAGAAAAAATTCAAAGCATTGTGTCATTCAAGTATTACAATTCCTTATCATTATGAGCGATTGGTTTTATAGATGAAAAAAGACAAGAAAGTATGGTGTAGTTCATTTGATTGTTCATCATGTGTTGAGTGGGAGAGTTGTGGTCATCACTTGTGGTTGATCATGGATTTTGCTAGGATTTATGCTCCCCAAAACCAAGGCTTTAAACTCACATTTTACCCAAATTTACCACACCCTTACCTAAGCCTGGCATTACAAGCTTTGAAGACCTTCCGACCTTTGTGCATAGAGTCGTATTAATATGAAAGTAGTTGTTTATCAATGCAAGTTATGGCATGACACATTTCGAGTCGACTACTAGGTTAAGTGCATGTTCTTTTAGACACACGAGTGTTGTGATTTTGGGAGGACATTGTTCACATATATGTTGGGAGGAGAGCGAACAGGTACATCTTTTACCCGCCACATAAATGAGTGAAGAGTGCGTGAGCACTAGTCTTGAATTCCATTGTGCACTTGTGCTTCGCTTTGCGTGACGATTGTTAGGGAGGATTTACGGTCGAATAGATTTGATTGGTTGATATTGATGCATACTTGTTGGATTTTACCTTGAATCATATTCATTGCTATAAGTTGAATTTGGGGTGAAGTTGGTTTATGTATTCATCGATGATTTCTTTGCTTAGGGACAAGCAAAGATCTAGCTTGGGGGAGTTTGATATGTTCATATTTTATAGTGTTTTTACCCCTGTCCCTTAGTACTTTTTGATCTCAAATGAGCTCTTTGGAGCGATTTTCAGTACTAATGTGCTCCTTGTAGTGTGTTTGTAGTTTCAGGCTCATCATTGTAGGAATTAGCATATTTTTGTGCATTTCCTACTCATTTGAATCAATACAAGAGATTATGTACTTTCTGGAGCACAAATATTGAGTTGGAAGAGTTTTCAAGCAAAGCGAATGGTGGAAGAAGTAGAAAACTGAAGGAAATAGTGCCCTTGGTCCAAGTATGCATTCAATGTTAAGTCTAATAAATGCGGTTCAGTATTAATTAACAAGTTAATAATTCAGTGAGATCAAGTGAGCTGAATGCCTAGCTAGAGGCCGCTTCAGTTCAAGTGGAATTAATGATATTAATCCACAGCTTACTCTTGACTGAACCCGTAGGGTCACACAAATAGTATGTAAACGGATCAAGTATTTGATGGCATTAAATACTCCATCTATGGATAATTCGGAATCGGCGGATCTGAAGGAAATAATGCCCTTGGTCCAAGTATGCATTCTATGTTAAGTCTAATAAATGCGGTTCAGTATTAATTAACAAGTTAATAATTCAGTGAGATCAAGTGAGCTGAATGCCTAGCTAGAGGCCGCTTCAGTTCAAGTGGAATTAATGATATTAATCCACAGCTTACTCTTGACTGAACCCGTAGGGTCACACAAATAGTACGTAAACGGATTAAGTATTTAATGGCATTAGATACTCCATCTATGGATATTCGGAATCGACGGATCTTGGTTTCAGTGGGAGCTGAAATCGTCACAGGCAAGAAATGAATACTCCGGAAACGATGATATTGCCGGAAACGGAAATATGGATCGTATCGGAAATATAAATATTATCCAAGTCGTAGATGTTGCCGGAAACGGAAACATGGTACGTATCGGAAAATATTATCGGAAATGGAAATATTACCAGAATCGGAAATATTGCCGGAAACGGAAATATTGTCAGAATCGGAAATATTATCGGAATCGGAAAATAATTCCGGAAACGGAAATATTAAATATTTGTTCGAAACGGAAATTGATTCCGGAATCGGAAATATTAAATATTGTTCGTATCGGAAATGAATTCCGGAACCGGGAATTTAATCGGAATCGTATCGAACGAATTAGCATCGGACGAGGCCTGCCGGACGAAGGCCCAGCACGAAGTTGGGCCATCGCCCAGCAAGCCAAACGCGCGCCCAGCCAAACGCGCGCCCAGCCAAGGCAGCGCCCAGGCCCACCGCAAGGCAGGCCCAGCGCGCGCCAAGGCCATGGCCTCGCTGCGTGGGCTGCTGCTCGCACGCACACGCATGGGCGGCCCATCGTGGCTGCCGTGTGTGTGTGAGTTTGTGTTCATGCACGATTCCTAAAACTATTAGAATTAGTATATGATTAAAATCCTATTCCTAAAAGTATAAATTAATTAATTAGAGTTCTTGTAGGATTCTAAGTTTAATTAATTCGTATCCTACTAGGATTCCAATTCCCTTTCCATAACTCTATAAATACGTGCCTAGGGTCACATATTTTCAGAGATTAATTCAAGTATTCAAAGTGAGTTTTGAGAGAAAAATTCAGCCATATTTCTTACCTAAGAGTGCCGAAAATTCTAGTACCTTAAGGGCGATTCTAGTTGGTCAATCTTAAGGCGGATCCGGACGTGCTGTGGACTATCTACGGAGGGACGACACTTGGAGTCCTAAAGACTTGTTCTTGTTCGGTTCGGGCGCAGCTAGGGAAGGCACGCAACAAAGAGTATGCATCTAAATTATGCTATATGATTATGTGTAAATAATATGTATTCCTGGCTTAATGGTTGTTTCCGCATAATTTATGTATTATCATATGTATCATAACCTAACAGGATCTTGGTTTCAGTGGGAGCTGAGATCGTCACAAGCAAGAAATGAATAATCCGGAAACGATGATATTGCCGGAAACGGAAATATGGATCGTATCGGAAATATAAATATTATCCAAGTCGTAGATGTTGCCGGAAACGGAAACATGGTGCGTATCGGAAAATATTAACGGAAATGGAAATATTGCCGGAATCGGAAATATTGCCGGAAACGGAAATATTGTCAGAATCGGAAATATTATCGAAATCGGAAAATAATTCCGGAAACGGAAATATTAAATATTTGTTCGAAAACGGAAATTAATTCCGGAATCGGAAATATTAAATATTGTTCGTATCGGAAATGAATTCCGGAACCGGGAATTTAATCGGAAGCGTATCGTACGAATTAGCATCGGACGAGGCCTGCCGGACGAAGGCCCAGCACGAAGCCGGGCCATCGCCCAGCAAGCCAAAACGCGCGCCACACGCCCAGCCAAGGCAGCGCCCAGGCCCACCGCAAGGCAGGCCCAGCGCGCGCCAAGGCCACGGCTGTGTGGGCCTCGTGGCGTGGGCTGCTGCTCGCACGCACGCGCATGGGCGGCCCTCGTGGCTGCCGTGCGTGTGTGTGTTTGTGTTCATGCACGATTCCTAAAGTTATTAGGATTTGGTATATGATTAAATTCCTATTCCTAAAAGGATAAATTAATTAATTAGAGTTCTTATAGGATTCTAAGTTTAATTAATTCGCATCCTACTAGGATTCCAATTCCCTTTCCATACCTCTATAAATAAGAGCCTAGGGTCATAATTTATAGACACAATTGAAGTATTCAAAGGGTAAGATTTTGAAAGAAAAATCAACCATACACTTGCAAACACAATAGCCGAAATTCCTAGTAACCTTAAGGGCGATTCTAGTTGGTCTAACTTGAGGCGGATCCGGACGTACTGTGGACTATCTACGGAGGGACGACATTTGGAGTCCTAAAGACTTGTTCTTGTTCGGTTCGGGCGCAACTAGGGAGGGCACGCTACAAAGTGTATGCTCCTAAATTATGCTAAATGATTATATGTAAATAATATGTTTCCTGGCATTAAGGTTTTTCCGCATGATTTATGTTTTGTCATATGTATCATAACCTAACAGTGGTATCACGAGCCTCTTATTATTTTCATAATCTAAAATGCATAACATGGTTAAATTTCACAAATTTGCAAGGAATTAAAAGGGGTGATTAATTTTCGTAATTGTTAATTAATTGCAAATTGCGTTTATTTAATTATATGTACGCAGTTTTTCGGTAGTTTCTTCGTTACTCATCCAAATCGAGTGATTTTTGTGTCAATTCCGCATGTAAAAGGCATTCTAAAATTTTGACAAAATTAATATTTTTCGCCGAAACCCAGAATTCCCAAATTCGAAGCCTAACTATGACTTTTCGGAGGTTTTAGTTTTTCGAACGCAAAAGTTTGTAAATTTAAGATGTTAAATTAAATATTTGCGATTCTTGTTGATAAATCTTGAATTTTTGATTGACCTACTGTATATGTTTAACAAGTTTGAATGTCTAGCCTTGTTAATTATGCAATCTAATTTGTAATTATAATTAATTTGTTGAAAATTCGAATAATTTAGAATTGATTTGATTTTCATAATTAATTAATAATTTAATTAGATACCTATGAATAAAAACCACCATAAAAATTGTTAATTTGTGTCAAATTTTAAATTTTTATGACCTAGATTTGAATCCATGTTAATCGAAAATTAATTGATTAATAAATTTTCGATTTTTCGCCCTAAAATTATGAAATTAATATATTTTATTAATTTGTCATTAATTTTGAATTAAAAATTTTAAATTTTTATGCAATCGCTCATAAAACTTGCACGCACAAAGCAATGGATGCTACGTGTTACCCTTAAGGGGTGTCGTATAGTGCGGGCATGAGACGACGAGCAAGGGAGCTCGTCGCCCATGCGGTATGAATGCAGCGAGCAAGGCGATGGCGCGCGAGCACAAGGCAGCAACCCTGCCTTGTGTCGAGCGCTGCGCGCATATGGGCGATGGGCGAGCAGCGATGGCACGGTACAAGCAGAGGCGCGCGCGCGCGAGGGCGAGAGCTGGTCGCCCAGCGATCGCAGCTCAGCGCGCCAACACGCGTGGCCTCGAGCGCATGCTTGCGCGAGCAAGCGAGCGAGCACATCGTTGCTGCTGCGGTACGATGGGCGGGCAGGCTGCGCGCAAGCGTAGCTTGGCTTGCTGCGTTTGCGCGTGGCTACTGCGATGACGTGCCATGGGCCAGCGATGGTCGTGCAGTCGATGGGGCTTGGGCGCAAGCCCAAGTGCTCGTCATGTTACGATTATCGAGTTTTAAATTTTAATTTTAATTTTCAGTTCGGGAACGATTTTAATTAATTTTAAAATTCGAAATATAAATTATTTTCTTGGATTTTAATTTTGAATATTATAATTATTATTAATTTTATTTATACTAATTATTTTACTAAAATTAAATCTTGAATTAATTTAAATTCGTTTAATTCAACTGAAATAAATTAAATTAATGGATTCGATTATAAATTTATATGAGCTTTAAATTTTAATTAAATTTGTATGTTTCCGGTTAGACTAGAAATACATTTTTATGTTTAAAATTAGTAAAGCATATGAATTTATTGGTTTAAGTGGGAGCATTTTTAGTCATAAACTCTTGATTAGGTCTACAAATCCCTTAAGGTTAAACAACTTGATTAGAATTAATAAGGACTGAATAATTGGTAGATTATTGGTGCCCTTGATTAATTGCTGCAAATATTTATGTGATGCATAACGTGTTTTACTAACCAGCTATGTGGGCCATTCATGATAATGAATGGGTGAATGGTATATATTGCATATGTACTGTTTTGCAGGTTATGAAGTGACTAGTATGGCCCAAATAGGATAGAAAATATGGTTTGCGTACCATTAATTTGAATGTAATTGGTCTAAAGTACCAAAATTGTTTTTCATTTCAAATTTGGTCTGCGTACCATCAAATAGTTGTAATTAGTTTAATTATAGCTTATCCTATTTGAAGAAAATAGCGCCTCCCACGGAGATTTTCAAGACGGACTTTGAAGTTAAAGCTTCAAGATGAAGTCGGGCCATACTAGATCACATTTATCTTATGCATGTTTTAAGTTATTTATTGCTTTTAAATATGTCTTAAATATGCATGAGATCAAAGCTTGATTATGTTGCATGATTAAGGATTTTAGTTCACTTAAAATCTAACCAACATAGTAAGAGCCTTAAGTTCCAAACTTAAAAATTGAGTTAAAAGGTGCCATGCCAAAATAACACTTACTTGGATATCCTTTCTTCATCGATCTTAGTAATAGTTTTTCGCCATAGCGAGGTGTTACTTATCGATACTAAAGGGGTAAGGTACACAAATTATTGTGAGTACATGTTAGTTTTGGTGAAACTCAACGATATAAGTAAGGAGTCCTTTTATGTCGTGGCAAAATCGATAGGTTTACCTAATAAGTTCTTAGACGTGCCTATCAACCAAGAATAGTTTCTAGACTATTAGCAAAAGGCTTTTGCTTACCTAAAAGATTTTAGAATTAAGTCTAAATACATAATGTGCTTAATTCTTCAATGGATTTTAGGATCTTGGAATCATTTTATTCACACCTGCCGGAACACATAACTTGAATAAAATGCTTAATGAACATTGAATGATGCATGTATGCTAGAATTTAAGTTTATTAAGAGAAACTGTGAATGGTTATTTATTTATTTATTCTTTTCAATTGTAGTTTTAATTATGGCAAACAACAATTCATTCAACATTCGATCAATTCTCGAAAAGGAGAAGTTGAGCGGGAAAAACTTCCTTGACTGGCAAAGGAACTTGCAAATAGTTCTTATGCAGGAAGAAAAGGAGTATGTCCTGGAAGAGGCGATGCCCGAAGCCGCAGGCGAAGGGGTCACTCAGGCAGCCCTCAATCGTTGGATTGATGCCAACAAGGATGTGAAATGTCTAATGCTCGCCACCATGAGTGCAGATCTGCAGAAAACGTTCATCAACTCAGATGCTTTCACAATCATCAGTGAGTTGAAGAACATGTTCCAAGATCTGGCTCGAGTCGAAAGATTCGAGACTCATAGGCAAATTCTTGAGACCAAGCTTAAGAAAGGCGAGCCCGTAAGTCCACATGTTCTCAAAATGATTGGACTCATTGAGAATATGAGTCGGATGAATCAGCAATTCTCTTAGGAAATGGTTGTAGACACCATCCTCCATTCTCTTCATAACGGGTATGATCAGTTCAAATTGAACTACAGTATGAATAGTCTGGACAAAACGCTCACTGAGCTTCACGGTATGCTGAAGACCGCTGAAAAGACGCTCAAAAGTGATAAGCAAGATGTGCTTATGGTGCGTGGGGGCAAGTTCAAGAAATCTGGAAAGAAGAGGAATGCTAAGAAAGGTGGCAACAAGGCCAGCCCAACTAAGCAAACTGGCGCCAAGTCTGAAAAGAGGAAGGTCAGTCAACCCACTTCTGAATCCGAATGCTTCTACTGCAAGAAGAAGGGGCATTGGAAGAGAGATTGCTTGAAGCTAAAGGAAGATCAGAAGAACGGAACATTCGTTCCATCTTCAAGTATTTTCGTTATAGACTGTACACTTGTTAATTCAACTTCTTGGGTATTAGATACGGGTTGTGGCTCACACTTATGTTCCAATTCTCAGGGACTAAGAAGAAGTAGAAAGTTAAGCAAGGGTGAAGTCGACCTACGAGTGGGAAATGGAGCACGGATTGCTGCATTAGCTGTAGGAACTTATTATTTGTCGTTGCCCTCTGGGCTAGTTTTGGAACTGGAAGAGTGTTTCCATGTTCCAAGCCTTACTAAAAACATCATTTCAGTTTCTTGCTTATATGCTAAGGGATTTTCTTTTTTAATAAAAGACAATAGTTGTTCGTTTTATTTTAAAGAGATGTTTTATGGATCTTCTAGATTAGTCAATGGACTTTATTTATTAGATCACGACAAACAAGTTTATAACATAAATATCAAAAAGGCCAAAAAGGATGATTCAGATCTCACGTATCTGTGGCATTGTCGATTAGGCCATATTAACTTGAAACGCATGGAAAGACTTCAAAAGGAAGGAATTCTAGAACCATTTGACTTAGAGGATTATGGTAAGTGCGAATCATGTTTACTTGGAAAAATGACAAAGCAACCTTTCTCTAAAGTTGGAGAAAGAGCAACTGAACTATTGGGTTTAATCCATACAGATGTATGTGGACCAATGAGTACAAATGCTAGAGGTGGTTTCAGCTACTTTATCACTTTCACTGATGACTTCAGTAGATATGGTTATGTCTACCTAATGAAGCATAAGTCTGAATCCTTTGATAAATTCAAGGAATTTCATAGTGAAGTAGAGAATCAATTAGGCAAGAAGATTAAGGCACTGCGGTCTGATAGAGGCGGTGAATATCTGAGCTATGAATTTGATGACCATCTGAAAGAATGTGGAATTCTATCAGAATTGACCCCTCCTGGAACACCACAATGGAACGGTGTGTCGGAACGGAGGAACAGAACCTTGCTAGACATGGTTAGGTCAATGATGGGTCAAGCCGAACTTCCAATAGAATTTTGGGGACATGCACTAAATACAGCTGCACTCACTATAAATAGAGCTCCGTCTAAAGCTGTCGAAAAGACTCAATATGAGTTATGGTTTGGAAAGCCTCCAAAAGTGTCTTTTCTTAAGATTTGGGGATGTGAAGTATACGTCAAACGATTAATTTCAGACAAACTTCATCCAAAATATGACAAATGTATCCTTGTGGGCTATCCAAAGGAAACAAAGGGGTATTACTTCAACAATACATATGAGAACAAGGTATTTGTTGCTCGAGATGGTGTCTTTTTGGAGAAAGATCACATTTCCAAAATGACAAGTGGGAGAAAAGTAGACCTCGAAGAAATTCGAGTCGAACAACAAACTCTAGAGAATGCTCAAGATGACATTCAAGATGAAACTCAGAGATCTTTAGAAGAATCTGGTGAGGATCATGGTCAATCCAGAGATGTAACCCCGCGTAGATCGCAGAGATATAGATCTCAACCGGAAAGGTACTTAGGTATTTTGACGAACGAGAGCTATGACGTTCTATTACTTGAAAGTGATGAACCTGCGACTTACAAACAAGCTATGACGAGCCCTAGCTCCAAGCAATGGAAAGAAGCCATGCAATCTGAATTAGACTCCATGTCTGAAAACCAAGTATGGGATTTGGTCGATTTGCCAGATGGCTACCAAGCCATTGGAAGCAAATGGGTTTTCAAACTGAAAAGGACAAGGATGGGAAACTTGAAGTTTTCAAAGCTAGATTGGTTGCAAAAGGTTACAGGCAAGTCCACGGTGTGGATTACGATGAAACCTTTTCACCAGTTGCAATGCTAAAATCTATTCGGATAATGTTAGCAATCGCTGCATATTACGATTACGAAATATGGCAGATGGATGTCAAAACCGCTTTCTTAAACGGCGTTTTAACAGAAACTGTGTTTATGACACAGCCTGAAGGTTTTGAGGATCCAAATAATGCTAAAAAGGTATGCAAGCTAAAGAAATCAATCTACGGATTGAGCAGGCATCCAGGAGCTGGAATATACGTTTTGATGAAGCAGTCACTGACTTTGGTTTCATCAAGAACGCAGACGAATCTTGTGTATACAAGAAGGCCAGTGGGAGCAAAATTGCTTTCCTAGTATTATATGTCGATGACATATTGCTTATCGGAAATGACATTCCTATGTTGAACTCTGTCAAGATTTGGCTTGGGAAATGTTTTTCGATGAAGGATCTAGGAGAAGCACAGTACATATTGGGCATCAAGATTTACAGAGATAGATCTAAAAGGATGATTGGACTTAGTCAAAGCACTTATATCAATAAGGTGCTTGATAGGTTCAAGATGGAAGACTCCAAGCGAGGCTACCTACCCATGTCTCATGGAATAACTCTAAGCAAGACTTAGTGCCCAAAAACACTTGATGAGCGTAGACGAATGAATGGGATTCCGTATGCATCATTGATTGGTTCAATTATGTATGCTATGATATGTACACGCCCGGATGTTGCGTACGCACTCAGTGCTACGAGCAGATACCAGTCAGACCCAGGAGAGGCACATTGGACTGCTGCCAAGAACATTCTGAAGTACCTGAAAAGGCACAAAGATGACTTCCTGGTCTATGGTGGAGATGATGAATTAATTGTTAAAGGCTATACGGACGCAAGTTTCCAAACCCACAAAGATGATTTCAGATCACAGTCTGGGTTTGTCTTCTGCCTCAACGGAGGTGCAGTAAGCTGGAAATGTGCTAAGCAAAGCACCATTGCGGATTCTACAACTGAAGCGGAGTACATTGCTGCACATGAAGCAGCAAAGGAAGCTATATGGCTAAGGAAGTTCATAGGTGAACTTGGTGTAGTCCCCTCCATTAAAGGACCAATAGCCCTGTATTGCGATAATAACGGAGCTATTGCACAGGCAAAGGAGCCTAGACACCACCAAAGAGTCAAGCATGTACTTCGTAGATTTCACCTTCTACGAGAGTTCGTTGAAAAAAAAGAAGTCGAGATAAGCAAGATTGGAACTGATGACAACATATCAGATCCATTGACTAAACCTCTGCCGCAGGCGAAGCACAACTCGCACACTGCAGCTATGGGAATCAAGCATATTGGAGAATGGCTTTGATGTCCTTATTTAATGTTTTAAAGTTTTAGAGTTTAAATCTTTGTAAAACATTATTGGTTAATCATTCACAATAAATGAATAGAATTCATTTTTCCATTTAATTTGTGATTTATTAAATGATGAGTCCCTTCAATTTGACGATATATTCAAGATAGACTGTCAGGACCAGTCATGTGACTAAGAAATGTCTATCAAGTGAACTTGAATGTCAAAGGTTGAAAATGGTCCCTGGTCGGAGTTTTCTATAAAATTGGACGCATAGAAAACGTTAGACGACTAGAATGCAAGATGACTAGTAGTTCTGTTTCTTGAACTATGTGGACATGGCAATGTCAAAATCATTTGCATAGATACTTACTTTGGGAAGACTAGTATCGGACAGACCTATGAAACTTTACTGTAAGAGATGAAAATCTGTCATAAGTAAATTTCATTAAAATTATTAGACACTAAATCCTCAATACTTGAGTAATTTGAGATTACTTGTTTGAGAACTGGTTGCTTTGACGTTGACCAACCGTCGCACTGTAAAAGGAGGCTATAAAGGCAACGCTCAGGTAATCACCTATCAAACGAAGTCTAAACTCAAGATCGCAAGATTGGAATTGTCCTCCCATAAATCGGGATGAGATGCTTAAAAGTTGTACAAGGCCACTCGGAGAGCTAGAAACTGTGAAATGCATGGCCGTGCTCGGATGAATCATAGGCTATGATTATCTGTTTATTTGATCAGTTGAACTCTGAAACCGAGAAACACCTCTGGACATAATAAGGATGACAACTCTTACCTTATGTTCAAGAGCAAGCATCAAGCGACAAAGGAATTAGGGAAATGCACACTTGTCCCTAAGGACAAGTGGGAGACTGAAGGAAATAGTGCCATTGGTCCAAGTATGCATTCAATGTTAAGTCTAATAAATGGCGGTTCAGTATTAATTAACAAGTTAATAATTCAGTGAGATCAAGTGAGCTGAATGCCTAGCTAGAGGCCGCTTCAGTTCAAGTGGAATTAATGATATTAATCCACCGCTTACTCTTGACTGAACCCGTAGGGTCACACAAATAGTACGTAAACGGATCAAGTATTTGATGGCATTAAATACTCCATCTATGGATAATTCGGAATCGACGGATCTTGGTTTCAGTGGGAGCTGAGATCGTCACAAGCAAGAAATGAATACTCCGGAAACGATGATATTGCCGAAAACGGAAATATGGATCGTATCGGAAATATAAATATTATCCAAGTCGTAGATGTTGCCGGAAACGGAAACATGGTACGTATCGGAAAACATTAACGAAAATGGAAATATTGCCGGAATCGAAAATATTGCCGGAAACGGAAATATTGTCAGAATCGGAAATATTATCGAAATCGGAAAATAATTCCGGAAACGGAAATATTAAATATATTTTCGAAAACGGAAATTAATTCCGGAATCGGAAACATTAAATATTGTTCATATCGGAAATGAATTCCGGAACCGGGAATTTAATCGGAAGTGTATCGTACGAATTAGCATCGGACGAGGCCTGCCGGACGAAGGCCCAGCACGAAGCCGGGCCATCGCCCACCAAGCCAAAACGCGCACCACACGCCCAGCCAAGGCAGCGCCCAGGCCCACCGCAAGGCAGGCCCAGCGCGCGCCAAGGCCACGGCTGTGTGGGCCTCGTGGCATGGGCTGCTGCTCGCACGCACGCGCATGGGCGGCCCTCGTGGCTGCCGTGTGTGTGTGTGTTTGTGTTCATGCACGATTCCTAAAGTTATTAGGATTTGTTATATGATTAAATTCCTATTCCTAAAAGGATAAATTAATTAATTAGAGTTCTTATAGGATTCTAAGTTTAATTAATTCGCATCCTACTAGGATTCCAATTCCCTTTCCATACCTCTATAAATAAGAGCCTAGGTTCATAATTTATAGACACAATTGAAGTATTCAAAGGGTAAGTTTTTGAAAGAAAAATCAGCCATACACTTGCAAACACAATAGCCGAAATTCCTAGTAACCTTAAGGGCGATTCTAGTTGGTCTAACTTGAGGCGGATCCGGACGTACTGTGGACTATCTACGGAGGGACGACATTTGGAGTCCTAAAGACTTGTTCTTGTTCGGTTCGGGCGCAGCTAGGGAGGGCACGCTACAAAGTGTATGCTCCTAAATTATGCTAAATGATTATATGTAAATAATATGTTTCCTGGCATTAAGGTTTTTCCGCATGATTTATGTTTTGTCATATGTATCATAACCTAACAAAAACCGACACTCGTCTACTCTTTTGATCATAACTTAAGTTCTACAACTCCAAATGAGGTGATTATAATTGGGTTGGATTCTAGACTTCAAGAGCTTTCCAACGAGTGGTCACTCGCCTAATTCCGAAGAATAACGAAGGAGATATGGCATTTTAAAGATATAGGATCGTGCAGTTTGTACGCGCACCCGGCGGGCGAATGGCTGCCCGGCGGGCGAACGTCGGCCCGGCGGGAGAAAGTTGAAGAATTCCAGGAACGTCATATTTGGCCTGGCGGGCAGACCTGCTCCCGACGGGCAGGTTTTGAGCTTCTCGCCCGGCGGGCGGATGTCTTCCCGACCGGGCGACGACAACCCTGACGCGTTATTTCGTTATTACCGTTTTTTGGGCTTTATGGGCAAGACTATAAATATAGCCCTTAGTTATTTTAGTTGGACATCTTATTTTCTAGTTTTAAACACTTAGTTTATTTCCTTTGCTTAGTTTTATTCTCTCAATTGTTCAACACTTAGTTTTATTTCTCAATTAAAAATTCAAGCTTTCAGTATTCGTTCTTCGTTCCCTTAGGTATTATTTCTTATCTTGTTTTATTATTTTGTTTTAATTATGTTTCCAATAGTATTAATTTCCTTGTTTATTATTAATATGAGTGAGTAGTCTAATTTCTAGGGTTTAGGGGATCCATAAATGTATGATTGGGGATTGTATTAGATATTAATTTCTGATTTTTAACTATAATTTCTATAGCTTGTTTTGTTTGTTCGTCAATTCTGTTCGGTCGGACTATTTTGATTGAATTTGATGAATCTTAGATTATGCGCCGAGAGGTATAAATCTGATGTTCATGATCTGTGGTTATAGATAGGATTTATTTCTAGTACATAGCGAGAGCCTGCTAGTTGTAATTTCCTAAGGAATTCATAAGATTCGAGAGATGCATGTTTTCCTAGTTATGGTTATTAATTGTTTATTATTGTCTGTCGTCAATCCCTAGTCTGCATTTGTGGTGAACCGTCGCCCTAGATTCTTTTAATATTGATATTTTCGTATTTTATTATTACCGTTGCATTAATTAACCAAATCAACCCTTTTTGTTATTCCCAATAGTCTAGACCTGTCGTTTAATAGTGGAAAGAACGATATTTCCCTGTGGATTCGATCCTGACTTCCCTTGCTATTTAGCTAGTGATTTTAGGTTTATTTTTGATTAGGTGATACGACTTTAGCCTGTCACTCGACCATATACTTGGAATCAAGTTTGTCCCAAAGTTTATTTGCACTCTCCTCATATTGGTACAGATCGAACAACGGGTCAGCCAACGCATTCAATATGTGCCCACGACAAATGTAATCATCGTTTTCCCACTTGGTTCTACGCCGTGTGTTCTTCAAAGTCTCTTCTTCTCCATCGGCGGGAAGATCTGGCATGAGAGTTCTTAGCACGTACACCACGCTCAATGTTGTCAAAAGAAAGTGGATCTTCTTTTGCCAACGGCGATAACCTGCACCCTCGAACTTGTCCAACATCTAGAAATTTGTAGCCATATCACGCAATGAAGACGCTATTATCCAAAGGTTAAAATACTATTAGATTGTTAGAAATATCACTGTGGGGAGACCGGATTAAATCTTCAAGGCACGAAATAGAACACTTTCCTAATAGTATTTTGTCGACCAACAAAGGAACAATCGAGTTCACGATAGCACTATTGAGATACAATGAAGAATCAATTGATCTTGTGTGTTCTCATAAAATCAACCCAACAAGAATTTGTGTTTATCACTTAAATGTCTCACTTTGATGAAATAATTTGCAAGAAGATTTCTCAAAAGTATGCAAGTATAATTAATATGTTAGCCATATCTTAAATGTGTCATAAGTACTCTATATATAGAGTTCTTAATAAAGAGTCACCGTTGGAAATAATATCCGGCCAATGGTTACATCCAAAGCAACCGTCACAAAACCTCTCAAAAATGGATATTTGGAGCTCCGCCCGACGGGCGGGCTTTGCCCGACCGGGGCACGCGTACAACATTTAATTTCTCAAGAAATTCGTCCGACGGACGAGCTAATGCAACGCCAAAACCGTCAATAAATACAATTTTGTTTCTCTATTTTATAACGGAACTTCTAAAGTCATTATCCCCTTATAGAATTGTCTAAAACACCCCAATTATTTACAAATAATTTAACATTAATTGTAAAATAAAATGAAAAGACATAAAAGGAAATTAGTCAATCAAATTTAATAATACTTACAAATTATTTTAACATTAATTATACAATAAAAAGACATAAAGGAAGTTAGTCAATCTAAAAAGACAAAAGCAAAAAAGGAAAGTCACAATCAAACGCTTAACCACATCCAAATATATTTCTTATTAATCACATGATTTATTTTTGTACAAATTGTCTTTTACCATCTAAAAAAATCGAAAAATTATTTTTTACCACCTTAAAACTAAAACTTGTACTTTACCACCTTTAAAAAAAATCAAAACTCGTTTTTTACCACCTGAAAATGAAAAAAAATAGATGAAATCGTTATGTGTAGGGCCACAATAACGGTATTATATCTAATATTTTTCTTCTTCCACGATTTGATGTATTTAACTCCCTTCTCTTCCCCTACTTCATTCTTTTTATAATTCACATGATTTTTTCCATTTATTCACAAAATTAACAAAATTCAATGGAAATGAAGAGATGATGGGTGAAGGAGTTAAAGAAAACCGCAGAGGGAGTGTATAAAATTGGAGCTAAATTGAATTAGTAATCCCCACATAATGATTCATCTTTTTTTCATAATCAGGTGGTAAAAAAACAAGTTTTAATTATTATTTTTATGTGGTAAAATACAATTTTTAATTTTTTAGGTGGTAAAAAACAATATGTCCTTTATTTTTCCTTTCAATTTATTATGCGACATATTCATATTGTCACAAATAAATATTTTTATTTAAATTTTTTTTTAAAAAAAACAATCAAATGAATATACTCCGTAATAAAAATCCGTCACTCAATTATTTTAATGTCTACTTTTTCTGTAGAGAAACTTTGCGAATATATTTTTTTCTACATAACATAAATTTGTATTTTATTTATTTATATTTTCGCACACATTATGTGCATATAAAATCACAATATATTTTGATCGTCAGCCCTTGACTGATGAAGCCCCATAACATTTCTTCATTCCCATTTTCACTTGGCTCGAAGCAAGCTTGTAGACGTCGAAAGGAAGCCCTTGAAACCCTGTGACACTTGAACGACAAAGAGAGAAACGGAAGGATAGATAATCCACTCATTGATTGAACCAACTTTGTAAGCAGGGTGAAATGCTTACAAACAAACTGAGACAGTGACCTTATACCTTCTTGAAAAGGTACATGGAGTCTTTCCTTGGAACGGGAGAGACTCAACCTAGTTGACAAGCTATGAACCCCCAAACATAGGGGAGCTGTCTTCGGATAAGAAATTTTGAATGCAATGAGATCACCTCTCATCGCAAACCTAAACCTAACAACCCAACTTTGGACACCAACACCCCCTTCCATAATCACCCTCATCTTCTCCCTTCGCCTTACAACCTGACATACCACCACTTTGCGATTTTTAAAGTTTACTGTTTATTTTGGTTTGTAAGAGCTAGTAAAGCTCTAGTAGTAGTTTGTTGTAATATGTGAACCTTTTCAATTATATATGTTTAAGCCTATGTCAAAAAAAAAAAAAAAAAAAAAAAAAAAAAAAATATCACAATATATGTGAAGGTGGCAATTGAATTGTTAGATTCAAATATAAGTTAGGTTCATTCAGATTGGGTTAGACTCATGCGGAGCATTTCGTTAAAGTGTAGTACGGGTCATATACGCGCACCGAAATGGGGCCGGAGAGTCGCTTAGATCGCCTACGATCCGTGATGGGTGCTTAGACTTCGGTTCGAGTATGAGTTGAGGAGTCAATTCAAGCATATTCAAAGTTAGCTTATTGTTAAAATTAATAGAAGTATTTAGTTAAATAGGGGAGGTGATAAATCCAAGGAAATCCACATTTTTTGAAGTTGATTTTCTTGGAAAAAGTGAAATTATTCCTTGGATTTATCATTTGCAGTAAAATAGCATAGTGTATACTCGCAAAACAACTCAATTTTAGCTATATTTAATTCCTTAGGCGTTGGCTTATAGGTTAGAACTTAGAAGTTCGGTAGTTCTTCTGCTTGTTCATGATTGAATTAATTAGTAAATGATTATTTCCCTCAAAATAGTAGTCCAAATGATTTAAAAATGATAACTGCCTTTTTATTTACCAAGTATTTCGTATTTACTTGTTAACCATCTCTTAAAGATACGAACCATAAAATTCATAATTGAATGAAATTTAAAAATATGAGCAACCAAAAAAAGTTTAGTTAAATTAAGCTATGTAAACAGCAAACAGAGATTAGATTGGAAAACAGGGAAAAACAGTACATTGGGTTTTTAATTAAGGCAAAATATATTCATAAGTAGTAAAGTTCTGATTACAAGAAATACACTGTAGGCTGTAGTCTGTACACCCCCTCATCATTTCCATCTTGCTCACACAACGCGAAAGTTAGGGGACTCAAAAATTAACTTAGTTGCAGCAAACTCAGCTTCTTTCACCTATCTCTGTTTGTTAAAGAGCTTTGAGGTTTACTGGCGGGAATCGTTCCATGTTCTTAGCCAAGTGGGAGAAAATGGAGATATACTTCGTATCTGCCATCAGGAGCTCACAACTAAGTGATGCATAAAAAATTTAGTGGATTGTCTCCTGATCTGGAAGGGAGAACCTCGACATAGGCCAGACTGTATGAAAATGGTAGCGAGGTCAAAATCCTCGATCATCTGATAAAAGAAGTCTAGTTTCTCCAGGGTGCTGTTGTGCTTAAACTGGTACTGAATTGTGCACATGTACAGTTTCCGTCAGTAGCCAAGACGATCATTCAGAGATGTTCGACCATCACCTGATTGTCCTGCAAAAGACATTAGAAGCACACAATCACTACAAAAATGACACCAGTAGAAATGTGGTAAAAGGGTGACCCATATGAATGAATGAATGGCTCACCTTCTGGAGGAACCCATTTTTCGAAGTCTGACTCTGGATGTGGCTCAAGGAAAGCGGGTTTTTCAGGGCCAAGAACCTTTCTAGCCCTCTTATTATCTTTCCCAGATTGCTTCTGATCTCTCCTACCATGGCTTCTGAGATCTACTTCTTCCTCCCCTGTATAGATTCCTCGCTTATGTTTTAACAATAGGGCAACAGCATTTTCCACATCCATGTCAGATCCTGCAGGTTCAGATATTGATGGGTTTGACTTTTGATCCTCCCTCACTTCAGCTGGCTTCTTTTTCCGCAATATAAGACCTGGGGCAGCACTTTCCAGATCAGACTCCGGCTTCTTTTCAGGTTGAGAATCTGTTTCCAAAATCTTCTTCCTCTCTTTATAATCAATAAACTCATCACCCTCATCAGTGTCTGATCGTTTCTCTGGTTGGCTCTCTTTACTTTCCCTGTCCTCTACTGCCCCAAGCCACTGAGGTTTTACAATTTTGTAAGTTGTTGGTTTGTTTTCTGTAGCGTCCTCTTTGGATTCTGATGCCTCAGTAGCTTCTGCAATCACATCTGGAGTTGCTTGTTTTGCAACAGAACCACTAACTGCCTTTTCAGGTTGTCTGACGTTTTTCTCTTCAATTTTGGATTTCTCAGGCTTCTTAACAGCAGAACTAGAAGATGCAGATTCCTTAGACCTGTGCTCCTTGGGTGTTGTCGCCCGTTTCTTAGCAGTTTCTCCTGTAGGATCAGCTATATTCAGCAGGTAAACTATCCTATCCAATTCTGTCTGGAGGGAAGATAGATCCTTCTCAACTTGCACTGTCTTATCAAGAACTAAACAAAAATGCAAACCAAGGTCAGAAGAAAATAGTTACAGTACTTCAAAAAAAACAAAATGAAGTTAACTTTCGACAAGATACCTAATAGTTACTACAAGTTATAAGACATTCTTAGTACACAATGTGAAAAATGTACAACCTTGGAATGCAAAAAACCATCATGCTTCAAAAGCGCACCAATAAGAATCCTGGAAACAGCTTCCTACTGCATGTTTCTAAGTTCTTACTTGTACCACAGAAGCATGCTGCACCCCACAAGGTGTTTTAACTACACCAGCAAACTTTTTGCAAAATTCTGCTTGTACTTTCAACTTAGGCTTTTTTGGCATTTTCTTGATTATCTGTTGGTTGGGAAAGCATTGGTCGGTGCCAAAAACAAATTCTCTTTTGTTTACTTGGAAGTTCTATTCAGAGAGACATCAGCCCCTTGAAATTCTATCAAATACGGCCAAACTAGATTCGAGAAAAGCAAGCTTACCAAGCTGAGATGAAAGACCAGACATATAGGCATCAAGCACATCATCGCCCGTATCTTGCTCACTCATAGGCTCCAAAGTCTTGGTTTTCTCTTCCAGAAGCAATCTCTTTTTCTCTTCCATTTCATTCAGCAGAGCCTCTTTCTTATCCAAAAGAGAATCAGCCGTCTCAACGGATTGTGTATCAGCTGATTTGTTAGCAGGTTTCTTTTTTGTTCGGTCATAAAAATCATCATCATCACTACACATAAGAATTTGAGAGAAACAGTCAATCATAGTTTCCATTTCATAAATAGTGAAGCTACAATCTCCAACCTTGCAAACGTGGCAAGTAAAATTGACAAAAACCAGTTCAAGAACATTGTTACCTCAAAAGCTCATCCTCATCTTCGGTGAATCCCTTTAGCTTCCCACGAGATGACCTCCCAGTGCGTGCACCTAAACTTTCTCGAATACTATCATTTAAAGTCTCTTCCAAACTCTCGAGCTCCTCCAATAACTGTGAAAATTAGAATGAAACACTTTTGAGGTTTTTCTTCTCCAAATGACTTCTGAGACAATTTTGATGTAATACCCCGTAGTATTTTAATTATCATAAAATAATACTTGATATATTAATTACAATTACCCCTAACTAATTTGATGCTATTACGTTGACTTTTAATTTGATTATTCCTTATAATATGATAATCGTTTGATTAAGTTCAAACTTCCATTCTTGTTCCCACTAATTGATCTATTTCCCTTTTTACTCCTTTTACAAACCGGCATACTCAACTTAGGGAAAGAAAATTATGGAAACCCCAACATTTTAACTTCATCATCTCCATAATATGATCAATCATCCTACCTAAAAGTCTGCTAATTTTTATTCTACTCTCAATCACACCATTCATGGCTAGGATTAAGCATGTCAAGGAAGTGAGGAACTTCCCTACTTGGGAGATACTACTAGTAAAATACCCAATACCCATTCATACTCCCTCCACTCATAAATATAATCGATCATACAAACATCATTAGATTCTTCTCTTGTTGGCTTGATGAAACAAATCAGTCTTGGGACTTTGTTGTTGCCGCCACGGCAAACTCTTATGGGTATTTCACCACTCCCTTTCCTTCACAGCCTTTGTTACTAGCTATTAAGTATCATAATCCATTTAAGCTGATAGCCCCCTTGTATCTTCCTTGATCTTGATATATATTCACATTATATTGCAGACCATAATCCCCTTTTCATTTTTATCTTACTTATTTTGGCCTCCTGATTGATAATCGTATACTATCACTCTTATTCTTAAATGGGAGCAATACCTTGGAATAATCATTCTTATTCTCATGGCTTATCCGTTATTTTGGCTTTTTGATAATCAAATACTATTTTGGTTATAAAAGATATGGGCTTTGTACAAAATGTTAGTTCATGCGCTATATCACGAGAAGTGATTTGAGTATTTTGATTAAGCTATTGGAGTATGGATAAACTATGTCGTCTTAAACTAATTTAACAATAATAATTTGTATATTACTTTATAACAACCTACAGAAGACATACTATAGCTTCACATTTGCCTCATACTAAGGAATAATATTATGTAACGTATAGACAGTAATACAATATTGCTTATTTTCATTGTGGAGGGATTAACTGAACGAGGCGACTATTGACTTTCATGTGACTGTGTGATCGTTCCGGTAAGCTTCTATGTTCACCATCTTGGATGGTAAGTAGACTTAGGTTGAATCCTCTAGGGTGATGAACAATTGGAAACCTATTACATTGTCGTGCCTAGAGAACATTTAGACTTAATCTACTCCTTTGAGTTGACAACACTCAATGGAGGGTGTGCACACTTAAGGACAAAGACCTATTGGGAGGGCCTTCAAGCGGTGGTGTTGTGGCGACTCCCCTTTGATCTTTGGGTTATGCCTTCAGTCGGTGGCGTCGTGGTGACTTACCATGTTCACTTACCTCTATTTAGTATCTTTTTAAATGTGAGTTTAATTATTGTGGAAACTCTCTACGAAAATAAAAGAATGTTTTTCAAAGAAATGATTTCTCACTTAATATTATTTTACAGGGTAAAGTAGAGCTTATAATTTCCAGTAATTTTGTGGTTTCTCTTTGCATTTTTGTTTTGTTTTTAGGTAATGATTGATGGATGCTATACAATATATGCTGAGCGATCGACCACCTACAGCTTTGGAATAATCATTAAGTTTTAGTATTTTCCTTATTTCAAACATTTTGACGTTTTTCGGAGTATTAAATCAAGCATACTGTTAATTAATTATCTCATTTTAGCTCATTATATGGTTTGGTTATGAATCTTGATATACGCTTCACATTTAAGGTTTGTAATCTTAAATGTAGCGATAATGCCCCGAATTTTCTAGTTTTCGCTTCTGCAACTCTTAAAATGTTTTTCGAAATTTGGGGTGTTACATTTGAGGTTTTTCTTCTCCAAATGACCAAGGTTTAGAAAATCTGAAGCATGCTTTCAACAAGATAAGTTTATCAAACCTGCACTATCCTTTGCTCATTCCGAGCAATCTGAGTTTGTTGTCCCTGAGTCAACCCTCCTTGGGCTATGTCTTTAGCACGGATTGCAGCCATCTCTTTTTTCATGTGTGCAATCTGCAGAGAAACTAGTGAAATAATTAACACGACAGGGATATTTGCAATCTCATTCTTTTCTCGTGTCATAGAACATCTATTGCAGTTTTAAAAAATAAAGCAATATAAGAATCATCAGGGTTCAAATTACATATTTTCATTGTAATTCCTCCCTACCATCCTCATTATCAGAATCACAGGAACATAAAGACAAGGTGTAAAAAAAGTACTGCCTGTAAAATAGAAGTATTTAACATGGAAGTGAAACCACACAATTTAATCATAATGAAAAACAAATTACCTTTTCCATTCTTTTCAAGACCTTCTCCCGGGTCTTTTGTTGCTTTTCAGTGAGTTCTCCTTTGTAATTTTGCCATGTTATCTCATCACAATCATCCTGAAAAAATTGAAAGCATGTCATGAAGGAATAGGTAGAAATAGAATCATCAAAACCAGATAATGAAACCAGAAAAGTACGAGACTTTGTTATAATGGTAGTGTGAACAAGACATTGTTATAGTGTTAGCGTGAACAAGGCATAGTAATAATGGTAGTGTGAACAAGAATACAAGATATTCTTCTAATGTTAGTGTGAACAAGACGGCTATATTTTGTTCTCGGAAATTTCTCAGCTTTCCACTAAACTGTGCCAGGCACTTTTTGACATGGTTTTACATTCAATGTACTGATTGGCACACACAAAAATACGTATCCAAATACTTGTGCCGCTGTGTGCTGGAATAACCCTAACCTTAGTTTTAAAAGGCATGAGGCGCACCAAGGCGCAAAAGTCCTTGGAGCCTAGGGCGCAATGCGCAAGGCGCGCTCCTTTCTTACGCACGGGGCACTGTTTTTTTAATCTTTTGGGGTATTTATTTTCTGAAAATAAAAATAAATTTGTTGTCGCAAAGGGGTAAAATAGTCATTATAGTAAAATTAAAAGCTTTTTTGAGGGGGGAATAACAAATAAAAAGGGGACTAAAGGAAGGTTCAAGACTTCAAGTAACTTTTTAGTCACCGGCTGTTCAATGGATTCTAAAAAGAAGTGTGTCACACCTTACAGGAAAGGGTTACTTTAAAATAGGGAGACATTAATACCACGTTGTTTTGGCCTTTTTTTAAAAAAAATTAAAAAATATATATATTGGTCAACAATTGGATCCTTATACCATAAAGGGCATAGCATGGGTAACGTGGCCAAGGTGCGCTTTTTAAAACTAAGTTCCTAACATTTCTCGAAAAAATAAAAGCACAAACATTAGAAAATACATATTTAAGCCTCAGAAGAAACTAAACTATGGCAGCTTATATGTCAAACCGTCAAACTAATCAACAACCTACACAAGCATGTTATACTGCCAACAAGGGCCTCCTCGTTAAGATTCAAGGAGTTGCAGAAGAGGATGTTTTAAACTACAGTAGGCTTACCCTATAAGGCCATAAGGGTATGGATACAGGTATCCATATCGTAGTTTACAGAAGTAAAGACTCAGAGTCACAACCTTATATTTGGACACGGTTACAAAGACGGTTTAAATTATTATACATTATAGTGACATCGTATAAGTTAACTCCAGTACAATATACAGGGCCAAAAAGGCTTAGTAGCTACTGTGGGCCAAAATCACAAACACTAATAACAAGTCCAAGCCTACTCAAAAGAGACCACTAGGAAAAATGATGAAAAGGCAGCACGCAGCTGCGCATGACAAGTTTAAAAGGAAATAGCCACATTTTGGGGTTACGGCATGGTGTAAGAACTCGCCCGAGTTAACTAGGTTTTGGAGGCTGGCGATACAAGATATCACGAGTTGTAAAGATGTTTTTGAAAACAGCGAGATCTCGGCCGGTTCAACCGATCCAAACCAATTTTATCTGCATTAAAACGTTATTAGTCTCACATCTACTCAAATTTCGGTCGAATTCCCCATATTTTCGACAAAAAGAAAGGGAAAAGGGAAAGAAATGGAGAAACTCCACTGAAATAGAGTAGAGAACTCCATTTTCAGATCTAAAACAACAGAGAGAGAAGGTAGACAAACGAATTCATTTAATTATTTCACGTGTACGGTTTAGGGGAGGGGGACTAGGGTAGGTGGGGTTGACATGGGGCTTCTTTTTCAAAGCGACAACCGCGACAAGATCTACGACTAATGCATCATTTCCGTTAGCGAACCTCCGCAACCGCGACCAATACCGTATTTTTATCTATGGTTACGATGTCCGGTTAATGCAAGGTTTACCTCAGGTTCCAATTCCAGTTGTACAAAATGATCCTAGTTGTCTCCATAATCCACTTTATAGAGGCAATTTATGTTCGCGTCATTTATGATCTAGATAAGCAAAAAAGTATCACTACTGAGTAGTGACTAGTAACCCTCTCTTGGGAGGAGGTAAGATCGGCTAGAGCTCGAAACTCGTCGAGATTCAAATTCTAGGACTCGGCTCAAGCTCGATGTCAAAAGTTGGGCTCGTCTCAGGCTTGTCAAGGCAAAAATTTAGATTAGGCTCAATCAATTAAAAGGTAGCAGACTTCCCAAGCCCATGAAGACCACATCGACTCAATTCAAGGCCCAAATTGTGTTGATCCATTTTAACCTATAGCTCTTTCCTGCTGATTCAATTACAAGTCTACATTGTCTTCCTTGTTTTCTCTATTATTAAGTCATCATTATGTTCTCTTCCTCCAGATTCTTCTCTTGCTCATTTTAGCCTCTCTTTTCCACCCACCTTCTAGTCTCAGATTATTTACTTTATTAGCTCTTCATTTCCACTTTTCATGTTCTTCGCCATTTCCTAAGCTCCCAATTAAGAACATCACTTTTCATGCTCTTTGTCATCTCTCTTTTACTACGAAATTCAAACATTTTTTATCTGATTTGTTGTGGGTATTTGTGAAACTTCTTAGGTAGTGTTACAAATGCTTGGCGGTGGAAACTGGGTGGTTAACTCCATAGTCTACAATTCTACATCTATCCATAAAGTGCAAAACTTTAAACCGAACAAAAAAAATCCAACCAATAATATTATTTGTCTTTTATATTTATGAAATATTCATTCACAAGCTTTCGAACCGAGCTTGGGCTTGCCTTGGCTCGTTAAAGTCTCGAGCCAAACCCGAGTTGGAGTCGAGCTTCATCGAACCAAGCTTTGACCTAGCGAACTGGAATAGTCCTTTAGTTCTATCTGCAATCAGAACTGGAATACTTCTGTACTACACGGCATAAAGGTACAATCAATCTTAGTCATGGTGATCCGGAAGGTACCTCCAAAAGTTAATTACAATCAATCTTAGTCATTGATCATAGCTAATTTGGACCAGAAGGTACCTCCAAAAGTTAATTAAAATCTGAATAACTCCATTCCAATTTCTAAATTGCATGAAGACTTTCCAAGCTGTAACTTATTTGTTTCAATTCTATTTTACTATCCTTGATCCGGAAGTAACCCTTCTTGTCCTTGGGCAGTAGCAACAGTACCACTTAACAAGATTTATGTGTTTGGATCTTGGTCCATAATAACCTTTTCATTGATTTTAACGATATATCCAAAACAGGTTCATCCTAAGTGTGGCTTACATCCTTGAAGGTGTAATCAGGTGGTGTATCACTCTTAGGTCCAAATGGTCTTCAAGCCTCAGGAGACTCGGTCAGAGAGGCACGTAAGATTCTCTATCGTGACCCAGGCTAGAGGAGATGTATCACCCTATTAGGCTTGGGATAGAAAGGATGCCCTTGGCTTGAGGTATAGCATTGGCCGCGGTATGGGAAAATGTGTAATTGGCATTATCTACCTTTACTGGTCATGGCAAATAAATGCTGCTCTTTTTTCTAGAATGAGTGGACCAAGGGTTAGCGATTATTGCAAACCATTTCTCAATAAAGCAGAATTACTCAGAAAGTTGATGCTATATCTAAAAATCTAGTTAACTCGGATGAAATAGTGTATACCACAACAAATTATATTGCAATTTGCACAAATAGAATAAGCATTTTTTACAAACCTCAACTTCTTCAATGGCATCTTCTCTCATCCCCCAAAGAATACCATCAGCTTGAGCTGCATCTTCCTTTGCTCTGCGAAGGGAAGCTTCCCGGTCTTTAGCATACCTTATGTTTGACAAGTCAGCTTCCTACAAAGAAAAACAGAGAGAAAAGAGTTAGAGAATGGCATCCGAACCTGTAAAAACAAAAGGCTCAACTAGCATAACAAGTTAGCAAAATGAGGAACATACACTTCTGAGCATAAATCGGGTAATTGTATGTAAGAAAGTGTCGAAAACATGGACAACACACTATCTTCTATCAGAAACCAGTTTCTTTGAACCCCAACCACCTTGACGATTGAGTAGACACAGAGACTTATATAAAGTCCCTGCACTCTTTTCAGCCATACACCACAAGATTGCCATAAAGCGTTGCGCAACAAGAACTTCTTCATCTTAACCTTACCAAACCCCTGAAATCTAATCCTGCAACCAAACCACTACCCCTATAAGGAAAAGCTGGGAACCTAAGATTCCTCATGAAAAGACAAAATACTCCTCCGGAGTTATCTTGCCACGTCACAATGTAAAAATACATACTCAGTAGCAGCTCAACAAAGCATACAATTATATGACGAAATAACAAACCCAACCTTAACATGAAGCCTTGCCTTTCTTATAAAGTTTGCTGCCAGAAAAGCTGGAACATGTGGGGATTAAGTCAAGCAACAAAGAGATGATTTACAAGTAAAGGACCCCAAAGAGTTCCCCATCTACACCCTAGATATTGAAAAACTAAAACCTTCACCAAGAGAGAACAATCCTCTAGCTCCCAATCATGTAGTCCTTCAGAAATGTAGATCCTAAGCATTATCGTAATTAAAAAAACAAAAAATAAAAACAGGGGTACGCTAAGGAGAGAAGATAAATAGAATAACTAAGGAAAAACGCAAACAAAAGGGCTGATTTCCTCTCAAAATATCTTCCCAAGTCTCAACCATCCCCGAATCACACTAAAGGTGAGAAGAAAGTGAACACCTCTGTGATCTATCCATAAATCCATAATGCTTATACAGGTAAACATCTGAAGTAACAGAGAGGATGCGTAATATAATTAGTAATAACCTAATTTCAATTGCCACACTGATCAAATTAAGAAGCTTTCTCTTCAAAGGAAAAAACATTCTTAATCCAAGAACAGTAAGTCGCGGTGGTAAGGGACTACTCCCTCCGTCCCTAAAAGACTGTCCCATATTCCTTTTTGAGATGTCCCTACTTGTTTGCCCCATACATTATTTAGTAACTTTTCCTACTTGCTATCTCTTAATCTCTCTCCTCAATGACCCACTTTACCAATCTATGCGCACATTTCATACCCAAATATTTGAAGTTTGCTCTATGGGAAATCTTTCAGGAAATGAGGGAGTAGTGTTTATAGTGTAATCCAAAAGATGATGCTTGATACATTGTTCAGTACAAAAGAAAGATGAATAACAGCAGCCCATTTCACTATTTCAGTCAGATGCACCAAATCATTGACAATTTACTAAGTAAACCACAAAAAGTTTGAAATATGTTTTTGTTTTTGAGGAAACTAATTGCTAATTTTTCATTTTCAAGCAATCAAGCTTCCCCGTAATGGAGTTATAAACAGTCCATCAACTATAATGAGAAGAAGAATTACAGGCAAGATTAAGGACGACAAAAACAAAATTTTAAAAAAAATCAATTCGATGAAAAAAAGAAGAGATAAACACTAGAGTAGAAAGAGGCCAACAAAATAAACAAGGGAAGAACAATGCCACCCCATCCCCGCCACCCTCAACCCAAAAAAATATAAAATAAATAAAATAAAGTTGATACATGGTCACAACAACCCCTTTAACAGTTCCATTTTTCTTTCGTAGTGTATGCAATAATACGATTGGAGGTTGCACTGACATTTATTTTTCACCCCCTTGTCCTTTGTCATAGTTAAGAGGAAGCACGGATTCAACATGATTCTGAAATGAAAGAAACCCCCTTCACTTTTCCAGCCCCTTAAAAACACTAGAAAACGTTCTACAAGCCAAAACGTGATTAATACCCCCTTCTACGGTCCTACACCTTCGCCCCAAATCTTTTAGCTACTTTTTGTTTGACGAATGGTAAATTAAACAGGCAAGAACAATGTAATGCCAGTTGAACGTTTCCTATAACTCCTAATACAAATAACGCGCAAAATGACAAACATCACTGAGAGATCTGAATACCATTACCTCTCACAGTTGGAAATATTGGTTATAATCGATAGATCTTACTAATACGAGAGGAAAAGGTTAATCATATAAAATGTAAAAAAAGAGGAATAATGGCCATACCTGAGGCATCAGTTCTTCTGGACCTTGGACTATGTATAACCGAGTTGAACTGTAAATGAAGAAACAAAAGGTGTGACTCAAAATTTATTACATTCACATAATAGGAAATGGAAGATGTACTGACATGCATATGCCATGTGAATTCTATACCGAGATGCAATGTTGTCAAGTGTATATATGTTCTGTAGATTACCAACGAAAATACATGAAAAATGAGAAAAATCAACCACGGGGCTGTAGATTACCAACGAAAATACATGAAAAATGAGAAAAATCAACGGGGATTTGACATAACTTCCAGATCTTATGGTATTTCAACAGGTTGTAGGTAAGCCCTACTGCGCTTCGGGGGTTTTAAACCAATCTGGAGCTTGGACAATAATGGCATCCAAGCCAAGCAATACATTATTACTACAATAATTGATGAATGAGAATGCACATGAAAAATGGGGTGGATATGCAAAATGAAAGACAAGTAGAACGCAAATTGGAGTCAAAAGAGGCAGAGATACTCACAGGCCAAAACGGATGACGTCGCCCACATGTAAGTTCACGTAGTCTTTCTTGTTCACCTAGTTAGATGGTAATGTTTATCAGTATTGAAATTTTCATTACTACAACTATGATATGATAATGAAAGTTTTACACGCAAATAAAAGTAACTGTGTAACACTTCACCTTAATGTAGCTATAATTCAAACTTGGGAAGGGATTCATTCAGATCACATGCAACAAACAACAATTTAATATACCCAAAAAACAAAAGGGAAATTGAACCAAGCTACTACAATTATCAAGTCACCAATACCTGCTTTTTGTTAACAGATGTACCATGTGTGCTTCCAAGATCATAGAGAAATGCCCCATCATTTCCCTTAAACTGGAGTACTAGCATAGAAGAAAAAAGGAAGAGAAGGTTATAACTTCATAAAACATTGAAGCAAAAATCATACTGCATAACAGTACAAGACTATAAGCAAGATCCCCAAAATACAAATATGATAATCATATCATATTCAAGTGGACAACTCCAATACTCCATTGCAAACGCTTTTCACAGCAATACAAGGTCCAGTGATCAACCAATTTGAATAAAACATTAAACATCAATCACATTGACAAGCTATCGAAACCTAGCTCCCTAGGTAATATTTGATGATTGCATAAAGCTAATCACTTGTCAATTTGCTTCCAGCTAGGCAGCTACCAATGGAAGTTATGCTTATTGCTTAATATAAACGGTTACTCTTCGGTCTCATAACCTCATTTACGCCTTTGAAGTCGATTCAAACTACAGCGAAGGATAGCTAATAAGATACATTAATCGAACTTGGAAGATTTCTTATTTCCTCACAAAACTGACCGAATTTCACATGAGTAGTTCATTGACCACACAATTTCCTCCTAGCAATTTATCCAAGTCCAATCGCAAGGGAAGTTCTTTAATCAGACAATTTCCTCCAAGCAATTAAACTTAATACTACTTCGTATATCCCTTTCCTCCAAGCAATTTCCTCCAAGCAAAAGCAAATTCAAAAAAAAAAAAAAGCGTAAGCAACTCACCGGCATGAAAGCGAGAAACAGTAGGGTGCTCTAGAATGAAATCGCACAAATCAATCCTCCCAAACATATATGCACCTTTCTTCGTCCTAACAAAGTTTTCCAAAAGATTCAAAATTCAAAATTCAATAAATTGCAGCAATCAATTAAATTTAAGACAGAGGAGGAGAGAGAATACACGTCAAGATGATCGATTATGGTGCCATCCTTGAGAACCTCCAGGAAGAAAGGAAGAGTGGGAGCTTCACTCCATGGAGGAATGGAGTAAGGAATTGAAACTGGATTTTTATCTTTGTTACTGTTCTGAGACGGCTTCTTCTCTGTGGTATTGGAAGAAGGTGGAGGAAGCTCGGCGACGGAAATTTTAGGGTTTGGCGGAGCCATTGCCGATTCTGTTGGAGATTCTTCGATTTCTGTTGAAGAAGAATAAGAAATGGTGTCTGTAATGCCGTCGTTTAATGATGAAGGCGGTGCTAGGTGTGGTGCTAGTGGTGGTGCTAGTGGTGGTGCTGGTGGTGGAGGATCCATGGAGGTGGGAGTGGAGGTTGTCGCCGAGAGAATTGAAAATGAGTAAAATTAGTTGAAGATTAAATGGCTTTTGGAGGGTTATTGGACATATCAATAATCACTCAATCAGCATATGGGCCGATGTGTTTATGTTTCCATTTCGCACTCTTACAGTTACGGCTAACTACAATTATCGAGTCTTATACTTCCTCCATTTATAAACTAGTCTTATATGCACGCGATGCGTGCGAGATTACATAAACAATGGGTTCGTATGAAGGCCCTTTCGATTTGTGTTGAAGATCTTGCCTACTTGAATGAGTTGTGTCCGAATTCACCTGCACAATGACAAAGTCACTAGCCTCGGGTGTGTTTCCGAGGAAAGACCCTCCGATGCCTAAGTAAGAACAATGCTCGGATTCTAGAGAGAAGTTCTCTAGAGAGTAGTTTTAAGGCATTAAATTGGACGTACCTTGAGGTGTGAGCCTTGGCGGCTTATTTATAGTGTTTGTGTAATAAATGCCCATAGGTCATTTATTGCTATTGGGCCTTGGGCCTTTTGTTGGTGGCTGACCAGCCATGTTGAGTAGAAATGGGTTTGATGTTGTTGTATTGAGCCATTGGGCTTTGGACTTAGTGGCCCAATTGGTACGCAATTGAGAGCCCAAACAACATGCCCCCCAGAACCGGTCCATTTAGAATTAAATGGGTGGGTTTCCAAATGTCAGAAGTCCAAAAGTTCCTCTCTTTTTTCAAAAAGGAGCATTTGAATCCGTGTCTTTGTGGAACAAGTGTCGAGAAAGGTCTTCGGAAGTGCCTTTGATCAGTTGGGTTGGAATAAAGTGGAAGTTGGGCGGTTTTTAGATCGTGGCCTATAAATATCAGACCCCTTTCTCCATTTCAAACTTTATTCGCTCAAAATCTCTCAAAGTTTCTCAAGAGTTCCAGCGATTCCCTTATGTGTTTTCTTCAGATCTTCGCAACTGAGAATCTGCTTCGGGATCTTACTTCGTTCACTTCGTCGGCGTTTTCTGTTCCAGGAGAGGTAATTTGTTTCCTGTTTTCGATTTCTTTTCTTGTTGCCTTTTCTACGTTCTTCGGCACTCTATATTTCGGAGTTTTGCCATGGCTATGGGGAAGGTGGAAAAAGAAATCCGACGTGGTGTCTTCTTCTAGTGATGAGGAAGAGAATAGGGTTTCTTCAGGGAGGTCGAGGGAAACATCTCCCGAGGTTGATGCTAAAGAGCACTCGGGGCATGAGGCTCGCGCTGAATCTAGCCGAGGGGTTGGTGTTACAGGTCGTTTGACAATTCGCCCATTCTTTCCGAGGCGATGGGAGGAGGTTGACCCTCTAGGGAGGCTCGCGGGCCTTTTTAATGATTAAAGCGAGATTGCCGGTCCGGACGGCATGCCGGTTGACGGAAAATGGTTGGTGAGAGTGAGAAAAGGGAATTATCATCGGCTTGCCGAGGATCTATACGGCATTCAGTATGCCTTGGGCTACTGGTGCGAGCTCCCGACCCAGAAGCATGCGAGGGTGACTCGTACTCCTCCGGGCTATATTGTTGTGTACCTTCATCACTTTGCTTACGAGCTTCGGTTCCCAGTGGATCCGTTCATTGCTCGTGTGTTGGAGGAGTATAACGTTTCTCAGGGCCAGTTGACGCCGAAGTCTATGCGCCACATTGTGGGGTATCGTTGGATGTGCGACTATCTCGGTTACGAGCCGTCTATTGAGGTTTTCAAGGAGATGCATGAGCTCGTGAGGAATTCGAACGCTGAAGCCGGTTGGTGGGCTATCAATAATAAGAACAAACGGAATGGCGAGGACCTCTACATGACCGCGTACCCGTATGTTTCTTCGATCCATGAGTGGAAGAAGCAATGGCTCTTGGTCCGAGTTCCTGTGGATCCGAAGCATCCTCACTACCTCTCTCCCCCGAAGTGGTTTGTGAAGGTGGATCCATCGATGTCGAGGGTTGGACCCGTTGATAGGGAGAACACAGACCACGTCATGCAGCTGGAGTGGTTTAAGGCGAAAGCGCCTCAGGAGCCGTTGCATTGGCTCCCGAATTTGCATTATGTTACCCAGGAGGTCATCCTTGCTGCTGCCGGTCTCAGCAGGATCTATGACAGGGGTGAGATATTTTATGCTGAGATCGTGCTTCAGTTGAGGTGTTTGCCTCCCTCTTTTTAATGTATTTTGAATCTCATATTTTCTTATCTTTTTTGCGCAGAGCAAGGTGAAAGAGCTATCGTTCCCGAGGTGCTCGGCTACCGACTCAACGGTGGAGTTCTCACTCGCTGCCCCCCGTACGATTTCAAGAAACAGAATCCTCGGCAGCCGAATCTAGAGGATCACGAGTTTTTGGGTCACGCCCTTGCACATCTTAGTGACGTTCGGGCTGACCCTTAGGATTCCCAGAACCCTGGATAGGCGGTTCCGAGGCGGACAGTTCTTCCTGAATTGGTAACTACTTCTGATCCGGTAACATTTTCGTTTAGATCTTTGTTCTCGGGTCTGTGCCTTTATTCTTTGTGGCGAGGATGTTGACCCTTGGCTCTGCCTTTATTGAATTTTAGGGACCCGAGGTGACAGTTGCTGCTCCTGTTATCTCGTCTTCTTCGTCTCCCCCTTCTCTTGCTGCTTCCAAAGTAAGTGATGAACTTACACTCGAGTTTTTCTTCCTTATTTACTCGTTCTGACTATCTGCTTTTGCTGTTGGCTTTAGGAGAAGAAGAAGTCGAGGAAGAGGAAGGCTTCGGAGGAGAGGTCTTCACCTCAGAGGAAGGAGATTTCTAGGAGAAATCTCCTTCGAAACCAAAGAGGAAGATTCTTCGTCTTCGGGGAAGGTAAATATTTGACCCGAAGTTCTCGAGTTTCTGAGTCGTCGCCCTCATCTGACTGAGGAGCAGATTCGACAGGTTGTGGCCGAGGACCCTAGTCTTGCCGAAGCGGGCGAGAGCTACCTTGCTGATCAGAAGGAGCGAGAGATGGGTCCACCCAAGAACCTTCGTGAAACTTCCACTTCCTGGCCAGAAGCTGAAAAGCGTGGCGGTTTTGGTGCCGAACGAGCTTGTGTGTAATCCCCCGTAAATTTATAAATTTTATTAATATATTTTAACGTATATTATTTATATTTAAATAGAATTTATTAATTTTAGTAATAAATATATAACTAACGTATATGTATTTTATTTTAATTACGTTCTAAATATTTAATGATTTATGAAATCAAAATAGTTTTGAATTTTATTTTGAAAAGAATTCCAATTCAGAAAACAATCCGAATCGGTTTTTGATTCATACACTCAAACCCAAATCCTAATCCTAACCCAATTGGGTAAAGCCCAAACCAATAAAACCCAAAACAAATACCCCTCCCCTTTTCCAAATCACGTGAAACTAAAGAAAAAAAAAACCTAAGCTTTCCTGTTTCACGTAACTCACCCTCACACTGCAGTTTCTCTCCTCCCTCCTTGTTGCTGCCGCCACGCCGCCGGACCAGCCACCGACGACCTCCGTCGTCCTTCTCCACCTTGCCGCCGGTAACTTCTTGTTCTTCTTCCTTTCTCTTTTTTCCCTCTTCTCTTTTCGTCTTGCCCTAACCGTTAATCCTCCCTTTGTTTCGATTTCGCACGAGCCAACACCACCACCGTTCGTCGCCGCCGCATCGCCATTCACTCAGCGACGGTTAGCCACGCAATCGGTAACTCCTCCCCTTCCTCTCCTCTTTTCCTTTCTCTGTTATCTTCGTTCTCCCCTTCGTTTTCCCCCCTCCTTACTCGTGTGTGTTTGCAGTCAGCCACCACCGCGAACATCCACCTTGCTCGCAGCCGCCCTTGCGACCACCTGCCGCCGTGACTAAGTCTGCCGGTCGCTCAAACCCACCTCTTTCTTGGTTATTTCTTGAACTCTAAGCAATTGAATTAAGTATTTTAATTTAAATGTTATTAATTTAAGTTATAATTTAATTAAATTGAATTTATGATTTTATGATTTAATTAGAATTTCAGAATTTATATGATGTTTAAATAATATATTTAATTTTCAGATTATATAATTACATTGAAATATTGATTTTGATTATGTAAAGTATGAATTTTAAGGTTGTAATGGAATTGAATCATGGTGGGATGATTGTGCATTATTAAAATTATTGTTGGGATGTTCTAAGCATGTTACTTTGGTCTTGGTGAAGTTTTTAAACGAGTTTATATTGCTGAAAATTAAAGTATGATGTTTGCAAAGAGTTTTCAACGAATTTCAATCACTAATTCAATAATTGTTGTGCTAGGAAATCAAATATTCAAGTTTTAATATTGGGAAAGTTTTAAATATGTTTAGGATGTATTTAGAATGCTTTATTATAGTCGTGAATAATTAGGAATTGATTGGGATTATTTGTTGGTTATTTTAGGCGGAGAATTATCTTTAGGCGACTTTTGAAAGTGTTAAAGTGGCCTATTAGTTTGTTTATACAAGGTACGTACATACCTGTGTGCTTGGAATGTGTGTTATTTGTTGAAACCATGTTGAAATTGTTGATGAACTTGGTTATGTTGAAATTACATGTTTAATATTGTTGGATGGACATGTTGAACATATATTTCGTTATGAGAATTATAGCATGTTAGTATGGATGATTGATGCAAACATGTTGGTTGGGAACACTAGATTATTTTATATATATTGATTCAGATCGATTGATCGTTGTTCCCTTTTAGCTTTTCACTACTTTATGAGGGCCGAGGACCTTGTTTAGTAAGTTGAAACCTTATACCCATATAGAGGGGTTGATCAGTATCAAAGGAAATGTTGGATTTAATTGGAATGAGTCTTGTTTGATACCTTTGTGATCACTTACTTATTCCAAGATAAAAACAGTTGTGAATAAATGTGGATTGTATGCCTTATGTGATTGTTGAGTCATAACAGGGTTTCAATTTGTAAATCATGTAAAGTGAAACTGAGTAGCAATAGCTTTAGACTGTGCACGTCTAAAGTGACGGACAAACAGGAGTTGGGGTTCATGGTGGTAGCCCATGGCCTTTATCTCGGACCGGATTGATCACCGTGTCCTATTTTTATTCAAAGGTTCCTCGATATCGCAGGTCTCTGAGGTTACGGAGTCGCGCCCGTACCTCGTCTTCCTTAGTGAAGACTGCCGGACGGACAACTCGGTCCATTGTCTATTTCAACTAAAATAATATTATTGCTAAAAGTCTAGCCTAGTCTAGTCTGGTCAAGTATGGTCGTCAAACTATCATGTTTTGTCTGCCCTTGTTTATGTTTATTAGTATCATGTTAGGATTATTATTGTTTTAGTATGTAGTACTCAGCTTTGCTGATTACGTGCTTTGTTTGTGTGTGTTGATCATGGCTATGCCTTATTGATCCTGTGATGACCCATCTTTGGTGAGCAGTCTCTAAGGATCAATAAGCGTTGCCCATCTACAGGTTTGAAGATGATGCATCATTGGGATCGGGATTAGAGAGCTTGTAGTTATATTTGTTTTATTAAGTGATTTGGTTTGTTAACTTGGATTTGAAATTTGTTGTACTATTCGTATTTCCTTATTTCCGTTAATTGGTTTTGGACTCAATATGTAATCGATTATTTATGAACCTAAAAGTTAGTTTTATGTTTTCCGGTGCAAAATTCTGAATAAGCCGTTACGTTTTCACACGGGCGATAATACTTTGATAATTCTCTATAGTTATAATTATAAAAGGGTTATTTTAGAAAAAGGGAATTATCGGGGTGTTACAAAGTGGTATCTAGAAGCTTATGGTTTTAATTCAATAATTTTTAGGTGCCTAAACTAGCTAGTTTCCTAAAACAAATTTCTTAGAATTGAGCTTCTACTTATTATATCATTAAAAAAATGCGTACTTTTTTTTTGGGGGACCAAATTCATTTTACTTTGTTTGAAAATATATTCATATTTCTTATTTAAGTTCTAAATTAACTTATTTATTTTTGAAACTTTTCGTTTACGTGAATTAAGTACGTTCTTCTTTTCGAATTTAAATTAAATATATTCGGAAAAAAAAAAACAAGACCTTATTCTATTTATTCGTTATTATTTATTCGTTTAATAAAAATTTCTTTCTTATTAATCATTCTTGTTTTATTTTAAGCGTTTCAATGTTTACTTATTTTGATTTATTACGAGAGATGGGTAGTATAAGAAGGGCATATAAGATAAAATTACACGTGCATTAGTAGCTAGTTAATGCTAGCATAAGAAATTAATTGTTATGGACGTGCATGTGTTTATTGTTTAAATGTTGTAATTATATGTGCATAATAGAAATTGTTTGCTTCCACCAAACTTATTGTGTTATCGAATTTTGATTATGATTTGGTTGGGAAGTCATTAGTGAGACCTAAAATTGTTTATTTCAGAAATAAAATATTTCTTTCTAAGTATACCAACATAGGATCTCTCGAGAAAGATCGATATAGAGACCACTGATATTTTTGTGAAGAAAGTGGTGTTTAGATGTGAATATCTTGCTAGGATTCAAGAGCAACCCAATTGTACTAAGTGATCATGAGAATGAAATGGATTATGAGAATGAAATGGATTATGAGTCTGACATTAATAGTTACACCATCTTTGAACGCACTATGCGTCATATATTAAGAACAGGAGACCCTGATAGGGATGAGGAAGCCATTCGTGAGTTTGACCGTGTTAGAGAGCATATTAGAGTTGATATTTATAATGTAGTGATACTGAGCCAGAAGAGGATGACCTCAGTCTCAAAGGCTACGAAGATCCACAAGGCAGAGAAAACTAGCTTAATATTTTAATACCGAGGATGATGATGAATTTAAATACGAGCCCTTTACTCTAGAAAGCTATAAGGAATCAAAGAATAAGATTGATAATGTTTCCCTCTAAGATCGTTTCATTATTTATTTATGTTGGGAATAATGTGGGACAAGTCGCCCAACGGTAGTTTAAATTTATTGCATACCGCTTTTATTTTATTTTGGAACAAGTACGTTATTATGGTTTAGAAATTGTTATTAATATTGTTTTGAGGAATAAAAGTTTCTTTTAGGAAATACAAGTTTCTTTTGAGGAATTAAGGTTAAATATTTCATTATCCAAGTGGTCAATGATTTAGTTTGGGCACGCGAAGAGGAATAATTTCTTTTATTATTATTATTTGTGATGATTGAATTTGATTTGTTTCCCTCGATCGGATGTCCTTTATGTGAATGTCGTTCGCGAATGATCGAGGAGAATTATTTTGCAATGATTGTTGCACCTTCGTAAATGATTTTATGTGAATATTGTTTATTGAGGCGATCTCTATGGTCAAATCAAATATTGCTTGATATAGAATGACATGTAAGTGATGTTTAGAACCTAAGATAGAGTATATTAATTTCAGGTCATGTTATATAATGGCCAACAATAATGACTTATTTGTTGCTATTCGCCTCTTGGTGGAAAAGCTGATTCAAGAGAGAACTGAGCGTCCCGATTCTGCTGGGGACATGTTTGAGAGACTAGCCAAAGTTAAGCCACCATACTTTAAGGGGAAAGCTGATACTACCTTTCTAGGAAACTGGGTTAGAGAGTTTGAGGAACTATTTGGGGCCGTGAACTGTCCTGAGAACATGAGAGGTGGTCAAGCTGTGTTATACTTGAGGGATGAAGTTGATTTATGGTGGAAAGAAAAAGGGGGCTAGACTTAACGCTGTTGAGAGATTCAATTAGGATTCAATTGTTACTGCCTTAAGAGAAAGTTTTACCCTACCTTTTATGAGAAAGCAAAAGGCACAATAATTTATAAACCTTAGAATGGGGACACTAGTAGAAAAACCCCCTTTTGCAGCCCCCTTGTTGCAGCGTACAAAGATTAATACTCTTCAACAACCTGTAGGTCAACGCGGGTCAAACCCTTTAAAGGGTTATTGCAGCGTACAAATTAATTGCCCCCTGCAAAAGAGTTTGTTGCAGCGTACATAGTAAAAGCCCCCTGCAATAGACCTTTCATTTTGCAGCGTACATAGTAAAAGCCCCCTGCAATAGCCCGGGTAAAAAATTAGTTTGCTGCAATATTGGTTTTTCTTTTCTTTCCTCTCTATCCTCCTCTCTATCCTTTTCTTTCCTCCTACGAAATTCACTGACGAGTCCCTCCTCCTACGAACTTCCTCAGTCCCTCCTCCTCCTACGAACTTCCTCAGTCCCTCCTCCTCCTACGAACTTCGTTTCTTCATGATTTCCTCTCTCCTTCCTGCAGTTATGCTCTCAACCTCTCACCATATGTACTAGGTAAGTTCTTCAAATTTTACATCTTCTTTTTCTCTGTAGAATTTGAATTTATACAAGTTGTTCCATTATTGGCTTAGTGACTTAAAATTTTCGATGAATTTAATTGTATATTAGGGTTTTCTTTTCTATAATTTGGGGCTGAATTTGATTTTTAGAATTTTCGATTTTTTTAGGGTTTTTGGTGTTTCATATTCGCTTCTCTCAATTTCTGCATTGTCTAGGGTCTTGGTATTTTAAATTCGAATTTTAGGGGTTTTAGTTGTTTCAAATTCCTACCTTCTGTCAATTTACGAATTTTCTAAGTCTAGGTACTTTTAGGGGGTTTTGGTGTTCAGATTTTATCTTCTTTTGATATCTGAAAATTCTTTTCCTGCTCTTAAGATTCGCAGCAACCAGAAGATTCATGATGTCTTTTCCTGCTCACAATTCCTATACAACTTTTCTGGGGTGAAAACTAACTTTTCAATGTTGTTTTGTTGTTGTTCAGAACACTAACAAGTATGGATTTGAGAGGTCAGCTAACTGGAGACCTGGATTCATTGTCTGAACTGCAGATTCTGTAGGTTTTCATAACTTTTTAACCACATTATACATGTAATGCATCTGAAATATGCCCATGTTCAATCGAACAAGTTGATAGGCTTGAAGGTATTTTACTTGTCCTATTGAGATTCTGATTCATTCTCTTTAATTAATGCAGTGATATATCCTTCTATAAAGGGATTACAGGTTCACTTCCAACGACTATCGGAAAACTGTCAAAGCTTACAACCTTGTAATAAACCTTCAGTAGTTCTCTGAGTAAATTCTCATGCATTCACACACAATTCCACTGCTGTTCTCTGCTAACTACACCCAATTTTCTGTTGGGATATTTTACGGGGGAAATGGTTTGACATAATTACAGTTTAGCTTTTGGTCTCTACCTTAAGCACCTTGTATTCATGTAACCACTAACCTTACAATGATTGTTAAATGCGGCATTTGAACATGTTGGTCACATTAATAACTCATGGAATAAATGTGTACATGTTGAATTATTAAAAAAGCTATGGGTTTGATGTTGCACAAAGTAGGAATTAAATGATACACATGAATTACAATATACACACTTCATGAAATCTCTTCTTATCTTTTCTCCATTTTATCTGCAAGAACTCTTGAATTGTTTCAGTTTTGAGTTGAAAATGGATCTAACTCAGAGTTCAGCCTCCAAAAGATGATGGCCATATTTGATTCTTCATTCTTGATCTCTTTTTTTCTTTTCTGGTTGAATTCTTAGTGGTACTCATCTGGAGCATATGAAAAGTTCTGTCAATTTTTATTCCCAAAAATTATCTGATGTTTCCTAGATCTTTCATGTGAAAACTTGTTGACAGGAATTGAACTGTTTGACCTCTTTTTATTAAGTCTTCATTGTTGCCTTCTATGAGTAGGTAATCTACATACACCAACACTGTCACAAATTTTCCATTGCAGCAATTGCCAATTAGGACCTTACAGTTGTCATTTTTTCCACTGGTGCAAATGTTGCCTGGTAGTCTATTCCAAACCTTTGTTTACGCCCTAGAATCACCAATCTAGCTGTGTGCCTTTCTATTGACCCATTAGGAATTTATGATTGTATTGTCTCATAGAGCCACGTGCAGCCTATTGCCCTTTTTCCTTAAGGCAGGTCAGCCAAGGTCCAACTATTGTTGCTTTCCAAGGCCTTCAACTCTTCATTCATGGCCTCAATCCAACATTCATGTTGAATTGCTTCACTGAAACTAGCTGGGTCTTGTACTTGGGTCATATTACTCGGAAATGCTGCAAAATTCTTCCTGTATTTCTGAGTAGAGGTTCTATGAGTAACCTCTGCATTGTGTTAAAATTCAGCAAGCCAACCAGGTGGTCGATGTGATCTGTTGATTGTTCTGAGAATTTGACCAACATGAACTGACTGTCTTTGGTGACTGCATTGTTTCTTCAGTATTGTCAGCATTATATCATCTGAGTCATTTTCTTGGTATATGACTTCAGAATCTAGCACTGGTGCAGGCATATCTATAGGCATAGGTGCCTTACTGTTAACAAATGCATTATGATTTATGAGTACATTGAGCTTAGTTTCAAGTCCATAACTTTTTTATTGGTAATTGTTTTGGACAGCTGTTAGAGTAATCCTGATAAGATAGACAATGTCGAGCATCTACAGCAGATGGAAAACTCCTTGAAGGAATCACTTAACCAGATTCGCTTACACAAGGTATAAATATGTTGCCCCTGAATTTGCTGTCGAGTTACTTTACCTCATCATTTCTGAATCTACTACTTCTGTCTTAGAGCTAATTTTACATTTCTCTAGAGCATGGAGAATAAGGAGGGAGAAGAAGTAGAGAGAGAAAATTAGGGTGGGTTTGAGTTCCAACTTCCAAATTAAGAGATATAGTAGAGAGAACAAAGTCCAAAAGTGGTATGTTAACTTAACAACAATGCATCCCAAACTGGTAAAGTGGTAACCTAACTCTAAGGCAAAGGTAGCATTATAATTGCTTTACATTTTTAATTGTTGGTGGAAGGTGGAGTGAAGTTATGATTGAAGGTATCCTATTCTTAGTATACATGGACACTGTGCTAGAAAATAGTTGCAGAACTCCCTTCTTACTGGTGGTAAAGAGATGATTAGAATGTTAAAAAGGAAAGGACCTAAATATGTTTTAAGATACCGACTTACTGCTAATTTCTTGGATTAGGCATAACAATTCCTATAACCCGACTGCTGATATTCATTAGTAACTAATGCCTGGTATTCACCTAACAGGATAATATCGGAAAACACCAACTTCTGTCTCTAGACTGCAGTAACCAGGTACATATACACGTTAGATGAGAATCACTCTTTTCCTTGCTGGCATACTTTCTTTTAAATTGAATGATTATATAACCAGTGCTCATAATCCAGTTCCAGAATGGGATGCATATGCCATTAATGATGGGTGGTATACAAGAATGTCAGCCATTATCATGGCTTTCGAGTAATGAGAATAAACAAATGTTGTTGTCTGAAGAGCCAAACTTTTTGTCTCACAGGTAAAAACATCCTATTTCCCCAGTGCCTTGATATTATTATTATGCAAAACTGTGTTGTAAAATAAATAACATGATTTATTCTTTTAACAGCAGCAGTATTCTCTTCTGCCTTTTTCTTTCAATAAACTCACGTCTGTGCTAATTTATCGATGTTTATTTAGAGACATGAAGTAGACAAATGGAAATTAAATCATTAAGGGTGTATTTGGTTTAGCATATTTTGGAATTAGTATGTGTTTAAAATTATCCAACCACAGGCTAAAATGACATTTTCGCTCCCAACTTTGAACTTAAGAACCTAATAACTCATTTTAAACTTATTATATGATAAATATGCTTAGTTTTAAGTTTCTAAGACTTATTCTAATCTATTTATGCACATTTAATGCTTGTTTTATCGTTATAGGTCATATTTAGGATAAAATAAGGCATTTTCGCTCCCAACTTTAAAATAAAGAACCTAAGGACTTATTTTAAACTTATTACATGTTTAATATGCTTAGTTTTAAGTTTCTAAGACTTATTCTAACTACTTATACACATTTAAGGCTTGTTTGGTCGTTATAGGACATATTTAGGCTAAAATGACATTTTCGCTCCCAACTATGAACCAAAGAACCTAAGGACTCATTTTAAACTTACTAAATGTTTTATATGCTTATTTTTAACTTTCTAGGACTCATTCCAATCCATTTATGCACATTTAGGGCTCATTGTGTCGTTATAGGTCATATTTAGGCTAAAATGACATTTTCGCTCTCAACTTTGAACTTAAGAACCTAATGACTCATTTTAAACTTATTATATGATAAATATGCTTATTTTTAAGTTTCTAAGACTTATTCTAATCTATTTATGCACATTTAATGTTTGTTTTATCGTTATAGGTCATATTTAGGCTAAAATGAGGCATTTGCTCCTAACTTTGAACTAAAGAACCTAAGGACTCATTTTAAACTTATTACATGATTAATATGCTTTGTTTTAAGTTTCTAAGACTTATTCTAACTACTTATACACATTTAAGGCTTGTTTGGTCGTTATAGGACATATTTAGGCTAAAATGATATTTTCGCTCCAAACTATGAACTAAAGAACCTAAGGACTCATTTTAAACTTACTAAATGTTTTATATGCTTAGTTTTGACTTTCTAGAACTAATTCCAATCCATTTATGCATATTTAAGGCTCATTGTGTCGTTATAGGTCATATTTAGGCTAAAGTGCCATTTTCGCTCCCAACTTTGAACTTAAGAACCTAATGACTCATTTTAAACTTATTATATGATTAATATGCTTAGTTTTAAGTTTCTAAGACTTATTCTAATCTATTTATGCACATTTAATGCTTGTTTGATAGTTATAGGTCATATTTAGGCTAAAATGAGGCATTAGGTTCTTGAACTAAAGAACCTAAGGACTCATTTTAGACTATTAGGACATTGTCATTAGTTTCTTGAATGTTAAAATGTGATATTTAATTTGTATTTAATCTAATGTTTAATTTAAATTTCTGTTTTTGTAAAGGTCTACACTCCGAGGATTGCGCCTTATGCGAGGAATTTGATGTGGTTCGTGAGCAATGGGCTAAGTTTTTTACCAGCAAGTATTTATTATTGGCTTTAGCGCGCTTGATCGAGTTGGTTTAGTTGTTATAGAATAAATTTTATATTAAAATGTATGTTTATGTTGAAATTGGAACATATGTTTAAATGTAATATGTGCACTTTGGTTTTGGGATATATAGTATACAAAACTCCAGTTGTTGTTTTTATATTTGTTATACAGGTTGCGTTATTCTATTATTGTTTTGACAGGTTTCTATATTTGGTGCAAGACACTCTAGGTATCCCTAAACAAAATTAGAATTTTCCCGCCAAAAGTGCTTTGTTGCAGCGTACATATATATTGTACGCTGCAACAAGGGAAAAAAATTTCGCAAAATTCCAGACTTGTTGCAGCGTACAAATAAATGTACGCTGCAAAAAGTTGAGTCTTTTGCAGCGTACATATATATGTACGCTGCAACAAGTCCAAAATTTTGCCAATTTTTTGGCACTTGTTGCAGCGTACATACATATGTACGCTGCAAAAAACCCCTTTTAGCAGCGAACATTGTACGCTGCAACAAGTTCAGACTTGTTGCAGGCCCCCCAGTTGCAGCATACGATGTACGCTGCAACAGGGGTCTAAAAGCCCGCTGCAATAAGGGTTTTTTCTACTAGTGGGAGTATGACTATTGCAAAATATTACAGTAAATTTATAACACTATCGAGGTTTGCACCTGAGGTTGTAGCCACGGAGGAACTAAAAGCTCAAAGGTTTGAGCAAGGGTTGACTGATGAGATTCAACTGGGATTAGGTGGGGAAACGTACTTTTACATCCTTAGACATTGTGCATGGGAAAATTGCTCATATTTATGGTTTGCAGTCTAGAAGGGACAAGAAAAATATTGTTGTTGGGGAGAAAAGAAAAGATCGAGTTTAATGCTGGGGAAATCAAGGGAATTTCAAGAGGAATAAGAATGAAAATGGGAATGGGAATGGATATGGAAACTTTCAAGGAAGGAACAAACAGGGGCACAACAATAGGAACCAATCTTAGAGAGTGTATCACGGTAAGATGTGCAATAACAACCATTCTGGTAGGAATTGTAAGGGAGAATTAATGAACTGTAACTATTGTCAGAAAAAGGGGCATAGGAAGTATGAGTGCTTTACTAAGCAGAAAAAGGAACAAAATGGTAATGAGAGTGGTAACCAGGTGAAGTCGGGATTTAACCAGTCCAGAAATTAGAGTTCGAAGCCTATAGGTTCGCAAGACAGCCAAGGAAACCTCCATAAGTCTGCTAATTAGAATAACAACCATAACAAATCCCCGGGTAAACTGTCTGTGATAAGTCGAAATGAAGCTGAACGACCTGTTGACTTAGTTTCTGTTACTTTACTATTAACTCCGTGCTAGTTAGGAAGTTATTTGATTCAGGGAAAGCTTATTCTTTTGTTTCGTCATCTGTTGTTAAGAGTCTGAATTTAGTAGATTTTGAGGTGATTGATTTACCTGTTAGTGTACCTACTGGTGTAACCATAAGGTGTACCAAGTTGTTAGAGAACTTTCCTTGGAAGATAAAAGATTGTGTTTTCCTTCTGATTTGATAGAGTTTAATCTGGGAAACCTAGATGCAATTCTGGGGATGGGCTGGCTAAGTTTGTACAAGGCTAAGATAGACTATGAAAATTCAGGGAGTGATTTTAAGGAACCTTATTAGGAAGTTGACCTCATATAGACGTTTTGAAAAGTCCAAGGACCTTAGGATTATCTCTGCAATGCAAGTGAGAAATCGATTAAGAAGAAGTGTGAGCTATTTCTCGGTAGTGTGCTAGTTGTTAGTAAAGAAGTTTGATGTGTTTCCGAGTATGTTGCCATTGTGAGTGGATTCATTGATGTGTTTCCGAGTGAAGTTGCAAGTATGTTACCTGTTAGAGCCTTTGAGTTCACTATAGAATTAAATCCTGAAACGACACCCATATCTAAAGCACCATATAGAATGACACCTCCTGAAATGAGCGAATTGAAGACACAGTTGCAATAGTTGTTCGATAAGGGTTATTTAAGGCCTAGTGCATCACCGTGGGGAGCTCATGTGTTGTTTGTTAAGGAGAAAGATAAGAGTATGGAATTATGCATCGATTTTAGGAGCTAAACACCATCAAGAACAAGTATCCTTTGCCTAGGATAGATGACATAGTGGATCAATTGAATTGGGCGAGTGTGTTCTCGAAGACTGATTTGTGTTTGAAGTACCACCAATTGAGAATAGCTGATAAGGGACTAAGACCTCATTAGGATTCGTTATTGTCATTATGGGTATAGAGTAATGTCTTTTGGGTTAACCAATGCACCTGCCATAATTATGGATTTGATGAATAAGATTTTCCACGAATTCTGAATTAAGTTCGTTCTTATGTTATTGATGATATCCTGATTTATCCAAGGAATGAGAAAGAGCATGATAAACACTTGAGGATTATTTTGGAGACGCTTAGAAATAATCTATTTTTATTAAATGAAGTATACAAATCTTGAAGACATGTGTGTATAAGTGACACCGACGGAAAAGTGAAGACTAAATTGATTGAAAACTACGTTACTTAAGGGAATAAAATTAAGAGAAGATTCGAGTGGTCCAGGATCGTTAGAAATCATTTGTTGTCTTGAAAAGATGGGAAGTATATGAATCGGTGAAAGAGCTAAGAGTTAATCCCAAGAGTTATACATCCATGAAAGGCGTGATGAGGTTCGGTAAAAAGAAAAGTGAGCAGAAAGCGTTTCTGTAGGTCCTACTAAGATTCAAGCTGTGAGTGAGTGACCTACTCCAAAGAACGGTCTGACATCTGAAGTTATCTAGGCCTAGATGACCATTATAGGAGGTTGTGAAAGACTTTTGGAAGAAAGAAAAACCAATGACCAACTTGTTGAAAAAGGAATCGAAATTTAAGTGGAGTGAGAAATGAGAGGAAGCTTTCCAGATTTTAAAGGAGCATTTGACCTCCACACTCGTTGTCGCGTCAGTTGAAACCTTACGAGGATAATTAACCTACTCATGACCTAAAGCTAGCTGTTATTGTGTTATCTGCGAATATTTGGAGACATTACCTTTATAGGGCAACATGTAAGATCCTTACCAAGAACAAAGTCTGAAATTTTGGCAATAAGGTCAAGTTGAATCTTGGGGACAACATTGAAAATGAGTATTGCCTTTCACCCTGCGACTGATGGATAGACTGAGAGGACTAACTAAACCATGGAAGATATGTTGAGAGCATGTACTAGTGACTTTAATGGACAGTTGGGAACACCATATGGATTTGATTGAATTATCGTGCAACAATAGCTACCAAGCGAGCATTAAGATGGCACCTCTTGAGGCATTGTATGGAAATAAGTGTAGACATCCCACTTATTGGAATGACTTCCGTGAAAATGTTGTATTGGGGACAAAATTCGTTGAAGTGGAAGTATCCAAAGTTATTCCCTGAGATGAGTTACGAGGGCGTAACTCGTTTTCTTTAAGGGGGTAGAATGCGATAGAAATTCACGCTTTTTACCTATTTTTATAGCAATTTTATGCATTTTATGCTCATTTTTAGCAACTTATACATGTTGGTGCAAAGTAAATAGATTCTCCGCATAAGAAAAAGATGTTCATGAGTAACACAAGCAGCTTTGACTTGGCAAAATAGTCACATAGGTGGCACAAGTACTTCTCTAGTAAGAATAAGTTAAAAGCTTTTGGGGAAAATGTGGGAAATTTCGTGTCAAGTTTCGGGACGAAACTTCTTTTAAAAGGGGTAGATTGTAATCCCCCGTAAATTTATAAATTTTATTAATATATTTTAACGTATATTATTTATATTTAAATAGAATTTATGAATTTTAGTAATAAATATATAACTAACGTATATTTATTTTATTTTAATTACGTTCTAAATATTTAACGATTTATGAAATCAAAATAGTTTTCAATTTTATTTTGAAAAGAATTCCAATTCAGAAAACAATCCGAATCGGTTTTTGATTCATACACTCAAACCCAAATCCTAATCCTAACCCAATTGGGTAAAGCCCATACCAATAAAACCCAAAACAAATACCCCTCCCCTTTTCCGAATCACGTGAAACTAAAGAAAAAAAAAGAGAAACCTAAGCTTTCCTGTTTCACGTAACTCACCCTCACACTGCAGTTTCTCTCCTCCCTCCTTGTTGCTGCCGCCACGCCGCCGGACCAGCCACCGACGACCTCCGTCGTCCTTCTCCACCTTGCAGGTAACTTCTTCTTCTTCTTCTTCCTTTCTCTTTTGTCCCTCTTCTCTTTTCATCTTTCCCTAACCGTTAATCCTCCCTTTGTTTCGGTTTCGCACGAGCCAACACCACCACCGTTCGCCGCCGCCGCATCGCCATTCACTCAGCTACGGTCAGCCACGCAACTGGTAACTCCTGCCCTTCCTCTCCTCTTTTCCTTTCTCTGTTATCTTCGTTCTCCCCTTCGTTTTCCCCCCCTCCTTACTCGTGTGTGTTTGCAGTCAGCCACCACCGCGAACATCCACCTTGCTCGCAGCCGCCCTTGCGACCACCTGCCGCCGTGACTCAGTCTGTCGGCCGCTCAAACCCACCTCTTTCTTGGTTATTTCTTGAACTCTAAGCAATTGAATTAAGTATTTTAATTTAAATGTTATTAATTTAAGTTATAATTAAATTAAATTGAATTTATGATTTTATGATTTAATTAGAATTTCAGAATTTATATGATGTTTAAATAATATATTTAATTTTCAGATTATATAATTACATTGAAATATTGATTTTGATTATGTAAAGTATGAATTTTAAGGTTGTAATGGAATTGAATCATGGTGGGATGATTGTGTATTATTAAAATTTTTGTTGGGATGTTCTAAGCATGTTACTTTGGTGTTGGTGAAGTTTTTAAACGAGTTTATATTGCTGAAAATTAAAGTATGATGCTTGCAAAGAGTTTTCAACGAATTTGAATCACTAATTCAATAATTGTTGTGCTAGGAAATCAAATATTCAAGTTTTAATATTGGGAAAGTTTTAAATATGTTTAGGATGTATTTAGAATGCTTTATTATAGTCGTGAATAATTAGGAATTGATTGGGATTATTTGTTGGTTATTTTAGGCGGAGAATTATCTTTAGGCGACTTTTGAAAGTGTTAAAGTGGCCTATTAGTTTGTTTATACAAGGTACGTACATACCTGTGTGCTTGGAATGTGTGTTATTTGTTGAAACCATGTTGAAATTGTTGATGAACTTGGTTATGTTGAAATTACATGTTTAATATTGTTGGATGGACATGTTGAACATATATTTCGTTATGAGAATTATAGCATGTTAGTATGGATGATTGATGCAAACATGTTGGTTGGGAACACTATATTATTTTATATATATTGATTCAGATCGATTGATCGTTGTTCCCTTTTAGCTTTTCACTACTTTATGAGGGCCGAGGACCTTGTTTAGTAAGTTGAAACCTTATACCCATATAGAGGGGTTGATCAGTATCAAAGGAAAGGTTGGATTTAATTGGAATGAGTCTTGTTTGATACCTTTGTGATCACTTACTTAATTCCAAGATAAAAACAGTTGTGAATAAATGTGGATTGTATGCCTTATGTGATTGTTGAGTCATAACAGGGTTTCAATTTGTAAATCATGTAAAGTGAAACTGAGTAGCAATAGCTTTAGACTGTGCACGTCTAAAGTGACGGACAAACAGGAGTTGGGGTTCATGGTGGTAGCCCATGGCCTTTATCTCGGACCGGATTGATCACCGTGTCCTATTTTTATTCAAATGTTCCTCGATATCGCAGGTCTCTGAGGTTACGGAGTCGCGCCCGTACCTCGTCTTCCTTAGTGAAGACTGCCGGACGGACAACTCGGTCCATTGTCTATTTCAACTAAAATAATTTTATTGCTAAAAGTCTAGCCTAGTCTAGTCTGGTCAAGTATGGTCGTCAAACTATCATGTTTTGTCTGCCCTTGTTTATGTTTATTAGTATCATGTTAGGATTATTATTGTTTTAGTATGTAGTACTCAGCTTTGCTGATTACGTGCTTTGTTTGTGTGTGTTGATCATGGCTATGCCTTATTGATCCTGTGATGACCCATCTTTGGTGAGCAGTCTCTAAGGATCAATAAGCGTTGCCCATCTACAGGTTTGAAGATGATGCATCATTAGGATCGGGATTAGAGAGCTTGTAGCTATATTTGTTTTATTAAGTGATTTGGTTTGTTAACTTGGATTTGAAATTTGTCGTACTATTCGTATTTCCTTATTTCCGTTAATTGGTTTTGGACTCAATATGTAATCGATTATTTATGAACCTAAAAGTTAGTTTTATGTTTTCCGCTGCAAAATTCTGAATAAGCCGTTACGTTTTCACACGGACGATAATACTTTGATAATTCTCTATAGTTATAATTATAAAAGGGTTATTTTAGAAAAAGGGAATTGTCGGGGTGTTACACTGTGGACCAACCTTTGGTCGAGGAACCTGCTATGCCCTCGCATCTGAAGCCATTGACTCCAACGGGAGTGACTGTCGAGGACATCACTCACGAGGTGGAGAATCTTGAGGCTGATCCCCCTTTGGGCTCTTTCGAGGTCCCTATCCTCGAGGGCGATGCCGCTGCAGATGGTTTGGGGGAAGATCCACAAACTCCTGCGAAGGTGGTGGTGGACCTTACCTCCTCAGAAACTGCGGAGGGTGAGTCTTCGGCTGCGAAGGATGCTGAGCTTGCGGTTCCCGAAGGTGGTGAATACGGCATGAGGCTAAGGGTGAAGAGGAAGTTCCGTGAGACATTGGGCTCTACTTCCACCAATGTGTTGGAGAGGCTGGTTCATGGTGACCCTTGCTCTGATGTCCCGGTAAAGAGGATACCTGCCGAAGTTCGGGAGATCATGGCTCGGTACGCTCGCCCTTCTGTTACGGGTGAAGATCCTTCTGCTCATGCGGGCTCCATGGTTGGTCCCGAAGCTACTCGCGAGAACATGATGCGCGTTGTTCCTCAGTTCCTGGTGAATCGGCGAGTCATCCGACAAATATGGCTCAGTATCATCAAAATGAGGTTCGTGTTTGATTCCACTCCTTTGCTGTTTTTTTATCTACTGATTCTTCGTCGTGAGCTAACATTGTTGACTCTCGCTATCCTTCCCAGGTTAACTTCTGGAGCTCACTTGCTGCCGAGTGTTAGTACTATGACGAGAGGCGGCTCCGGAAGTTTGAGGAGCTGTATGCTCGGGATGTCCCCAATCTCGACCAGAAGGCGAGTTTCCTTATTTTCGAGCTTGCGAAGGCGAGGCAGGTTGTTGCTGAGTTCACCAAGGAGGGGAAATCGGCTCTGGAGCTGATTGGTAAGGAGGTTGGGGCCCTGAATGTCAAGGTGGTGGATGACTCCATCAAGTATGACACTTGGGTGAAGGAGAGAGCTGAAGAGAAGGCCGCTTTCGAGGCTACGCTGAGGGATAGAGACTCCACTATCCTTAGCCTTCGGGAGGGTGCCCAGAAAGTTCAAGCGGCCCTTGAGAGGATTCCTGTGCTGGAGCTTGATGTTGATGAGCTCAAGGCCGAAGCTCGCAAGCTCGAGCGGGAGAAGGCTCGGATGTACACTGCTGAGTAGTGTGAAAACCAGTACAGGGAGGGGATCCTCGGTGCTCGTCGCATGTTCGCTAAAAACATGCCTGATTTCAAATGGGCTGAGCATGTGCCCAAGTGGCTCGAGGCCGAGGATAATATGTTGGAATGCAAAGCTGACAGAGATGACGCTGCTAAGGAGCGCGAAGAAGCTGCCAAGGAGCATCAAGCTTGGAAGGTTGCCTCGGAAGGCGATACTACTGTGGGCACTTCTTCAAGAGCTAATCCGCAGGGACTTGCTGGTGATGTCCCTTAGGAATTCGGGCAGTCGTCTTCTTCAGAGTCGGTCGGTTCCAGTTGAGGACCTCCGAACTTGTGCTTGACTTTTCTCCCCTTTTGCCTCGCCGCTGCGTAGTACTTTAATAATTTCTTTTTTCTTTCCTTGTACTTTGGTAGGCCGAAATCATCTATTGATGGCTGCCGATCTTAGCTTTAGGGTTATTTTGCTTTCAATTTTTGAGGATTTCTCGGGCTGTGCCGAGTTTAGTTGATGTAATCGCACTTTGTTCCCCCAAATATTGAATGTAAAATGACCTTGCTTTTCTATTTGATCGTTTTGCCTTTGTTTAATTTCTTGAAGTTTCAGAGCTTTCGGCTTTACTGAGCTTTCTTGACTCCGAAAGTTTGTTTATCCAAGTTCGGGAACTTGTCTTCGTTTCGAGTTTGAGTTCTCCAGATCCATAGATCTTCTAAGGGACTCATTTCATTTTTGAGTTCTTTAAATCCGTAGATCTGCTAAGAGACTCATTTTGGTTGAGTTCTTTAAATTCGCGGATCTGCTAAGAGGCTCATTTTATTTTCGAGCTCTTCAGATCCGTAGATCTTCTAAGAGACTCATTTCATTTTTGAGTTCTTTAAATCCGTAGATCTGCTAAGAGACTCATTTTGGTTGAGTTCTTTAAATCCGCGGATCTGCTAAGAGGCTCATTTTATTTTCGAGCTCTTCAGATCCGTCGATCTGCTAAGAGGCTCGAATTGTTCTTCCGGTTTCTTGTGGTTCGGAAACCTGGGCAAGAAACCGCTAGTCTAACTCTTAGTTATGACTACGGCGATCTGTTGATCTGAGCCGAAGTCTTTATAACTTGATTCGAGCGACTATTGTTGCGAACAGAGTTTTTCGAGGTATCGCAAATCCGGGGATTTTGGACGATACCTCAGGGCGTTGGTTATTTGAGTTAACTATTTCTAAATGGTTAACTCATATTGATTTTTAGCTTCGGGTTGATCAGATCCTAGGTTGCATGCATATAAATAGAAGGACAATGAAGTAAATAGAGAGATAAGTTTAATGAAACACACGGTGCCAAGGGCTTTCCTCTTCTCATTAAAAAACTTACTTGGATTATAGAGAGAGTAAGATCATACAAAATATTTCTTGAGAACATCGGCGTTCCAATGATTCTTCAAGATTGTTCCATCTAACTGTTTAAGCATAAAAGTGTCAACCCTCTTTTCAGAATGGATGATGTATGGTCCTTCCCAGGTTGCTGAGAGTTTCTCATGGATCCTTCCTTTCTGGACCGCGGCGGAGTTTCTGAGTACTAGATCGCCAACCTTCAGAGGTCTGGCGTTGAATCTTCGGTTGTAATGCTTGCTGACCCTTTGTAAGTAGGCAGCGTTAAGAGTTCGAGCGTCGTTCCGAGCTTCATCTAGTAGGTCGAGAGCTTCGGACAGGAGTTGGTCATTGCTTTCTCCGTGGACTCCATCATACTTGTTGTATGTCTGGATCCTCAAGCTTTCTGTTCCGATCTCTACAGGGATGACAGCTTCGGAACCGTATACCAGGTGGAAGGGTGTTTGTCCAGTGGCTTCCTTCTCGATGGTCCGAAGGGACCATAAGGTTCCAGGAAGCTCCTCTAGCCACTTGCTCTTCTCGTCCTCAACTCTCTTCTTGAGTGCGTTGAGGATAAGTTTGTTTGCGGCCTCGGCTGTTAGGTTATGATACATATGACAAAACATAAATCATGTGGAAAACCTTAATGCCAGGAAACATATTATTTACACATAATCAGTTAGCATAATTTAGATGCATACACTTTGTAGCGTGCCCTCCCTAGCTGCGCCCGAACCGAACAAGAACAAGTCTTTAGGACTCCAAGTGTCGTCCCTCCGTAGATAGTCCACAACACGTCCGGATCCGCCTTAAGATTGACCAACTAGAATCGCCCTTAAGGTACTATAATTTTCGGCTAATTATGGGCAAGAATGTGACTGATTTTTCTGCTCAAAAGTCACTATTTTATTTTATGAATACTTGTTGAAAAACTCGTATATAAATTTATGACCCTAGGCATATATTTATAGAACCTTGGAAAGGATTTCGAATCCGGTTAGAATACTAATTAATTAATTAGAATCCTTTTAGAACTCTAAATAATTAATTTAATCTTTAAGGATTAGGATTTAATCTATGCACGAATTCCGATAGCTTTAGGATTCGTATAGCACACACACACGTAGCGCACGAGCACCACACGCCCATGCGCAAGCCTCGCGACCAACGCTGAGCGCACAGCGCTGAGGCCCACTGCTCGCAGCCCATCGCTGAGCGCGCGCGCCAAGCCTTGGCTGGGCCTGGCCTTGCGCTGGGCCTGGTCGAGGCCTTGGCGTGTTTTTGGATGCGTGTGGCTTGCTGGGCGACGGCCTGGCTTCGTGCTGGGCCTTCGTCTAGCAAGCCTCGTCCGCTGCTAATTTGTACGATATGCTTTCCGATTAAATTCCCGTTTCCGGAATTCATTTCCGACACGAACAATATTTAACATTTCCGATTCCGGAATTAATTTCCGTTTCGAACAAATATTTAATATTTCCGTTTCCGGAGTTATTTTCTGATTCCGATAATATTTCCGATTCTGACAATATTTCCGTTTCCGGCAATATTTCCGATTTCGGTAATATTTCCATTTCCGATAATATTTTCCGACACGTACCATGTTTCCGTTTCCGGCAACATCTACGACTTGGATAATATTTATATTTCCGATACGATATATATTTCCGTTTCCGGCAATATCATCGTTTCCGGAGTATTCATTTCTTGCCTTTGACGATCTCAGCTCCCACTGAAACCAAGATCCGCCGATTCCGAATATCCATAGATGGAGTATTTAATACCATTAAATACTTGATCCGTTTACGTACTATTTGTGTGACCCTACGGGTTCAGTCAAGAGTTAGTTGTGGATTAATATCATTAATTCCACTTCAACTGAAGCGGCCTCTAGCTAGGCATTCAGCTCACTTGATCTCACTGAATTATTAACTTGTTAATTAATACTAAACCGCATTTATTAGACTTATCATTAAATGCATACTTGGACCAAGGGCATTATTTCCTTCAGTCTCCCACTTGTCCTTAGGGACAAGTGTGAATTTCCTAATTCCTTTGTCGCTCGATGCTTGCTCTTGAACATAAGGTAAGAGTTGTCATCCTTATTATGTCCAGAGGTGTTTCTCGGTTTCAGAGTTCAACTGATCAAATAAAACAGATAATCATAGCCTATGATTCATCTGAGCACGGCCATGCATTTTACAGTTTCTAGCTCTCCGAGTGGCCTTGTACAACTTTCAGCATCTCATCCCGATTTATGGGAGGACAATCCCAATCTTGCGATCTTGAGATTAGACTTCGTTTAATAGGTGATTACCTGAGCGTTGCCTTTATAGCCTCCTTTTACGGTGCGACGGTTGACAACGTCAAAGTAAGCAGTTCTCAAACAAGTAATCTCAAATCACTCAGGTATATATTGAGGATTAGTGTCTAATAATTTTAATGAAATTTACTTATGACAGATTTTCATCTCTTACAGTAAAGTTTCATAGGTCTGTCCGATACTAGTCTTCCCAAAGTAAGTATCTATGCAAATGATTACGACATTGCCATGTCTACATAGTTCAAGAAACAGAACTACTAGTCATCTTGCGTTCTAGTCGTCTAATGTTTTCTATGCGTCCATCTTTATAGAAAACTCCGACCAGGGACCATTTTCAACTTTTGACATTCAAGTTCACTTGATAGACATTTCTTAGTCACAGGACTGGTCCTGACAGTCTATCTTGAATATATCGTCAAATTGAAGGGACTCATCATTTAATACTAAACCAAGATTAAATGGAATATGAAAATACATTTCATATATGATAAATGTTCAACCCCAATGTTTTACAACCATGGGCCTCGAACCCATCTTTAAAACAACTAGTGGAATTCAAAACTATGCTTTGATTTCCAGTGCCACAATGTGAGTGTTGTTTCTCACTTGTTGCATAGGTTTAGTTATCATGCTTTGCCAATCTTAATATCCTTTTCATCGAATGTTCTTCGAGATATGATGATAAGATCTTTTGATTTTGTTTATTATGTGATCTAGTCTTTCTTACTTCGATAGTGGTTCTACGCATTTTGCAATGAAGAACCATCAAGTTAGCAGACATGTGATCCACCCAAGTTCAGTGAAGAACTCTTTAACTTAAACAACCCTGTTTCATTGCTTCTTAGGCAATAATTACTTTTACTTCAACTGTTTAGGTTGCTAGTGATGCTTTGTTTGGATTTACTTATCCAAGCAGTTCACATATATGTGGAAGACTTTCCATTTGTATTTTAGAACATAGAAATTAATATTTAATTTCCCACGCAACAACTCATGGTCTTTGATCCATGTTGCCATTTCAAAACACGATGCATATAGCTCGTTCTTGCCAATGGTTAACTCCAAAGGAATCTTGCTTGATCCTTTGCCAGTGTTTATGCGTGTAGCATCAATATTTAGCATATCTTTATTTCCTTGAATCAAGAACTATTCTTATGTACTTTTTCAAGTACCATAAGTTTTCCTTGATCTCAATCTAGTTGATCTTTAGTTAGATCAATAGAGATTGGTATATGTTCGTCATGCCTAAAGTCATACGATACATTTTTGGCGATCCTCATATTATATCATACATGATAAATTCTTTTGCAGAATAATTCCCAATTGAATTCTATTCATGTAACTTTAGCTCATCTAGTTTCAGTAGATACTAAATCCAGCTAAATGCTTTGACATATAATATAGGTTAAGAATCTTACTTAGATCCTTTGATGTTTAACTTAGTAAATGCTTATACATAGTTCAAACATCTTTTACTTAGATTTATTCATATGGGTCGAATATCTCCAATGGAGTCTTTCGTGTTTGATTTAGTAAATGCCATTACTTAATCCAGAACAATATTATAAGATCTTTGTGAATGGATCTTAATACCCAGTATGCACTAAGTTTCGCCTTGGTCCGTCATTGATGAATAATTTTCAAATCTAAGTCATTAGCATTTGAATGTTATTTCACAATAGAGAGATATGTGTGCGATACACATAGGACCACTTAAGTTTTACGTACTCCCACTAAACTTCTTATATATCTATAAGAATCATGTACATTTTATGAAACCAAAATACTTATTAGCTTCACTAAAATACAATTCCAATTCCCAATTGCTTGCTTAAATCTGTACTTAGATTTCATAAGCTAGTTTTCCTTTTCAAGCACTTATTTGGATCCACAAATCCTATGACATACCATGTACATAGTTTATTCCAACATTTGATTGAGGAATACGTTTTGTCATCCAATTGCCATATGTACCAATATGCAATCATTGCTTGATTTATAGACTTGAGCATTATGATTATGCATGAGGTTTCAACATAATCCATGCCGTGAATTTGCTTGTAACCTTTAGCAACTAATCTAGCTTTGTGTGTGAACACAATTCCATGTTTGATGGTTTTTATCCTTAAAACCAATTTGCAACCAATAGGTGTTAACCTATTCTTGCAAATCAACAAAATTTTCAATTTTGTCATCAAAACATTGGTTATGTTTTATGGCTTTTAACCATCTAAAACATTTGAGTCTATATATGGCCTCTAAGCATTTCAGGGAATCTGGGTTTCGTCATAGCTTTCTTACAAGTCACAAACTCATTAATCTACGTGATAATAGTTTGACTGCAAGTTGTAGCTAGGTTTCTTCACTATCTAATAGAAGAATCTCATAGTTTCATTGACCTGAACTCTATGTTTCTTCACTATCTAATAGAAGAATATCATAGTTTCAGTAACTTGAACTCTATGCCTACTTGGGTATAGAACATCAAACAAATAGAATATCAACAGACACTTTGAAAGTCCTTTGAATATTCTGTTCTCCTTGAAGCACTTGTAAAGTCTTCTAAGAGATGTCTATTTTTTAAAGCCACTTCTAAAGTCCTTAAAGAATACGTGTTCGGATTTTCTAAAGAACTTCGAAAAGCTTCCGGAATGTCCGTCTATGTTTGTTGTTCGCCTCGAAGACTTTCGAGGTCTATTTTCTCCCACTTGTCATTTTGGAAACGAATCTCCAAAAGGACATTATTTCGAGCAAACAAACATTATGTTCTCAAAAATTCGTGGTAGAAACAATACCCTTGTGTCTCATTTGAATAAATCACAATGAAACGTATATCTATACTTGGGCCTTAGTTTGTTAAATAACAAACACTAAGCTCCCACTGAGTTTAGGAACTCTTTAGATATATTATGAAAAGATATTCTGAAATTACTTTTCAATAGCTTTGACGAATTTTGGTTTAGTTTGGTGGTAGTTGAGCATTTTGTTTTAGAAATTATAGGAAAAGTCTTTATGATCCATCATTGATCGAATCAAGTACTAATTGACTTCGATCATTCCAACTTAGATATGCCATATCTTATGGAGCTAGATTGTGAATTTACTACACACAATCATTGATGATCATTCTTGAATTAAGTAATCATCAATATGATCTAACCTAGATCTTTATGATTTCTTGCCAAATGGGATTTATACTTCTGAATCTTTGAACTAGCCAAACATATTCAAACTTATATCACATTTGAGTAAATAAACCTATATTCACTCAAGTCCATGTGAAATAATAAAGTCATAAAATCTTTCTTTAGCTTTGAATTCTATTGTCTAGGCGTTCTAACAATAGTTCATATCCTTTGTTACTTTCAACAAGTAAGACTAGCTCGTCTTAAATGATCTAGAAATCAATCAACTTTCAAAAGTCCATCATGATAGAGCTTTTAAATGTTAACTTGTTGATATGGTCTAAGTAACAATGCTAAAGGTTTGTGGAACTCAAATCAAGAGGTTGATTTGAACCTAGTAAAGTTCTATTGTTAAAGAGTTGTTTGTTTTAATCAAGCATATTGACTCAACCCGTAAATGACCATTTCATTCAAATAACAAACAAAAATTGTTTTTGTCTTTCTTGAATGTGAGTCTTTCTGTGTTTGGAAACAGAAATTTAGGTATGCTGATTATGGAACAAAATAGCCATTAAGTTCCAGCCTTGAAAGGACTTAAAACAAACTAGATGACCCTACAACTAATGTAGCGTTGCCATGCTTCATTTCCCACTTGTAGGCCATTAGTGTAGCCTAGCTTCCATTGTTTGAGTTATTACCGAAGTAAGAACCTCAAGCGGTATATGATACCAAGGAAGTTTTTATTGCCAGGTTACTTTTCTTTAAACATAAACTTACAGGTAGAAACGGAATCGTAAATTCCTTTCATTTGTTCCTTGTTTTCCTATTTCTTGTACCCTTTCTTATAACCTTAAGAATTGAATTCTCCGGTGTTGACTTTTATACTTTGTTTAGACATGTCCAATGTTACTCTAACAAAGTTCTTACCATTTTAATTTATGTTGAATATTATGTTTCAACTAGATGATCTTACCAGAAGCTTCTAAAGTTCTCTAAGCATCGATCTATTCGAATGTCTAGGGACTAGACTCATTCGAGAATTAAATGGACAAAGATATTAGGTTGTTAACCATTGGTAAAGCTAACGTTTAAACTCAATGCTTTTTGATCTCAAAACTATATTGTATTTTGAATTCACAAGCACCAATCGGTTTGCCATTCGACTTCGATAATCGAAAACAACCATAAAAGTCGCTAAAAGAAACGTACATTTAAATTGCTCATTTTCTCTCATTTCCGTGAATCGTTCTTGGATTCACAACCAATCGAGGAAATTAACTGTTACCTTTCTAAAAGGATTTATTGCAGTATAAGATATTTAATTACAAATAATAATTAAAACATACATTGAAGCATGCAAAGTCTAAACATTTATCATGAATAATAACTTGAAAATTAAAGCAATCATGCAATTCAAACAAGTTATTAGCATTTTATTCGATTTTATTGTTCCGGCAGGTGTGAATAAAATGATTCCAAGACCCTAAAAACCATTGAAGAATTAAGCACATTATGTATTTAGACTCAATTCTAAAATCTTTTAGGTAAGCAAAAGCCTTTTTCTAATAGTCTAGAAACTACTCTTGGTTGATAGGTATGTCTAAGAACTTATTAGGTAAACCTATCGAATTTGCCACGACATAAAAGGACTCCTTACTTATATCGTTGAGTTTCACCAAAACTAACATGTACTCACAATTATTTGTGTACCTTACCCCTTTAGGATCAATAAGTAACACCTCGCTGAGCGTAAAACTATTACTAGATTGATGTAAAGGTTATCCAAGTAAGTGTTATTTTGGCATGGCACCTTTTAACTCAATTTTTGAAGTTTGGAACTTAAGGCTCTTACTATGTTGGTTAGATTTTAAGTGCACTAAAATCCTTAATCATGCAACATAATCAAGCCATAATCTCATGCATATTTAAGACATATTTAAAAGCAATAAATAACTTAAAGCATGCATAAGATAAACGTGATCTAGTATGGCCCGACTTCATCTTGAAGCTTCAACTTCAAAGTCCGTCTTGAAAATGGTTGGGAACTTCGTCTTGAATTTCACCGTGGGAGGCTCCATTTTCTTCAAACAGGATCAGCTATAATTAAACTAATTACAACTATTTGATGGTACGCAGACCATATTTGAATTGAAAAACAAATTTGGTGCATTAGACCAATTACATTCAAATTAATGGTACGCAGACCATATTTTCTATCCTATTTGGGCCATACTAGTCACTTCATAACCTGCAAAACAGTACATATACAATATATACCATTCACCCATTCATTATCATGAATGGCCCACATAGTTGGTTAGTGTAAACAGTGGCGGACCTTGAACGGTTTTACGAGGGGGGCCGGTAGAAAAAAATTAAGCAATATAAAATGTAATTATACAATTATACACAAATTTTGGGGGGGGGGGGGGCGTAACTAAAAATACACTACAAAATTTTCCGGCCGGGGGGGCCAGGCCCACCCCAGCCACAACAAAGATCCGCCCCTGAGTGTAAAAACACATTGTATGCATCATATAAATATTTGCAGCAATTAATCAAGGGCACAAATAATCTACCAATTATTCAGTCCTTATTAATTCTAATCAAGTTGTTTAACCTTAAAGGATTTGTAGACCTAATCAAGAGTTTATGACTAAAATTGCTCCCACTTAAACCAATAACTTTATATGCTTTACTAATTTTAAACATAAAAATGTATTTCTAGTCTAACCGGAAACATACAAATTTAATTAAAATTTAAAGCTCATATAAATTTATAATTGAATCCATTTATTTAATTTATTTTTCAGTTGAATTAAATGAATTTAAATTAATTCAAGGTTTAATTTTAGTAAAATAATTAGTATAAATAAAAATTTATAATAATTATAATATTCAAAATTAAATCCGAGAAAACAATTTAAATTATTAATTTTAAAATTTATTAAAATTATTTCCGAACTGAAAATTCCAAATTAAAATTAAGACGAACCAATCGGGTCAAGACAAGGCCATGGGCTTACGCCCATACCTCGTCAAGTCCAACAAGCAACAAACTCCTTGTCACTCGATTGATTGTACCGCAAAGCCCAAGCAACAACGCACCTATGCGTCAGGCCCAGCGAGCCACGCTTGCGCGCAGCCCACTCGCCCATCGCCTTGGCGCGCTGCTGGGCATGGCTTGCTGGACAGCTCGTCGCTGCCTTGGCCCATGCCTTGGCGTGCTGCTGGGCGAGGCACCACATGTGTGGCGCAACATCCATCGCTGCCCACGCGTGCTTGCCTTGCTCACTGCACTTGCTCGCCCGTTGCCCCATCGCCCACACGCGTAGCACACACCCCTTAGGCGCATTGCCTTGTGCATGCCACACTCGTTGCTCGCTGCATTCGTACCGCACGGGCGACGAGCTCCCTTGCTCGTTGTCGCGTGCCCGCAATATACAACACCCCTTAAGGGTAATACGTAGCTTCCATTGCTTTGTGCGTGCAACATTTATGGGCGTTTTCATAAAAATTCAAAATTTTTAATTTAAAATTAATGACAAATTAATAAAACATATTAATTTCATAATTTTAGGTCAAAAAATCAAAAATTTATTAATCAATTAATTTCCGACTAACATGGATTCAAATCTAGGTCATAAAAATTTAAAATTTAACATAAATTAACAATTTTTATGGTGGATTTTAATCATGGATACCTAATTAAATTATTAATTAATTACGAAAATCAAATCAATTCTAAATTATTCGAATTTCAACAAATTAATCATAATTACAAATTAGGTTGTATAATTAACAAGTCTATGCATTCATAATTGTTAAACATATACTGTAGGTCAATCAAAAACTCAAGATTTATCAACAAGAATCGCAAATACTTAATTTAACATCTTAAATTTACAAACTTTTGCGTTCGAAAAACTAAAACCTCCGAAAATTCATAGTTAGGCTTTGAATTTGGGAATTTTGGGTTCGGCCGAAAATTACTAATTTTGTCAAAATTTTAGAATGCCTTTTACATGCGAAATTGATACAAAAATCACTCGATTTGGTTGAGTAAAGAATATTCTGCCGAAAAACTGCGTACATATAATTAAATAAAAGCAATTTGCAATTAATTACGAAAACTAATCACCCCTTTAATTCCGTGAAAATTTGTAAAATTTAACCATGTTCATGCAATTTAGATTATGAAAATAATAAGAGGCTCGTGATACCACTGTTAGGTTATGATACATATGACAAAACATAAATCATGCGGAAAACCTTAATGCCAGGAAACATATTATTTACACATAATCAGTTAGCATAATTTAGATACATACACTTTGTAGCGTGCCCTCCCTAGCTTCGCCCGAACCGAACAAGAACATGTCTTTAGGACTCCAAGTGTCGTCCCTCCGTAGATAGTCCACAGCACGTCCGGATCCGCCTTAAGATTGACCAACTAGAATCGCCCTTAAGGTACTATAATTTTCGGCTAATTATGGGCAAGAAAGTGACTGATTTTTCTGCTCAAAAGTCACTATTTTATTGTATGAATACTTGTTGAAAAACTCGTATATAAATTTATGACCCTAGGCATATATTTATAGAACCTTGGAAAGGATTTCGAATCCTGTTAGAATACTAATTAATTAATTAGAATCCTTTTAGAACTCTAAATAATTAATTTAATATTTTAGGATTAGGATTTAATCTATGCACGAATTCCGATAGCTTTAGGATTCGTATAGCACACACACACACGTAGCGCACGAGCACCGCACGCCCATGCGCAAGCCTCGCGGCCAACGCTGAGCGCACAGCGTTGAGGCCCACTGCTCGCAGCCCATCGCTGAGCGCGCGCGCCAAGCCTTGGCTAGGCCAGGTCGAGGCCTAGGCGTGGTGTTGGATGCGTGTGGCTTGCTGGGCGACGACCTGGCTTCGTGCTGGGCCTTCGTCTAGCAAGCCTCGTCCGATGCTAATTCGTACAATATGCTTTCCGATTAAATTCCCGTTTCCGGAATTCATTTCCGACACGAACAATATTTAACATTTTCGATTCCGAAATTAATTTCCGTTTCGAACAAATATTTAATATTTCCGTTTCCGGAGTTATTTTCTGATTCCGATAATATTTCCGATTCTGACAATATTTCCGTTTCCGGCAATATTTCCGATTCCGGTAATATTTCCATTTTCGATAATATTTTCCGATACGTACCATGTTTCCGTTTCCGGCAACATCTACGACTTGGATAATATTTATATTTCCGATACGATCCATATTTCCGTTTCCGGCAATATCATCGTTTCCGGAGTATTCATTTCTTGCCTTTGACGATCTCAGCTCCCACTGAAACCAAGATCCGTCGATTCCGAATATCCATAGATGGAGTATTTAATACCATTAAATACTTGATCCGTTTACGTACTATTTGTGTGACCCTACGGGTTCAGTCAAGAGTAAGTTGTGGATTAATATCATTAATTCCACTTCAACTGAAGCGGCCTCTAGCTAGGCATTCGGCTCACTTGATCTCACTGAATTATTAACTTGTTAATTAATACTGAACCGCATTTATTAGACTTATCATTAAATGAATACTTGGACCAAGGGCATTATTTCCTTCATCGGCTTGCCCGTTGCTTTGAGGATGGCACACTGCTGAGTAGGCTAGTTGGATACCGAACTGCTTGCACCACTTTTGCAGCGGGGTATTGTCGAATTGTTTTCCATGGTCGAAGACCATCAGCCTCGGTATGCCGAACCTTGTGATGATGTTTTGCCAGATGAATCGACGGACTTGTGGCTCAGTGATGGAAGAAACTGCCTCGGCTTCAATCCACTTGCTGAAATAGTCGACTCCTACTATCAACCACTTCTTTTTGTTCACAGCTGAGGGGAAGGGACCAATGATGTCCAACCCCCATTGTGAGAATGGTAAGGGATAGAGCGTTGATTGTAGGGTTTGAGCTGGTTGGTGGATAGCCGGTGCGAATTTCTGGCATTTTTCACATTTCCTCGTCATCAGCTTTGCTTCGGAAACCATGGTGGGCCACCAGTATCTGGCCCGAAGCGCCTTATGTGCCAAAGCCCTGCCTCCGATGTGATTTCCACATATGCCGAGGTGGATTTCCCTTGGGATGCAGTCAGCATCAGTTGGGCCGACACATTTCACTAACGGGGCTGAGAATGATTTTCTCATGAGCTCCCCGTTGGCGTCGATGATGAACCATCTGTTGAACCTTTTCAACTTTCTTGCTTGCAGCTTGTCTTCGGGAAGTTATCCCCTCTCCCTGTATGCTATTACTGCGTCCATCCAGCTCGGCTCAGGACGTAAATTGCATACTTTAGGGGGTGGCAAATCAATGCTCCTTTCTTGGTGAACTTCCACATGGACCGGCCTGTTTAGGTCGATGAGCGTTGAGCTTGCAAGTTTTGACAGTGCATCATCTTGTGTATTCTGGCCTCGGGGAATGAGGATGACTTCGAATGATCTTAACTTTGACGTTAAGGATTTAATTTTTGCTAGGTAAGTTGTCATGCTGGGCCATTTGGCCTCATACTCCCCTCGGATCTGGTTGGCTACAAGCTGTGAATCAGTCTTGAGACAAACATGTTCGGCTTCCAGGGATAAACACAGTTCTATCCCTGTGATTGCAGCCTCATATTCGGCCTCGTTGTTAGTTGCTTTGAAGCCAAACTTCAGGGCATACTATATGCTTTTTCCTGTTGGAGGGATCAACACAACTCCGGCTCCCGAGCCATTTACTGTGGAGGATCCATCAGTGTAGACCTGCCAAGTGCTCTTTGTGTCATCCAACATCTCTTGGTATGAGCATTCGGCCAAGAAGTCAGCGAGTGCTTGTGCCTTGATGGTTGTCCTCGGCTGGTACTTAATGCCGAACTCTGATAGTTCGAAGGCCCACGCAGCCAATCTTCCCGACCTCTCTATTTTGTCAAGTACTTTTTCGAGCGGTTGGTCGGTCAATACTACGATCTGATGAGAGTCGAAGTATGGTCTCAGCTTCCTTGCGGCTACCACCACTGCATATGCCACTTTCTCGATGAGTGGGTACCGAGTTTCGGCACCCGTTAGCGCTCGGCTGGTGAAGTAGATTGGTTGTTGCTTCCTCTCTTCTTCCCGAAGGAGTACTGCGCTCACGGTCCCGGGGCTAACTACGACATATAAGTATAGGGTTTCCCCCTCCTTCGGCCTGGCCAGTGTCGGCAGTTGGGCCAGATGAGCCCTGAGCTGCTAGAACGCATCTTTTTGCTCTTGCTCCCACGCCAGCTCTGTGTCCACCTTTCTTAGGACGCCCTTTTTCTTGATGGGTTTTGCTTCTCCTCCGGGGAGGGTCTTTGGTTTTTGAGCTTTAAAGAAGGGAGCCCCTTTGTCCGAGGCTTTTGATATGAATCTCGACAGTGCGGCTAACCTGCCAGTTAGCCTCTACACGTCTCTCTTAGTCCTTGGTTCGGGAAAATACAATGCTGCCTGGACTTTGTCTGGATTCGCATCGATTCCTCTTTCTCTAACCATGAATCCGAGGAACTTTCCTGACTTGACCCCGAAGACACACTTCTTCGGGTTCAGTTTCATGTTGTATTTCCTCAAATTCCCGAAGGTCTCGGCCAAGTCTTTGACATGGTCTTCTTCCTTGATGCTTTTCACTATGGAATCGTCCACATAAACCTCGACGTTCCTTACCTTTTGATTGACGAAGACGTGATCAACTAGCCTTTGGTAGGTTGCTCCGGAATTTTTCAAGCCGAAGGGCATCATTTTGTAGTTGAACACACCTGCACTTGTAATGAATGTTGTCTTCGCCCTGTCATCACGGTGTATGAATACTTGATGGTACCCTGAAAAGGCGTCCATGAAGCTGAGCAGTGAATGCATGGCCACTCGTGGAGTCTACCAATTGGTCTATCCTCGGCAGGGGATAGCAATCCTTGGGGCAGGCTCGGTTCAGATATGTGAAGTCCACGCACATGCGCCATGAGCCGTTTGCTTTCTTGACCATCACCACATTGGCTAACCACTTGGGATACATGCATGGCTTGATGAATCCAGCCTCTTGCAGCTTTTTCACCTCTTCGGCGATGGCTTTGTTTTTCTCCGAGGAGTAATTCCTCTTTTTCTGCTTGATTGGTCGGGCTTCGACGTTGCCATCCAGTTTGTGAGAAATCATCTTTGGATCTATCCCTGGCATGTCGGCTGCCGACCATGAAAAAATATCCTTGTGATCCCTGAGCAGTTGGATCAGATCGATTCGGAGTCCCGAGCTTAGGCCTTTGCCTATTCGGACACTCCTGTCTGAATCATCTTCGAGGAAGATATCCTCCATTTCTTGGTCTTGCTCGGGAGATAGGGTTTCGGGTCGAGCATCAACCTCTGCGCGTTTCACCAGACTGCTCGTTCATGTCTTTCTCCTCTTCACCACGCTCTCCTCTCTCGAGGGATCCTTCTTTCCTTCTTCATCTTCAGAACCGTCTCCTAGCCTTGGCTTTCGGATGGCGGTGTGGTAGGTTCTTCTTGCGACCTCTTGGTCGCCCCTGACTCGTTCGGCAAAGCCTGCGTCCGAGACATATATCATCATTTGATGGTATGTGGATGGGATTGCTTGCATCTTGTGAATCATGGTTCGTCCCATGATGACATTGTACACTGAATCGCAATCCATCACTAAGAATTCGTCTCGGAGGGTTCTCGCTGCTTGATCTTCGCTAACCGTGACTGGTAGGGTGATCTTCCCTCAGGGAATCGTTGCGGATCCGTTGAATCCGATCAGGGGATAGCTGACTTTTGTTAGTGATTTCTCTGATTCCTCGAGGATCAACTGCTTAAAGCAGTTTCTGAAGATGATGTTGACGGCGCTTCCTCCGTCGACTAATACTCTGTGTACGTTGTGGTTGTTGAGATCCATGGAGATTACCAAGGGATTATCATGCTTATATTGGACTCCGAGGCAGTCGTCGGCAGTGAAAGTCATGTTCGGGGGATGGGGCTGACTCTCTCCTACTGTGCTGAAGTTCACTCGGTGGGAGAGAGCTCCCAAGTTCTTCTTGCTGGCGTGGCCAGATTTCTGCCCCCTGAACACCACCAAGATGTCATTCTTCTTTTGCCCTGTGGCCTCGTAGATCCTTTTTTTGGGGTTGCTCTTGCGGTTTGCCACCCGCGGCCTTTTCCTTTTCCTCCCTTCGGTCTAACAAGTACTGTTTTAGGTAGCCTCGACGGACGAGGTCCTCGATGTTATCTTTCAGCCAGTTGCATTCCTCGGTGTAATGGCCAAAGTCATCATGGAACTCGCACCATTTGTTCTTGTTTCTCCAATTCGGGTTGGACCTGAGCTTCCCTGGTAGCTTCCATTTCTCGTCGTTTTTGTGGAGGCTGAAAATTTCTTTTCGGGGTAGAGTGAGTGGAGTGTATAGTTAGTGTATCTGGGTTGAAGTTCACCCTTTCTCCCATCTTTCTTTGGGCTCGCATCTCTTGCACCCACTTTTTCTTTCCCTTTTCTTGAGCTGCCCTCGGGCTTGCCCTGATTTGTTTTCGTGTCCCTCGGATCCGCAGATCCTTTCAATCTTGCAGCGGCTTTGTTGAACTCCTCTGTTCTGATGAACGCATCTGCCATTTGCAGCACGTCGGCTATTTTGGAGGGGTTTTTCATTGACAGTTTATCACGGAACTTCCCCTCATGGAGCGTGTGCTTCAAAGTGAAGATTGCCACGTCGGGCTGCAAATTTGGGATGTTGGTTGATTCCTTCATGAACCTGGCCATGAAGTCTCGTAGACTCTCGTGTCTTTCTTGTTGGATGTAGGTCAATTCTGCGGTGGTTCATTCGGGGGGATTATTGCTCACGAACTGTACGCAGAATCTCTTCTTTAATTCCTTCCAACTTTTCATCGACCCCTTCGGCAGCGATCTGAACCACTCTCCTGCCACTCCGGTTAGTGTGGTTGGGAAGTATTTGCACCAACAAGCTTCGGAGTAGGGACTTAGGAACATTTGCTGCTCGTAGGAGATGACATGATCCCTCGGATCCGTGGTCCCGTTGTATGTTAGGTGCGCTGGCAGCCTAACCTTTGGGATCTCCTCCATGATCAGCTCCTCTGTGAATGGGGAGGACGCTGGGGTCATGATTCTTCTCCCTAGCCTCGCTCTGATACCTCCACTTGCCGAGGTTCTGTTGTTGGAACGCTCGGGTGTGCATTGGGGGCTAGGGGTTCGATCACTCCTCCTGTCTCTCCTTCTCGCCGATCGGCTACTGACCTCGGGTCGTTTGCCAGACCTGCTTGACTCACCTATACTATCGTGAACCGACGGTCTCAACCTGCTGAGTACCGAGCGTTCGGGGGGGTCATTTTGCTTTGGAGAGCTGATGGAGTATGTGCTGGCCTTGCAAACCAATCTGGCTGCTGTTGAGCCCTCTTTTGAGTGTCCCATGTTCTTTCCATCCACCTCGATGTTAGGTGAGTTCCTCTCATGGAAGGAAGCTCTAGTTCGGGTCTGGAAACCTCTTCATTGGGCGGCATGTTCAGCCGTCGCCTAGTTCTCCTTTCCTCTCGGCGGTCATTTGCCAATCCCTGCTCCTTCTCGTTGAAGAGGAAGTTTTGCATGATGGTCATGGCCGCGTTGAGTTCTTCCCGGGATGGAATTGGGGATCTTGCGATCGTGGCGGTCGTAGCCCTGCTTGGCTGTGACCTCGCCACCGACCATGGTTGCACCTCCGCTTCAGATTCTGAATATGTGCGGACTATCATGTCATTATCACCGTTATTATCCATTTTCGGAGCAAAGATGGTTGATTTTTTCAAGGCTTTGAAGTGTTCTTCCCCACAAACGACGCCAAATTATTCCGGTGTTGAAACAATGGGCTTCGTATGAAGGCCCTTTCGATTTGTGTTGAAGATCTTGCCTACTTGAATGAGTTGTGTCCGAATTCACCTGCACAATGACAAAGTCACTAGCCTCGGGGGTGTTTCCGAGGAAAGCCCCTCCGATGCCTAAGTAAGAACAATGATCGGATTCTAGAGAATTCTAGAGAGAAGTTCTCTAGAGAGTAGTCTTCAGGCAGTAAATTGGACGTACTTTGAGGTGTGAGCCTTGGCGGCTTATTTATAGTGTTTGTGTAATAAATGCCTATAGGTCATTTATTGCTATTGGGCCTTGGGCCTTTGTTGGTGGCTGATCAGCAATGTTGAATAGAAATGGGTTTGATGCTATTGTATTGAGCCATTGGGCTTTGGACTTAGTGGCCCAATTGGTATCCAATTGGGAGCCCAAACACTTCGTATCACCTCTAATGCGCCCTTATTAGAAAATAAACTTGTAAAATCTTTACCATCAGACCAAACTTGGCTTAATAAGCGAGTGACAATCGAATATCAGATAACGTATACGGAGTAATGCCATACAGATATTTACATAAAAATACTGCCAGTTGGGCCAAGGTGTTTAACATGTCGTTATATTGTTGTTCAAGTGTTAAGCCAAATCTTACCTGCTCAACTTTATGAAAATGCAAAAATATTGAAAAATGTACTTCCAATGATCAACATAATTAGGATCCCTATAAAAACGCCTCATACCCATGATTTGTTCCTCCATCATAATATCTATTCTAACATCGGTTTTGAGCTATCGGCGTCGAATGATATGCGAAGCAATGATCTCTTCCCTAATATTCTTCTTCTCCATATCTATCTCTAATTGTACTACCTACATTCATGAGTTCTTCCCACTACCATCTTCTTCCTTATACGTCAAAAATTCCCCTAAAAAACACATTATTTAAATGAAAATAAGAAATTAAGAAAATATTCAACCTTTACATTAACCATTTAATTATAAAGGTTCTTTTGGGGTTTAGCAGATTATCAAGAAAAAATTGAAAACTAAAGAATATGTTTAAAAAATTAGCAAGAGAAGTTTGAGTCAGAAAAAACAAAATACTACTACTGAAATTGAAAAACAAAATACTCTAGAAATTGGAAAACACCTCAGAACCCGAGCTTGGTACGACGCCAATGCTTGCCCTTCGTATTGTACCTTCAAATTTCAAAATAAAATCAACAAATGAGTGAATATTTACAAAAATCAACTTATAAGAATTAGAAAAAATGACTAATTAACGGAAAAATTATACTCCGTACATGATAGTGTTGTCGGTGAGCATATGCATCTGCTACGGGGTGGACGATTCTGCTTCATCTTCTTTGCGAGCTTCGTCTTGATTATGAACGGCTTGAGGGATGGTTTCCATCAAAAAGAAAGAAAAATTAACAGCAAGATTAAATGTGATCAACCAATATATAAAAAAATGAACCATATAGAATTTTTACGTTCTTTTTGTTTGACAACCGAATACGAAGTACAATATTAGAAGCTCTCACAATATCAAATGGGGATTGTAAAATAAAATTGTGTAAAATCATGCATGAAGCTTTAATTTTTCGAATATTTGTCTTCCGACCCTTTTCAATTTCAATTTGACTGATAGATTATATGTATATTTTGTATATTATTCTCTATGTTATATTTAGCCATATATATTATTGGAAGATATTCCTTAATTGATGAGAATGACATAAGTCAACATATGTACAAACTAATCTACGTAATTGTTATATTTACATATTTACGTTAATGCCACATATTTACATTAATGGTTATATTTATGGGTTATTTTCATTAATAGTTATGCTTAAATAATATAGAGGGTAGTTTAGTAAAATCCTCGGGGGACACTAAAAGCGTGATTACGAAAGTAACCCTCCCCTCTTGGCTTGTATAATAGAGATACTCACAACGTTTGGTATTTTGCACTATTCACATATTCCACTTTATCTATTGTTGGTGATTTATATGTCAAATAAAACATAGTCATGTGAAATCTTATTAGATTCCTCTCAATACGTATTTTTAAAATATCAACTTTTTATAATTTTTTCTTGAAGAGAATTTAAGATATTGGCGATCTAAATTGTGCATTGGCATGCGTGAAAGTGACAAACGTTGTGAGTATTTATGAAAGGAGGAAATATGTGGCAAGTCACAACATCAATTGATGGTGTAACATGTTCACACAATCACACTACATGCATAACCTATATTTTCTATTTTATTCTCTTCTTTTATATTTTTTACCGTCATATCTTTTTCTCCTCCCAGTACGTAATCACCTTATTCTTCATACTTAAAAAAATGGTCAATCAAGCAAATCAAATCTCACTAACATGTAAAGATCACTAATGAGACCATCAGTCAAGCGAACAAATAAGCCCCAAATATGAGGAGAAAGAAACACGAGAAGAGGATTCACAACCATTAAAGTTCAAGCAACAATAGAGAAATTCGAAAATAATTAAGGAGGTTTTTTTTTATGGTTGGAGAGATATGTATTCAATGATTTTTCGGATTTAAGGTGTCACCATTGTTGGAGGTAGGAGGAAGAAACAGTTAGTGGGTACCCAACTTCTTGCCATTTTTTAACTTTAAGTTGTGTCTATTTTTGGAGGTACATGGAGGTCCATTTTTTTTTTCTTGGCTTTAATTTAGTAATATTAGTAGTAAGTGTGCCTAATATTTAAAAGTAACACCATTAACATACAAAAAATAACATTTAATAATATTAGTAGTAATTTTAGCTAATATTTAAAAGTAATACCACTAACATATAAATGTAGTCCTAGTAAAATATTAAAGCAACATCCTAATTTTTTAAGTAAATAAGTAACAATTAATTAAAAGTAATTCTTCTAAAACTAAAAAAGTAACTAAAATTATAAACAATAGAAGTAACTAATTACAAATAGAAGTAATCCTTAGTAATATTATTAGTAATTGTGCCTATTGTTTAAAAGTAACACCAATAACATACAAAAGGTAACTCTAGTAAAATATTAAAGTAGCATCCTAATCTTTTAAGTGAATTATGGCTTGACTAAGAATAGCCTTTCTAATACTATAAAAGTAACTGGAATTGTAAATAAAAGTAACTAATTACAAATAGAAGTAACCCTCAGTAGTTTTTTTGTAGTTATTGTGTCTATTATTGAACAACAACACCATTAACATACAAATAGTATCCCTAGTTAAAATAAAAAGAAAGTAACTTCCTAAATTTTACGTGATTAAGTAATTGGATTAAAAGTTACTCTGTTAATACTATAAAAGTAACGAAAATTATAAATAGAAGTAACCAAATACAAATAGAAATTTTTCTAAGTAATATTAGCGGCAAGTGTGCCTAACATTTAAAAGTAACACCATTAATATACAACATGTAACCCTAATTAAACAATAAAGTAACTCCCTAATATTTTATAAACTAAAGTAATTTTCTAATATTTAGCATGAAAATTAAACTGTTAATAAGTAGGAAGATATTTAAAATTATTTTATTATATAAGTGTATAATAGGAATCCCTAATAGTACAACAAGTAACTTTAAATATTATTACAAGTAACTAATACTCTCTCCGTAAAATATATTAAAAAAAAAAATCAAGAAAAAAAATCAAAATAAAAGACACCAAGAAAGTTCGAACACCCAACCAACGCAAATCATGGCTCTAAATTGACAAGCATGACCGGTGACCAAAGCATCAATTTACTGTCCTACAGTTTTGTGTTTTGTATTTTCCTGGAATTCCAGTGATGTAGTGTGCTACAAGGCATGTGTGAACGCGTCACCCCATCAATTGATGGTGTGGCGCGCCATGCAGAAGACCGGCTGAACTACAATAGGGAGGTACAAGGTGCAGTCCAGGACCTGGAATATTTTATTAAGAAAACTAGATTGTAGGGGCCTTGTACAGTGTTTACATAAACTAGTTTTTGAACTCGTGCGATGCACGGTTCTGCTTTGTTTAAGTTGATTTTTAGTTTTTATTCCATCACATAATTTTTTTGCATGTCTTAAAAAGAAAAAAACTTATTAAGTTGACTTTTAGTTTTTATTTCATCATATATTTTTTTTCCGTGTCTTAAGAAGAAAAACTAAGTTCATGAAATAAGTTGTTACAATAAAATAAGTTTTCTTCTTAGAAATGTAAAAAGCGAAGTAACATTAATATATGGATTTTGACATTGCAAGAGATTATAATCAGTACAAAAATGAAGTGAAACAACACATCCTTCTTAAATATATCTTTGATTTATACATGTATGAGTGCTCTCTTATGAGTATTCATAAAGTTGCCTCATCATATGTCATGTACCTGAAAGCATTAGTGACAAAGTTATAACATCTGATTCTGGGAAATTGGAAGTTAATGTAGGCATCCAAATCATTAATGTAGGTATCCAACCATATTGATTCAGATCAACAAGTTTCCATAATCATAAAATAAGAAAATTCAATCATGTAGAAATGAAATTTTTTACATAGACCATTCATTTCATCCAAATACGGAGTACGTGAATTCGCCAATCGACACTCCAAAGAAATGTGTAAGAAATTCATATCCCACCCTTAAGTTTTAAGGTTAGGCATGAGATTATTTAAAATTAAAAACCAAAGACCTAAATGGGAATACAAAACAAAGAGGAATATGCACAACCATTTTAGTATTTAGAAATAAAGTCATTACTGTTTTATCCTAGCAAGTAGCAACTATGTTTCTTGAATTCTTTGAACTTTTAAGAGATGGTATTTTGTATATGTTTCATCGAATAAGATTATCAGATTATCAAACTACAATTCAACTAAGACGATGCATCAGACTAATAAAGAAAAGCAGAATCGGAAAGGTGAGAATCACAAACCCCAAGCCAAAAACTCAAGAGAGAAAAGGCAAGAAAGATGGCATAATCTGATTAAATCCAACACAGATTGAACAACATCATAGAAAAATGGCAAACTTTCATATAGAAAAAGTTCAGCATTACATACTTACAGCATGATTACATACAAAAGGGAACTCACCCTTAGGAAAGATTCAAAATCAATCTCATGTGTCAAGTCAGAATACGTATCCTCCAATGCAGCTCTCAATTCATTCTCCGTATACATTCCATTGATACCCTTAATTTTTGCATAAGCCGGCGGCAATTGGCGAATCCAGCACCTTAACATAACCGATCAATCAAACATACAATCTAGATTAATTAATCTCATACACCAACAACAAAATATCAAATTAACAATAATCAGAAGTCAAAGTATCCAAAACCTTAGACTTGAGGCTGCGAAGGTCCACTTGGTAAAATTGACTTTGCAACCGGGGAACATAAACAATTAATTACACCCTCAAACCCAGACATCTTTGAAAATGTGGTTTTTACTTTCTACCCTTTATTGTGCAATCCGAATCCTATCATCAAAACTGCAATCAACCCACCAACCATCATCATCAAAATTACAACAAATCAAATGCAATAAAATAAAATTAAAAGCAAAGAATATTCAAAGTTAAAATAACCGAAGCCTATTCCAAAAGGACGATGATAAAGGTCGCAAGTTGCGACAACATTTAGTTGTCGCAATCTTACATGTCGGAGTTTAATTGGTACATATAGGCGCCACGTAGGATATGAGTCATCATAATATTTTTACTATCAATGCAAAAAATTTACTATGAAAATATGTAAATAAGGTAATCGATATAAAAAAAGAAACAAATTAAAATATTAAGATTTTCCTACTTTTATTTTAAACATGTATAATAGGATATATAAGTTAAATATTTTAGATTCCAATTTAAATCATGACACATAAGCATGACATGTCATCATTATGACACGGCTTAAAGGTCGCATGTTGCGACCTTTATCATTTTCGATTCCAAAAATATCAACGACAGAATTATGTACAATTTTCAATCCTAAAAATCAATACTACAAACAGCCCATCAACCTCATTCATAAATCCCCTAATAACCATTAAGTTTCTCATCACTTGTAAACTGACATTCCAAATCCACAATGCTTCATAATCAAACATTAATAATCATCCATTTTTAATAACCTAGATTGTAAAGAGTGAAGGCGTGATTATCAATGTTACATTGTTGGTGTTAAACTCTGGGGTTTCTGTAGCGGTTATGAAGTAATACTAATTAGTACTCCGTATTCTTTATTCAATAAAATTATCCGTTTCCTTAATCAAACGGTTTAACACCAACTTCCAACATTGATGAACATGTATCGCGGATGTTCTTCACCTTCAAATTCTCCTCCAAACCATGGCAGTTGTGGCTATAGTTGCCTATTTTTTTGAATGGGAACCCCACATTTCTATCTCCAAAATAGTGGGATTTAAAAATTCTCTAGATGGTATCTAAGACTATAATGTATAAATTGAATTAAAATGGGTGAACTTAAGGAAAAGGGAAAAATTTAGAAAAATGTAAATGTTCAGAAATATAGAAAATTCACCCGTGAGATTCTGATAATATCCTGTAACCTAAAAAGAGACGAAGATGAAAGAAAAAAGGAATAATCTGAAATGAGAAAAGACAAATCAGTGGGCAAAATACCAGTTAAATTCTCTGAAAGTATGTGAATAACCATCCAACTTTGCAAATTAAACAAATTATGAGAACAAATTTGACTGAATTCGAACAATTTCCATGAAAAAAGAAACCCAATGAATCGATTCACTATCAAAGTATCAATCAATTGGTGAGAAAAGCACAATTGAAAGAATATGATTTTTTGGGAACCAAAAGACTGGGGTGGAAGAGTGATATCCGTGTCGTGTAAGAGAAGAGTGGGAAGTGAGGGAAGAGATCGAAGAAAGATGTTGACTCCATTGTTGAAGAATGGAAGAGATACTAGAAAGGGGAAAGGGCGTGAATATGAAAAGGAAAAATGCTGATGATACGTCATGACTCAGGAGAAAGAATTGGAAAAAAAATAAAATTTAATAAATTATAAAAATTAAATAAAAAATTAAAGTGGGACGACACTCTAAAATTCTTGCAAATCTCCCTGCTATTATATATTTGAATATATGGGCCTGGCAGACTAGATCACGCATCGGTTCTTAATATGTTCATATTTTATAGTGTTTTTACTCCCTTCCCTTAGTACTTTTCGATCTCAAATGAGCTCTTTGGAGCCATTTTTAGTACTAATGTGCTCCTTGTAGTGTGTTTGTAGTTTCAGGTTTATCATTGTAGGAATTGACATATTTAAATGCATTTCCTACTCATTTGAACCATTGAAGAGGTGAACATTGAGTTGGAAGATTTTTGAAGCAAAGCGAATAACGAAAGAAGTAGAAAAATGACTATAGTCCACTATTTTAGTCATAACTCAAGTTTTACAACTCCAAATACAGTTATTCCAATAGGGTTGGATTCTAGACTTCAAGAGATTTCTGACGAGTGGTCACTCGCCTAATTTCGACGAATAACGAAGGAGATAAGACGTTTTGAACATAGGGGATCGTGCAATTTGTACGCGCGCCCGATCGGGCGGGTTGCGAGCTGTTCGCTCGATCGGGTGACGACAACCTTGGGTGCAGATTCTTAAGTTTGTTTACGTTTTTTACTTTGTTTTGGGCAAGACTATAAATATAAGCCCTTAGTTTTTGTATTGACCATCTTATTTTCCTAGACTCTTAGTTTATTACTTAGTTTTATTCTCTCTCTAAACTTTGGTTATTACTTTTATAATTCAATTCAAGTTTCCAGCTTTAAATTTCATCCTTCATTCTTCAATTCGGAATGGGTTTGTTTCTTATTTTATTATTCAATTTCAATTATGCTTTCATTAAATATATTTGCATTGTTTACTTCAATTATGCGTGAGTAGTTTATTATCTAGGGTTTGGGAATCCATGAACTAATATGAAGGGATGATTGACTATGGTTGATTGTTGGAATTGTGGTTGATTTCATATTGATTGATTCCATTTACTATGCGATTAGATTTGTGCAAGTTTAATTGTATTAGTCTAGCAATATCAAGTTAAAATTCGAGAGATGCAATTTGATGTTTAGGCTTGTTTCAATAGGTAGAATTGAGATTGATAAATTGTGAGAGCCTGTTAATTCCAAGTATATGATTAGTATCGATTAGAGAGAGCATGCTAGTCTGATTAATCGCTTTATTGATTATTAGTGATTGTTTATTATCCCAGATTATTGTTCATTGGTGAACCTATACCCCTAGGCCTTTTATTAATTGTACCTCTATTTTATATTGTTGTAGTTTAATTACTCAAACCAACCAATTTCTTGTTTCCCGATAGTCTAGACCTTAGTTTTAATAATAGGAAGAACGTTGTTTCCCTGTGGATTCGATCATGACTTCCCTTACTACATGGTTAGTGGAATTAGGTATATCTTTGATTAGGTGACACGACTTAATCCTATCACTTCTTACACCATAACTCTTCTAAAACCAACTGCCACTACAAGAAAAAAGGGCTTTCGTGGTGATTATTTTGGCCGTTAGTTGCGAATATATTCGCTACGAAAACATTCCCCATCAATTAGCTATTCGAGGCGGTAGCCACCGTTGCCATAGCCTTTAGTAGCGATTAGTACATTCAATGGGGTAGACCAAAGGAATCGATACGAAATACTATGTATAATAGTATCGATTATTGTAGCGATTATAATCGCTATAGTTCCCTAATTTCACATACCAAATACATTAGTTTTAGCGGGAAAAGAATCGATGCTATTGGTAGTTATAGTAGCGAATGCAATATACGTTATTAGATACTTATCATATCGATTATAATCACTACTATAGGTTACTTATTGGTGCAAATTTAAGTGATACTATTAATTTCGTAATTGATACATTTGCTAAGATAACAATCCAAATTGACAGTCTATAGCGGCGATTATAATCGTTACAAAATGGATCATAGTATAATTTAGTTTTACAATGGCTTGTCAAAAGTTGCCACTATCAAGCATATTAACAATTATATTTATACACGAGTATAAATTTAAAATCACAAATAATTATAAGATAAAAATAATATTATAAATAAATAACTCATACAAAGTAAGTCATAAATCATTACATAGGTGATATACACTGTCTACTAATCTTAACAATTTAACAAAATGTTATCTAATAATATGCAGATGACAAGATAAATAACTAATTAACTACTACAATGCAACAAAGAAACAACTAATATGGTATAAGTCGATAGCATCCGGTGCTTCCCCAAATAAGTCTGACTCACCGTTTGCCAAATAAAGAGTTATCCGCAAGTCAAAAGAATGTACGATAATTAATATCATGAGTATGGAAATATTTCTATACAATCAATACACCGCAACATACCATACCATACAAATAGAAAGTCAGATGAAATTACATCATTGTATAATAGGCCAAAATTCCCTTTTATATATGGTAAGATACAATTAACAATTGGTTGCATGGTGTTGTGTGATTATTAGTTATCAATTGTATTCTGTCTCTAACTTATTACTTTCCATGTCCTGCTTACATTTCATTCTTCCAGCAGCGAAAGGTCAGATTCTAAAAACAATTAGGATCTCAGCTAGTACTAAAGTGTTTTTTTTTTCATAAATACTATGCATCACCAGAGGCCATGAACTATGGCCCTGACCTGGTATTATTTGGGCATTCCTTTTCAAATCCAGTAACTCCCATCTTAGGTTCTAATGCAAGCTAGGCAATATAATATTAAATACATATATGTTGTATTTTGTCATTGACATTCACATAAATATATGCTAATGCTGTTTTCTATATTTGGGAAAGTGTTAATGTTCTTGTTCTTACTAATTGAAAGGGCAAGAATACTATCTGTTTGTGAATCTTGCTCTTTAAAATGGAATTGTTTTATAAGTTTTAAGCTTTAAGGCAATTTCTGTAAATCAGCTGAAGTTTCTTACACCATTCACTACTACAAAAATAGCCTAAGGGACCGGACGAAACAAGCCAAGGAGACCGGAGATTTTACGGTGCCTAGGTAGTAGGTCTCTTAGCCTAAGAGACCAAATTTTTGGTCCAGTCTCTTAGATATTATGAAGAGACCATTTTTACAAAATATTCGGTTTCTTTGATGTGTTCTAAACCAATAATATACGGATGCTAGGAAATCGGATATCTACAAAGTCCAGTTTCTTTGTCATCATCTATGGAACCTAATTTCATAAATAACAGGTTTCTTTGCTTGTTTTGTTATTAAAAATAAAATATAGCACAACATTATTTTACAATTATATCCACGATTAGAGCTCAATAATAACGGCTAAATCAAATGACATTTAAAGGCAATGAATAAAATGGAAAAAAAATATAATTCATTCATCTAACAATGATACAGATATTACACTCATCCAAAATGAAATTAATTAACATCAAACACGAACTCAATTGGAAGTCCATGGAAAATCGCGGCCAAAAATCAGCAAAGGAATTGAACTAATCCATTAATCAGAAACCAACATACCAACCATCAGCAAAAGTAATTGAACTCTACAGTAGACAACCAATCCATTAATTAGAAACCATAAACAAACCGACTCTTTGGGGTTAGACGAAACACTCAGAGGTGGATGAAAAGAATAACAAAGATGTACAAGGGAATCCATGGAAAAGGGAATTTCCATATGTATTTGGTGCAATAAGCCTATAATGCCTAACATTTTATCAAACATGGTATCGAAGATCTCTACGACAGTGAGTCAACTCGTCCACGCGGGAGCAGCGAGCTGGTGTTTCGTCTGGTGTTTGAGGCACTGTTACCGGCATTTCCGTCGGTGGCTCTGGAACTTGGTTGTACACTACCCCGTAATAACTGCAAAAACTCAAATTGGACTTTACCTTTTTAGATAAAAAGATAAGCACAATATATTAGATTAATTAATTTTACCTTTTTATGTACTAATAAAAGGTAGGAAACTGTATTTTAGACATAACTAGTATCTTAGAGCTAAGGAACCTGACAAAACTCATGTTTGGTTTCTTATTTATTTACCTAAGAAACCATATATCATTTAAACACGATTCCTTTATCTAAGAAACCATGGGAATAACTTAATCGGTTCCCTATCAATAGTTCTTTAGGCTATTTTTGTAGTAGTGATTAAACTCAGAATATGTAGGCATGATTTAATTTTACCCTATGTTCAAAGCACATTATCCCAGCATCATCACCACTCAATCTGTACAACACCAGGATTATTTCATCTAGTACTTTTGATGATTTCAGACCTACAACACCAGGATACTGCCCTGGTGCTGGTCACTCTTTCATGACTAACACAGACAAGACCTCAACAAACCAGCAAACTAAAAGTTCTAGAATGTGGAATAGCTTAACAGCATCAGAAGATGATTTTAGACGTACTACACCAGGTCACAGCTCAGGTGCTGGGCATGCTGAAGTAGACAGGGACCCAAACCTTACAACTTCAGTTCTTTCCAAATATTGAAATATCATCCAATGAGGTGCTCACGTGTAGGTGGAATAAGTGTGCTTTCACTCAGCATCTGGTTCTTTCACTCAGTGTTTTTACCCCTTGTTATTAGTACTGTCCTTAAACAACCAACAACAAATATTTAGAGCAGAAGTAAACAATTCTTACCGTCCTTATGCGTTGCTACCTAAGCTTTGCTTTTCACGACCCCCATGCCGAAGTATCATCATCCTATAAGATTTGACAACACCTTATAGTTATGTATAGAAATGGATTACAAATTGCAAATGCCAAACACAAGAATGTTTTTCTTAAAAAAGGCAGAATTTCAATAAAAAAAAGTAGCAAACTAGTACAAATTTAAATAATGGAAAACAAATTTAAACTAGTACATATTTTGATTTGCACGCCTCTAACAAATGCCAAATCATACAAACAAGTGGACAAGCAGGAATTGTGATTTGTATGCTAACAGTTTATAACTTAGAACTCAATGCCAGTTTATAAGTATTCTAACAATCACAATTTTTTTTGACTATTTATTGCATTTTTTCCAGATTTTGATTGTTACCTTTTTTCTCACACACGTGCTCATTAAAGGTGAGAATGATGAGAAAATGATTGCTTAAGAAGGCCTTTGACATGATCCGTGGCATATCAATGAGTGAGAACAAAGATGTAAGTAAATACCATTGTTGTCAATCCTGCTTCTTCAAGTAATTGTTTCTTATAGTCTGTGTACTAATTATAGTTAACATCCAATGATGTAATTTTGTTAACCTGCACAACAGTTTTCCAATCATATCTTGCCTTTATTTTTATTTTTTGAGCAATTGAAGCCTTCTCTTATTTTCACAAAAGAGAAACATTTGTCTTTTAAAAACCAATTGATCCCATAACCGGGAACAAAGGAATTGAAGTTATCCATAATTGTAGATATGCTCAATGACAACCAAGTAAACTGTGCTCGCTTTAGCTAAATTATAAGACTACGGGATCACCACACTGTCAGGATATATATGAAAAAAAATCATACTGCTATAAAGACACATTCACCAGAACATGTACACTAAATTGAACAAAAAGTGACTGAAATACAGCATAAAACAACACCGCTATGAGTTCCATGAGTTATTGAAAAAGAAGGGTAGATAATCAAAATCTCAAATTAGTGGCTTATAAAAGGATATTGGCTTCCACAATGATATATATAGTTTAATTTCACATAACCGTAGTGAGTATATAATTCACACAAAACGATCATAGTAAAGAGTAGTACGGAGTACCTGAGTGCATAACTGCAAAAACAAAACCACTAATCAAGATATATGGGAGCTTGGAGTATAATAGAGTAGATCATATCAGCAAAGAAAAGTAATCTGGCACTTGATCTTTAGACAAATACTACACTCACTTTCAAAGTTTTTCAAATTTAACAAAGGAAATCTAAAACTCAATAAGGCCTTGAACAAAAATGCGAGAAAAACTAATCGACAATTCTAGATTTGGGAGACTTGGTATAAAATTCAGCACCTTCAAATAGATAAGCGTTGAACACCGTCAAATATACATTCATTGAACAATTAAACATGCAATTCCATAAAATGAGTTGAACCTTTACAACAGTCACGAAATTAAATTCATCACCAAAACATTTGATTTTCATCTCAGAAATTAAACATAAAAGCACCTTCATACATCAATCGAAACATAAAATCATAATAAAGAAACAATAAAATAAACAAATAACACAAAATAAATAACGAATTAGAAAAAAAAATGTGCAAATTAAAATCGAGCTCACACCTAAACGAATTACAGGAGTCTGGACTCTGTCAACCATAGGTAGGAGAGAGGAGAAGAGGAACTTCGATCGGAATCCAAAAGTTCGACTGATGGAGTGTATTAGAGAAGCTAAGGGGGAAGAATGTCGCATGTCGGCGGATTGAGAGAGGAGAAACCGAAATACAAAGTAGGTCAATGAATTTGTAATAAGTTGGTAGGGGTAGGGGTAAAATTGGAATAAAAAATTACGCAAAACTTCTTGGTTGTTCGGCTTTTTTATACAAGTAAGGATACTGTATAGAGAGTGATATAAAAACAGGAACTCAATTGAAGATATACCTGATGGAATTGATTTTACAGCACCAGCAAGAAACTGGAGAAAGAACTCAAAAAGTAGTCAGAAAAGTCTTCTGATAATTTGGCTTCAGTAAAGGAACTTGAAGCTCATGTCCAGAACCTTGAAGAAGATCTAGAGTAACAAGCAGAAGGGTTTGAAGCTGATCTTGAGGCGGTTACTCATGCCAAAGTGGAGCAGGAGCAGCGAGCAATACGGGCAGAAGAACCCTGAGATTGATGAGGTGGAAAAATTCTAATACAGCTGCAAGAATTCAAGATGAATTCAAAAGACTGTCCTCACAAATGCAGCCGTCATTTGATGCTAATGAGAATCTTGCTAGCAAAGCGTTGACTGAAGCTAGTGAATTACGAATGCAGAATCGTCAGCTTCAGGATATGCTTCAGAAGGCCAATGAAGAGCTTGAGTCAGCTAAAGATGAATATGAAATGAACTGCATGAAATGTACAGTCAAATCAACACAAAATCAACTCGGGTGAAGCAGATGGAGGAGGAAATTAAAGAGAAGTCCAAACAGGTGGAAACCCAGAAAAAACAAAGTGATGGATTCCAGAGAAGTGTTTCAGCTCAGCAACTGGATCATAGATCAGAGATACAGAGACTTATCTCTGAAAACAAGTCGCTGACTGAACAGATGAAAGCAAAGAAAGAGATTCTTTTTCTAAGGGAGAATACAGAATGCGACAATCCAGTGGAGGGATTTTATAGTTATCAAAGTACATCACCATGTCGTGAATTCTTTTCTTTCACCACTATGACTCTAAGGGAATCTAAAAACTATGCGGTATGCTTTACTCCTTAAACCTGAAAATCAGTGTCGACCACTAATACAGGGATAACACATACGAAGTATAAATTATAATTCCTTAGCTTGGTATAAACTGTATAATATCGGCTTGTAACAAGGTCACTATTAGACTAGTTTTTAACAGACTAGTTTTTAACATGGTCACTTAGAGAATAGCTTAGAAGTCTAGAACAGAGTACAAGATCAAAGATACCGTCATTGGTCTGTAATATTATCACCCTTCCAGCTGTCCTAGAGCTGATAAATGGGTAGTTCAGTTTAGGTCTACTCATTTCCAGAATTCCAGACATAGTCAATCAACTTATTATGTTAAATTAATAAATGTTAGTCAAACGATTTTTTGAAGTTAGGTCATTATCCTGTCAAATAATTCAGGCAGTCAGGCACAGCTTGATGATAGGTCAGATACTCAGATCAAATGATCGGGACACATTGTGGTTTTGCCAATTCAACCTTCCACACGTGTTTGAAGTTTGAACCTCTAGATTTTGTTTAGGTAATAATACAACAGCCACCTTTAAAGTTATGAATGTGCTTGACTAAAGATGAACTAAAGCAAATTGAGAAATTCCTAACAAAATAGAAAACCTGTGTTTTAGCAGTACACACTTAATCGAGTTCCCAAAGCACTGATGATCATAATGTTGGTATAACACTTAACCAGTTAACTAATTGTTAAGGGAAAGCTTACCAATATATCCTTTAATTCATTAATACAATGCATTTTTCGATCATCACCTATATAATTAAACTATAAAAATATTTCTAACCAAAATTCAAAATGAACTAGAGGATGAAATATCAACCAAAATTCGAATAGAAATAGGAAAATTCATCCAAATATAAAAAAGAATCAAGAAAAATCAAAACATTCGAAAAGATTTAGTATATAATGCAGGAAAATTAGAAATCACCAAAGAATGGCGAATTCGGAGAGAAGGGATGACAAAGGAACAACCACAACCGAATTCATTTGTAATTATCATCCAAAATATCGAATAGAATTAGGTAAATTCAACCAAACTTCGAAAAGAAATATACTATTTAAGAGGAAAATTACCTGATATGCTTCGTAAAATCATCAGAGAATGGCGAATTTGTTTTCTCTGAATACCTCAATTTGGGGAAGGAGAGAAGTGATGACAAAGGAACAACCCAACCGAATTAATATGTAATTACACCAAAAATCGAAGAGAATTAGGAAAATTCAATCAAAATTTGAAAAGGATTGTGAAAATTCAACTAAATTTCGAAAATAATTAGAAAGCTTGCCAAATTTCGAAAAGAATTAAAATAAAAGGAGGAAAATTACCTTGAAAAACCGCTGGAATGGAGTTTCGTGAAATCAGGTTAAGAATCAAGGATGAAAAACCCGATCAATGTTTGCGCAAATTGTTCACACCCTCTCCTAGAAGCCCGCGCTTCTGAGTTCAAGATTTTGGTATCAACTGGTGTCACCTATGGAGCATTGGAGGATGAGAGAAAACTAATCTTAACCCTAATTGAGAAGAGGGAAGGCAGTGTGGAGGGAACTGAAATTTCTAAGCGAAAAAATTGTGAGCGAAAAGTTTTGAGCGAAAAAAATTAGTAAGAATGACAAGTAAAAAAAAAAAATGCTAGAGAGAGAGCGAGAGAGCGAGAGAGAGAGCCCCCTCCACAGCCACCGGATCCCGCCAAAGAAGCACAGGTTCAGCTAGCACACTACTCAACCACCATCAACCTCCATCCCCACCCTGACCAAACCCAACCCCAAAACCAATCCCAATCCCAAACCCACAAACCAACCTATGCAGAAATGCTACAAAACAAAAACCAGCAGCACACCCATCCGGCTACCAACCTCAACCAACTAATGAACATTGTCTCCACCACCCCTCCACCCAACTATGATGAGAGCACAGAAGCATTCATCAGCTTAAACCAGGAAGATGCGTCAACAATCTCGGAGAAATGGGTAAGCTCCCTCATTGTGAAGGCAATAGGGAAGTCATTCTCAATTGATTATTTGAAGTCATCCCTTCAAAGAATCTGGAAAATCACCCCACCCCTGCAATTCATAGCACTAGGGAAAGGGTTTTACAATGTCACCATACTCTCGGAGGAGGCAAGAGAAGGTATACTCTCGAAGGGACCGTGGTTTGTTGCAGGCCATATGCTCCTTGTCCAACCTTGGACACCAGGCTTTAAACCATCGGAAGCGATTATTTCAAAAGCCCCAGTTTGGGTCTCGCTACCGGAATTACCAATAGAATTCCACACCAAACCAATCCTGCACCGAATTGCGAATGAAATTGGGGCCTTCATCAAAACAGACATGAATGCAATTGAGCAAAACAGGGTAAGGTTTGCCAGAATTCAGATTTTGCTGGACTTGGCAAAACAGAGGAAGGAAGCCGTATGGTTAGGAGCGTTCAAACAAACCATACAGTACGAAGACACACCTAAATTTTGCCACCAATGCAGCTCCATTGGCCATGGAGAAGAAAGGTGCCCCCAGAAAAGAACAATCATGGAGATAACCAAGAACGGCGGGAGTACAGGGGATGCCGATGAGGACAAAATTTTAGGGCAAGACGTGTCACAAGCAGAAAGGGTTGATAGAGAGGAAGAAGGGGAAGGCCCTTGGATCCATGTTTCAAAAAAGGCGACAGCGGGAAGTAAGAGAGGTGAAAGGCAAAAGGCTCCAAGAAACAAGAAAGCTGAGCAGAAGATTGCTGCAGAAGGCAATGTTGGAGGAAAAGGAGGGAAAAGACAAAACCACAACGGACAAAAGAAAAAACCAAATGCTCCAACAGGGAGGTACACAATTTTAGTCCAAAATGTTACTAACAAACTGTCAGCCCAGTTGAGGAAGAAGGATCTCACCAAAGCCCAAATCAAAAAGCCCAGTTGTGAAATGGACCTCAAAAAACCCAAACGGCTAGCATTAATACCTCAACTCCCAATACCAACCCACCGCCACCTAAACCAATCAAAAGCCACCCCTCAAAGACAATCCAAACCGTCCATCTATCCCCCCCTCCCCAGCAAACCACAGCCGCTCGATCGCAACTTTTCACCTTCTCCTCAACAGTAAAACCTAATGAGGTAAATGCCCCCAAACCCATCAACCCCACTATCTCCCCTACCAGAAACACAACTCCTCCCGCTGAAAAAAAAAAAAAACCACTCAGAACACCCTCAACCCAGCAAGAATGTCGAGCGATTTGGACACGGAAATGTTCGATCTTGGAAGCGAGTCGGAGGAGGAAACAGACTCCACCAAGCCACCACCATACATCCACAGTTACTTCAAGCGCCGAACCACACCAAACCCCAAATTCCTTCTTCCCTTCCAGCCTCTCCCACTGGAGTACCCATTTCCAATCATCGAACCCACCATAGATCTTTCTCTAACCCACTATGTCTGCAAGGAACCACCGATCCCGACTTTCCCGGAATTCCATTTCAACAACATGAGGTTCACCCTCAAACTCTCATCACAATGGATAGATGTCAGCCCTTCGGCGATACGTCAATTCATGCTGGAACCACACTGGCTAGATTTCCCATACCAGGATATGGAAATGTCGCCAAAAAAAGGAGGTATGATGATACCTGTCCATCTGCCGGATCTCAAAACAATCAAAGCCCTTTCCCCTGTTTTGGAGAAGTTTCTGCGATGGTGGATGCTAAGCAAGGAAGCACAGAAGGGGCAGTTCATAGTACCACCAGAGCTGGAATTTATGTGCGACCCAATCCCAGTGCTACCTCAAGTCAGGAGGACCTGGCCGTTGTCAGCAAGGAACCCGATCAAGGGAACCTTTGGGGAGACAACAAATGCACTCATGGTACTTGCGACAACGGAGAAGTTCAACCAAGTGGAAATCAAAGTGATAATAGTGAAGGAGGTGGAAGAAGGGGACTGCGAGATGGAACTGGAATTCATGGCAAGGAAGGAGACCCTATGGAGCAGGAGGAACAACGAGTTCATACACAAGATAGATCCTCTGACCAACAGGAAGTTCAAGGAGTTCTCCAAAACTCGAAAAACACCTGATCCCATGATAATAGTTGCTTGGAACTGCAGAGGAATTGCCCGCCGGGGATTCCAATCCAATATCCGCCACCTCTTTAAAGAGCACCTTCCCCAAATCCTAATACTAACCGAAACCAAAACCAGCCCCAAAAACACTGCAAGAATCATGAAGAAAACTCCCTTTGAAAAGTATGTGCTAGCTGAACCCTATGGCCTCGCTGGTGGGATCATAGTTATGTGGAACCCTGACTTCATCAACTTTCAGATGATTGGAAGGGACCTGCATACTATTCATGGTATTGTGGAGGTAAACACTTCCCCCCCTTTTAGTTTTTGCTTATCTGCTGTGTATGCTAGTACCAAGTACAAAAGTAGATTAGAAACTTGGCATGACCTAATAGACATGTCTAAACTAATAACAGTTCCTTGGGTAGTAATGGGAGATTTTAATGAAGTCACTTGTCAATCAGAGAAACTGGGGGGCAATTTGATCAAACAACATAGGGCAGATAGATATTCTGATGCCATGAATGAATGTGGGCTAGTTGATGCTGGCTGTGTGGGTAGCAGGTTTACCTGGTTTAATAAACAGAAAGATAAACCCATTTACCAAAGACTTGATAGGGCTTGGGTAAATATGCACTGGCTTAATCTGTTTCCTAACTCTACTGTAATTACATTGCCTAGAGAAGCTTCTGACCATAATCCAATTAAGCTAATAATGGAAAATATTGGTTTGCAAAATCATGGTCACCAAAATGTTTTCAAAATGGAACCTTTATGGTATGCTGAACCAGGTTTCTCAACCATGGTGGATGAAAACCTAAATGCTGATAATTCTGACTTGGTTAGTAAACTCAATAATATCTCCAAAACCATGTCTTCTTGGGTTAAGGACAATATAGGAAATATTTTCAAAAAAAGGAAAGTCTTGTGTGCTAGAATCATGGGTATCCAACGAGCTCTAGAACACAAGCCAACCAATAAGCACCTCTTGGACTTAAATGAGGACCTCTCTAATGAGCTAGGTCTCATTTATGAGCAAGAGGAAGCCTTCTGGATGGCTAGGGCTAGAACTAGTTGGATTGAAAATAGGGACAAAAACACTAGCTATTTCCAGAAGTCTGTCATCATAAGAAGAAGAAGGAATAAAATCACTAGCCTTAGGTCAGAAGTGGGTCAGGATATCCAAGGGAAAGATCTAGTGCCCCATATTGTCAGCTACTTTTCCACCCTCTTCACCTCTGAACAGACCATTCCCCCCTGTGAAAACCACCACTACTCCAATGAAATCAGTATTGACCATGCCACCAATATTGAAGAAGTTGGGAGAGCTGTGTTTGACCTAGGTCCCCTTAAGGCCCCAGGTATAGATGGCCTTCATGCCCACTTCTACCAACAACACTGGGGTGTTTTGTGGAAAGACCTATATAAGTATGTGGATAATGTACTGCAGACCAAAACCTTTCCCCAGTCCATCAATGATACCACTATCTGCATTATACCCAAGACTGCCCTACCAGAGTCCATAAAGCAATTTAGGCCCATAAGCCTGTGTAATGCCAGCTATAAAATAGTGTCAAAAATATTAGTCAACAGGATCAGACCTCTTTTGAAGGACATCATCTCCCCAAATCAGAATAGTTTCCTTCCTGGAAAGGGCTGTGAAGTTAATTACATTGCAGCTTCTGAAATCTTACACTCCATGAAAACCAAAAAAGGGAAGTTTGGGTGGTTTGCTCTTAAGATAGATCTTGAAAAAGCTTATGATAGGCTGGAGTGGAACTTCATTAGGTTCTGTTTAGCAAGGAAAGGCTTTGATAGAAATTCCACAGACCTCATTCTTAATTGCATTGCCTCTCCTGCAACATCTATCATTGTAAATGGAAAGCCCTCCCCCTCCTTTAAAACCACTAGAGGAATCAGACAAGGAGACCCAATATCCCCATATGTTTTCATTATTTGCATGGAGTACTTAGCTGATATGATTAGTGAGGCTGCCTCTAAGGAAAACTGGAAACCCTTCTACTTGAAGAGAAATGGCATCCCCATCACCCATTTGATGTTTGCAGATGATCTGCTTCTGTTTGGAGATACTTCTGCCAAAACTCTCAGTGGCATGAAGGAGGTCCTTAGGAACTTCTGGGACTGCTCTGGCCAAAAAATGAATAACTCTAAGAGCAAGATCTATTTTTCCAAACATACCCCCCAAAACCAAAAAGATCTATTCTGTAACAATCTAGAGGTACAACCAAGCCCTGACTTAGGAACATACCTAGGGTTCCCCTTGACAGACAAAAGGCCAACCAAGAACCAAACTTTAGACATTTGCAGGAAAATTAAGAGCAAACTGGCCTCCTGGAAGGCTAAATGCCTCAGCAAAGCTGGTAGGTTAGTACTTATAAAGTCCACCTTAACCACCATAGCAAATTACTCTATGCAAATTCTGTACTTACCAAAGAAAACCCTCCAGACTATTGACCAAGCTTGTGCTAATTTCCTATGGGATTCAGAACCCCAGAAAAAGAAAACCCACCTTGTAGCTTGGCTCAAGGCCTGTGGACCATTGGAAGTAGGAGGGCTTAGTGTTAGATCAGCTGTAATGATGAATAAAGTGCTAATGACTAAACTCTGCTGGAAATTTAACACAGGGGAAAACCTAGCCAGTAGCCTAATCAAGGAAAAGTATGTTGATAATAGACCCTACCCTGCCCCTTTCTCAAAAGGGTCTCATAAAATGTTGGAAAGGGGTGGAACATGTACAAGGACCTTACTGCTTGGTGTATAGGGGATGGAACCCAGATCAACCTTTGGCTAGATAATTGGACAGGAAAAGGTTCACTTAGATCTTTAATACAAGGACCCCTAACCAGAGATGAATTTGCACACACTGTTAGTGACATTAGGAGGGATGGCCATTGGAACTTAAGCTGCATTTCCTTCACCCTACCCACTGACTTAATCCAATGGATTCAAGCCATTCCCATCCCTCAGTTTGGTGAGGATGCCCCCTTCTGCTCTCTATCAAAAGGGCTCCACTTTGACTCAAAAACAGCTTACAACACCATTTGGAACACCCACTTCCCTGACACAGACTCAAGTGATAAATGGAGTTGCATTTGGAAAGCTAGATGCCCACCTAAACTGAAAATATTCCTTTGGCTTATTCTTTGGGGAAGACTCCCAACTGCATCCCACCTATCCAGTAGACAGATTATCCCTAATGGAAATTGCCAGTTTTGTCCTAATACCTAGGAAGACATGGTACACTTGTTTTTAAACTGCCCCAGAGCTACTGAATTTTGGAGTAATATTGAGTTTCAACCCAAGTATAACCATCTCCACTCTGATGTTGAAAATTGGTTCCTAGATAACTTGAATGATACTGGGCTATCCCAGGTCTTGAACACTACAAACCAAACAGTTTTCATCTTTTGCCTTTGGAGAATATGGAATAGAAGGAACTTATGGATTTTTCAAAAAGAAAACAAAAATATTCAGTCACCTATGGAGCATTGGAGGATGAGAGAAAACTAATCTTAACCCTAATTGAGAAGAGGGAAGGCAGTGTGGAGGGAACTGAAATTTCTAAGCGAAAAAATTGTGAGAAAAAAGTTTTGAGCGAAAGTTTGACTGAAAATTTGAGCGCAATTGGTGAAAATAGGGAGGTATACTTGGGAATAATATCTAATTATTTTTTCATCTTGATTAATTAAAGGCTAATATAGCGATTATAAAATGTGATAATTTTCTACATTATTTAACACACGTTATTGACTTATAGTAGCGATTATACATTCGGTATTAAATATTCGCCACGAAAAGGTAAATTTCTTGTAGTGTGCGCTGCAACTTAAAGTGGGTCATTTTCCACTGTTGATCGAACTATTACTTTTTTGTGTTAGATTATTATTTTTAGATGCAAGCAAATGTTAGATTGATGATATCAACTTATCAATTATGAACTACGAGTACTAAATCTAACCGGTACAGTTAACTTTAGCCCACCTAAATTTTAAATTTTGGTCGTACATGAATGTACTAAGGGCCCCCTGTTGAATTTTTTCCCTGGGTGCATTGCTTATCCAATCATTAATACAAATCTCATCCTCATATCTTCTGAAATTGCCTCTCTTTTCCGGAGTTCTTTTTCAGTTTTCTATCTTCTTCTTCTTCTCATTCTATTCTCCATTGTTGCTTCTTTGAGCAGAAGATTTTGCCTCTTGCATCATAGCTACAATCTCTTATTATTTAATTTATTTATTTGATCTGAAATAAATTATTCAATATCTAATAAGATTTTGAGCTACCTGCTCAAAATAGCTACAAGACTTTAATAGCGGCTTATGTCATTGATGTACCAACGGTTGGCTACTTGCTCACGTATTTTTATTTTTTTGTGAGCATGTCCTTTTTTAATAGCAACTCTAGTGGTTAAAAAAAACCAGCTAACAAAATTAAAAAATATATGAGCAGATAGCCAACTATTGGCACATAAAATATGTAAGCAGCTATCAAAATCTTGTAGCTCATATTAGCAAGTAGCTTACGAACAAAATGTGGAAAAGGTAAAACATATAAAATTGTATATATCCAAATTTTGTAGTCAAACAATGTGAAATTTTGTAGTTAAAAACAGTATTAAATAAATTATTATGAGGAGCTACAAAATATTGTAGTCAAACAATGTGAAATTTTGTTGCTTAAACACATTGTATCTAGAAATTTGATGCGGCAAATTTAGTTACACAGCTTTGTAGCTAACTATTGGAATTGCTCTTAATTGTGTCTTATACCCAGTATACAAATATACAGTTACCCTAATGGTTCAACATAATCTAAAAGTTATTTACTTTCAGTTAAATTTTTTTTTTTAGGGAAGGTAATAAAGGATTTTTTACAATGTACCCTTGTATTTCTTTGATTTCAACGTTGTACCCATGCGTTTATATAGTCAACCTTATCCTTATTGTTAATCCAATGATTAAAAATGCCGCTAATTTTTAAACAAAGTACGGTTTCTATATTTTAATCAATCTTATGTTTGTTAACCCATTGCTAATGTAGAAAATCTTGATTTTAAAAAAAATATAATGGAACTTGTTAACATTGGATTCACAACAAGGATAAAAATGATTAATTTTTGCAACTACAAGAGTATAATGTGTAAAATTTAAAATGTTTAGATACCACGTAGAAATCAATGAACTACATAGGTACAATGTAGAACAACCCTAAAAATTTATCCATAAAAAATTACTCCGTACTTCATAATATAAAAAGTTAATCAAAACATGTTTAAAGTTACCAAAAACTAGGTAAAATACACCCAGACATACAATAATCTATACGTATATTAAAATGCATTCTTAAAAACGTATATGTGTCACGTATACTCCTCCTTATTATGCCACGTCACCACTAATCATCATCATGACATGTCGTTGACAACCCAAAAACATGTAGGTTTGTACATTTCCAACGAGATCGTGTTTTATTTGGGGTGGTTGCGGCGAATTTTAGAGGTTGTGTGGTTGGTTTCGTGATAGATAGGGTAGTTTGCTGGTGAATATGCATGGTAGTTTCAGTAGTACGTGGTAGGGTGGATTCAATGGTATTTGAGTGATTTTGAGGAGGTTAAGTAGGTTTGTTGAGGCCACGCCGCCGATGGTTGGGGAGGTAGGTTAGGTGGTGTACGTGGTGGTTAAGAATGGTCATAAGAGTAGTTAAGTTCTTTGGTTGAAGGGCAACCTGGGGGTTATGATGATTCCTGAAGGAGGGCCTGTGGGGAATCATGGTGGAGGAAAGCTGGGGAATAGTTTAATTGGTTACCAAACAACAAGAGAAGGAATAAAGTTAGTTAATTGATTTGCCGAAATGCCAAAATAACACATTAACACCCCCTTAGTGGTTCGTTTGGAAGTGGGAACTTTCTAGAATTTGTGTAGAACACTTCTTTGGAGCAAGTTGTAGAATCTCAAAAGTAAGAATGTTCCAGGCTATGAACCAAGGAATTGAAGTACATAAAAGACATTATCATCATCATTCATTCATTCAATACATTTTAGCCAACACGCTTTGTAATTTCTTTCAAGCAATACAAAGCATATTTCCAAATTCTCTTGTTTACTTCTTCCTTCCTTGGCCAATTCCCGTAACACAATTGTTCTAGAAAATTATTCTGATAACCTTGATTAGTGTTCTGAACTTCAATGAGGTTAGTAGGCAACATGCAACAATATAAGGTAAAGTCAGCACGTGACGCAGATGTGATGACAAGATCTTGTTTGCTACCCAGACAAGAAATTGATTTCGATAGATTACTAGTTGTTGGACCGCGCAATAACGCGCACAGTCCCCTAAGATATCAAAACTAATCATCAAACTAATTAACTATGTAAAGCAGTAGGGTAATTAGATATATGAATCCGGTTTATGTAGGCACAATAGTGGTCATTTTTTATTTATTATTATCAATGTTTACATTAATACAAATTACCAATCGCTTTAAAGATTTCACCACCTTAACAATTTACAGTTTTTCCCGGTAAATAAGAAATATACTGATGATAAATAGTAACCATAAAGCATGTACAAGGGTGGTGAAAAAATATCCACAAACCAACAAACAAAAAACAATAAAAACCTCTAACAAACCTACCAAATCCAAAATGAGCTAACACATGCTCAAGAAAACAATCTCAAAAAAGTTAACCCTGGTCAGATTTAACTAGAATTGATAACATAAGAACATCAAAACACATCAACAAGTCTTCCTTAATTTCTTCCAACCTACTTGCAACACGGCTCATTAACCTGATTTAACCAGCGCATGAAATAACCACTACACACCTGCCACTGCAACAAGGACATAACAACCTACCCCCTTCAAGCCGACTCTAGACCAATAAACACCATAAGAGCCAAGGTTGCACACATCTAAAACGCCAGCTCTGATGGTAACCAACAACCACACTCAAAACAATAGTCACAATACAAAATGACAAGTTGCAACCATAACTATATTTCTTGTCAACCAACTCATATTTCAAATATAACTCAATAATCAAGTTCATCCTTACATAATACTTCTGCTAACATCAAGAAACAAAATAATATAGAAGCTTGACTTGAAAATTACGTGATGAATTATTTTTTCAAAATAAAACATAAATGAGCCACTTATCAAGTAGCTCATCCTTACATTAATACCTTTTCTAACATCATGAAATTAGAACTGTAACTCATACTAGAGACGCCCAAATCATTACTCAACTATTGAAGTGTTATCCATTCATTCATTCATTTACAATGTATGTTTCTTGTAGTTTTTTTATCAAAAAAATCCCATAAGAGATATCTCACTATGTTATATCAGACCAAGTATACACGTAACATTAATTCTAGTTCGTGACATTCTATTTGATCGGTATCTATGAGCAACAGGGGAAGAGTTGTGCATTTAATGTTGTAGCATGAGAGGAATTTGTAGGCCAAAGGCTCCAAGAAATATCTCTAAGAGAAGTATGAGCATTTATTCATGCATAGAGATTACACTATACACAATGAATAAGAAATTAAGTATCATGTCACGAACTGAATAATTGTATCAATACCCCTTCCCCGGAATGTATATTGTTGGAATGGTTTGTGATAAATTGAGCAAAAGTTGTACTTGAATCAGAAATTGAGAGGTTTATAATCAATTCATTTGTCAGCGATAGCTGATGATTTTGAGGAGATTGCAACAAACACTTTCAATAGAATGGTCATAGGCATACATAAGCCCATACTTTTCCAACAAAATAAGAGATTGTTGCTTATGTTTGCTTGGTTCATTTGCAAAGTAAATAATTCCGCAGTTGCAAAGTAAAGACACAAGCAATTAGGGGTCAATAAAAAACATCATGGGAAAAGAAACAAAAGAGTGAAACATAGATACACTATCTCTTGCTTTCTACCATTGGTTGCGGCAATTTATACATTACCGCATGGTCTAACTAGATCATTATCAGTAAATGTTGAAATAAAGGAGTCATCATATAGAAGTAAGGTCTAATCACCGTCAAAATACATGCAAACAAACACATTGAGACAAAGGGGGCATCAAGACTTAAGAGTACTGTCAGAAATAGAAAAATAAGATGGAAGCCATGTATTCTAATAATTTGCAAAAATTACACCTTTAGAAATTTCATCAACTTCAATATCCTTAACATCTCTCTTTTTAACTACAAAAACAATAAATGGACATAGGTCCATTAAGCAATCCATCCTTTTGTATATGCTAAATTCAACATAAAGATATTGCAATTCAAGAGCAGTAGCAAGATCGAGATGCCTCTAAAATCCTGAGAATTCATGCTTAATAAAGGTCACATTGTGGCACGACGATTCACACTCTAACCACTAATAAAGTGAGATAAGACATGCATTATTAAAAGAGATACACTTGTCGGATGCATTTTACATTTTGATAGCCTCCGGAGAAACAACATTTTTCTTTTCTGTGGTCAGAGAGAGAACAGAAAACAATGCAACGGAACATTAAGATATTCACCGTAATTTGAAGAATCATTATGAATTCCCATTCATGAAAGTGAAAACCAATGTCCAAAGCTAAGTAGTTGTAGAATTAAGTGTTACCACAGAACAAACAATTTTACCTTGTGTATTTTCTCAATCTCATGAAGCATATAACTCTTTAACTTCTTTTCAAGGGGAGATTATGTTTTCGCTTGTCAAAAGATTCTCCTGCAAACAAACACATGGACATTAGTTTTCTCATAAAATTGATGGAAAATTCCAACCAAAATTCAGTGACATTGTACATTCATATCAAAAATCAAAGACTCTTTTCTCAGCAACAACAATAAGAGTATTTTAAGACTCGAAAGATCAGTTCTTTTGAAAGAAAGACTAAGAAAAGAAAGGATTTTTTTGATAATCCACATACTGCCTCCGTCCCAGAATACTCGTTACACTTTCCTTTTTTATCCGTCCCAGATTACTCGTTACACTTATTTTTCAACCCATTTTAGAAAATTTTTTATTATATTTTAATAGATGCCCCTTTCTCACTTTGGCCCACCACACAACTCTCCTATCCTTCAATATAAAAATATCATACATTCTCTTTCCTCTAATATTAAAATACTCCACTAACTTCTATCACATCTACTTTTTAATAAAATAATAATTGATAAGCACACTACTACTTATTGCATTAAACTGTGTGCCCAGAAGAGTGTAACGACTATTTTGGGACGGAGGGAGTATATAACTCATATAGGTGACCATATCCTACATTTAACAATCAATTACTCAGAAAGACTAGCAGATCATATAATGTAATTGATCGCAGACTACTTTGCATGCCTTGATTTGTTTTTGTCGTTGTCGTTGTCGTTGTAGAATAGTGGTATGCATTTTCGAATCCAGATAACACAAATGAAGCGTAGACCAAGTTCATATACATAATAGAAATCTTATGAGGCCCAACTTGTGTTTGTTAATTAGTTCCAGACATCATCATGCGGAGTCCAATGTAAGTTCCCTACCAGATAAACAAATCGAATAATGTGTTGAGGGAGGCAAGGGCAAAATCAATCCTACAACTAATGGAATGGGTTATGAGGTATGTCATGGAAAGATTCAATGCAAAAAGGAAGGGATTGAAGGGATTTAAGGGTGTTATTATGCCATCTATGGTTAAGATGGTTCAGCAGGGTCTGAAGCAAGTGCATAACATGAGAATCAGGCAAGCAGACCTACATGAGTTTGAGGTGGATCATTACTAGGATACATTTGTTTCAACTTGGAAACTTAAGTATGTGGATGCTACAAATGGAGTCTAATGGGAATTCCTTTCTAGCATGCATTAGCATGTATCCAAACAAAGAGGCTAAACTATGAAGACTACATCCACCTTGCTTATCATGTTCAAATCTATGCTAAGTGTTATGCCCCACCATTAAAAGGTATGCATGGTCAGAACCAATGGGAACACTCAGGTCCATTGCCTCCTTCTTACAGAAAAATTCCTTGTAGGCCAAGCTGTTAGGTTATGATACATATGACAATTCATAAATCATGCGGAAAAACCATAAAGCCAGGAAAACATATTATTTACACATAATCATTTAGCATAGTTTAGATGCATACTCTTTGTTGCGTGCCTTCCCTAGCTGCGCCCGAACCGAACAAGAACAAGTCTTTAGGACTCCAAGTGTCGTCCCTCCGTAGATAGTCCACAGCACGTCCGGATCCGCCTTAAGCTTGACCAACTAGGATCGCCCTTAAGGTACTTAGAATTTTCGGCACATATAGGCAATTGTATGACTGAATTTTTGCTCTCAAAAATCACTTTGAATACTTGAAATCTCTATATAAAATAATGACCCTAGGCCTTTATTTATAGAGGTATGGAAAGGGAATTGTAATCCTATTAGGATACGAATTAATTAAACTAGAATCCTAATAGAATTCTTATTTAATTAATTCATCCTTTTAGGTTTAGGAATTTAATCATATGTCGAAACCTGATAGCTTTAGGATTCGTATAGCACACAAACACACACACACGCACGCACAGCAGCCCACGAGGGGCGCCATGCGCGCGCGCGCAGCCCGCGAGCTCGCAGCCCATTGCCACGAGGCCCACACGCTGCCGCAGCGTTGGCGCGCGCTGGGCCTGCCTTGCGGTGGGCCTGGCGCAGCCTTGGCTGGTGCGTTGTGGCGCGCTGGCTTGCTGGGCGATGGCCCGGCTTCGTGCTGGGCCTTCGTCTGGCAGGCCTCGTCCGATGCTAATTCGTACGATACGCTTCCGATTAATTTCCCGATTCCGGAATTCATTTCCGATACGAACAATATTTAATATTTCCGATTCCGGAATTAATTTCCGTTTCGAACAAATATTTAATATTTCCGTTTCCGGAATTATTTTCCGATTCCGGTAATATTTCCGATTCTGACAATATTTCCGTTTCCGGCAATATTTCCGATTCCGGCAATATTTCCATTTCCGATAATATTTTCCGATACGTACCATGTTTCCGTTTCCGGCAACATCTACGACTTGGATAATATTTATATTTCCGATACGATCCATATTTCCGTTTCCGGCAATATCATCGTTTCCGGAGCATTCATTTCTTGCCTGTGACGATCTCAGCTCCCACTGAAACCAAGATCCGTCGATTCCGAATATCCATAGATGGAGTATTTAATGCCATTAAATACTTGATCCGTTTACGTACTATTTGTGTGACCCTACGGGTTCAGTCAAGAGTAAGTTGTGGATTAATATCATTAATTCCACTTGAACTGAAGCGGCCTCTAGCTAGGCATTCAGCTCACTTGATCTCACTGAATTATTAACTCGTTAATTAATACTGAACCGCACTTATTAGACTTAACATAGAATGCATACTTGGACCAAGGGCATTATTTCCTTCAGTTTCCCACTTGTCCTTAGGGACAAGTGTGCATTTCCTAATTCCTTTGTCGCTCGATGCTTGCTCTTGAACATAAGGTAAGAGTTGTCATCCTTATTATGTCCAGAGGTGTTCCTCGGTTTTAGAGTTCAACTGATCAAATAAACAGATAATCATAGCCTATGATTCATCCGAGCACGGCCATGCATTTCACAGTTTCTAGCTCTCCGAGTGGCCTTGTACAACTTTTAAGCATCTCATCCTGATTTGTGGGAGGACAATCCCAATCTTGCGATCTTGAGATTAGACTTCGTTTGATAGGTGATTACCTGAGCGTTGCCTTTATAGCCTCCTTTTACGGTGCGACGGTTGGTCAACGTCAAAGCAACCAGTTCTCAAACAAGTAATCTCAAATCACTCAGGTATTGAGGATTTAGTGTCTAATAATTTTAATGAAATTTACTTATGACAGATTTTCATCTCTTACAGTAAAGTTTCATAGGTCTTGTCCGATACTAGTCTTCCCAAAGTAAGTATCTATGCAAATGATTATGACATTGCCATGTCCACATAGTTCAAGAAACAGAACTACTAGTCATCTTGCATTCTAATCGTCTAACGTTTTCTATGCGTCCAATTTTATAGAAAACTCCGACTAGGGACCATTTTCAACCTTTGACATTCAAGTTCACTTGATAGACATTTCTTAGTCACAGGACTGGTCTTGACAGTCTATCTTGAATATATCGTCAAATTGAAGGGACTCATCATTTAATACTAAACCAAGATTAAATGGAATATGAAAAATACATTTCATATATGATAAATGTTCAACCCCAACGTTTTACAACCATGGGCCTCAAACCCATCTTTAAAACAGTTCATGGAATTCAAAGCTATGCTTGATTTCCAGTGCTACAACGTGAGTGTTGCTTCTCACTTGTTGCATAGGTTTAGTTATCACGCTTTGCCAATCTTAACATCCTTTTCATCGAATGTTCTTCGAGATATGATGATAAGAACTTTTGAGTATGTTTATTTTGTGATCTAGTCTTTCTTGCTACATTAGTGGTTCTACGCATTTTGCAATGAAGAACCATTAAGTCAACAGACATGTGATCTTTCCAAGTTCAATGAAGAACTCATATAAACAACTCTATTTTATTGCTTCTTAGGCAATAATTACTTTTACTTCAACTGTATAGGTTGCTAGTGATGCATTGTTTAGATCTACTTATCCAAGCAGTTCACAGATATGTGGAAGACTCTCTAACTATATCTTAGAACATAGAAATTATTATTTTAATTTCCCACGCAACAACTCATGGTCTTCAATCCATGTTGCCATTTCAAAACACGATGCTCTTTAGCTCGTCCTTGTCAATGGTTAACTCCAAAGGGTCTTGCTTGATCCTTTGCCAGTGTTTATGCGTGTAGCATCAATATTTAGCATATCTTTATTTCCTTGAATCAAGAACTATTCCTATGTACCTTTTCAAGTACCATAAGTATTCTTGATCTTAATCTAGTTGATCTTCACTTAGATCAATAGAGATTGGTATATGTTCGTCATGCCTAAAGTCATACGATACATTTTTGGCGATCCTCATATTATATCATACATGATAAATTCTTTTGCAGAATAATTCTCAATTGAATTCTATTCATGTAACTTTAGCTCATTCAATTTCAGTAGATACTGAATCCAGCTAAATTCTTTGACATATAATATAGGTTAAGAATCTCATTTAGACTCTTTGATGTTTAACTTAGTAAATGCTTATACATAGTTCAAACATCCTTTACTTAGATTTATTCACATGGGTCGAATATCTCCAATGGAGTCTTTCGTGTTTGATTTAGTAAATGCCATTACTTAATCCAAAACATTAATATAAGATCTTTGTAAATAGATCTTAATACCCAGTATGTACTAAGTTTCGCCTTGGTCCATCATTGATGAATAATTTCAAATCTAAGTCATTAGCATTTGAATGTTATTTCACAATAGAGAGATATGTGTATGATACACATAGAACCAATTAAGTTTTACGTACTCCCACTAAACTTCTTATATGTTCATAAGAATCCTGTACATTTTATGAAACTAAAATACTTATTAGTTTCACTAAAATACATTTCTAATTCCCAATTGCTTGCTTAAATCTGTACTTAGATTTCATAAGCTAGCTTTCCTTTTCAAGCATTTATTTGGATCCACAAATCCTATGACATACCATGTACATAGTTTATTCCAACATTTTATTGAGGAATTATTTTGTCATCCAATTGCCATATGTACCAATATGCAATCATTGCTTGATTTATAGACTTGAGCATTACGATTATGCATGAGGTTTCAACACAATCCACGCCGTGAATTTGCTTGTAACCTTTAGCAACTAATCTAGCTTTGTGTGTGAACACAATTTCATGTTTGATGGTTTTTATCCTTAAAACAAACTTGCAACCAATAGGTGTGAAACTATTCTTGCAAATCAACAAAATTTCAATTTTGTCATCAAAACATTGAGTACGTTTTATGGCCTCTAACCATTTAAAACATTTGAGTCTATATATGGCCTCTAACCATTTTAGGGAATCTGGGTTTCGTCATAGCTTTCTTACAAGTCACAAACTCATTAATCTACATGATAATAGTTTGACTGCAAGTTGTAGGTTTCTTCACTATCTAATAGAAGAATTGCATAGTTTCAGTGACCTGAACTCCATGTTTCTTCACTATCTAATAGAAGAATCTCATAGTTTCAGTGACTTGAACTCTATGCCTACAAGGGTATAGAACATCAAACAACAGAATATCAATAGCCACTTAAAAGTCCTTTGAATATTCTGTTCTCCTTGAAGCACTTGTAAAGTCTTCTAAGAGATGTCTATTTTTTAAAGCCACTTCTAAAGTCCTTAAAGAATACGTGTTCGGATTTTCTAAAGAACTTCGAAAAGCTTCCGGAATGTCCGTTTATGTTTGTTGTTCGCCTCGAAGACTTTCGAGGTCTATTTTCTCCCACTTGTCATTTTGGAAACGAATCTCCAAAAGGACATTATTTCGAGCAAATAAACATTATGTTCTCAAAAATTCGTGGTAGAAACAATACCCTTGTGTCTCATTTGAATAAATCACAATGAAACATATATCTATACTTGGGCCTTAGTTTGTCGAATGACAAACACTAAGCTCCCACTGAGTTTTGCAACTCTCTAGATATATTTTATGAAAAGTTATTCTGAAATTACTTTTCAATAGCTTTGACGAATTTGGTTTAGTTTGGTGGTAGTTGAGCATTTTGTTTTAGAAATTATAGGAAAAGTCCTTATGATTCATCATTAATCGAATCAAGTACTAATTGACTTCGATTATTCCAACTAAGATATGCCATATCTTATGGACCTAGATTGTGAAATTACAACACACAACCATTGATGATCATATTTGGTCTCAAGTAATCATCAACATGATCTAACCTAGATCTTTATGATGTTTTGCCAAGTGGATTTTATACTTCTGAATCTTGGAACTACCCAAACAGATTCAACTTATATCAAATTTGAGTCAATAAACCTATATTCACTCAAATCCATGTGAAATAATAAAGTCATAAAATCTTTCTTTAGCTTTGAACTCTATTGTCTAGGCGTTCTAACAATAGTTCATATCTTTTGTTACTTTCAACAAGTAAGACTAGTCGTCTTAAATTGATCTAGAAATCAATGAACTTTCAAAAGTCCATTAAAATAGAGCTTTTGAATGTTAACTTGTTGATATGGTCTAAGCAACTATGCCAAAGATTAGTGGAACTCAAATCAAGGGTTTGATTTGAACCTAGTAAAGTTTTTATTTTTAAAGAGTTGTTTGTTTTAATCAAGCATATTGACTCAACCCGTAAATGTCCATTTCATTCAAATAAACAAACAAACATTGTTTTTGTTCTTCTGAATGTGAGTCTTTTTGTGTTTGAAACAGAAATTTAGGTATGCTGATTATGGAACAAAATATCCATTAAGTTCCAGCCTTTGAAAGGACTTAAAACAAACTAGATGACCCTACAACTAATGTAGCATTGCCATGCTTCATTTCCCACTTGTAGGTCATTAGTGTATCCTAGCTTCCATTGTTTGAGTTATTACCGAAGTAAGAACCTCAAGCGGTATATGATACCAAGGAAGTTTGATTGCTAGGTCACTTCTCTTTAAACATAAACTTATAGGTAGAAACGGAATCGTAAATTCCTTTCATTTGTTCCTTGTTTTCCTATTTCTTGTACCCTTTCTTATAGTCTTAAGAATTGAATTCTATAGTGTTGACTTTTATACTTTGTTAGACATGTCCGATGTCATTCCAACAGAGTTCTTACCATTTTATTTATGTTGAATATTCTGTTTCAACTAGATGATCTTACCAGAAGCTTCTAAAGTTCTCTAAGCATCAATCTATTCGAATGTCTAGGGACTAGACTCATTCGAGAATTAAATGGACAAAGATATTAGGTTGTTAACCATTGGTAAAGCTGAGCGTTTAAACTCAATGCTTTATGATCTCAAAACTACATTGTATTTTGAATTCACAAGCACCAATCGGTTTGCCATTCGACTTTGATACTCGAAAACAACCATAAAAGTCGCTAAAAGAAACGTACATTTTAAATCGCTCATTTTCTCTCATTTCCGTGAATCGTTCTTGAATTCACTACCAATCGAGGAAATTTACTGTTACCTTTCTAAAAGGATTTATTGCAGTGCAAGATATTTAATTATAAACAATAATTAAAACATACATTGAAGCATGCAAAGTCTAAACATTTATCATGAATAATAACTTGAAAATGAAAGCAATCATGCAATTTAAACAAGTCATTAGCATTTTATTCGAATTATGTGTTCCGGCAGGTGTGAATAAAATGATTCCAAGACCCTAAAACCATTGAAGAATTAAGCACAGTTTGTCGACTTAATTCTAAAACATCTTAGGTAAGCAAAAGCCTTTTGCTAATAGTCTAGAAACTATTCTTGGTTGATAGGCACGTCTAAGAACTTATTAGGTAAACCTATCGATTTTGCCACGACATAAAAGGACTCCTTACTTATATCGTTGAGTTTCACCAAAACTAACATGTACTCACAATTATTTGCGTACCTTGCCCCTTTAGGACCAATAAGTAACACCTCGCTGAGCGAAAACTATTACTAGATTGATGTAAAGGATATCCAAGCAAGTGTATATTTTGGCATGGCACCTTTTAACTCAATTTTTAAGTTTGGAACTTAAGGCTCTTACTATGTTGGTTAGATTTTAAGTGAACTAAAATCCTTAATCATGCAACATAATCAAGCTTTTGATCTCATGCATTTTAAGACATATTTAAAAGCAATAAATAACTTAAACATGCATAAGATAAATGTGATCTAGCATGGCCCGACTTCATCTTGAAGCTTTAACTTCAAAGTCCGTCTTGAAAATCTCCGTGGGAGGCACCATTTTCTTCAAATAGGATAAGCTATAACTAATTACAACTATTTGATGGTACGCAGACCATATTCGAATTGAAAAATAACTTTGGTACTTTAGACCAATTACATTCAAATTAATGTTACGCAGACCATATTTTCTATCCTATTTGGGCCATACTAGTCACTTCATAACCTGCAAAACAGTACATATACAATATATACCATTCACCCATTCATTATCATGAATGGCCCACATAGCTGGTTAGTAAAACACATTATGCATCACATAAACATTTGCAGCAATTAATCAAGGGCACCAATAATCTACAAATTATTCAGTCCTTATTAATTCTAATCAAGTTGTTTTAACCTTAAGGATTTGTAGACCTAATCAAGAGTTTATGACTAAAAGGGGCTCCCACTTAAACCAATAAATTCATATGCTTTACTAATTTTAAACATAAAAATGTATTTCTAGTCTAACCGGAAACATACAAATTTAATTAAAATTTAAAGCTCATATAAATTTATAATTGAATCCAAAAAGTTTAATTTAATTTCAGTCGTATTTAAATTAATTCATGATTTTAATTTTAGTAAAATAATTAGAATAAATAAAATTTATTATAATTACAATATTCAAAATTAAAATCCAAGAAAATAATTTAAATTATTAATTTTAAAATTAATTAAAATTACGTAAACTGAAAATTTCAAATTAAAATTTCAAAACGATCTAATCGCAACGCAACAATCCCACGCAACGCACGCCCATGGGCCACACGCACACAGCCATCGCTGGCCATGTGCACGCAGCCCATGCGCTGCGTCGCATCGCTGCTGCTCACCATCGCAAGGCATCACGCGAGCTGGTGCTCGCTGCGCGCGCCAGCGCTCGACGCACGAGCATGCTGCCGCAGCCCATCGCTGGGCGCAGCGCTCGTCGCACGTCGCAATAGCGAGCTGCTTGCCATCGCTGGGCGCAGCGCTCGTCGCACGTCGCAACAAGCACTCGCACGCCATCGCTGGGCGCAGCGCTCGTCGCACGCACAACAAGCACTCGCACGCCATCGCTGGGCGCAGCGCTCGTTGCACGCACAACAGCGCTCGCTGCGCGCGAGCGATCGATGCTGGGCGTAGCACTCGTGGCACGCGAGTTTGCGCTCGCTGCGCGCGAGGCTCCGCACGCTTGCGCGAGGAAGTGCGCGCTGTGGCGCAGCTCGCTTGCTGCCCACACGCGACTGCTCGTGCCTTGCTCTCGCCCTCGCCCATTCGCCCATTGCACACAGCCCACGACACAAGGCAGGGCTGCTGCCTTGTGCTCGTGCACCATGGCCTTGCTCATTGCTTTCGTGCCGCATGGGCGACGAGCTCCCTTGCTCGTCGTCACATGCCCGCACTATGCAACACCCCTTAAGGGTAACACGTAGCATCCATTGCTTTGTGCGTGCAAGTTATATGAGCGAATCGCATAAAATTTTAAAATTTATATTTAAAATTAATGACAAATTAATAAATAATATTAATTTCATAATTTTAGGGCGAAAAATCGAAAATTTATTATTCAATTGATTTCCGATTAACATGGATTCAAGTCTAGGTCATAAAAATTTAAAATTTAACATAAATTTACAATTTTTATGGTGGTTTTTAATCATAAGTATCTAATTAAATTATAACTAATTATGAAAATCAAATTAATTCTAAATTATTTCAATTTTCAACAAATTAATCATAATTACAAATTAGATTGCATAATTAACAAGGTTAGGCATTCAAACTTGTTAAACATATACAGTAGGTCAATCAAAAATTCAAGATTTATCAACAAGAATCGCAAATATTTAATTTAACATCTTAAATTTATGAAATTTTGCATTCGAAAAACTAAAACCTCCGAAAAGTCATAGTTAGGCTTCAAATTTGAGAATTCTGGGTTCGGCCGAAAAATAATTTTTTTGTCAAAATTTTAGAATGCCTTTTACATGCGGAATTGACACAAAAATCACTCGATTTGGATGAGTAACGAAGAAACTGCCGAAAAACTGCGTACGTATAATTAAATAAACGCAATTTGCAATTAATTAACAATTACGAAAATTAATCACCCCTTTTAATTCTTGCAAATTTGTATATTTAACCATGTTCATGCAATTTAGATTATGAAAATAATAAGAGGCTCGTGATACCACTGTTAGGTTATGATACATATGACAATTCATAAATCATGCGGAAAAGCCATAAAGCCAGGAAAACATATTATTTACACATAATCATTTAGCATAGTTTAGATGCATACTCTTTGTTGCGTGCCTTCCCTAGCTGCGCCCGAACCGAACAAGAACAAGTCTTTAGGACTCCAAGTGTCGTCCCTCCGTAGATAGTCCACAGCACGTCCGGATCCGCCTTAAGCTTGACCAACTAGGATCGCCCTTAAGGTACTTAGAATTTTCGGCACATATAGGCAATTGTATGACTGAATTTTTGCTCTCAAAAATCACTTTGAATACTTGAAATCTCTATATAAAATAATGACCCTAGGCCTTTATTTATAGAGGTATGGAAAGGGAATTGTAATCCTATTAGGATACGAATTAATTAAACTAGAATCCTAATAGAATTCTTATTTAATTAATTCATCATTTTAGGTTTAGGAATTTAATCATATGTCGAAACCTGATAGCTTTAGGATTCGTATAGCACACAAACACACACACACGCACGCACAGCAGCCCACGAGGGGCGCCATGCGCGCGCGCGCAGCCCGCGAGCTCGCAGCCCATTGCCACGAGGCCCACACGCTGCCGCAGCGTTGGCGCGCGCTGGGCCTGCCTTGCGGTGGGCCTGGCGCAGCCTTGGCTGGTGCGTTGTGGCGCGCTGGCTTGCTGGGCGATGGCCCGGCTTCGTGCTGGGCCTTCGTCTGACAAGCCTCGTACGATGCTAATTCGTACGATACGCTTCCGATTAATTTCCCGATTCCGAAATTCATTTCCGATACGAACAATATTTAATATTTCCGATTCCGGAAATAATTTCCGTTTCGAACAAATATTTAATATTTCCGTTTCCGGAATTATTTTCTGATTCTGACAATATTTCCGTTTCCGGCAATATTTCCAATTCCGGCAATATTTCCATTTCCGATAATATTTTCCGATACGTACCATGTTTCCGTTTCCGGCAACATCTACGACTTGGATAATATTTATATTTCCGATACGATCCATATTTCCGTTTCCGGCAATATCATCGTTTCCGGAGCATTCATTTCTTGCCTGTGACGATCTCAGCTCCCATTGAAACCAAGATCCGTCGGTTCCGAATATCCATAGATGGAGTATTTAATGCCATTAAATACTTGATCCGTTTACGTACTATTTGTGTGACTCTACGGGTTCAGTCAAGAGTAAGCTGTGGATTAATATCATTAATTCCACTTGAACTGAAGCGGCCTCTAGCTAGGCATTCAGCTCACTTGATCTCACTGAATTATTAACTCGTTAATTAATACTGAACCGCACTTATTAGATTTAACATAGAATGCATATTTGGACCAAGGGCATTATTTCCTTCACAAGCGAACACAAGAGGAAAAATGGAGTTGGAGAAGATGAAGACAAGCTGCCCGTCAAGAGAGCAAAGAGGCAGAACTAGTGTAGCAGATATGGTGGTCTTCGACATTACAAACCCCAGCTGCTTCAACCTCCGTTGTGGCTCAGAATGCTGCTTTAAACTTTGCTATTGACCGCAACTCAGGGAGCTATTGTGGTTCAATCTTCCCAATATGCTCCTCAAATCAACCCAAGTCAGCAACAAGATTAGCGTGTTAGTTATGTTACTGGTTATTTTATTGTCTGTAGTTTGCTTGTATTTTGATCTTGAAACTAAAGTCAACTTTGGTATGCGTAAGTCACATTAGTCAATTTGACAACTTTTGTAAACTTCTGTCAATTTGGAATCTATATAAGTCCATTTCTCTCATTTTAGTCAATTTTTTTGGAAGATTATGCTAAGTTATCTTATTTATACATGTTAACTTGTTAAAACAAGCATGTTTAGTGGAAACGAAACAATTGTCCTTAAACACGACACAATATATTAAAATCGAGCACTACCAAAATAAACATCACTTTAACAATGCGTTTTGTTGAAAATGTAACATCAATAAAACATGATAAGAGTTATGATTCCGATTCATTTTGGCCAAAATAACGAGGCAAAATTTCCATTCATTTTTAAACCATAATGGTTTGATTACAACGAAGGCATTACACTTAAAGGCATTACAACGAAGATTTACACCTAACCTAGTTTCAACCATACAGACTTAATTTATTGACTAATCAAGATTAAACCCTAATTAGCATAATAATTGATTTGTAAGAGTAATTAGTATAAAAATACCAAATTCACATGCCTTTTTCTAATCTCCATTAACCAATACAAAAAGGCCCTAATTTTTTAATTAAAATCGCACATCAGGGTTTAAAATGGCAAATTTACCTTGGTCTGTGTACTACTCTGTAACGTAAGTAAATGTTTATCCGTGTCGCCTTCCTCTTCCTTTTCCTTGATGTTGATGTCCTTCTCTTTCCTTTATTAGTAGCTATGGATGTACAACAGAGAAGAGCAGAGAAGTAAAATGAAAAAAAAAAGTCAGAAAATTTGGCCAAAAACGAAAAAAAATCATGAATTTATGTACTTGAAGCATTGATGACTTACTGTGTTGATTGGGTGTTCAATTCCTCCTTGGTAATGACGCTTCACTGATGGCGCTGGCAGGTGAACCTCATTAGTTTTGCAGAGAAAGTTATTTTTTTAAGGATTTCAATAGGCTTATATATACCTGCATTTTGGAGTGAAGTGGGTTGAGGTTAGCAACCTTAAGGCACACGTGCACATCACGTAAAAGTCAATGTCAAAAACACTAAGTCAATGCCGGAAACTACCATTTGTTTGTCTTTCGCAATAAAAAATTACGGAGTATATTAAGGCGTGCCTTCAAAATTTTTTATAAAAAGTCATTTCTCACAAAATTTTGGTTATAAAGTGTCCTTTTTGGCAAATCTAAATCTTTCTAGTTCTCATCCCCCTACTTCGATATTTTTCAGTTTTCATGATTGCCTCGGATTGCCAAACCCATCTTACATACAAAGCATTGTGTCCCCACTATAAATGTACATATAAAAGACCAAAGAACAAGAACTTGTAGTAACAATACATTATGATAATCTAATATCAAAAGATATGAGAAAATAAATTGAACGACCATCTACAATTAGGATGAAATTAAACTAAATCAGATTAAAATGAGAACATAATTTGGGCTATCGTACATCTACAGACGTACAAACCATTAACAAACTGAACAACCAACAGACATAAAATGCAAAAGATACGAGAAAATCAGAAATCTAAGTCGATAAGCACACTAAATAAATTAATTGTAGATAAAAGGAATCAAGCAACTGAAACCTAGGAAACTGAGCACATAAATTTGAAGATTGGGTGTATTGTTTTTCTTAAACCAGTTAGCAAAGGAGCAAGAGGTAGTAGGAGGTATCATAGCAACAGACGCATTTTTTGAAAAACTGGTAGCATATTAAGGTCATTAGGGTAGCATAACAGATAGGTAGACTATGAAACACATAAATAACAAGCTTCCAAGTTCATGCAAATTAAACTAATAAACACCATACACCTATGGAGAGGGTTGCCATAAAATTTTGTAATATACATAGTGACAAAACTCAAAAACAAGTTATCAAATGATTATAGCAAATGTAGCATACGTTGGATTCTTTTACCAAACAAAACAAAACCTATGTAAATTATAGGAGGTGATGCAAAGTAATGACACTTCACCCAAGGGTACAGACAACAAATTAATTCATTGGCTCTATATATATAGTGGTTGTAATATTAAGATGACATAGCTTTTTGTTTTCTATGAAAAGATTTGGAGGAAAAAGAGGGAGCTACTGGAAAAAAGATCTACTGTAAATGAAACATTTATAAGTTTACTGAGAGCATGTCGCTTCTGGAAGGAGATCGTACTTAAGGTGTAAGCTGGGAGAAACTTGGTGTTGTCGACATCGTCTTCCTCACATCCAAAAGAGTCGATCGTTGCACAAACATGCCACTTCACATATAGAACAGTGATTGTCAATGCCTTGTTCGTGATCTTTGTTGCTCTTCTCAGTATTATCATGAGCACTGTCAGTAGATCATAGAGTAGAGATGCATCAGATAGAAATACTAACCAACTTCAAACATGTATGTTGATTGATTGTGTTGTGGTTTTGTACGCTATTGATTAGCATAATACTAACCAAAACATGTTTATCACAACCCTTCACAAGAAATCAACTCAAAATTGATAGTGAACTCATAGACCATAGACTAATCCTAACAGTAAACCATGAGTACAAAATTTAGTAAACATAATAAGCTAACAATAAGCATCTAAGTGGCCTATGTTTCTGAATTTCCCTATGGCAGACAATTACAAAGATAAATAGCATTTTAAGTGACATCAAATAAAACCGAGCGTAGTAGAACAACATATTGTGCGTCTAAGAAGCCGAGACAGCAGAATAAAAACAAGAGTAGTTTTGGTTGATATGAAAAGGTATAACATAAATAGCTTACTGCTCAATGACATTAGTAGAGGAAGACAGCCGAACAATGGATTTGGAAGAGCACTAAACAAAGAATGGAAAATGCATGTCAAATTACAACATTGAATTAACTTTTCTTGCCAACTTTATACCCCCTACAATGCAGTTAAAATAGGCAAAACTACTCAGATTTCTTTCCTGGATCTTTTATTTGGAATCTACTCAAACCACTATATATGATCCTAACAAATTCATACGGAGTACAACATAAACACCAAATCAATTTGCCAATTCAATTAAAATCAGCCTTAGTGCAACAACTAATAGGGAGAAAAAAACCCCACTTCGAAAAAATTAGAGAAAACAGTATCCCAGAAAAAGGTTGAATTGATCATGAGGTCAAAAAAGCGCTAGTTGCAAGCTGGAGGAGGGAGAAAAGCCGCCTATCGCAAGTAAATCTGAACTTGTATCAAGCATCAACATGAATATGAGCTTAGATATTTAAAGACGTTCCTTTTTTTATAGGAATAATTCAAACAAATCGCATAGCATCACTAATCATTTCACAAACCCAACAGGCAGAAGTTGCAACCATAAAACATACAATATTAAAATTAAAATATTAATTAACAGATAAAAAGCAAAATTAAGAGCATATAGTCGAATTTAATCGTAAAACTAACAACAAATTAATAGTATATAGTTGAAATTAATCGAAAATTAACAACAAATTAACACAAGACACACCTTGTCGAGTTGTCGGGGATTTAAAGCTTGCAAAGTCTTAGCCGTCGAAGTCGACGACCAGGGGAGTTGCTCCGCTTGCGAAATCTTAGTTTCGAGTTACTGTAATTGCAACACAAATCGAAAAAAGAGAAAAGCGAGAGTAACACCGAACGATGAAATCAGTGACTTATCCAAAAAAGCAAAGAGAAGGAAGCAGAGTATGAACATGACCTTGTTAGTGAGAAAGTCAGAGAGACAATGAAAAGGTACATTATTATCCACTCTACATTTCGCATGGTTAATTGTTCCATCACAATTGCATAAGAGTTCCCAACGACAAAAACGAGTCAAATGCAAAACCAGCCTCCCACACAAAACAATTATAATTATAATATGAAATTGATACCAAAATAATATTTTTTTGGCAAAACTTTCTAAAACACATCAATGAAGATAAGATGTCGATAAAACTACAATGGTGGAACCTGATATGCAGATTGCACTTTCTTTTCCAACATAGAAACGTATTTATCAAGCATTGAAATTACTGCTTCAAATTCTGTTACTTGTTGATCTATTGCATCAATTTGTTGAATGTACCCTTCAAAGCTACCACTCTTGTGCTTTAACTGCTCCACGAACACCCTCAGTCCAGAAGCAACGTCGCCATAACTGTTATACTCTTCGGCAACTTTAAGATTCATCTTCTCCAAAAGTTCAAGAATGTTGTTTGTTCCCTGTGACAATGCAAAAAAAAATCTGAATAGTGAGGTTCATCACTATTATACATACAGAAAAATATTTGAACCGCACATATGTCGCATATTATATACTCCTTTCTAAGTTCTACTGCCTACGTCTCACAATTATAGTCCTGTTTTCCTAATCGGACGTCCTAAAATTATAGTTCTCTTTCTATTTTTGGCCATTAAATTCTCCATTTTCCCCTATACTATATAATACAACTCCTATATATTATAGTCTCCTTTCCCATGTACTATATTCCACTTTCCATGCAAATCAATTACCAATATACTCTATTTCCCATGATATTTCACTTTTTTCTAAATAGGGAACGGATGGAGTAATATAAAACCCAAACGGTACATTTACACCACCACCTCTATCTCAACTCCACAAAAGAAGATAGGTACAATTGTTCAAAAATTTGTATCTTATCACAAGAAGTCACAAAACTAAATATGGCAATACACATAGTAAATCCATCCAGATAATCTTCCATCTCTAGACTGCCCAATTGTAGTAATCTTACGCACAAGTTGTAAATTTCACTCCTCAACTTCCAATCTAACAAGGGTAATACTACAACCAAAACTTTCAATCTAACAAGGGTAATACTACAACCGCGCAACTATACTTCCAAAATAACTGGCATTTTGCCATTTTCCATTCTGTTGAGATACTACTCCCATTCAGATCTAGCAAAGCCAAATTACACCCCCAACTCAAACGAAAAGTTATAGATGCATAAATAACAACTCCAAAAGAAAAGTTATAGCTGCATAAATAACAAGTATGGAGTAGTTGATATACATAGTTCAGAAACTGAAACTTTAATGCTCTTGAACTCCAATGCCCAGTTATTCTTAACAAACTAGACTTTCATCATCACACTTCCACATATTGAGTGGAATCTCAAGATTCTATTATCTGATGATGCAATTAGACCCAAAGACACCCAGGAAATTGTTGTACGCTACTAGTATGAGGAATATTGGGTAATGGAAAATTATCTTTGGAAAAATGATCCCACGTAGAGAGGGGACACGAGCATGTCACCTAGGTATGCCAAGGGGGAAACTCCATTCAAAATCAAGGTTAAACCTCAAAGGAGTGGGAAAAAGCTTCAGGCCAAGAACCTCTTTTGGTACAAATTGTACAATACCGTTCGTCGCTTCAACCAATTCTACACAATCAATAATCATAGAAAATCGAATAAGGTGAAACAATCAGAACAATTAACTTGATTTCTTAACATAGTCAGATAAATCTTGGAGATTTTGATAAACCCTAGATTAACAAAACAAAACAATAATTGATCAACAGAGATTTTAGTAATCTAACTACTGGTCTATAAATTACTATTGCTGTTTTAATGCTAAATGCTAAAAGACGTCGATGAGATAGAAAAAGAGGAGGAAATGAACCTGAAGCTCGGACTTGATCATGGTGGAAACGCCATTAAAGAGATCATCAAGAGCATCTGCAAGTTCGTCAGGTTGATCTTGTTGTTCCTTACCTACCTCATTTTCCGCCATTTTTACAATTTTGAGGCTCTGTGATTGAAATTGCACAAACTGAAATCAGAGGGATGAATTTGAAAGATGAAGACAATGATTTGATGACGAGGGAGAAATTGAGAACTGAGAAGGGGGTAGATGGAGTTTTGGCAAAACTGTTAAGATTTTTTAGTTTTTAATAAAAAGAATTAAAAAAAGTAATTTGGGTTTTGGCCCATTGACAATGTGGGTTTAGTGCTGTCAATTTGAGTGGACCGGTCGTTTTCATGTCCATTTTCAAGGGTTATACTGCTATGCACATGCAAGACTGCAACTAGGTTCACCCGTCCACGTGATCCAGCTATCGCGTAAACGGTAAATCACACTTATGTGTATGAGACGCGTCACATTCACAAATGAACTTCTATGCTCATATAAGTATGCAACTAGTTTCACCAGTCCACATGATACGGTGAACCACACATCGGTGTATGAAATATATATCATACTCCGTAGTCAGTTAGTCACATACATTCGCAAATGAACTGACATGTATTGTGGATACGATGGGTTGAGGCTTGAGAATTGAGACAATATATGATCTTGGGTCATCTGGTGATGATATAATTTGTTTTGTTAAACATGAATGTCCCTTTGTGTTTGTTCTTTCTTTAATATACCTTTTTGTTGGGTTTAGGTTCTTATCTAGAATGCTAAGTTGAAATTTCATAATTATTATTGTAGATTGGTCGCGACTTACGCAGTCTAAACACATCTTTATTATAATGGTGGCGGTGGGCTACCCGAAAATGCCATCTCAAAGCACGTGTATCATGCTATAATACGGCCCTTTGAACTTGGCAGAATAGCACGGCACAAGGCAACCGTGTTTTAACAATGTGCAATATACTCTGAATAGTTAGTCAGGTTACAGCCGCTAGACTTGCTACGAACATAATCGTTCGTAAAAAAATAATGTACTAAATCGTACAAAAAGTGCACACGCCTGCACCATCAAAATTGCGCAAAATGTGAGGAAATATAATCCAATGCCCCCCTTCTTTTTCCCTAAATACATTTCAAAATAAGACCCAATTAAACACCCTGTTGTTGGTTCATGGTGTAACACAATGAAGAAGCATATAGGCTGATCATGAACGCTTTGTAATCAAAGAGCTCGCGTTGCTGTAAATAGCAATCCCATCTGCAAACACCGCCACAACGATCAACGAGACTGCTAAAATGTTGTCCCTTGTCGTTGCTATGCCATGCCGGTCCCTGAGATACCAAAAGAAACACAAACTTTACATGATAACCAATTCATAGTCGAAAACAATTAAGATGATGAGAATGAAGAAGATTAAGTACTTGAGAACGATGGAAGCAGGGAATATAAAGAGGAGCAAGGATCCAGCAGTGGCTCCAGTAAACTCAAAGGCCTGCCAGATACTAGGGATGAATATAGCTCCATACAGGATCACAGACATCAGTATTAACGTCACTACTGTAAATCTCCAATTATCTGAAGCTAGAGGCCTTGTTTGGCAAAACATTAGACCGTCAAAATTAAGTCTCAAGGAATAAAAGATAATGGGGAACACCAGTATGATATGTCCTGCATAGCTGACACGAACAATGTTGTTCATGAATGAGCTGTAGGGAACACCTAGATCCGTGTCAAAGTTGGATAGCACATCGGATGCAGTGGAATCCCCGAATAGCAAAAACCCAAATAAGCCTGTTAGCAAGTATACTGTTCCAGAGAGGGACAGAGATGTTCTAACTACTGCTTGCATCTCACATGGATCTTTCAGCTCATTTTGTATTGGGTGAACTGCAAACAAGATAAATGCAAACTCAGATATAGTTTTTTAAAAAAACATCAAAGTTCCCTTGTTTTAAGAGGAGATTAGACTTTCTTACCATTGAAGTGGCAAAGGTAAGCGCAAACAAGAACAGGTACAGCAGTGAAGAGATTCCAAAACGATTCTAAGTCCTTAATACGCGGAAACCATGCAGGTTCCTGTATAGTCCCCTTTACTAGTTTAAAAGCTGAGATTGCAACTACCACAACTATGAAGAACACTGCTAGTGCAACTGCTACAGCTGAAGTGTATCTTAATGAATCTGCACATATATAGCAACATAGGTTAAAACAATCTTCGCTTTATCTACATGTTTAATGTTTTATGGTCATAAGTATTAAGTTCATAACTCACACATTATTGCGTAGGCATCAAAATTATTAGAATCAATACAGAGGCATGAATACAAAGAGGGTTACTTGATGTCTCTCCAGTTACTCACCTATACGCTTACACCATATCAAAGGCATGAATACAAAGAGGGTCAGGATGAGTAGCACAAAGGCGCGCTCAGTCCACCATTGTTGTCCAAACCCATCTTCTAGTACACCTGGGTGATGAATCCCACTTGAAGTTGTTGATCCAGAGAGCACGTCCTCTTAATCAATTAAATAACAACTAAAAGTGATCAAATTTACTATAAACATTATATGTAATGAAATTAGAACAACTAAAATTGTGGTTGATCTTACCGATTATGATTAGGTAAATGATGGACATGCCGATATTATTGACAACAACACAGAGCTGCACTAAGAACTTACCGACTCTACCAAATGCATCTTCCATGACAGAACAATAAGAAAATGAACAAGATGCATCGCTGAACCGAAGCAAGAACTCAATCGAAGCCTGAGTCAAAAATCCACCAACTATAATCAAAATGACACCAGGAACAACACCTAATACTTTCATAGCAGCAGGTAAGCTCATGATTCCAGCACCAACTATGGTGCATGACAAATTAAAAACTGAACTACCAAAAGAGGCTCTCTTGTGACCCAACAAAGGAACTTTTTCATCATTCAAGTCAATCGAGCTACCCCTTTCTGAACTACTTTCAACGTCCTGAATGACGGTCATCTTGTGAAAATGCAGAATTCTGAACCAAGTAAGTATTGGTGAAAGTCTAATATATTATCAAAACCAATAATATGAATGAAAGATTAGCTCTGACTTTTGAACTATGCTAGCACTTAGAATCGGAACGGAAAGACAAACAACCTAACAACTCGAGAACTTGGAAACTCGAAGAGGAAAGATCAAGATTCAAGAATAATCAGGAATATAATTGGCAGAAGCAAAAAGATGAAGATGGAGAATATTATAGCAGAGGAAAAATACTGTTGACATATTTGATTGTTTCTCCTTCCTGTGCTACATTATAGTTAGCACGTTAAGAGTAAAAGAAAGAACAAGTTCTTTGTCTAAGTGTTTAGCAGGTACTCAAAAGTTGACTGGCCATACATGTGCACAGCCTAGTTAGCAATTTCTACAATAATCAAAGAGCGGTAGTATCATAATCATTTATGAATACTTGTCTACTTTCAAATTGTACACTCCCTCGGTATGGAGTTGATAGTCACATACTCACATTATACTATTTTAGGATGTCCAAAAAAAATTGTCCCCTTTCCTAAAATAGCATGATATATGATTGAATTTCCTGATATGTCGCTACCTAGATTAATCAATCGGGGGGGGGGGGGGGGGGGAAAGGGAATCTCAAACCATTGTGAATTTTGCGACAGTTGCTTGAAAGTGAAGCCAAACAAAATCCAGCCTTCGCCCTATTGAGTATGCTTGACTTTGAGCTAGCAGTCAGAAATCCATATAATGTGATCTGACCAAGCTTATGCCAATTTCAGGTACCTAAAGTAACCCTCCAGAACCTACTTAATTAGTAAGTATGTCACACAAAAAACACAAAATCTTCTAGAAATGCGAAAAAAGTTACCAGTAATGATAGAACATATTGACAGTATTTTGAATATTTCTCTACTACATATACAGTACATTTGTCGTACCAACACACCAACCCCTCCCCTCCCCGTTTTTCAAATGTGGGATGTAAAGTTCCTATTAAACATGAAATAAGGCAAACCACCAATTTGGGAGTAACACAGACAAAAGAATACAATAACTGATAGGAAAAAACAGATACTTCAAAACAAGGAAACCGCATTGCTGTATATAGCCACCAGATCCGACAATACAGCAAGAATGATCAAACCCCATGAAAGGATCTTGTCTCTCCTTGTTGAGATTCCGATATGGTCCCTGGAAATAGACAAACAAAAGAACTACGATCAATGGTAACAATCAAAATTATGACTTGTTCCTAGTTCGTACTGTTCTATTGCCTACAAAGTTCAGAATCAGCATCATTATCCTGAATCAGCTAATTCTCGCTCTAACAACTAGTCAATGCAACACATATATTTTTCAAACAAATTAAAACAAGACTAACCTGAGAACAATGGAAGCAGGGAATATGAACAAGATCAAGGCTCCAGCTGTTGCCCCAGTAAACTGAAATGCTACCCAAATGCTGGGAATAAAAATAGCCCCTAACAGGATTACAAGGATTAAACTCAATGTGATAATAGCAAATGCAGATCTCCGATTATCTGAAGTCAATGGAATGGCCGAGTTGTATACAAGACCATAGAAGTTAAGCCTTAGGGCATAGAAGACAACAGGGAATACAAGAACAATGTGGGCTGCATAGCTCAGACGAACCATAGAATTTAAGACTGAACTGTATGGGACACCAAGGTCAGAGTCAAAGTTAGAGAGCACATCAGAAGCAGTCGAATCTCCAAATAAAAGAAATCCAAATAACCCTGTCATTATGTAGATTGTACTGCACACAGAAAGAGAAGACTTCACTACTCCCGGCATCTGTGATGGATCTTGTAGCTCATTTCGTATTGTATGCACTACAAAAAATGGTGCCACAAACACAATCCAGTTTAACAAATGGCTTTCCAAAAGTGCAAAACTGAAATAACGAAAAGAGAAGGAAAAAAAGCTTATATCACCTACCATTATAGTGGCAAAGGTATGCACAAACAAGCACAGGAACTGCAGTGAATAGATTCCCAAAAGATGCATAGTCATCTATACGTGGAAAGAGTGCTGGTTGCTTTATTGTTCCCATTGCCAACTTGTAGCAGGTGATTTCCATGACAATAAGAATGAAAAACACAGCCAAACCAACTGCAATTGCAGAGGTGTATTGCAAAGCTTCTGCAGCCATGACATAAAAACATGGATATGCATCATTGACCAAAATGTTTGAGAATTAAAATAACTATACACTAGATGATGACATAGAGATGTTAAGAGAGTTTTGTAACAAAATCGGGAAAAAGGTCCAAGGAATCACTAACCCATACGCTTAATCCATGCTGTTGGAACCAATACAAAAGCAGTCAGGAAAATCAGCACAAAGGCGCGGCCTGTCCACCATTGTTCTCCGAACCACTCTTCTAAAACACCAGAATGGTGAATTCCACTTGTTGTTGATCCAGATATCACATCCGCTTACAAATACAAACATGAAAATATCAGACAACTTGTATAGTTGTATATACACCAATGCATATTAATATAAATAGAAAATGAGAAGGCAAATAAAAGGAAGAGATTTTCTATAGCCAGCAACTCTAAAGTTAAAATATGAACAAAACAAGTTGCAAAAGGGGACAATGGACTAATACCAATTATTATCAAATAAATTATGGTAATGCCTGTGTTGTTGATAATGACACTAATTTGAAACAAAATCTCTCCAATCCTTCCAAAAGCATCATACATGAGCTGCCCGTAGGTATATGATCCTTCCTTTTCGCTATAGCGAAGCAATATCTCAACAGAGTACTTAGTCAAAAATCCGGAAATAAAAATCAAAAGAACCCCCGGGATAACACCAAGTACTTTCATGGCAGCTGGTAAGCTCATTATCCCTGCACCAACTATGGTGCATGACAAATTAAAGACTCCACTTAAATATGAAGCTGTGTTAGTATCATCCTTTGTTATAATCAAAGGATGATCTTGTAGCAAGGGCACTCGTTCACTCCTTTGAGGGTTAATCTGTTGACTCTCTATATCAATACCAGCCATCTTTTCTGAATTGGGGTTTTCAGCAAATAACGAGAAGATATATTTGGGATAATCAAAAGTGGCAGGAAACTATACAATTGCAGATATATGCAAAAAGCTCAAGATAAACAACAAGATAGGAAATGAATATATATTTACAACAAGAAAAACCAAAAAAATATGAACTTTGAGACTTTGATGTCTCAATAGTTCAGGAAAAGAGAGGGTTATGAACTTTGAGTCTCTGATGTCTAAATGTCTTTACCCTTTTATAAGACATAAAACAACCACTCAAATTCGCTTATTCCTGCAGTTGACATTGAGCTTCACGCATCGCCGCGTATATTGTCAAGCTTTGTCATCAATTGAAAATGACATCATTGGGTTTGATCTAGTGAATTAAATAAACAAATTAGAAACTATTTGTCCAGTTCAAATTTAGCTCATCAAAGAACTGAAAAAACAACCATTCTGATTTTTAAAGTAGGGTAAAAATGAGGCAGCTGAAGTCTTCAACCATTGCAAAATTGGAGTTTTGGAAGTAGATTTAGCAATAAACTGATAAAAATATTGGACATGAGTGGGATAACGTTCACATCAAGGACATTGTTAAACTAATAAAAAATAATTAATTTTGCCCTTAAACGGGGTATTAGAAGGTAGCAATCATAGATTTTAAATCCCATATTCTAGATTTTGATGCAACCAAATATAATTTCCAACACGCAAGCATTGAACAGGATAGCTGTTTCTTCAAAACTGAGTTTACAAAATCAGGAAAAAGTCATTCAGAAAGTTCAAACAAATGTGTTTATCTGCATCATCAAACACGCGTAAAATAAGAACTTAGACTAATTGCATCTCCTATAAGCTAGATTGTGCATTTGTGCTCAAGCCTCTAAAACACACACTCCATACAAATAATAACTTAGCCTGATTGCGATCTCACATAAGGTTGCATCATCAAACACTATAAGAACTTAGCCTAATTGCAATCTCAAATATAGTAGAAAAGCTTAGCTATACTATTATTTATGCTTTTTAACTCTATTTAAATATATTTAGGTGGGATAGGATTAGTGTAAGTGTATTTATACTATTTTTTTCACATGGTTTATGTTATTAATTTTCTAATTTCACCACATAGTGATTGCAAGAAAAATTAATTTTGTTACAATTATTGAAAATTGTTTTGAATAATGACTGCATTTTTAATTTGTCCATTTTCTACATGTTAGCATATGTGGATCATAACATATACACCAAAAATTTATTAGATATTAGAAATGACTTACAAATATTAACAATCCAATAAGGGAAGAACACTATTACTTAAATTGATACGTACTACATACAATGCATCACAATGTCACATCCAAATAAAATAAACGATCTCCGAAAAGTTATTAAAAACAGGTCAAACTCACATTCGCAACACATGTAAACAATGCGTAAAAATTTCGTATATTTTCCAACATTATAACCGGAGCATCGCCGGGCACACACTAGTTTAATAGAAAAACTCTCAAATAACTAGGGAAGATCTAATTTTGTTTGTATGACATACAAAAACATGGGAAGTTTGAATTCCTATGAATTGCAAAGTATGAGTGTTGTTTGGTCGACAATATTTTGATGAAACGGGGAACTTTATAATAATTTCAACTTCCTAGGAATTTCAACTTCTCACAAAATGGGGGTATTTGCTTACCTAGTCCCCTAGTTAAATAGAAATTCCCATAGAAAGTTACTTCTCACATTATTAACCAAACAACTATAGCAAGTTCCTATGGATTTAATTAAGATACTCATTCCCTATAAATTTGTATTTTATGAGAAATTCTACCTCCTATGTGAACCAAACGACGCCTAAAATGTGAGTATGATACCATCTTATGATGCAAACTGTAACAGCTTTTCGATAATCTAATGCCAACAACAATCATAATACTCCCTCCGTCCCTTAATACTCGCACCGCTTTCCTTTTCGGGCCGCCCCTTAATACTTGCACCGCTTCTATAAACGGAAATCTTTACCAATATTATATTATTTCTCACGCTTACCTACTACCCCACCTACACCCCTACTCCCTATAAAAAATCATTTAAAAATCCACACCCCTCACTCACTACTCCCCACTCCTTACACATTTCCCACTAACTATATTTAAAAAATACCCCACTATCAACTAACAACCATTAAATTAATAAGTCAATTATAATATCTTAAACTCCGCACTGGTCAAACCAGTGCGAGTATTAAGGGACGGAGGGAGTAAGAAAGAATGGCCAATTTCTTACATGCTCTCGAGTCTCGACTCTTGAAACACGGTAACTAGTATGAAAAGGTGCACTAAAGCGCGCGTTTTTGCAAATGAGCATTGGGTATGGAGGGAGGCTACATCGCTGGTAACCAGCGATGTATCTGCCCCATACCCACCAAAACAAAAAGTGAAAAGAAAATAAATTGTAAGATGGCCCACCCCTTAAATAAATGGTAAAAATATTGCGAACTTGCTATATACTGTCAAAGGTTAGATAAATACTGTCATTATTGTGTATATACAGTCATTGTTGTATTAAATTTGTCATAATCATCCAAAAAGAAGAAAACGAAATGAAACAAAAATAGTAAAGGGACCACTTAAATGACTGGATAAACGTGTTACATATACTCTCTGTCATAATCATCCAAAAAGAAGAAAACGAAATGAAACAAAAATAGTAAAGGGACCACTTAAATTACTGGATAAATGTGTTACATATACTATGTCATTGTTTGTATAAATATTGTCATTGTTGAATTGAATACTGTCATTGTTATATTGAATACTGTCATTTATTTCCGATACTTAGTACTTTGTTTGACTTTTCAACTAATTAAGTGAAAAGACGATTTTGCCCCTGGATATGGGCAAAAAAGACGCTGGTAACCAGCGATGTAGCCTCCCTCTTGGGTATGTCTAGGGTCTGGGTAAACCCGGGTGTATAATTATTAACTGACTGGTTACCCAAACAGCCGCGCTATTCCAGATGTGTACAACAGAACAAGGCATTGAAATTCAACGATTTAAATATTTAATACGTACATCGACCAAAACACCCACAACTCCACAAGAATCTATGAAAATAGCATAAACTAAAAGATGGTTGTCAACGGGCGGGACAATCAGCTAAGCCCGGTTCATCAGGCCCGTTTATATAGCGGGTTTGGACAATGATTTGGGAAAAAATTAAGAGTTTGGGCGGGCTAAGTCTGGCCCTTTAACGTTAACGGGCGGATGTAGACACCTACTTTTGTCCCCATTCCCGAAAGGGAAGGTTCGATGATGAGAGCATAAATCTCCACTTGACAACGCATCTCCTATAAAATAACGAATCTCGATCACCCCTTTTCATTTCACCCGAAACCTGCTATTTATAGAAACCTGCTATTTATGGAAACCTGCTAAAAATAGTAACTGCCGTAATGGGTAGTTGTTAAAAGTGGCAAGTCATAAAAGATAGATACCTGTCAGAATTAGGTGTTGCACTCCAACATAAATCCTAAATGAGATAGAGATTACGAGAGAATCCTATTCCTAATATGATTCGAAAATAAGAGTCACGTATTAATTAAAATCCTAACGAGCCTAGAGTTCGTAACGGGCTCAGACGCATTCCGTCACAAGGTTAATACGCACTAAAAGACTCGATTAAGTCTCAAACACTCCGGATTCTAGGAATCCGAATCTGACTAAGAAAACAGCCCAGATCCAATTTTCAACGCCTGGCTCTGGGCGCCGAAATCTTCGGCGCCCAAGCCTGGGCGCTGAAATTACCTGGGACGTATTATTTCCTAATTCCTCGTGGATTAGAGCTCTACAATTCTATCTTTCCACTAACTCTTTTCTATAAATATAGCCCAAGTTCGACGTGAAAAAAGGACACACAATTATTATTCTAAGTATTGACTCTAAACCCCTAAGCCTAAGCCTCACGCTGCAAAACTGATCACGCGTTCTGTCGCAATCGATCCATAAATCGAACAGAACGTATCCTGTCCCATAACTTGAGATTCGCTAAATAAAAGGAGAAATAGCAAAGTCAAAGTGGTTAGTTTTCTGAGAACCGTGACGCACCTCTCAAGGGTGCGTCGTAACGTGTCCCTTTTCTATGATTTAATTGCTTTCCTCGCCCTTTTTATGAACTGTTAAACTAACTAAATCTGATTGTTCTATCACGCCTAATAAATATGATATTTTTGGGAAATTGGATTATCATGCTAGGTCCCTTAATACAATCTAAATCAGATAATCGCGCTCGATCTAGTACTATATGTTGCATATTGTTAAAATCAACTCAGATTAGTTTAATAGTTAACGCATGTCCCTTCAATTATTTATGCTGAGCTAGTAAGGATATCCTGCCTCTGGAGTTATCGAAGAGCGAGTACTCCTCTCGGTAGTTACAGTCCCCCGAACCCTCAATCTCTACCTTGCGGGTGTATATTGAGAGATCCCCACACCAGGGATCACAAGGGAACCTACGGCCGTCGTGGTCAAACATAATTGCACTCCCTTTATGTCACGATAACCGGGTTTTGTCAGTTTTTCTCATTGTAGTTAAAAACTGAATGGCGACTCCTATATTACTAGTCAATTGGGTGTAAACTCACAGGAAATCCAATTACACTTGATTTGACAAAAAGAAACGTTACACCCACGAGGGACAAGGTCACGCATTAGCCTCGTGCTTTTTCGACCCCCTCACAATGGCGACTCAACTGGGGATAGTGAAGGAAATACTCGTGCTCGTAGGTAATCAAAATAGCCGAAGGGTGAAACGATCCTACCCCGCGTTTATTTCCCCATCAAGTTGGGACGACCTGAAAATCAGCATATTAATATGAACGGACAGAACCGCATAACGAATCTTGGCTCCCTTGGTGTTTCATCTCGGGAGTTGGGACTAAGGATACCCATCGCCAACCGGGGGGCGCATACGCTTCGAATGTTGTCCACTCGGCACTTTCGCTAGTAGTACACCCGTCCCAAACCCAATCGCTCGCCCATTAGGTCCCTCTCATTGGTGCATGCCCCCTTGGCTTACATCGTGATTGGCCTCTTGGGCGAAATTCGTCTGTTGAAGGCACTACCTCAACCGGGGCATGTGTTGGATCTGCGATAGAAGCGGTACCAAGCCAGGCGCAAATACTACCCATAGAAGCCTATCATAAACTACATGACATATTATTATTGCCTCATGATGTGATGTTAGTTATGTGTAGCGAAATATGTGATTGTGTGTGACAAACAATGTTAGAAAACCAACGACCTTAAAAATTGCCCAAACATTCATAAACCAATTGGCCAAAGAGTTATACCAAAATACGTGTTCCGCAAACCCGAACGATCGCCACAAAAATAAGCGACGCTCGGGATGGCCTGTAACGAATCCCACTAACGCTGCACAACGCGTAAAGGACGTTATAAGGCAAGCACGCAAAATCGAAGTCGCATAAACAAAAAGTAGACGCAAACAGAAAACGAGAACCAGCCAGGGACGCATTTTCAACGCCCCTGGCTGGGCGCCGATATTTCTCACGCCCTACGCTGGGCGCTGAAGTTGCTGCCTGGCCTTTTGGTCAGGCACAGCAGCCTCGGTGCCCACGCATGAAGAAAATACGTAGCAAAAAAAAAAAAACCTTTCGTGAATTTTTTTTTGCTACAAGGGCGTATGAAAAAGCACTCGATTCTAAAAGCGACTAAAAAAAATATACATAGTAATGAATAACTCTTTGTGTCGTTGTTAGGCCTCCTACGACGACAATGTTCGGCTCCGAAACCGAGCACGCTAATTGAAATAACCTTGAATGTCACATGAGCAAAGTATTCAAAAAATAATGTTCAAATGAAGTTTTCAAGGAAAAATAATGTTCGAATAAAAAAAAAAAATCCGAGTCTAGACTAGGCTATGCCGAAGTACAATCTAAATCCTAAGTCTTAATTGTCTTATCCATAGAATCGGTCCTAATACTTGGTGTCGTTCTGCAAGCTAAAAGGTTAAACCATATTGAGTCTCCCTTCCTAACATTTAAATCATTAAGCACCCATATGTAATTGTCATCCCTTGCTAAGATTCTACGGCCTCAATACTCTCTCTCACCAATAAAAAGAATATATTATAGTATTTGCAAAATGGAAACAGTCATATTCTGAAAATCATTCCCCCATAGTCGCACAACCCCCAAAGTGAGCCTAAGGTGTCAATACCATTAGCGAAAAAATTTAATGGCCTCAAGGCTTATGATCACATTGGGTCACGACTATCATAGTCCTCTCGAGCCACTCGCTCCTTTAAATACTCCTAAGTACGGACTAAAAGATTTTCCATGAATACAACAAGACGAACCATGAAAATACCCAAATCGGCATACCATAAGGCTACCATTGGGGTAAAGCAATACACACTAAGAGAGAAGCCGCACTAATGATTCTAGTCTTGCAAAAATAAAAAATTCGATCTCCCCAATTAACTACCTTGCCAACATTAAGCAAAATGGCGCATGACAAATGAACATCCAAGGGTTAAAATCTAAAGTGTCAACCAACGAAAGTTATGGTCCAATTAGCCTAAGTCTGAAAGTTGCTTGGTCAAGTGTTATAGGCTTACGCCACGTCATTATTTTGAGTCTAGGCCACCTCCTTATATTCATACACGGGTTATAATCAGAAAGATAAATGAAAGTTCGAGTCTAAATCACAACTTCCAATTAAAATCCCAGAAACTGGAGTCTGAAAAGAAACAAAAAAATTATTTTCGATGTAATTCTTTCGTTAAATTTCAATAAAGTAAAAACAACATTTTGAATCTACGCTATTTGCACATTTTAAGAAACGACTAAATACGCTTGCAAAGTAAGACAATTTAAAGGTCCACCCTAGGCCTACTAAAGCTAAAGGTCCACCCTAGGCCTACTAAAATTAAAGGTCCACTATAGGCCTACCAAACGAGGTTCACTCAGTCTCGCCTCGTGACTCAAAGACTACAACCATCTACCTTTTAGCCCAAATAAAAAATTTGAAGGATTTATGTTGGGGAGAAATCCCAAGCAAAAAGAAAAAAATAGAAAGAGAAAAGGGAAGCGAAAAAGAGCGATCCATGAAACACTTAGCCCGTACCTCCCAAAGTGCAACATTTACCCAAGTAAACGAAGGAAAAGAATTGAGTCAACCAATCCAAATCATAAGATTCTACGATGTCTACCCTTTCCAATCCTTATGCTCTTAGACGCCTTCGCTCTGGGGTCCCTGTTCAGCTCATTTAACCCATCCGTGCTCTCATCGCCATAACCCAAGAAACCATTAACTCGACTCTTGTTCTTGAACTTGTTATCAACTGCAAACCACGTACGGCCATTGACACGTGCGTCATACTCATTATCTCCAAAGCCCAAACCCATTATTACACCACCGTTAGCATAATGACCATACCTTGTTTGGATACATCCTGTTGATATACCCTTGAGCCATGCCCATGCTACTCATTGGCCTTGATTGATGTAAACTCATGACACTAGCTTGAGGCTGCAAATTGTGAGTCCCGGCAGATATAATCCTCATGCTTGACCAATACCTATACAAATTGTCCTATCTCATTTAACCCATCTTTCAAACCGTCTTGAGTCACGAGTAAAAAAAAAGAAGACAAATGAAAAGTACAAAACAATAATGAATAATAAAAAAGAAAACTTTGCAAAGCGCGTTTAAAAGTTCGTCTAAAAAGAAAAAGAAGCATTTAGCGCACCAAAAAAGATCCGCCCAGAAGACATTTCCAGCGCCCACACCTGGGCGCCGAAAACTTTGACGCCCCAGCTTGGGCGTTGAAACTCTCTGCCTGCCAAGTTTTGTTCAGAAGTACGTGCTCGTCATTTTATCCGCACATGCACGGAAAAATAACGAACACTTGGAGGGGTACAATACGTATTCAGATATACGTACCAAAAAATACATGTACTAAAAAATTATGTACTCAAAATATATATAAAACAAATTTACGGCTTACGGCAAAGCAGCAGATTAAAATAAATTTCACCCTATTTCAAACATTACGATTCCACTCGAACGTACTTGTTTAAAATCAGCATTCTAATAAACCATTTTCTGGCTAAGAACTACGTATGACCTAATTCCAAATTAAATCTATTTAAGGCGGATACGTAGGCAATCCATGATTCGGTCCAACCAATTTGCAAAAATATTAAAGCCTATAGAATAACAAGAATAAAAATAGAGTCCCTTATTGAAATTTAATTACTTGCAATCCAAGTCGAAAGAAAAATTTAAGTCAAAGGAAGAATCCAATTCATCAAGATGCCAAAACAAGCGCACATCGAAAAAATAATAAGGGCACGTACCCTTGCCAGAAGGAGCACTCACACTCCTAGGCACTTAGCCAAGACTCAAAAGATCGCTCTTCAATTGAATGGGGGCTAGCGCAAGCGTCCATGACCTCTAAAGTACTCGACTTGACCCTCCCTAAAGCGAACTAACTCACTTAAAGACTTTCTTTCACCACTAGACATAGTCGTTCGCTTAAAGACCTTCTTTCACCACTAGACACAGTCATGATCGCCAACAAGTAGTAAAGGCAGTAAGCTTAAAATAAAGAGGATTGTTCTACGGCATCGCCCCATCGTTCATTCGAACTCAGGGCACCCGTTCATGGTAATTCGAATGCTTGCGAATCCCCTTTGAAAAAAAATAGACATTGTCAATAGGACTTGGCACTTAACCAAGGCTCACCCTACTTAGACATATGACACGGGCATCTAAAATCGAAATCTAAAAGCATCATTAATGGGAAAACATAACAGCAACTGGGGGCTAAAAAATTGAAATGAAAGAGCTAGGGAAAGAACTAGGTATACCTTGACCTTTTGTGCAGACATACACCAAGTAAATCTAAGTCAATTTGAAAACGGTTTATAGTCCCGCAATTCTGGAAAAGATGGCCCTAAAAGCCTAAAGCATATGCCAAACGGGCACAAGTATATCTTGACGCCTGCACCCTGACTTCCAGCAAATCCTTAGACAGCATTCCAAAAATCGTAACAGTATTTTTATTCACTCATGTAATCCTGTACGAACCCTTCTATAAGTCAACCTACTTAGGACACTTCGGATTGTACAACAGTAGGACTCGGATTTCAAATAATTTTCAAAGACTTCTTCGAACATAATAAAGTGTCATTGGTTTAATCTAAGTATGCGTTTATCTCGATGTTGCAAGTGAGCCAAAGATATTTCTAAATATGATTACGGGTAAAGAAGGGCACCTAGCTTTTGGTCAAGGCACACTTCAACATGTGACTACCTTGACCATGGCAATGTCGCACAATACGACATTTACAAGTGTGAGGGGGTCGAAAAAAGCGCGAGGCTAATGCGTGACCTTGTCCCTCGTGGGTGTGACGATTCTTTTTATTCAATCAAGTGTAATTGGATTTCCTGTGAGTATACACCCAATTGACTAGTAATATAGGAGTCGCCATTCAGTTTTTAACGACAATGAGAAAAACTGACAAAACCCGGTTATCGTGACATAAAGGGAGTGCAATTATGTTTGACCACGACGGCCGTAGGTTCCCTTGTGATCCCTGGTGTGGGGATCTCTCAATATACACCCGCAAGGTAGAGATTGAGGGTTCGGGGGACTGTAACTACCGAGAGGAGTACTTCGCTCGTCGATAACTCCAGAGGCAGGATATCCTTACTAGCTCAGCATAAATAATTGAAGGGACATGCGTTAACTATTAAACTAATCTGAGTTGATTTTAGCAATATGCAACATATAATACTAATTCGATCGCGATTATCTGATTTACATAGCATTAAGGGACCTAGCATGATAATCCAATTTCCCAAAAATATTATATTTGTTAGGCGTGATAGAACAATCAGATTAGGTTAGTTTAACAGTTCATAAAAAGGGCGAGGAAAGCAGTTAAATCATCGAAAAGGGACACATTACGACGCACCCTTGAGAGGTGCGTCACGGTTCTCAGAAAACTAACCACTTTGACTTTGCTATTTCTCCTTTTTATTTAACGAATCTCAATTATGGGACAGGATACGTTCTGTTCGATTTATGGATCGATTGCGACAGAACGCGTGAACAGTTTCGCAGCGAGAGGCTTAGGTTAAGGGTTGGAGTCAATACTCAGAATATAATTATGTGTTGTTGTGTGTCCTTTCACGTCGAATTTAGGGGCCTATTTATAGGGAAGAGTTCGTGGAAAGATAGAATTGCAGAGTTCTAATCCACAAAGAATTAGGAAAAAACACGTACCCAGGTTTTTTCAGCGCCCAGGCCTGGGCGCCGGAGATTTCGGCGCCCAGAGCCAGGCGTTGAAAATAGGGTCTGGGCTGTTTTCTTTAGTCAGATTTGAATTCCTGAAATCCGTAGAGTTTGAGATTAATTCGAGTCTTTTAGTGCGTATCAATTTTTTGACGGAATGCGTCTGGGCCCGTTACGAACTCTAGGCTCGTTAGGATTTCAATTAATACGTAACTCTTATTTCCGAATCATATTAGGAATAGGATTCTCGCAGTTTTCTATCTCATTTAGGATTTATGTTTGAATGCAACACCTAATTCTAACAGGTTTCTATCTTTTATGATTTGCCACTTTTAGAAGCTACCTTTTACGGCAGTTACTATTTTTAGCAGGTTTCCATAAATATCAGGTTTCGGGTGAAATGAAATGGGGGATTGAGATTCGTTTATTTTATAGGAGATGCGTTGTCAAGTGGAGTTTTTATGCTTTCATCATCGAACCTTTCCCTTATGGGAACGGGGACAAAAGTAGGTGTCTACAGTTAGCCCCCACTTTGACTGAGTCTTGGAGTAAGACGATGGTCAAAGTATTAGACGGAGTGCGTCACACAAGCCATGGTGTATGTGACCTGTTTTGCGAGGGTCTCACGAGCCCCCGAGTGATAACATTTGACTTAAGGGTCATCACTTGAAGTGTCGACATATCCCTCACGTGTCATTGGGATTTGTCAACTGATAGTATAGAAACTTCCTCACTTTGTCATTGGAAGAATCTAAAGGTGCGTAGAAACTCCCTCACTTTGTCATTGGGAGTAGCTACAGAGTTTTTCGAAATCAAAGCTATAAAGTGTAATTGGGCCTAGCCAAGCCCAATCACGAGGTAAAACGTTGTTTAAAGATTCTCATTTTCAGGGCTAGCTAAACGAGAAAACCCCCTTGTTTTTATAGGACGTAAAACGAAGGAAAATCCAGCACCCTTGTTTTTATAGGACGTAAAACGAAGGAAAATCCAGTAAAAGTTTATCGCTGCAACGACTAAGGACCTGCGCGGTTAGTGACGCAGACCCCGCCATCTGAAGATGGCGAGCCTGTCCGCTGAGGGTGGACGCCCCGTCCGATAGAAGTGGACGAATCTGTTTTGATGTTTTGAAAATAAGGACCTACGCGGTTTGTGACGTAGACCCTGCCGGCTGAAGATGGCGAACCTTTCCGCTAAGGGTGGACACCCCGTCCGATAGAAGTGGACGAATCTATTTTGAAATTTATTTTGCTTTTTTGAAAATAAGGACCTACGTGGTTTGCGCCGTAGACCCCGCCGGCTAAAGATGGGGAGCCTATTTTATTTTTCGAAAACTGAGGACCTGCGTGGCTAGTGACGCAGACCCCGCCCGCTGAGGGTGGGCGAGCCCTGTCCGCTGAGGGTGGACGTCCCTGAATTCGTTTTCTTTTCGATTTGGGAACTCGCGCGGTTTGTGACGCGATCTTGCCGACTGAAGATGGGCAAGTTCCTATTTCTTTGATTCTTTGTGATTGCTTTTGAGAATTTCTTTTATTCATTCTTGCAAGAGCGAATTCTTTCGAGGGGTGCTCGAATTTAGTTGTAACCTAAACGTGGGCTGACAACGTGTTCAGACGGATCTTTGTCTTGCGACCTTCCGCTTTCGTGATTTTGAGCTAGTCTTTACGGCTCGACTTGGCCTTTGATCAGAGGACCGTGCACAAGCGTCAGTGACGTCCTTTCGATGAGGTCGAACCTATTCGTTTGTTCTTTTTTTGAGATGTCCAAACATGATATGGTGTATGGCGCAGTCTGGGGATGTGATTTTGATCGCGCGCTCCTTGTTGGAGTCTATTTTTTTCGCGAGCCCCCAAGCACTGGGGCTCGTCGGTTGTTTTTCGCATCTTGTAATATGTTTGGGGTCATGCTCGTATGTGCGAGCGACCTTCTATAGTAGTGTGCTGCTTTAGCAAAGCCGTGGAGTGCGGCTTTAGTTTTCAGGCGACATCCGGTTTTAGCTTAGCCCGGATTAACCCTTTGACAGACAAACATTTTTTGGAAAACCAATGACTTGACGACACATATTTTTGGTGTTTCGAAGAATGACCATTTTAACTTGCTTTTTTTGAAAGTGTACATAAGCACTTTTTCAGACGAGTCTAAGTTTCGACCAAGTTTTAATGTTATTATTTTTTCCTTGCTTATTTGGGAGCTAAAGGTGCTTTGGGCTTGATCCTACTTGCAATACGGCCTCGTGTTTTAGCAACACGGTCTTAAGTCCTTTCCTGTTCCGTGTTTTGTGAAATCTGGGCCTTGGGCTGCATTTTCAGCACCCAAGTTCAGGCGTTAAACATTTCGGCGCCCAGGCGTGGGCGTTGAAAGTCCTTTCCTGGTAATATTTGATTTTCGGATTTCCTAACACGTTTCCGAATGGGATCAGGATGTCATTGGGTGCGTTCAGCTATATATAGGGGCTAGATACGTCCTTATTTTCCACCACTCTCAAATTCTTTCTCTCCTTTTGTTGTGCTCTAATTATTCACTGCTTTTGCCATGTCGATCCCTACTTTCTCACTCCAACGAACTGTTAGGCGTTGGCTACGGGCCCTTACTCCCACAGAAAAAGCTTTGTTAAAAGAATACCACTTAGAGGCACTTTTAGGTTTACAACAAATTAATATTGATTATAACTTTCTGCATGCTGCCCTAAGCTTTTGGGACTCCGATCATCATGTTTTTGCCTTTCGGGGCAATGAAATATGTCCTTTGCCTGATGAATTTGCTGCGGTCCTTGGTTATCCTACTAATGCTACTCCTGTTACCCCTGGCACTGTTGAAGAGGGTAAAACAATCATAAGGGCTTTCCTAGGGCATGTTTGCTGAAATTGTTGTAGATGATAAGGTTAATTTGGCAAAACTTGTAAAACATCACTTTAGGCCTAGTAAAAATATGACCGAACAGAAATTGAATATTCGAGCCCTTGTATTTTGCTTGTTGAGTCATTATTTGCTGTCGAATAACAATGGTGAGTTCAATGACATAAGGTTGATCCCCTTGATTAGCCAGAAGGAAAGTTGCTATTCTATCATGCCGTTGGTTGTTGCTGAGACTTTGCTGAGTGCGGATGAACTGAAGAAGGGCGCCAAATCTGAATATTTTAAGGGGAGCCCCCTATTGCTGCAGGTAATCGATCTTTTCCTTGCGCACATGTATGTTTTTTTTTTGCATATATTTCTTTTTGCCTGGGGCTGAGTTTCAGCGCCCAGGGCTGGGCGCTGGAATTTTCGGCGCCTGGTCCTGGGCGTTGAAACTGCGCCCCAAGAACCGTTTTTTCTTTCTTTTCATTCTTTGATTCGATCGTACCTGTTTTTGCAGATTTGGCTTGCGGAACGGCTTAGACTTTTGGAAGCTCCTGCCGATCCTAAACATTATCGCCCTATAGCTTTGGGTAACCGAAAATACTTGCACCAAGGCCAGGACGAGGCCGAATGGACCTCCTTTTTTACTTATGGTATTTGTTCTATTAAGTGGGTGGTACCATGGTGGGGTTTGACTACTATGACAGGGGGGTCTCATGTATCGGTTTATGTTTCTTTGTTGGGGCTATCTCGTCCCATTTATATTTTCCCTTACCGAGTCATGCGTCAATACGGTTTAAGGCAGACTATCCCCTTTTCTGATACGGTACCACCTAAGGTAGCGGCCTTTTCACAAACACGGGTCTTAGCGTGGGCTAAGTATTATGATGGTCTCCCGCGTTGGGCCGTAGCTACAAATGGCTTTGTGGGTCTTTCTGAAAACTACAAGTTGTGGATGAGTTCCGATGACAAAGATGTGAGAACCGAGGCTCGTAATGGGGAGCCGGCTGAGCTTTTGATACCTCGTATTCGTGTCAAGTATGAGGGTCCTGATTCTGCCAGACCTCGTACCTATAGTATTAAGACTGTGAAAGCTCGTCCTGATCGAAAGCGAAAGGAAGTTCCTCCCTGTTCCAGTTTCAGGCCTAAAAAGATGCCTAACATGAAGGGGCCTGCTGTTGTTAAAAGAAATACAAGCTCTCGCGGAGATCGTCGCCGGAACAATGTATGGGTTAGGAAGGCTCAGCCGCCTATGGAAACAGTGGCTAGTCTAGTTGATGATAATAACCCTTCTCCCACCATTGCCTGTGCCTTCGAGGCTGAGCGGGCTATAATTGAGAATGTTTCTGAAGCCTTGACATCTTTGGAAGTTAGTGTCCAGGAGCCGGTTCTTATGGAGATTGATATTGGGGCAGCGCAGAAGACTGTGGGGGTGGATCCTGCGAACATTGCTCTCTACAAGACTTTATTTGATGATCCGGAAGAACTAGAGTAGTGTAGTTCTTGCTAGGGGTAGGTGCCCTTTATTTATTTCAGTTGTGTTTGTTTTTTATTCCTAGCACTTTGTTTTCCTTCTTATTATATTTTAATAAAGGCGTATTTTTTAGTTTTCATTTATTTTTGTTTCTCCTCTGTTTTATGTATTTTATATGTCTAACACTTTTTTGTACAAAGAATATTTTTTTTTATTTGGACCGAATCCTTGGTAAGGATTGCCTACGTATCTTGTCAGAATCAGGTCGCGCGTAGTTCTAGCTTTAGAATAAGTTCTAGTATGCCGGATTTCGGTAGATATGTCCTGAAGTGGAAACATATTACTTAATCGGTCAAATGAGTGAAGTATTTATCATTATTTTCATCTGCCGCTTTTTTGCCATAGGTTGCGTAAAATTCGACTAATTTGTATAGCTATATTCTTTGGTAAACCTATTTGGATACGTACTGTACCCCCAAGTGTTCGTTATTTTTCCGTTGTGTGCGGATAAAATGACGAGCACTTTCGAAAAAGAAAACTTTGCCAGGCAGAGAGTTTCAACGCCCAGGCTGGGGCGTCAGAAATTTTGGCGCCCAGCCCTGGGCGCTGAAAATGACTTGGGCGGTCAATTTTTGACGCTTTGCTTCACATGTTCTTGCGTTTATTTCTATTTCTTTTTTTTTTGTGCCTTGATATTTTGCTTCGTATTTAAAGTTAATTTTGAGGCTATTTTGGAAGCTTTTTTGACTGTTAGCGTGAAACGCATTTTTGTCCAGATTAATTTTTTCTATTGGTGACTCAAAACAGTTTTGAAAATGGAGTTAGGGTGCGGAAGTTATGAAGATCTTTGTGTAGGCTTTGGAGGTGGGTTGTTAGTGAAGGGTATGATGGAATCTATGTTTTATGAATCTGATTTTTTGGTAACATTTGCATTGTTTTAAATTTTTGATTCCCTTTGATTTTGGGTTGCATGGATTGACTCTTATGATGACACTGGTTGGCTTTTTAGGTTTTGGGGATGGGATAGTGTGGTTTATTTTGTGGGTTTCGGGAATTGGTTCCCGTGGCACTATTTCGAAACCGAGTGGGCTTTGTTTGTTGGGCCTAGAGTGGGCCGCCTCTTTATTTTTGTATTTTGCAAGTACATTTGGTGTTTATTTAGTGTTAGAATAAAATTTTTAGGAGAAATATTACGCCTTTATTGATTCGGAAAGTAAGGAAAACACACTGAAATAAAACTGACCCATATTCTAAAGGGCCTTAGGACCATCTAAAGTCTCTATTATTTTTTTTATCAATCTAAAGAACTAATAGGTGCTTTTTACTAATGGTGCTCTATGTGGCTCAAGCCTGGGGTTTAGTCTCATAAAACTTCGGTCCTTCACCGGTACTCATCTTGAATTCCATTCCTTTTGCGTTGACCCACTGATATGTCTTCACCCATCCGTTCTCGACCTCTTCTAGTGTTGATGCAGGAGAGATTAACCGGGTTGGATCGAAACCTTCATCTTGTAAAGCTAGGGTAGTCATCACAGTCTCGTTCTCCATAGGCCTCGATTCGTTAAACAATGTCCATAGAGCCTGGTTGTCCAATATTTCAGCTGTTTTAGCCTTGGCGAGGTGGGGTGCCTCATCCAAGGTGTGGCAGTCATGGAAAATTTCAAATCCGGGTTTTAGCAAGCCATCCTGAACGAAGGGTTCAGGGAAATCACAGCATGGGTGTTCTTCTCCTTCTCGAACGAACATCCCGTTAAGGGTCCTTTGATACGGGGGAAGGAGGGTGGTTTGTTTGGTTTTGTTAAGGCGTAGCCTAGATAGGCGGTCAGCAATATCTTCCTCCGTTGGTTCATAACCTAAGCCAAAGGGAGTAGATTTGTCGGGAAAAGGATGGAATGTGCATTCCTTCTTCCTTATGCCCAATGGGGTTCCTGGAAAATAGCCTTGAGCTAACAGCATTCTAGGGATGACTCGGGATGCATGCGGGTCTAGGAATGCTGGATCATAATCTTCGATGAACTGGATTGTTTCTTCCATTTGAAACCCATAAAGGTCGTCTGCAGTTTCAGCCGTTCCAACCATAGTACAACTGACGTCGAGAGGAGGGGCGCGGATTTCTAGTATTACCCCGTTATGGTTAAGTTTAACCATTTGGTGCAAGGTAGAAGCCACACCGCCTAAGTCATGGAGCCAAGGTCGCCCCAAGAGGAGGTTGAAAGTGGGCTTGATGTCGATTATTTGAAACTCCGTGGTGCGTGCCACAGGCCCGGTTTGTATGGTAAGGTTGATTTTTCCCAATACAAGCCTTCGGGAGTTATCATAAGCTCGTACCCCTTGCGTGGAGGTTTGGAAATCATCGTTTCCTAGCCCCAAGCAATGGGCGGTTCGCAATGGGCAGACATTAACCGCCGAACCATTATCTACAAGCGCTAGGGGGATGTTTTGTCCTTTGCATCCAACCACTAGGTAAAGGGCTTTATTGTGAGCACCCCCCTCTTTGGGTAGGTCTTTATCAGTGAAAACTATGGCCTTTTCTCCGGCATCTCTCGTGACATGGCTAACCAATGAGTCAGGTGTGATATCTGTAGGTACTGAGATGAGGTCAAGTGAGCGAATAAGCTTTTCGCGATGTTCCTTTGAAGTACACATAAGATCCCAGATGGTAATCTCAGCCTTGGTTCTTTTTAGTTGTTTCAGGAGAGGATTTTCAATGACTTCCGCGACGGCGGCGTGCCGTCCATTCTCAGGAGTTTGCCTAACCGGGATGTCGTCCGTAGGAGGCGGGTGAATATCCGGTTGGTATATCCTTCCGGACCGGGTGAGGTTGTCGACCTCGGGCTCCTGAGGGGTGGTGTCAATGAGAGCATACCCGGGCCAAGTTTCAGTGAAGACGTCCTGGCCCGAGACTTGAGATAGGTAAATATCTTCAGCATCATCGTTCCACACACCGCACACTTCCCTCTCGATTCGATCCATAGGGACCACAGCGAGTGGTGCACCTTGAGGTGTAATATACACCGTGGGGTCGAAATTCTCTGGTTGGTCGAGAGAGATGTGACAAGAGCCGAGTGGGCTCTTGTTGTTGTTGGGTTTGCCAACATTAGGGAGAGGTATCACTTCATCCTCTATCATGTCCTGGATCGTATGTTTTAGACTCCAGCAGTTTTCAGTGTCATGCCCATTTCCTTGATGGAATTTGCAGTAAGTACCTTCGACCCAATATTTGTTTTTGACAGGAGGGTCACGGGTGGGGCCTATAGGTCTCAACTTTCCTTGATTGGTTAGTCTTTCAAAGGCTTGTACCAAAGTTGACCCGAGTGGGGCAAACTTTCAGTCTCGGACCCATCTTACAGGGTTTCTTCGGGCGGGAGCCTCTTCTACAGCATGGACTTCTTGGGCTTGGGATGTGTTACCCCGATTATAGGTGTTGGTCTTATATGTGGGTTTGCTCTGCATGGTTTTGGCGAGGTCGTCCTCGATCTTTATTCCCACATCATAAAGTCTTTTGAAAGTGTCGAGTCCTAGGTACCTAAGGTGTTGTCTGTAAGCCGGGTCCAGGTTGTCAATGAATTTTTGGACCAATTCTGTTTCGGGAGGCCTATTGATTAGCTGGGCCGCCTGGTCCCTCCATCTAGCAAAGTAGGTTGTGAAACCCTCATTTTTCTTTTGGAAGAGAACTTCCAGCTTGCGCATGGTGACTTGGAAATCCATGTTCGACGAGTATTGCTTGATGAAGACATTGACAAAGTCTTCCCAAGTGGGGAAGAGCTTAGGGTCCTGGTGATAGTACCATTTGAGCGGCACAGGTTCCAAGGACAAAGGAAAGGCAGGTAAGTACATGGACTTGTCCACGCCTTTCATGTTCATGGTATTCACAAAGCTCATTAGATGATCACGGGGGTTGTCCGTGGCCTTGAACTTTGGTAAGTCAGATGAACTGAACTTTTCTGGTAATTTGCCAGGAAAAGGTTCAGGATCGAGGGAGAAGTATTTTCTCCCCATGGTTTGTTGTAGGACCATTTATTCAATCCTCTTCTCGTTTTCGAGGTCATTTTTGGCTTGCGCAGCCGCTAAAGCTTCATTTTCCATTTTCAGTTGGCCCATAAGTTGGGTCATTTGGACCATCTGGTCTCGCAAATCTTCGAGGGACATGTTTGAAGGTGCGAATCGAGGTTGGGGAAGCGGAGATCCTTGAAATGAGGGACGACGGACGGAGCTTGGAGTTACTAAACCTGGTGTTGGCGATGTATCTTCGAGACGCACTAACCGTTGATTCCCTGACCGGCACCAAGTGGCAGGACCAGTCCTAGGCATAAGGTAAGCTAAAGTTTAGGTTCCCAAAGTTTCAAGCATTACTTAGTCTACACTTCGACTCTCTAAATTGGTTTTTCACTTTTTTTTTTGTCGGTACACTTTTTGGTTTTTTTTTTTTATTTTGGTCATTCTTTGGATTTTCGAAACACTTGCCCGTGTGACATTCATAGTTGTTAGCATGTTCGGTTTTGGTGCCGAGCATTGCCGTCGTAGGAGGCCCAACAACGACACAAAGAGTTATTAATTTTTCACGAGTCGCTTTTTTGAAATCGAGTGCTTTTTCTTACGCCCTCGTAGCAATTCTTTTGATGAACATTTTTTTGCGCTACGTATTTTCCTTTTGCTCGGGCACCGAGGCTGCTGCGCCTGACCAGAAGGCCAAGCAGCAACTTCAGCGCCCAGCTAGGGGCGTGAGAAATTCTGGCGCCCAGCCAGGGGCGTTGAAAATGAGTCCCTGGCTGGTTCTCGTTTTCTGTCTTCTGTTTATGCGACTTCGACTTGCGTGCTTGCCTAATAACGTCCTTTACGCGTAACAGCGTTTGTGGGATTCGTTACAGGCCATCCCGAGCGTCGCTTATTTTGTGGCGATCATTCGGGTTTGCGGAACACGTGTTTTGGTATAACTCTTTGGCAAATTAGCTTATGAATGTTTGGGCAATTTTTAAGGTCGTTGGTTTTCTAGGATAGTTTGTCACACACAATCACATATTTCGCTACACATAACTACATTACAAACATGGATTTAAAAATGAAATATGCCACGTAGTTTATGATAGGCTTCTATGGGTAGTTTATTTGCGCCTGGCTTGGTACCGCTTCTATCGTAGATCCAACACATGCCCCGGTCGAGGTAGTGTCTTCAACAGACGAATTTCGCTCAAGAGGCCAACCCGCAAGTGCAAGCCAAGGGGGCATGCAGGCGAGAGGGATCTAATGGGCGAGCGATAGGGTTCGGGATAGGTGTACTACCTGCACAAGTACCGAGTGGGAAACATGCGCGGCGTATGCACCCCCCTATTGGCGAAAAAAGGTATCCTTAGTCCCAACTCCCGAGGGAGCCGAGATTCGTTATGAGGTTCTGCCCGTTCACATTAATATGCTGATTTTCAGGTCGTCCCAACTTGATGGGGAAATAAACGCAGGGTAGGATCGTTTCACCCTTCGGGTATTTTGATTACCTACAAGCACGAGTATTTCCTTCACTATCCCCAGTGGAGTCGCCACTGTGAGGGGGTCGAAAAAAGCGCGAGGCTAATGCGTGACCTTGTCCCTCGTGGGTGTGACGATTCTTTTTATTCAATCAAGTGTAATTGGATTTCCTGTGAGTATAAACCCAATTGACTAGTAATATAGGAGTCGCCATTCAGTTTTTAACGACAATGAGAAAAACTGACAAAACCCGGTTATCGTGATATAAAGGGAGTGCAATTATGTTTGACCACGACGGCCGTAGGTTCCCTTGTGATCCCTGGTGTGGGGATCTCTCAATATACACCCGCAAGGTAGAGATTGAGGGTTCGGGGGACTGTAACTACCGAGAGGAGTACTTCGCTCGTCGATAACTCCAGAGGCAGGATATCCTTACTAGCTCAGCATAAATAATTGAAGGGACATGCGTTAACTATTAAACTAATCTGAGTTGATTTTAGCAATATGCAACATATAATAATAATTCGATCGCGATTATCTGATTTACATAGCATTAAGGGACCTAGAATGATAATCCAATTTCCCAAAAATATTATATTTGTTAGGCGTGATAGAACAATCAGATTAGGTTTGTTTAACAGTTCATAAAAAGGGCGAGGAAAGCAGTTAAATCATCGAAAAGGGACACATTACGACGCACCCTTGAGAGGTGCGTCACGGTTCTCAGAAAACTAACCACTTTGACTTTGCTATTTCTCCTTTTTATTTAACGAATCTCAATTATGGTACAGGATACGTTCTGTTCGATTTATGGATCGATTGCGACAGAACGCGTGAACAGTTTCGCAGCGAGAGGCTTAGGCTAAGGGTTGGAGTCAATACTCAGAATATAATAGTGTGTTGTTGTGTGTCCTTTCACATCGAATTTAGGGGCCTATTTATAGGGAAGAGTTCGTTGAAAGATAGAATTGCAGAGTTCTAATCCACAAAGAATTAGGAAAAAACGCGTACCCAGGTATTTTCAGCGCCCAGGCCTGGGCGCCGAAGATTTCGGCGCCCCGAGCCAGGCGTTTAAAATAGGGTATGGGCTGTTTTCTTTAGTCAGATTCGGATTCCTGAAATCCGTAGAGTTTGAGATTAATTCGAGTCTTTTAGCGCGTATCAATTTTATGACGGAATGCGTCTGGGCCCGTTACGAACTCTAGGCTCGTTAGGATTTCAATTAATACGTAACTCTTATTTCCGAATCATATTAGGAATAGGATTCTCGCAGTTTTCTATCTCATTTAGGATTTATGTTGGAATGCAACACCTAATTCTGACAGGTTTCTATCTTTTATGATTTGCCACTTTTAGAAGCTACCTTTTACGGCAGTTACTATTTTTAGCAGGTTTCCATAAATAGCAGGTTTCGGGTGAAATGAAATGGGGAATTGAGATTCGTTTATTTTATAGGAGATGCATTGTCAAGTGGAGTTTTTATGCTTTCATCATCGAACCTTTCCCTTGCGGGAACGGGGAGAAAAGTAGGTGTCTACAACAAGAGAAGTAGCAAATCACTACTCGAACATACCTCGCACTAAACGAGTCTGGTTCAAACTATTCATGATCCGTGTCACAATGAATGCATAAAAACGTATGCAAAGCATTATAGCACCAAGCCAATCCCGTAGCTACAATTGGGGGCTTGAGAAAAACACTCTAAAAATGCTCGAACTGACGATTTTATCGCAAATTCTCGACGCTAATGCTATACATACATCATAGGGGCACAATCCTAAGCTTTAATCATGTAAAACGAACCTTAGAATGGCTACAACCCCTCCCAAATTCTAAGCACTATTAGAATATATAAAGTCACCCCACTAACAAGGGTAACTGAAAATCGCGAGTCACCAAAACTCCGATCAAACTACTGCACCTAACGCTCGCCCTATAAGCGCCCGTTACACAGTCTACGTCGTTCCAAAGCAAAAGCGAAAGAAAAATCAAGGATAAGAACTGTCAAAATATACCCAGAAATCATTTTCAACGTCAAGAGCTGGGCGCCAATATCTTTAACGCCCCAGCCTGGGCGCTGATTATTTCTGCTAGCCAAGTTTTTCCCAGATATAAAAATAAGAAAGAAACACCTATGAATCCTCGCATCGAACGAAGTAATAAGCCGTGCATACCCACGCGGAGGGTGCTACACTTGCTCGAACACCTGAACGAGGCGTGGTGAAGTACTCCAATGCAAAAAATAATGACGATATCCCAACACTTGGAGGAATGTTCTAAGACACGCCGTTAGGCCACACAAGCCTACGTCGCACCATAAGTTCAACCGGCCCACGGTACAAGTCTAAAAAAAAAAGAGAATAAGGCATATTGCGCTAATACGGGCATGACCAAGAGTAAGAGGCAAAGACTACTTATTGCCCAAATTCAAAATGCAAACCCCACGACTCCTACATTACGGATTAAAGGTAGCGAAATATGACCTACCACGGAAGGGATAGCTCGCACCTACACGAGCGGAACCCCAAGGCATCTCTCTCGAAAGAACCTACAAAATCGTACGCCAAAAGGAAGCATCCCAAAATGCATACTTGGGGGCTCCAAGATACGAAACGACCATAGCAAAATAAAAAAAAATAAAAAAATCTTGAAGCAAATGTTTGAACAATCGAAAGGGCACGATGTTTGAGCCCACTTCATGAATGGGCCTGAACCCTATCAAGCTTCTAAGCAAACTATTCAAAATCAGTCATTGCTTAAAAAAAAAAAAAATTGATTCAAGCAAACTGATTAATGGACCGCACACGACGGCCATTCTATGAACGCTCGTTCGCACATACATATCATCTTTCTAAGTATCGAACATTCACGAACGCGTTCAAAAGAAAAAAAGAAAACGAACGAACAAGAGGCCAACTGTGTCATCAAGAAACCTCGTCAGAAATCATTTTCAGCGCCCAGCGCTAGGCGCCGAAATCTTTAACGCCCAGGCATGGGCACCGAAAATGATCCTAGACTCAAAAACGCGCTTGACTTCTATAGGGCCCTGCCATATCCCTTCGACTCGAAAATTGCCGATTTCTTTACTGAAAGTCGCACCTCACGACTTTGTTAAGAGTAGCACACCACTACAAAGATCGCTCGCACTTACGAGCACAATCCCAAACACGATCAAGGACATTAAAAAATGCTTATCTGCAAGGAACCTCTTTGACAAGAACTGGCCGTCAAGCACGAGTGCTTGGGGGCTCGAAGGAAAATATATATTATGCAAGGTTAAAACAATATTCCCAGACTACGCTGTACACAGTCCCGTGTTTGGTTAATATCAAAGAGAAAACCGATTTACGACCTCAAGACAAAGGTCACCGTTGATACTTATACATAGTCCCCTAATCAAGGACCCAAGTAGTGGCAAAATTGAGCCGTAAAAACTAGCTCAAAACCATGAAAGATGATGACCACGAGACAATGGTCCGTCTAAGCACGTTGTCGACCCACATTCAGGTTGCAACTAAATCCGAGCATCCCTCGGAAGAATTCCCTCCTACAAAGAATGAATAAAAAGGAAATCTCAAAAGAAATCACAATGAACAAAAAATAGGGACTTGCTCACCTCAATCAGGCAAGATCGTGCCACGAACCACGCGAGTTCCAAATCAAGAAAAAACGAATTTAGGGACGTCCACCCTCAGCGGACAGGGCTCGCCCACCCTCAGCGGGCGGGGTCTGCGTCACTAGCCGCGAAGATCCTCAGTTTTCGAAAAATAGAGTCTTCGAAAAAAAAAACAAAATGAAACAGGCTCGCCATCTTCAGCCGGCGGGGTCTACGGCGCAAACCACGTAGGTCCTTATTTTCAAAAAATAAACACAAAACAAATTTCAAAACAGATTCGTCCACTTCTATCGGACGGGGCGTCCGCCCTTAGCGGACAGGTTCGCCATCTTCAGCCGGCGGGGTCTACGTCACAAACCGCGTAGGTTCTTATTTTCAAATTTCAAAAACAGATTCGTCCACTTCTATCAGACGGGGTGTCCACCCTTAGCGGACAGGATCGCCATCTTTAGCCGGCGGGGTCTGCGTCACTAACCGCGCAGGTTCTTAGTCGCTGCAGCGATAACTTTTTCTGGTTTATAGCTTGATTGTACTCAGCTTCTGCTGATTACGTGCTTACCTGCGTTTTTTGGTCTTTGACTATTCCCATTGACCCTGTGATGACCTACCTTTACTTCAGTATTGATTAATGAGCAGTCACATAGTCAATAGCAATTGGTCCTCGCAAGTTTGAAAATCATTGCATTTGGGGATATTTTAGTGGCTTGTTTTACAATTCGTATTTAGTTTTAGCTTCAACGTTATTGGTTTATTTATTGGGCTTTCATTTGGATTTATTATTCAAATTGTATGAGTTTTGAATTATGGATTTGAGGATTTCATTTAAAGTCGACTTTGATTTTTGGGCCTTTAATGGTTCCAAGTTGTAAGGATTTTTCTTGATCATTTATTGAAGGTTAGTTTATTTTTTCCGCCGCAAAATTCTAAATAAGTCGTACATTTTCACAGGCGATAATACGCTGATAATTCTCTAAGGTTTTATTCAAATGAAAAAATGGTTTTAAGATATAGAGAATTATTTGGGTGTTATAAGTACCTTGTAGGTTTGAGAAATGAGTTTAGAAATTAGATTTCTTAAATAAACACGAGGTATAGTTCATTCATTCCAAACTAATACCTCATACCAAAAATTTGCGAACCAAACATCCTAAAAGAGCAGATAAGATGACATATGTCTTTCAAGATGAACTCTACTACTCGATGTGATGGTGTTGGATTGCGTTGATCACCTATAGGTTTTTACCTCTTATGTAATAATAATTGCCAGTCTGTCACGTGCAAGAAGGATGCTTCAATGAGGAGCTACTTTATGCACCAAAGTTGTGGATGCTACATATAGTGATGATAATTGATACGAAATTGTTAGTGTTGTATTATAAGTGTTTTCAAGGCTAAAATGAAGAACAAGAAAGTAAGACTTACGGAACTTGTTGTGCCGTGGTAACCAAACCACTGCCTTGAAAACGAGATTCGGTGCAACCGGGGTGCACAATTGTATTCACCGATTCGTTCCCTAAGGTTTACACAACTCTCAACACACAATGGCACTCTTGGGTGTTAGATGGAGTTACTAGAACTAATGCCCAAAAGAGAGGAAGAAAAGGAGATGATAAGAGAATATTTTTTCTGTAAACAACACAAAGAATGAAGCATGTATTTATAGGATTAGTGGAGGATATCAAACAGCCCAAGGAAATCAAAGGAATCCAATGATCTTAATCATGACAATTAACATATGAAAATGAAGAGTTGAAACCCCCTGAATCAATAAGGAGTTAAAGTCACTTAACTCACCATAATCAAACAGGTTAACAACCCTTAAACCATACTTAATAAGGCTGCCAAAAAAGGAATCCCAAGGAAGCAAAACTAAAGTCCAAAAAACGTCTTTTTACGTCTTTTTGCATTTCGCCCGATCCACCGCCCGATCGGGCTCCCACCGCCTGATAGGGCGACAACCGCCCGGTCGGGCGAATTACTCGCCCATTTTTTCTTTGAACGCGCGCCCGATCGGGGGAAATTCGTCCGATGACCATCGGGCGGACTACTTTTTCAAGCTTTACTTCCAACAATCCCCCACTAAAGATAGAAAAAGAAATGATGGAGAGGATATGAATTTCTGGGCATAATAGGAGATCAATACATAACATCCGGTGTTACATTTAAGTAAATTGAAACCAAATGCTTAGTGAAGTGGAACCATGACTTACAAGTCCAAGGGTGGACAAACCTTGAAACCTTTAAACTCTTGATCAAAGAGTGGACTAACCTTGAAACTCTAAGATTTAAGCCAAGCCCCCCACAACACATACCTCCCTCCAAAAATCTAGTAAACTCCGCAAAGTGAACGCCTTTTAAGCCATGCGTTTACCTTAGTTCTCATGGAAGCTCTAGGAAACCGCCCAAGTTTCCATAGAAGATGGCGAGTCTTCACAACCACGTAGGTGAATCCCTTGTGCTTCTCAATAACACAAACATCTGTTAGGATTCATTAAGATTTTAAACAAACTCTACCTCCAAAAATAAAATAAAAATTACAACGGTGGATTTCTCAAATGCTTAGCTAGAGCACCTACCACGTAAGTATAAATCCATTAAGAATTCTAACGAATTCAACCTACAACAAGCATTACAACCACAAAGTGCCATAGGGATGTAATATTAGTAATGCTAATCATATTCACTTCATGGGATTAAGCCCCATCCCCCTCTACGAGTCAAGAACTTGGTTCCTTGCCAACCCCTTAGTCAAAGGATCCGCCAAATTTCTTTCGGACCTTACATAGTTCAATGCAATCACTCCATTTTTGAGTAGTTGCCTCACCGAACTATGTCTAAGGCTTATGTGCCTCTTCTTACCATTATAGTTGCTATTATTAGCCACACCAATCGCCGCTTGCGAATCACAATGCAAGGATACCGGGGAAGTTCTCTCCCCCCACAACGGGATATCGGCTAGTAGGCTCCTTAACCAATTCGCTTCTTGACCTGCCAACTCAAGAGCAATGAATTCAGATTCCATGGTGGAGCGAGCTAGACATGGTTGTTTTGAGGACTTCCATGAAATAGCACCTCCACCCAACATAAACACATAGCCACTAGTAGAAACAACTTCATCATTATCGGACACCCAATTAGCATCACAATAACCTTCCAAAACATTAGGAAAGCGATTAAAATGCAAACATACCTCTATGGTACCCCTTAGGTACCTAAGCAAACGATGAAGTGCATTCCAATGTTCACTAGTAGGATTATGAGTATACCGACTTAATCTACTTACCGCATAGGCAATGTCGGGACGTGTGCAATTCATCAAAAACATCACACTTCCTATTACCTTGGCATATTGCTCTTGAGATACGCTTGAACCAGGGGCGGTACCAGTAAGGGTTCAGCGGGTTCAACTGAACCCTTACTGGACAGGAACCAATATTTTTTTAATTAACCGCTGAAATTAATCACAATAAACTACATGCCACAGTGGTTTTGAGATCAGTTACCTGCAGCAAGAACCAGGGTTCGAATCCCTTATAGCGGCAATTGTGATTATCTTTTTTATTTATGTTTTCCTTTCCTCCTCTTTTTATTTGTTTTTCTTTTACATTTGGAACAAAACCTCTCCATTAATTTTCTTGTTTTACTAAGTACTTTTTGCAAATTTATTCAATTTAAGTATTGAACTATATTTGTTTGAATTCATAAATTTAAAGAGTTGGGGTTTGAAACTTTGAATATTTTGGTGTAAAAAATTGCTAACTTGGAATTAAAATTGAAATTTATGATTTTGAATAGATTGACATGAGATGAAGTGTTTAGATTGAGGTTCTTTAGGAAAGATTGTATGTCAAAGTCACAAAAAGAATCTAATTCAAGACCACTTGAACTACCTTGAAATGAACATCCAACACCCCAAATTGAAACTCCAACACCTCAAAATGAACCTCTAAATACAAGAAAATGAAAACTCGTAGAGTTCGATTATAGTTCTTTTAGTATTGTTGTAATAGAACAAGTGTACGTACCATCGAATTTTTGTAAAATAAATTTTGAATGATAATGTTTGATTTTATTAGGCGCACTTTTGAAATTCCGAACCCGTATGCATAGAATCCTAGCACCGCCACTGGCTTGAACCCTTATTCTTTGTAAGCTTTACACTTGCATCTTAAGGAGTCTTACATGGCTCCACATCATAGCAATCGAACTTCTTCAAGATTTTCTCCACATAGTGAGATTGAATCATTGAGAACCCATCCTTGGATTTGGTCAACCGAATACCAAGGATCACACCGGCTCAGGGGCGGTGCCAGTAAGGGTTCAGCGGGTTCAACTGAACCCTTACTGGACAGGAACCAATATTTTTTTAATTAACCGCTGAAATTAATCACAATAAACTACATGCCACAGTGGTTTTGAGATCAGTTACCTGCAGCAAGAACCAGGGTTCGAATCCCTTATAGCGGCAATTGTGATTATCTTTTTTATTTATGTTTTCCTTTCCTCCTCTTTTTATTTGTTTTTCTTTTACATTTGGAACAAAACCTCTCCATTAATTTTCTTGTTTTACTAAGTACTTTTTGCAAATTTATTCAATTTAAGTATTGAACTATATTTGTTTGAATTCATAAATTTAAAGAGTTGGGGTTTGAAACTTTGAATATTTTGGTGTAAAAAATTGCTAACTTGGAATTAAAATTGAAATTTATGATTTTGAATAGATTGACATGAGATGAAGTGTTTAGATTGAGGTTCTTTAGGAAAGATTGTATGTCAAAGTCACAAAAAGAATCTAATTCAAGACCACTTGAACTACCTTGAAATGAACATCCAACACCCCAAATTGAACCTCCAACACCTCAAAATGAACCTCTAAATACAAGAAAATGAAAACTCGTAGAGTTCGATTATAGTTCTTTTAGTATTGTTGTAATAGAACAAGTGTACGTACCATCGAATTTTTGTAAAATAAATTTTGAATGATAATGTTTGATTTTATTAGGCGCACTTTTGAAATTCCGAGCCCGTATGCATAGAATCCTAGCACCGCCACTGCATCGGCTTCACCTAAGTCCTTCATTTCAAACTTAGTAGACAAAAAATCTTTAATGTAATTCACAACCTCAATGTTAGTTCCCATAATAAGCATGTCATCAACATAGAGACAAATAATAACACAAGAGGAATCAAACACTTTAGAATACACACAAGAGTCCAAAGAATTAGTCACAAAGCCATCACCCCTAAGAGTACTATCAAACTTTTCATACCATTGCTTAGGAGCTTGTTTCAAACCATACAAAGACTTTTTAAGCCTACACACCTTATGCTCTTGACCCTTAACCACAAACCCTTCCGTTTGAGTCATGTAAATTTCCTCATCAAGATAACCATTAAGAAAGGCTGTTTTAACATCCATTTGATGGACCACTAAATCATGAATTGCCGCTAAAGCAACCAAGGTTCTAATGGTGGCAATCTTAGTTACGGGTGAGTAGGTATCAAAAAAGTCAATTCCCTCTTTTTGAGTGAAACCTCTAATAACAAGTCTAGCTTTAAACTTATCAATAGAGCCATCGAGTTTCTTCTTCTTAGTAAAGATCCATTTACAGCTTATGGGTTTAGACCCCTTAGGCAAATCACATAAGTCCCAAGTATGATTAGACATGATTGAATCTAATTCACTTTTAATGGCCTCTTAATTTCCAAAAACTAACATCTATGGATTTCATAGCTTCACTATAAGTCTTTGGGTATTCTTCTAAGAGAAACAAAGAAACAACAATTTCACTCAAACAATCCACATAAAAGTCTTCAACAAGAAAAACGGTCAAGAAATCTGGTCCATAGGTAGTCTCTACTCTAAGCCTCTTTGTAGACACCTACTTTTGTCCCCATTCCCGAAAGGGAAATGTTCGATGATGAAAGCATAAATCTCCACTTGACAACGCATCTCCTATAAAATAAAAGAATCTCAATTCCACTTTTCATTTCACCCGAAACCTGCATCTTCCTCTCCAGGACTTCGAAAGGGAACTTTTGGAACACCAATAGGCATTAAATGAAAGAAAAAAAAATTAAGTACTCTATTTCACTTTGATGTGGAAACGTAATAATTACGGTTATTGTCTTTATAATATAAATTTTCTGTATAGATTATTTATGGAAACCTGCTAAAAATAGTAACTGCCGTAATGGGCAGCTGTTAAAAGTGGCAAGTTATAAAAGATAGAAACCTGTCAGAATTAGGCGTTGCACTCCAACATAAATCCTAAATGAGATAGAAAATTGTGAGAATCCTATTCCTAATATGATTCGGAAATAAGAGTTACGTATTAATTAAAATCATAACGAGCCTAGAGTTCGTAACGGGCCCAGACGCATTCCGTCATGAAATTGATACGCACTAAAAGACTCGATTAAGTCTCAAACTCTACGGATTTCAGGAATCCGAATCTGACTAAGAAAACAGCCCAGACCCTATTTTCAACGCCTGGCTCTGGGCGCCGAAATCTTCGGCGCCCAGGCCTGGGCGCTGAAAATACCTGGGTACGTGTTTTTTTCCTAATTCTTTGTGGATTAGAACTCTGCAATTCTATCTTTCCACGAACTCTCCCCTATAAATAGAGCCCCAAATTCGACGTGAAAAGAACACACACAACACACAATTATATTCTGAGTATTGACTCCAACCCTTAGCCTAAGCCTCACGCTGCGAAATTGTTCACGCGTTCTGTCGCAATCGATCCATAAATCGAACAGAACGTATCCTGTCCCATAATTGAGATTCGTTAAATAAAAAGGAGAAATAGCAAAGTCAAAGTGGTTAGTTTTCTGAGAACCGTGACGCACCTCTCAAAGGTGCGTCGTAACGTGTCCCTTTTCGATGATTTAATTGCTTTCCTCGCCCTTTTTATGAACTGTTAAACTAACTAAATCTGATTGTTCTATCACGCCTAACAAATATAATATTTTTGGGAAATCGGATTATCATGCTAGGTCCCTTAATACTATTTAAATCAGATAATCACGATCGATATAGTATTATATGTTGCATATTGCTAAAATCAACTCAGATTAGTTTAATAGTTAACGCATGTCCCTTCAATTATTTATGCTGAGCTAGTAAGGATATCCTGCCTCTGGAGTTATCGACGAGCGAATTACTCCTCTCGGTAGTTACAGTCCCCCGAACCCTCAATCTCTACCTTGCGGGTGTATGTTGAGAGATCCCCACACCAGGGATCACAAGGGAACCTACTGCCGTCGTGGTCAAACATAATTGCACTCCCTTTATGTCACGATAACCGGGTTTTGTCAGTTTTTCTCATTGTTGTTAAAAACTGAATGGCGATTCCTATATTACTAGTCAATTGGGTGTATACTCACAGGAAATCCAATTACACTTGATTGAATAAAAGAATCGTCACACCCACGAGGGACGAGGTCACGCATTAGCCTCGTGCTTTTTCGACCCCCTCACACTCTTACTCTTCCTAGGTTGGGATTCTTCCACTATAGTGGGAGGAGGAAGAACACTAGGACTAGGAAAAGAAACATCCATAGGCACATCAACACTTGACTCATGCACATGTGAAGACAAAGAGGATTTCAAAGGAAAAATATGCTCAAAGAAAACTGTATCCCTAGATTCACAAATAGAATGATCACTTAAAAGCATGAATCTATATGCGGCACTATTATGAGCATAACCAGTAAACATACAATCAAAAGTTTTAGACCCAATGGTGGTTTTCTTAAAATCTGGAAAAGCAACCTTGGCTAAGCACCCCCACACTTTCAAAATACTCATGTTAGGACTATAACCCTTCCAAAGGTCATAGGGTGTCTTATCCAACTTCTTATGGGGCACTCTATTGAGTACATAACAAGCGGATAAAACCGCCTCCCCCCACATGTTGTTGGATAATCCCATGGCATTCATAGTCTCTTTTAAAGATTTGTTTTTCCTTTCGGCAATACCGTTTTGTTGTGGGGTGTAAGGGGAACTTAACTCATGGATGATCCCATTGGTTTCACAAAATTCTTTTAAAGAACATTTCCCATATTCACCACCTCTATCGGTTTTAACTCTTTTAATTTTAAGGTCAAGTTGATTTTCAACCTCGGCTTTATACTTTAAAAATGCACTTTCGGCCTCATCCTTAGTTTTCAAAAGATATACTTTAGTAAACCTTGAAAAATTGTATGAGTTTTGAATTATGGATTTGAGGATTTCATTTAAAGTCGACTTTGATTTTTGGGCCTTTAATGGTTCCAAGTTGTAAGGATTTTTCTTGATCATTTATTGAAGGTTAGTTTATTTTTTCCGCCGCAAAATTCTAAATAAGTCGTACGTTTTCACAGGCGATAATACGCTGATAATTCTCTAAGGTTTTATTTAAATGAAAAAATGGTTTTAAGATAGAGAGAATTATTTGGGTGTTATAAGTACCTTGTAGGTTTGAGAAATGAGTTTAGAAAACACGAGGTATAGTTCATTCATTCCAAACTAATACCTCATACCAAAAATTTGCGAACCAAACATCCCATAAAAGAGCAGATAAGATGACATATGTCTTTCAAGATGAACTCCACTACTCGATCTGATGGTGTTGGATTGCGTTGATCACCTATAAGTTTTTACCTCTTATGTAATAATAATTGTCAGTCTGTCACGTGCAAGAAGGATGCTTCAATGAGGAGCTACTTCATGCACCAAAGTTGTGGATGCTACATATAGTGATGATAATTGATACGAAATTGTTAGTGTTGTATTATAAGTGTTTTCAAGGCTAAAATGAAGAACAAGAAAGTAAGACTTATGGAACTTGTTGTGCCGTGGTAACCAAACCACTGCCTTGAAAACGAGATTTGGTGCAACCGGGGTGCACAATTGTATTCACCTATTCGTTCCCTAAGGTTTACACAACTCTCAACAAACAATGGCACTCTTGGGTGTGAGATGGAGTTACTAGAACTTATGCCCAAAAGAGAGGAACAAAAGGAGATGATAAGAGAATATTTTTTCTGTAAACAACACAAAGAATGAAGCATGTATTTATAGGATTAGTGGAGGATATCAAACAGCCCAAGGAAATCAAAGGACTCAAAGGAATCCAATGATCTTAATCATGACAATTAACATATGAAAATGAAGAGTTGAAACCCCCTTAATCAATAAGGAGTTAAACTCACTTAACTCACCATAATCAGAAAGGTTAACAACCCTTAAACCATACTTAATAAGGCTGCCAAAAAAGGAATCCCAAGGAAGCAAAACTAACGTCCATAAAACGTCTTTTTACGTCTTTTTGCATTTCGCCCGATCCACCGCCCGATCGGGCTCCCACCGCCTGATCGGGCGACAACCGCCCGGTCGGGCGAATTACTCGCCCATTTTTTCTTTGAACGCGCGCCCGATCGGGGGAAATTCGCCTGATGACCATCGGGCGGACTACTTTTTCAAGCTTTACCTCCAACAATCCCCCACTAAAGATAGAAAAAGAAATGATGGAGAGGATATGAATTTCTGGGCATAAGAGGAGATCAATACATAACATCCGGTGTTACATTTAAGTAAATTGAAACCAAATGCTTAGTGAAGTGGAACCATGACTTACAAGTCCAAGGGTGGACAAACCTTGAAACCCTTAAACTCTTGATCAAAGAGTGGACTAACCTTGAAACTCTAAGATTTAAGCCAAGCCCCCCACAACACATACCTCCCTCCATAAATCTAGTAAACTCCGCAAAGTGAACGCCTTTTAAGCCATGCGTTTACCTTAGTTCTCATGGAAGCTCTAGGAAACCGCCAAAGTTTCCATAGAAGATGGCGAGTCTTCACAACCACGTAGGTGAATCCCTTGTGCTTCTCAATAACACAAACATCTGTTAGGATTCATTAAGATTTTAAACAAACTCAACCTCCAAAAATAAAATAAAAATTACAACGGTGGATTTCTCAAATGCTTAGCTAGAGCACCTACCACGTAAGTATAAATCCATTAAGAATTCTAACGAATTCAACCTACAACAAGCATTACAACCACAAAGTGCCATAGGGATGTAATATTAGTAATGCTAATCATATTCACTTCATGGGCTTAAGCCCCATCCCCCTCGACGAGTCATGAACTTTGTTCCTTGCCAACCCCTTAGTCAAAGGATCCGCCAAATTTCTTTCGGACCTTACATAGTTCAATGCAATCACTCCATTTTTGAGTAGTTGCCTCACCGAACTATGTCTAAGGCGTATGTGCCTCTTTTTACCATTATAGTTGCTATTATTAGCCACACCAATTGCCGGTTGCGAATCACAATGCAAGGATACCGGGGAAGTTCTCTCCCCCCACAACGGGATATCGGCTAGTAGGCTCCTTAACCAATCCGCTTCTTGACCTGCCAACTCAAGAGCAATGAATTCAGATTCCATGGTGGAGCGAGCTAGACATGGTTGTTTTGAGGACTTCCATGAAATAGCACCTCCACCCAACATAAACACATAGCCACTAGTAGAAACAACTTCATCATTATCGGACACCCAATTAGCATCACAATAACCTTCCAAAACATTAGGAAAGCGATTAAAATGCAAACATACCTCTATGGTACCCCTTAGGTACCTAAGCAAACGATGAAGTGCACTCCAATGTTCACTACTAGGATTATGAGTATACCGACTTAATCTACTTACCGCATAGGCAATGTCGGGACGTGTGCAATTCATCAAAACCATCACACTTCCTATTACCTTGGCATATTGCTCTTGAGATACGCTTGAACCCTTATTCTTTGTAAGCTTTACACTTGCATCTTAAGGAGTCTTACATGGCTCCACATCATAGCAATCGAACTTCTTCAAGATTTTCCCCACATAGTGAGATTGACTCATTGAGAACCCATCCTTGGATTTGGTCAACCGAATACCAAGGATCACATCGGCTTCACCTAAGTCCTTCATTTCAAACTTAGTAGACAAAAAATCTTTAGTGTAATTCACAACCTCAATGTTAGTTCCCATAATAAGCATGTCATCAACATAGAGACAAATAATAACACAAGAGGAATCAAACACTTTAGAATACACACAAGAGTCCGAAGAATTAGTCACAAAGCCATCACCCCTAAGAGTACTATCAAACTTTTCATACCATTGCTTAGGAGCTTGTTTCAAACCATACAAAGACTTTTTAAGCCTACACACCTTATGCTCTTGACCCTTAACCACAAACCCTTCCGTTTGAGTCATGTAAATTTCCTCATCAAGATAACCATTGAGAAAGGTTGTTTTAACATCCATTTGATGGACCACTAAATCATGAATTGTCGCTAAAGCAACCAAGGTTCTAATGGTGGCAATCTTAGTCACGGGTGAGTAGGTATCAAAAAAGTCAATTCCCTCTTTTTGAGTGAAATCTCTAATAACAAGTCTAGCTTTAAACTTATCAATAGAGCCATCGGGTTTCTTCTTCTTAGTAAAGATCCATTTACAACTTATGGGTTTAGACCCCTTAGGCAAATCACATAAGTCCCAAGTATGATTAGACATGATTGAATCTAATTCACTTTTAATGGCCTCTTAATTTCCAAAAACTAACATCTATGGATTTCATAGCTTCATTATAAGTCTTTGGGTCTTCTTCTAAGAGAAACAAAGAAACAACAATTTCACTCAAACAATCCACATAAAAGTCTTCAACAAGAAAAACGGTCAAGAAATCTGGTCCATAGGTAGTCTCTACTCTAAGCCTCTTACTCTTCCTAGGTTGGGATTATTCCACTATAGTGGGAGGAGGAAGAACACTAGGACTAGGCAAAGAAACATCCAAAGGCACATCAACACTTGACTCATGCACATGTGAAGACAAAGAGGATTTCAAAGGAAAAATATGCTCAAAGAAAACCGCATCCCTAGATTCACAAATAGAATGATCACTTAAAAGAATGAATCTATATGCGGCACTATTATGAGCATAACCAATAAACATACAATCAAAAGTTTTAGACCCAATGGTGGTTTTCTTAAAATCTGGAAAAGCAACCTTGGCTAAGCACCCCCACACTTTCAAAATACTCATGTTAGGACTATAACCCTTCCAAAGGTCATAGGGTGTCTTATCCAACTTCTTATGGGGCACTCTATTGAGTACATAACAAGCGGATAAAACCGCCTCCCGCCACATGTTGTTGGATAATCCAGAACTTAGAAGCATGGCATTCATAGTCTCTTTTAAAGATTTGTTTTTCCTTTCGGCAATACCGTTTTGTTGTGGGGTGTAAGGGGAACTTAACTCATGGATGATCCCATTGGTTTCACAAAATTCTTTTAAAGAACATTTCCCATATTCACCACCTCTATCGGTTTTAACTCTTTTAATTTTAAGGTCAAGTTGATTTTCAACCTCGGCTTTATACTTTAAAAATGCACTTTCGGCCTCATCCTTAGTTTTCAAAAGATATACTTTAGTAAACCTTGAAAAATCATTCTTTTTCTTACTTTTTCTTACCGGCATCATCGGCTCCATACTTCTTTTGCAAGGTGTCCCAAATGGACTTGCTTGACCGATTGGTGATGAGGAGGTCAAACAATATTCCATTCACATGATGGAGAATGTGAGCCCAAACAAGTTTGTTGTCTTTCTCCTTCTTTGTCAATGCTTCGGCCGCCTTCTTGACATTTTCCGCCAAAAGGGAGGGATCCGGTGCTACCGCCTTGCTTGCTTCAATTGATTCAATCACATCCTCATAGAGCACATAATCTATTTCAAGTTGCTCAAAAAAGATCAATAATTTTTGTGACCATCTCTTGTAGTTCTTGCCATCAAGAGGCTCCAACTTAGAGAGATCGGGAAGGGTCTTGTTCATCATAGAGTTAGCCATACAATAGACATAATATCTCGTTTTAAAATTGTTGTATTATAAGTGTTTTCAAGGCTAAAATGAAGAACAAGAAAGTAAGACTTACGGAACTTGTTGTGCCGTGGTAACCAAACCACTGCCTTGAAAACGAGATTCGGTGCAACCGGGGTGCACAATTGTATTCACCGATTCGTTCCCTAAGGTTTACACAACTCTCAACACACAATGGAACTCTTGGGTGTGAGATGGAGTTACTAGAACTTATGCCCAAAAGAGAGGAAGAAAAGGAGATGATAAGAGAATGTTTTTTCTGTAAACAACACAAAGAATGAAGCATGTATTTATAGGATTAGTGGAGGATATCAAACAGCCCAAGGAAATCAAAGCACTCAAAGGAATCCAATGATCTTAATCATGACAATTAACATATGAAATGAAGAGTTGAAACCCCCTTAATCAATAAGGAGTTAAACTCACTTAACTCACCATAATCAGAAAGGTTATCAACCCTTAAACCATACTTAATAAGGCTGCCAAAAAAGGAATCCCAAGGAAGCAAAACTAACGTCCAAAAAACGTCTTTTTACGTCTTTTTGCATTTCGCCCGATCCACCGCCCGATCGTGCTCCCACCGCCCGATCGGGCGACAACCGCTCGGTCGGGAGAATTGGTCGCCCATTTTTTCTTTGAACGCGCGCCCGATCGGGGGCAATTCGCCCGATGACCATCGGGCGGACTACTTTTTTAAGCTTTACTTCCAACAGTTATTCCCAATGTGAAAAACAAAATCCCACAACATATGCTTGGCATGGCTGAATGGACATATCAGTTGTTACCATATAAAAGCGTTTTTCACAAAGGTAATACATTTATCTATGCTCTTTATCGTATGTTGACATTGCTATTTACTCAAAAGTCTTTCACTGCTTCCTTTTAGTAGATGTCTAGATATTAAGCATTTAGATCTATAGTTTGTGAAATTACCCTCCATTTATGAGACTAACTATTGAATTTCACTAATGAGTTAATTTTGAATAGTCAATCACTCACATCTGATAATTATGATACATGCATTTCAAACTCTCAAAACAAGAATGAATGAATACTTTGCGAACCACAAAGGTAATAAGTTACATGTTTAATAAAATGCATTACTAATGATTTCCTTCATGGACTCAAAATCAATGGTATACGTGTCATACAAATGTTATGAAAATAAAGAGGCGCACATTCATTTGAATGTTGACAATAACAAAGTATAACTTTATTTTAATCTCTCACAGAGTCATAGGCATAACTTTGTTTTGTTAGAAATCAAACATTTATGTCAGGAGGTACAAAGTTATTGAAATTACTTTTACTTTTATACAGTTAAAACTATTCACACCTTATACATATGTCACACAAGCCCTTCAATCTCCTAAATCAAGAATTTTTCATTACATAATACTTCAACATAGAGCAAATAATCTCTTTAAACATATACTTAGTCAAAATCAATGGTGTGTCATCTTCATCACACAACATTCTAGAGGTAAATTACTTTAATAAAAAAGTTAATCTTAATTCGCCGGCCACCTTCTCAATACGCTAATTAACTAGTGTGTGGTCCCGACGTTGCTCCGAGTTTTACTTTTAGTGGGATTTACTTTTTGTAAAAATGTGCCCATTTTTAAAAGATTGTATTCTACATTTATAAGGGGAAATATAACAAACATTGTAGCTAGTTGAGATGGTAGAAAGTGAAAGTTTTAATCCATGAGGTTTGATGTTCGATCCTTGCTACATGCTTTTTTGGTTGTCAATATCATGTCATGATGCTTATTAGGGGTGACGTGGAGTAATAAGGATGGGGTATACGTGATACATATATGTTTTCATAAATGTCTTTTAATATACTAGGATCCGGACCATATGTCCACCAGAAAAAACGATGAATTATGGTCTCCTAAATCAAACACGGTAAAAAAATTAAGAAATTAAAGAATATTTTTTTTCTCGATTTTGTGTTTATCCCAGCTCCTTTCTCTGCATTTATCAAACAAAATCTTACTTGATGTTATCTTTCGATGAGCTAATCCTATTGTATTACTGGTGATGAAGACTCACAACTATTTTTCAGAGGTTGAGGGGTTCAATAATTAGTCAAGGACAATGCTTAAATGGTTATAAATTCTGTAAAATAATCTCATAGCCTTAAAGACACATTATCATAGCCTTAAACACACATTGTAGACACCTAATTTATGTCTCCACACTGGGATGATGACGATACCATTATCCTTATTAGGCGGTTGGAAAAACTCCGTGCGGAAGTCCCAATTGCTAAGAACATTTCCAAAATTCAAGAGCAAAAATTCAAGAGCCAAAATCCAATCTCCGAGGTCGTTCCCATTCCGGAACTCGGTACAAAATACAATTTCCAAAAATCAATTTCAAAATCCAAGTACAATCTCACCCAATGGACTATCCCATTGGTTTTACAAGGCCTTTTCCAGTCAAAATGACATTAAGCAATCCAAATTCGGGCGCCGACCCACAAAACCGAGCTAGCCGGGCCTAGCTCGTCCCGTAAAACGGAAATTCAAAAACCCGAAACAGCTTGTTTTTAGACGCAAACCAAGCCTTAATCCCCAAGAAATCACTACGTGCCAACTTTGTACAAATAGTACGAAGGTACATCAATACAAGACAAAGCAAGGACGGAGCCCGCGTCCTTGTTTTGGCAGCATCTGCGCCACGTCAACAGCGCCTGGCGTTGGTGCTGCTCTGGACGCTGGCGTTGGCTGGCGTTTAGCAGCAAATCCTTCTATAAAAACCCCTAATTCTGAGCATTAGGGAGGCAAAAATAAAAACACAACGTCGTAATACAAAAATTGCCCCTCAAATCAAAATCCAAAATAAACCTTCAATATCTCATACAATATTTCAAGTTCTAAGCAATTGAGAGCTCTAAGCGGAATTCTTGCCTAAGCCTCAATAGGTAATTCCGAATCCCACCATAATCAATCATGTTTCTTTGATTTTTTCTCTTTCAAAAATGATTAGTAAGTTGGCATTTTTAATCCTAAAAATGTCACTTACAACAATCGTACATTTCTTTCAAAATCCAAACTTTATGTGACACAAAATACAAACTTTCAAGATTCAATGATGTTCATGGTTGTTTGTAATCACTTCCTTGAGCTAGAATCACCTTCAAAATATGGAGTAATCAAAGATGATGCCTTTCTAATGTTTAAAGGTTTAGTCTTTGAGATTCAAGACTCCAATTTTCAAATTTCAAGTTCAAGTTTCAAGATCCAATAATGTTTAGGGTTGTTCATAATTACTTCCCCAAACTAGTATTATTTCAAAGTAAGAGCACATCAAAGATTAAGCCTTTTCAACATTAAAAGGTCCGATCTTTGAGATTCAAAACTCTTAAGTTCAAAGTTTCAAGTTCAAGTTCAATATTTCAAGTTCAAGTTCAATATTTCAAAGTTCAACATTTCAAGTTCAATATTTCAAGTTTCAAACCTTTCAAGTTCTATGTGCAAAATCTAGGATACTTTGGGTGAACAATCCACCCTTAAGTTGAGAATTTTTAGCTTTGAATCCGTGTCGGGGGCACTTATTTTTAAGTAGCCTTTTGGCGTTCAGATCTCATGTGCATAAGTTCAATTTCAATATTGCAATTTCAATTCCGCAATTTCAATTATGCACCTTTCAATTCCGCACCTTTCAATTATGCAATTTCAATTCCGCATTTCAATTCCGCACTTTCAATTATGCAACTTTACTTGCCTAGTCCTTCTAGGCAATGTGGTTCCACTTCCTAGTCCATTTCTAGGGGGCCTTGTATTTTACTAATTCGGCACTTATTTTCAATTGTGATGTTGCTTTACTTGCTTATCGCTTTCATCACCTCACATGCTAAATTCAACAAAATACAACGCTGCACCACGCTTAACAAAGATAATTTCTCGAACAAACCGATCTTAGGTTCCCTTAAATTAACTTTAAAGCAAAGTGGCCACAATACAAAGTAGAAATTCTATTTGTTCTAAATTCAAACCCACATAGTCTAAACTAGGGTATTTTTCGAAAGTGTTGTGTCACGCACTTGAATTATTTCTAAAGCTCGCGGAATAAGCATCTCGTTCCCTTGCCCGGATCTCACCCATCCGTTTCGAAGATTCAAAGCCTTATCCTAATAGAGTCATCTTTTTGTTCTTTCCAAACGAGACCCTAAAAAATGTTTGGTGGCGACTCCTTCAAAGTACAAAAATACAAAGGTTCTAACACCGCCCCGTAGGAAAGGGAAAGCAAGCACGAAAAATACCCGCCTACAATTCTGGCGACTCCACTGGGGAGTTCCTGATTTCAACTTCGAAAATACGAGCAGACTTTGAGCGTCAAGCCACTGATCTTCTTAAGTACTGGATGCCAGTACTGCGCCAGGTGCAGCCACCTGCGCCAAACGCCACTGCCTGCATCCAGGACAGTGGCTTGTTGCCCATGTTGCTCAAGTTTTCAAGTGGGAGTCAGTCTATTTCTGTATTTTGCAGGACGCTCCCAAACCTTGAGAACGAATGTCGAAAAACGAGCTTTTCAAATACAATATTCAAGTGCGATTTCAATTTTCAATTTCTAGGCATTTCATGCATTTTTCGAAAACCATATTTGTGAAAAACGAATTTCTACATTGCCAAAACGGATGTGTTCTACATTCGGGTTAGCCCCGGGGGAAACCAAATGGTGACTCTCCATACGGTTCCCGACCAAAGTGTGTGACCATTTACGCGCCTACCGAAACTTGGCATTTACTTGACATTCCCGATGTCAAGTATGGAGGTTGTCTGCCGACACACACGTCCCTTAGGAGGATGTGCAAGTTGTCGCCGGATCCGCCTCTTAGTCGAGTACCTTTTGACACCCAAAGCCGACCACTTGCATCATACAAAACTTAGACCGACCTTAGGTTGAGAACTTTGCATGTCGCATTCATATCCATGATTAGTGTGACAACGTGCTACTTGTGCATTGTGTGGGCGTCTTTGCACGCGTGAATGGCTAACCTCGAGTTCTAGCTTGCCAAAACCCATTAGCCTCCAATTAGTAAACCAACTCCCTAGGAGCATCATTCTAGCCTCATGCATCTAAAATCGCCGATTTAAGGTCTTTTAGGAGTGCCACTCCGTTTGATTCAAAACCCTCAAACACGCCTCACGCACAAATGCCAAATTTCAAATTCAATCCAACGGCGTCATAATGCCGGATTTTCTAGTTCAAATTACGAATGCCAAATTTCAAATTCAATCCAACGGCGTCATAATGCCGGATTTTCTAGTCCAAATTCCAAGTTCCAAATCCAAATCCAACGGCGACATAATGCCCGATTTTCCAATTCAAATTTCCAAGTTTCAAATTCAAGTTCAAATCCAACGGCGACATAATGCCGGATTTTCCAATTCAAATTTCCAAGTTTCAAATTCAAGTTCAAATCCAACGACGACATAATGCCGGATTTTCCAATTCAAATTTCGAATTCCAAATTCAAGTTCAAATCCAACGGCGACATAATGCCGGATTTTCCAATTCAAATTTCCAAGTTTAAAATTCAAGTTCAAATCCAACGGCGACATAACGCCGGATTTTCCAATTCAAATTTCGAATTTCAAATTCAAGTTCAAATCCAACGGCGACATAATGCCGGATTTTCCAATTCAAACTTCAAGTTTCAAATTCAAAACTCAAATCCAACGGTATCATGCCGGATTTTCTAGTCAAAACTTTAAAGTCTTCAAACCTCAAATTCAAATCCCAAATTTCAATCTCAAAACCTCAAATTCAAATGTTCAAATTCATGTCATCGTAATGCCGACTCTTCCATTCCATATTCCAAACCTCAAGTTCAAAATTTCTAATCTCAAGTCCCATATTCGAAACTTTCCGATTCCAAATCCATGATGGCGTAATGCCGAATTTTCCTCATTCAATTTCAAATTCAATATTCCACGATGGCGCGATACCGGAAGATTCAAATTCAAACATCTCATGTTCTATACAAAAGTGCCTCTTTCCCATTTCAATGCTCAAACTTCGAATCAAATTCAAACTTCGAATTCATCTTCAAGCTACAAAAAATCCTTGCTTTCCGTCGCTTCCAATTACAAATTCAAAATTCCTATTCAATGGGTTGAAACTCCCCTGAAATAATACAAATTCAATCCCTCAAAACACTTCCAATGGGTTGAAACTCCCCAGAAGTAATACAAGTTCAAAATTCCTATTCGATGGGTTGAAACTCCCTATAAATAATACAAGTTCGAAATTCCTATTCGATGGGTTGAAACTCCCCAGAAATAATACAAGTTCAAAATTCCTATTCGATGGGTTGAAACTCCCCAGAAATAATACAAGTTCAAAATTCTATTCGATGGGTTGAAATCCCCCCGAAAATATTCCAAGATCCAATGGGTTGAAACTCCCCTAAAATACTTCGAATTCTACTACGGGTTGAAATTCCCCTAAAATATTCTAAGACCCAATGGGTTGAAATTCCCCTAAAATATTGACGGGTTGAAATTCCCTTGAACAATACAAAATCAATTCCCTTTCAATCGGGTTGAAACTCCCTTGAAATAATCCAATCTCCTAAAATATTTCCCATGGGTTGAGAGTCCCTTGAAATATACAAGTCCAATTTCCAATGGGTTGAAATTCCCCTAAAATAGTCCAAGTTCCAATAGATCGAAATCCCTTTTTCGATATTCCAAGTTCTAGTACAAGGAGGAAGCCTCCACAAAAGAATGAAGCTCCTTTCAAATACTTCCAACGGGTCGCAAATCCCGAATACAAGTACAAAATCCAAAATCCCGAGTCCCCGGAGTGGCACTTAGAGTCAAGTCTAGGTCTCGATCATTTCATGCATATCATACAATGTGTCGGGAAGTTTAAGTTCTAAATCATGTCATGTGTCCACAATAGGAGTCCAAAGATCCTGTGGGTTCGCCGAAGAGGAGAAAGGTTGAAGAGAACTCCATCGGCCCTAGCCTCACTCATAGCCGGTATCGAGCAAGCAGTCGGTTCACCTTCTACAAATCAAGATTCAAGTCCCTTTCAAGAATCAGTCCAAATGTCTGCCCCCGATCAACTCGCCCAGCTCATAGCCGCTGTCGCCAGCCTCAGCACCAATGTGGAAAACATAAGCAACCCACTGGGTATTGTGGAACAAGCCGCACCCACCGATGACCTAACCAAAAAGATTGAGAGCCTGGTCAATAAGGTCACCAATCAAGAGAACTATTTTGACACTTCAATGGAGGAAAACCTCAAGGGGAAGGAAAATCTTCCAGACAAATTCTCCGCCAATGACATTTCGAAATTCAAGTCAACCGACAATCCCAAGTATCATCTGAAGAACTTCAGAGCTACAATGGCCATCAAGGGGGTCGAACTCGAGCTATACCCTGTGGTATTCCCTATGTCCCTAGAACCTGTCTGCCAGAAGTGGTATTACTCACTCAAAGAGCATCAAACCAGTACATGGGAAGCGGTCGCTCGAGCATCCATGGAGCAGTATCAGCCCAATATTCAACTTCAAACTACTCTAATGGAGCTAGAGGTTCTCAGGCAAGGGCCTCGATCAAGAGGGTTTCACTAATTACCTCAACAGGTGGAGAGAAATGGCATCCCAAATGGTGACTCGACCCTCCGATAGAGAATTGGTCAAAATCTTTATTGTTGGAATTCTTCCAAAATACAATACTCACATGAAGTACCTAGGCTTGGAAAGCTTCAAGAGAACATATGACATCGGGGTCGATATAGAGGACGACCTAATGAAAGCACCATTAGCACCAACTCCACAAGCTGAAAAGTGGAAGGGTAAGAAAACTGAAGCAACACACAAGGTCCACGAGGTCAACGCCCTAGAGACTCCTCAAGTTCCAAAGCCGAACAATTTCAAGAATAGCACCAATCAGCGCAACTTTCAAGACAGACCACAAAGGGTCTTTACTAACCTCGGAATGTCTTACAGCGAGGCATTTGACCGACTGGTCGAAAAGCAAGTCATCACCCCAATCGGTCCTACACCCGATCCTCCAGTCGACAAGAGATCCAAGAGCTGGGATCCTGCAGCACATTTCAAATACCATCAAGGGAAAGGTCATGACATCGAAGACTACTACAAGCTTAAGCATTTGATCCAGAACATGGTCGACAACAAGACCCTACCTCTACCTTTAGGAGCCAAACAAACTCCCTCGGTGCAAGCCATCTCCTCTGATTGTGAAGACGAAGGAGAGGATTTTTGATGCAACCTAATCTCTACAATATACAAGCCAGGTTACGAGCTAATGGTTCCAAGCTCCTGCCATCTCCTTCCAAGTGCTCAAAACTAGGTGATCCCCGAACCTAGGGTAACCACCGACATTCAAGAAAACATATGCCCCCTCGCCACCCTGAAGGCTTTGGGCTTCTCCGATCACGATCTCATGCTAACTGCCCAACAGACCGTCAAACTCCAAGGTGTCACATACAAAGTCCTAGGAGTCCTCGATTTGATCTTTTCCTTCGACACCTACTATAACAGTGCTGAATTTCTAGTCATCGATGTGCCTGCCAACTTCGATCTACTATTTGGAGAGCCTTGGTTCGAGGAGATATTGGTGCCTGCCTGCCTCACCCTCAAAGGCTCGAGCTTCCGTGACACTTCCATCAAGCAAAAACCGGCTTTACGCCAGGAAAAGGATGAGTGCATTAAAGAATACTACCACAGGTGGGCAATCTCTGCTCGTACAATCAAGCCTGAGCTGCAAGAGGGAAAAATGGTGAGAATGTTCCTCTAAGGGCTCAATACCTCATGCAAAGGTTGCTTCGCCGCATTTCCCTACAGCACGTGGGACCAAGTCTGGGATCAAGTCTTGCAGATCTGTGCATGTAGCCCCGTCTACGATGACGATGACGATGGCGTGGACGTTTGGGAATACCCCGAGAACTATCTTTACGATTAGTGTCTTTGTTCAAATCCAGAGTCTGTCTTTCAATTTTTGAGTCTAGTAACGAGTCTAAGAGTCTAGGGCTAGAGTCTTGCATCAATCAAGAGCCTCTAAAGGCCGAGCTTCAAGTTAAAAATGTCGTTGTAATGATTGCTAATTTCAATAACACTTCAATTTCCTCTTACTCTTCAAGTCCAAATTCAAAACACACTTCTAATCCAAACAACTTTGCTTCACAAGAAACTGACCTTGAAATACTAAAATCTATTGAAAATCATGAAAACAGGACGTCCATAATTGAGGAAAAAGAAAAAGTTAACCTTTCTAACAACAGTGATTCAAAACTAGTTCAGATTGGCTTAACTCTATCGCAAGCAGAGCAGGATGATCTTATCAAGCTACTTTTAGAGTACATAGACGTCTTCGCATGGTCCTATCATGATATGTCAGGGGTTGATCCAAGCATCGGTCAACATACAATTCCCCTCATTCCAGGTTCAAAACCCATCAAGCAGAAACTCCGTCGCATGAAACCGGACGTTTCCCTCAAAATTCAAGAAGAAGTCTCTAAGCAGCTAGAGGTCGGGTTTATTCGAGAAGCCAAATATCCAGAATGGATTGCAAATGTCGTCCTAGTTCCAAAGAAAGACGGAAAAGTACGAATGTGTGTGGACTACAGAGATCTTAACAGGGCCAGCCCTAAAGACGGTTTTCCATTGCCTCACATCGATATTTTGGTCGACAACACCGCAAATCATGCCTTACTCTCTTTTATGGACGGGTATGTAGGCTACAATCAGATTCACATGGCAGAGGAGGACATGGAGAAAACAACCTTCATTACTCAGTGGGCTACATATTGCTATACAGTTATGCCGTTAGGACTGAAGAACGCAGGAGCAACTTATCAAAGAACAGCCACAGCTATCATGAGCGATATGATTCATAGGGAAATTGAAGTATATGTCAACGACATGATCGTCAAGTCCAAAGAGCGACATGAGCATACCTGAGTACTCCGAAAGTTCTTCGACGGGCTCAGGCAATACAACATGAGGCTCAATCCTCAAAAATGCGCATTCGGGGTAACGTCAGGCAAGTTACTCGGATATATCATCAGCTCTCGTGGCATCGAGGCTGATCCTTCGAAAATCAAGGCCATTGAAGAGATGAAGCCACTAACGAATGAAAAGGAGATTAAGGAGTTTCTCGGCAAGCTGCAATATATCAGTAGGTTCATTTCGAAGCTCACTATGATCTGCGAATCGGTATTTCGAAAGCTCCGCAAAAGCGAACCCAAAGTCTGGGACGAGAACTGCCAGCAAGCATTCATAACTATCAAAGACTACCTTTCCAATCCGCCAGTGATAAAGCCAGCCATGCCAGGGACTCCCCTCAGGCTTTACCTTACAACAATAGAATCAACAGTCGGAGCCATGCTCGCCCAAGAAATTGAAGGCAAAGAAAACGCCGTATACTACATCAGCAAAAAGTTAATCGAGTACGAGACCAGATACACTCAGAAACTCAGCATCGCCTTGGTTTGGGCCACAAAGAAACTACGGCACTACATACTCTCTCATACAGTGCATGTAATCAGCAAAGCAGATCCTCTCAAGTACTTGTTCGAAAAACCAGCTCTCAACGGACGATTATCCAGATGGTTGGTCATGCTAGCAGAATTCGATCTCAAGTACACCCCGCAAAAGTCTATCAAGGGTTCAGCAGTCTCGGACTTCCTAGCCGACTGCCCTGTCGAGGCAGAAGAGGAGGATTATGACTTACCCGACGAGCAAATCTTAATGACCAGTGATGACAGTTGGTCGATGCATTTTGACGGCGCTTCAAATCAGAACGGATGTCGAGTTGGAGTAATTCTAGTAGCCCTGGACGGCACCCACATTCCTGAAGGAAATAATGCCCTTGGTCCAAGTATGCATTCTATGATAAGTCTAATAAATGCGGTTCAGTATTAATTAACAAGTTAATAATTCAGTGAGATCAAGTGAGCTGAATGCCTAGCTAGAGGCCGCTTCAGTTCAAGTGGAATTAATGATATTAATCCACAGCTTACTCTTGACTGAACCCGTAGGGTCACACAAATAGTACGTAAACGGATCAAGTATTTAATAGCATTAAATACTCCATCTATGAATATTCGGAACCGACGGATCTTGGTTTCAGTGGGAGCTAAGATCGTCACAGGCAAGGAATGAATACTCCGGAAACGATGATATTGCCGGAAACGGAAATATGGATCGTATCGGAAATATAAATATTATCCAAGTCGTAGATGTTGCCGGAAACGGAAACATGGTACGTGTCGGAAAATATTATCGGAAATGGAAATATTGCCAGAATCGGAAATATTGCCGGAAACGGAAATATTGTCAGAATCGGAAATATTACCGGAATCGGAAAATAATTCCGGAAACGGAAATATTAAATATTTGTTCGAAACGGAAATTAATTCCGGAATCGGAAATATTAAATATTGTTCGTATCGGAAAAGAATTCCGGAATCGGAAAATTTAATCGGAAGCGCATCGTACGAATAAGCATCGGACGAGGCCTGCCGGACGAGGCCCAGCACGAAGCCAGGCCATCGCCCAGCAAGCCAAGCGCGCCGCACAAACAGCCACGCCAGGCCCAGCGCAAGGCCAGGCCCAGCAGGCTGCGCGCAGCGCGCAGCGCGCACAGCGCGCACAGCACGCGCAGCGCGCAGCGCGCGCGGGCGCTGAGTGGGCTGCTGCTCGCGCGCACGCATGGGGCCCATCGTGGCTGCCGTGCGTGTGTGTGCAAGTGTTTGTGTTCGTGCACGTTTCCTAAAACATGCAGAGTTCGGTTAATGATTAAATTCCTAATTCTATTTGATAAATTAATTAAATTAGAGTTCTTGTAGGATTCTAGGTTTAATTAATTTGTATCTGAATAGGATTTCGATTCCCTTTCCATACCGCTATAAATATGAGGCTAGGGCTCACAATTTATAACACAAGTTTCAAAGTATTCAAAGTGAGTTTTTGAGAGAAAAATTCAGTCACACATTTGCCTATAAAGTGCCGAAAATAATAGTACCTTAAGGGCGATTCTAGTTGGTCAATCTTAAGGCGGATCCGGACGTGCTGTGGACTATCTACGGAGGGACGACACTTGGAGTCCTAAAGACTTGTTCTTGTTCGGTTCGGGCGCAGCTAGGGAAGACACGCAACAAAGAGTATGCATCTAATCTATGCTAAATGATTATGTGTAAATAATATGTTTTCCTGGGTTTATGGTTTTTCCGCATGATTTATGAATTGTCATATGTATCATAACCTAACAGTGGTATCACGAGCCCCTTATTATTTTCATAATCTAAATTGCATAAACATGGTTAAATATTACAAATTTGCAAGAATTAAAAGGGGTGATTAATTTTCGTAATTGTTAATTAATTGCAAATTGCGTTTATTTAATTATACGTACGCAGTTTTTCGGCAGTTTCTTCGTTACTCATCCGAATTGAGTGATTTTGTGTCAATTCCGCATGTAAAAGGCATTCTAAAATTTTGACAAAAATAGTATTTTTCTGCCGAACCCAGAATTCTCAAATTCGAAGCCTAACTATGACTTTTCGAAGGTTTTAGTTTTTCGAATGCAAAATTTCGTAAATTTAAGATGTTAAATTAAATATTTGCGATTCTTGTTGATAAATCTTGAATTTTTGATTGACCTACTGCATATGTTTAACAAGTTTGAATGCCTAGTCTTGTTAATTATGCAATCTAATTATTAATTATGATTAATTTGTTGAAAATTAGAATAATTTAGAATTAATTTGATTTTCATAATTAATTGTAATTTAATTAGAAACCTATGATTAAAAACCACCATAAAAATTGTAAATTTACGATAAATTTTAAATTTTTATGACCTAGACTTGAATCCATAACAATCGGAAATCAATTGGATAATAAATTTTCGATTTTTTCGCCCTAAAATTATGAAATTAATATTATTTATTAATTTGTCATTAATTTTAAATATAAATTTTAAATTTTTATGCGATTCGTTCATATAACTTGCACGCACGAAGCAATGGACGCTTCGTGTTACCCTTAAGGGGTGTTGTATAATGCGGGCATGCGACGACGAGCAAGGGAGCTCGTCGCCCGTGCGGCACGAATGCAATGAGCAAGGGCGTAGTGCACGAGCACAAGGCAGCAGCCCTGCCTTGTGTCGTGTGCCACGACCAATGGACGAATGGGCATGGGCGTAGGGCGAGCCAAGGCAGTCGCGTGTGGGCAGCAAGCGAGCTGCGCCACAACGCGCGCTGCCTCGCACAAGAGCGCGCAGCCTCGCGCGCAGCGAGCGCAAGCTCGCGTGCCACGAGCGCTGCGCCTAGCATTGCTCGCGCGCACAGCGAGCGATGTCGCCCGCCCAGCGAGCGATGTCGCGCGCCCACAGCGAGCGATGGCTCGCGCGCCCAGCGAGCGATGTCGCCCGCCCAGCGAGCGATGTCGCGCGCCCAGCGAGCGATGTCGCGCGCCCAGCGAGCGATGTCGCGCGCGCACTGCGAGCGATAGCCCGCGTGAGATAAGCGCTGGCGCGCGCAGCGAGCACCAATGCGTGCGGAGGCTTGCGATAGGGATGCAGCAGCTATGCGACGAGCGCATGGGCTGCGCGCGCATGGCCAGCGATGGCTGTGTGCGTGCGGCCCATGGGCGTGCAACGCGTAGGGTGTTTGCGTTACGATTAGATCGTTTTGAATGTTTAATTTGAAAATTTCAGTTCACGTAATTTTAATTAATTTTAAAATTAATAATTTAAATTATTTTCTTGGATTCTAATTTTGAATATTATAATTATAATAAATGTTATTTATTCTAATTATTTTACTAAAATTAAAATCATGAATTAATTTAAATACGACTGAAATTAAATTAAACTTTTTGGATTCAATTATAAATTTATATGAGCTTTAAATTTTAATTAAATTTGTATGTTTCCGGTTAGACTAGAAATACATTTTTATGTTTAAAATTGGTAAAGCATATGAATTTATTGGTTTAAGTGGGAGCGCTTTTTAGTCATAAACTCTTGATTAGGTCTACAAATCCTTAAGGTTAAAACAACTTGATTAGAATTAATAAGGACTGAATAATTGGTAGATTATTGGTGCCCTTGATTAATTGCTGCAAATGTTTACGTGATGCATAATGTGTTTTACTAACCAGCTATGTGGGCCATTCATGATAATGAATGGGTGAATGGTATATATTGTATATGTACTGTTTTGCAGGTTATGAAGTGACTAGTATGGCCAAATAGGATAGAAAATATGGTCTGCGTACCATTAATTTGAACGTAATTGGTCTAAAGTACCAAAGTTATTTTTCAATTCAAATATGGTCTGCGAACCATTAAATAGTTGTAATTAGTTATAGCTTATCCTATTTGAAGAAAATGGTGCCTCCCACGGAGATTTTCAAGACGGACTTTGAAGTCAAAGCTTCAAGATGAAGTCGGGCCATACTAGATCACAAATATCTTATGCATGTTTTAAGTTATTTATTGTTTTAAATATGTCTTAAAATGCATGAGATCAAAAGCTTGATTATGTTGCATGATTAAGGATTTTAGTTCACTTAAAATCTAACCAACATAGTAAGAGCCTTAAGTTCCAAACTTAAAAATTGAGTTAAAAGGTGCCATGCCAAAATATACACTTGCTTGGATATCCTTTACATCAATCTAGTAATAGTTTTCGCTCAGCGAGGTGTTACTTATTGGTCCTAAAGGGGCAAGGTACACAAATAATTGTGAGTACATGTTAGTTTTGGTGAAACTCAACGATATAAGTAGGGAGTCCTTTTATGTCGTGGCAAATTCGATAGGTTTACCTAATAAGTTCTTAGACGTACCTATCAACCAAGAATAGTTTCTAGACTATTAGCAAAAGGCTTTTGCTTACCTAAGATGTTCTAGGATTAAGTCGACAAACTGTGCTTAGTTCTTCAATGATTTTAGGATCTTGGAATCATTTTATTCACACCTGCCGGAACACATAATTTGAATAAAATGCTTAATAAACATTGAATTATGCATGTATGCTAGAATTTAAAGTTTATTAAGAGAAACTGTGAATGGTTATTTATTTGTTTATTCTTTTCAATTGTAGTTTTTAATATGGCAAACAACAATTCATTCAACATTCGATCAATTCTCGAAAAGGAGAAGTTGAACGGGAAAAACTTCCTTGACTGGCAAAGGAACTTGCAAATAGTTCTTATGCAGGAAGAAAAGGAGTATGTCCTAGATGAGGCGATGCCCGAAGCTGCAGGCGACGGGGTCACTCAGGCAGCCCTCAATCGTTGGATTGATGCCAACAAGGATGTGAAATGTCTAATGCTCGCCACCATGAGTGCGGATCTGCAGAAAACGTTCATCAACTCAGATGCTTTCACAATCATTAGTGAGTTGAAGAACATGTTCCAAGATCTGGCCCGAGTCGAAAGATTCGAGACTCATAGGCAAATTCTTGAGACCAAGCTTAAGAAAGGCGAGCCCGTAAGTCCACATGTTCTCAAAATGATTGGACTCATTGAGAATATGAGTCGGCTGGATCAGCAATTTTCTCAGGAAATGGCTATAGACACCATCCTCCATTCTCTTCATAGCGGGTATGATCAGTTCAAACTGAACTACAGTATGAATAGTCTGGACAAAACGCTCACTGAGCTTCACGGTATGCTGAAGACCGCTGAAAAGACGCTCAAAAGTGATAAGCAGGATGTGCTTATGGTGCGTGGGGGCAAGTTCAAGAAATCTGGAAAGAAGAGGAATGCTAAGAAAGGTGGCAACAAAGCCAGCCCAACTAAGCAAACTGGCGCCAAATCTGCAAAGAGAAAGGTCAGTCAACCCACTTCTGAATCCGAATGCTTCTACTGCAAGAAGAAGGGGCATTGGAAGAGAGATTGCTTGAAGCTAAAGGAAGATCAGAAGAACGGAACAGTCGTTCCATCTTCAGGTATTTTCGTTATAGACTGTATACTTGCTAATTCAACTTCTTGGGTATTAGATACAGGTTGTGGCTCACACTTATGTTCCAATCCACAGGGACTAAGAAGAAGTAGAAAGTTAAGCAAGGGTGAAGTCGACCTACGAGTGGGAAATGGAGCACGGATTGCTGCATTAGCTGTAGGAACTTACTATTTGTCGTTGCCCTCCGGGCTAGTTTTGGAACTGGAAGAATGTTTTCATGTTCCAAGTCTTACTAAAAACATCATTTCAGTTTCTTGCTTAGATGCTAAGGGATTTTCCTTTATAATAAAAGACAATAGTTGTTCGTTTTATTTTAAAGAGATGTTTTATGGATCTGCTAGATTAGTCAATGGACTTTATTTATTAGATCACGACAAACAAGTATATAACATAAATACCAAAAAGGCCAAAAAGGATGATTCAGATCTCACCTATCTGTGGCATTGTCGATTAGGCCATATAAACTTGAAACGCTTAGAAAGACTTCAAAGAGAAGGAATTCTAGAACCATTTGACTTAGAGGATTATGATAAATGCGAATCATGTTTACTTGGCAAAATGACAAAGCAACCTTTCTCTAAAGTTGGAGAAAGAGCAAATGAACTATTGGGTTTAATCCATACAGATGTATGTGGACCAATGAGTACAAATGCTAGAGGTGGTTTCAGCTACTTTATCACTTTCACTGATGACTTCAGTAGGTATGGTTATGTCTACCTAATGAAGCATAAGTCTGAATCCTTTGACAAATTCAAGGAATTTCAGAGTGAAGTAGAGAATCAATTAGGCAAGAAGATTAAGGCACTGCGGTCTGATAGAGGCGGTGAATATCTGAGCTATGAATTTGATGACCATCTGAAAGAATGTGGAATTCTATCAGAATTGACTCCTCCTGGAACACCACAATGGAACGGTGTGTCAGAACGGAGGAACAGAACCTTGCTAGACATGGTCAGGTCAATGATGGGTCAGGCCGAACTTCCATTAGAATTTTGGGGACATGCACTAAATACAGCTGCACTCACTATAAATAGAGCTCCGTCTAAAGCTGTCGAAAAGACTCCATACGAATTATGGTTTGGAAAGCCTCCAAATGTGTCTTTTCTTAAGATTTGGGGATGTGAAGTATACGTCAAACGATTAATTTCAGACAAACTTCATCCAAAATCTGACAAATGTATCCTTGTGGGCTATCCAAAGGAAACAAAGGGGTATTACTTCTACAATACATCTGAGAACAAAGTGTTTGTTGCTCGAGATGGTGTCTTTTTGGAGAAGGATCACATTTCCAAAATGACAAGTGGGAGAAAAGTAGACCTCGAAGAAATTCGAGTCGAACAACAAACTCTAGAGAATGCTCAAGATGACATTCAGGATGAAACTCAGAGATCTTTAGAAGAATCTGGTGAGAATCATGGTCAATCTAGAAATGTTACCCCGCGTAGATCGCAAAGATATAGATCTCAACCGGAAAGGTACTTAGGTATTTTGACGAACGAGAGCTATGACGTTCTATTACTTGAAAGTGATGAACCTGCGACTTACAAGCAAGCTATGACGAGCCCTAGCTCCAAGCAATGGCAAGAAGCCATGCAATCTGAATTAGACTCCATGTCTGAAAACCAAGTATGGGATTTGGTCGATTTGCCAGATGGCTACCAAGCCATTGGAAGCAAATGGGTTTTCAAACTGAAAAAGGACAAGGATGGGAAACTTGAAGTTTTCAAAGCTAGATTGGTTGCAAAAGGTTACAGGCAAGTCCACGGTGTGGATTACGATGAAACCTTTTCACCAGTTGCAATGCTAAAGTCTATTCGAATAATGTTAGCAATCGCTGCATATTACGATTACGAAATATGGCAGATGGATGTCAAAACTGCTTTCTTAAACGGCGTTTTAACAGAAACTGTGTTTATGACACAGCCTGAAGGTTTTGAGGATCCAAAGAATGCTAAAAAGGTATGCAAGCTAAAGAAGTCAATCTACGGATTGAAGCAGGCATCCAGGAGCTGGAATATACGTTTTGATGAAGCAGTCAGTGACTTTGGTTTCATCAAGAACGCGGACGAATCTTGTGTATACAAGAAGGTCAGTGGGAGCAAAATTGCTTTCCTAGTATTATATGTCGACGACATATTGCTTATCGGAAATGACATTCCTATGTTGAACTCTGTCAAGATTTGGCTTGGGAAATGTTTTTCGATGAAGGATCTAGGAGAAGCACAGTACATATTGGGCATCAAGATTTACAGAGATAGATCTAAAAAGATGATTGGACTTAGTCAAAGCACTTATATCAATAAGGTGCTTGATAGGTTCAAGATGGCGGACTCCAAGCGAGGCTACCTACCCATGTCTCATGGAATGACTCAAAGCAAGACTCAGTGCCCAAAAACACTTGATGAGCGTAGACGAATGAATGGGATTCCATATGCATCATTGATTGGTTCAATAATGTATGCTATGATATGTACACGCCCGGATGTTGCGTACGCACTCAGTGCTACGAGCAGATACCAGTCAGACCCAGGAGAGGCGCATTGGACTGCTGCCAAGAATATTCTGAAGTACCTGAAAAGGCGCAAAGATGACTTCCTGGTCTATGGTGGAGATGATGAATTAATTGTTAAAGGCTATACGGACGCAAGTTTCCAAACCGACAAAGATGATTTCAGATCACAGTCTGGGTTTGTCTTCTGCCTCAACGGAGGAGCAGTAAGCTGGAAAAGTGCTAAGCAAAGCACCATTGCGGATTCTACAACTGAAGCGGAGTACATTGCTGCACATGAAGCAGCAAAGGAAGCTATATGGCTAAGGAAGTTCATAGGAGAACTTGGTGTAGTCCCCTCCATTAAAGGACCAATAGCCCTGTATTGTGATAATAACGGAGCTATTGCACAGGCAAAAGAGCCTAGACACCACCAGAGAGTCAAGCATGTACTTCGTAGATTTCACCTTCTACGAGAGTTCGTTGAAAGAAAAGAAGTCGAGATAAGCAAAATTGGAACTGATGACAACATATCAGATCCATTAACTAAACCTCTGCCGCAGGCGAAGCACAACTCGCACACTGCAGCTATGGGAATCAAGCATATTGGAGAATGGCTTTGATGTCTCTGTTTAATGTTTTAAAGTTTTAGAGTTTAAATCTTTGTAAAACATTATCGGTTAATCATTCACAATAAATGAAAAGAATTCATTTTTCCATTTAATTTGTGGTTTATTAAATGATGAGTCCCTTCAATTTGACGATATATTCAAGATAGACTGTCAGGACCAGTCCTGTGACTAAGAAATGTCTATCAAGTGAACTTGAATGTCAAAGGTTGAAAATGGTCCCTAATCGGAGTTTTCTATAAAATTGGACGCATAGAAAACGTTAGACGATTAGAATGCAAGATGACTAGTAGTTCTGTTTCTTGAACTATGTGGACATGGCAATGTCATAATCATTTGCATAGATACTTACTTTGGGAAGACTAGTATCGGACGAGACCTATGAAACTTTACTGTAAGAGATGAAAGTCTGTCATAAGTAAATTTCATTAAATTATTAGACACTAAATCCTCAATACCTGAGTGATTTGAAGATTACTTGTTTGAGAACTGGTTGCTTTGACGTTGACCAACCGTCGCACCGTAAAAGGAGGCTATAAAGGCAACGCTCAGGTAATCACCTATCAAACGAAGTCTAATCTCAAGATCGCAAGATTGGGATTGTCCTCCCATAAATCGGGATGAGATGCTTAAAAGTTGTACAAGGCCACTCGGAGAGCTAGAAACTGTGAAATGCATGGCCGTGCTCGGATGAATCATAGGCTATGATTATCTGTTTATTTGATCAGTTGAACTCTGAAACCGAGGAACACCTCTGGACATAATAAGGATGACAACTCTTACCTTATGTTCAAGAGCAAGCATCGAGCGACAAAGGAATTAGGAAATGCACACTTGTCCCTAAGGACAAGTGGGAGACTGAAGGAAATAATGCCCTTGGTCCAAGTATGCATTCTATGATAAGTCTAATAAATGCGGTTCAGTATTAATTAACAAGTTAATAATTCAGTGAGATCAAGTGAGCTGAATGCCTAGCTAGAGGCCGCTTCAGTTCAAGTGGAATTAATGATATTAATCCACAGCTTACTCTTGACTGAACCCGTAGGGTCACACAAATAGTACGTAAACGGATCAAGTATTTAATAGCATTAAATACTCCATCTATGAATATTCGGAACCGACGGATCTTGGTTTCAGTGGGAGCTAAGATCGTCACAGGCAAGGAATGAATACTCCGGAAACGATGATATTGCCGGAAACGGAAATATGGATCGTATCGGAAATATAAATATTATCCAAGTCGTAGATGTTGCCGGAAACGGAAACATGGTACGTGTCGGAAAATATTATCGGAAATGGAAATATTGCCAGAATCGGAAATATTGCCGGAAACGGAAATATTGTCAGAATCGGAAATATTACCGGAATCGGAAAATAATTCCGGAAACGGAAATATTAAATATTTGTTCGAAACGGAAATTAATTCCGGAATCGGAAATATTAAATATTGTTCGTATCGGAAAAGAATTCCGGAATCGGAAAATTTAATCGGAAGCGCATCGTACGAATAAGCATCGGACGAGGCCTGCCGGACGAGGCCCAGCACGAAGCCAGGCCATCGCCCAGCAAGCCAAGCGCGCCGCACAAACAGCCACGCCAGGCCCAGCGCAAGGCCAGGCCCAGCAGGCTGCGCGCAGCGCGCAGCGCGCACAGCGCGCACAGCACGCGCAGCGCGCAGCGCGCGCGGGCGCTGAGTGGGCTGCTGCTCGCGCGCACGCATGGGGCCCATCGTGGCTGCCGTGCGTGTGTGTGCAAGTGTTTGTGTTCGTGCACGTTTCCTAAAACATGCAGAGTTCGGTTAATGATTAAATTCCTAATTCTATTTGATAAATTAATTAAATTAGAGTTCTTGTAGGATTCTAGGTTTAATTAATTTGTATCTGAATAGGATTTCGATTCCCTTTCCATACCGCTATAAATATGAGGCTAGGGCTCACAATTTATAACACAAGTTTCAAAGTATTCAAAGTGAGTTTTTGAGAGAAAAATTCAGTCACACATTTGCCTATAAAGTGCCGAAAATAATAGTACCTTAAGGGCGATTCTAGTTGGTCAATCTTAAGGCGGATCCGGACGTGCTGTGGACTATCTACGGAGGGACGACACTTGGAGTCCTAAAGACTTGTTCTTGTTCTGTTCGGGCGCAGCTAGGGAAGGCACGCAACAAAGAGTATGCATCTAATCTATGCTAAATGATTATGTGTAAATAATATGTTTTCCTGGGTTTATGGTTTTTCCGCATGATTTATGAATTGTCATATGTATCATAACCTAACAATTCCGATATCAGCAAAACTGCAATTCAACGTCACAAACAATGCGGCAGAATGTGAAGAATGCATTATGGGCCTGGAAGCCGCCTTAGCATTGGGTGTCCAGAAACTTCGAGTCTACGGGGATTCCTCCCTAATCATCAATCAAATTTCCGGCAAATGAAAAGTAAGGAGCGAGAGCTTGGCCCCATACCAATCCTATCTCGAGAAGCTATCTGAGCAGGTAGAAGAGCTTCGCTATACATACCTCTAGAGAGAGGAGAATCAATTTGCCGATGCACTGGCAAAGCTGGCCTCGATGATCAACATTCCAAACGGCAAGGCTGAAATGCCACTTACAATTGAAACGCGTCAAGAAGCAGCATATGTCCATGCTATTAACGACATCGAGCCTGACAGAGAGGAACCTTGGTTTACAGACATTCAAAGGTATCTGCAAAACTCCGAATATCCTCCACACTTTTCAAACAAGAATCAAAGGGCTTTACGACTAAAATCAGCCAATTTTGTCATGGAAGGCGGCGTTCTATACAAGAGGTCCCCTAACGGCCTTAATCTTTGATGTGTTGACAAACACGAAGCTCAAAGAGTCATGGACACCGTACATGCCAGAGTCTGTGGTACCCACATGAATGGGAGGATATTGGCCCTCAAAGTCATCAGGGCTCGATACTACTGGACTACCCTCGAACGGGATTGCTACTTCTATGTCAAGAAATGTCCTACCTGCCAAAAATGTGCGAATCTAAAGCACATTCCCCCGTATTTGCTATATTCTCAGTTATCACCATGGCCATTCTCAGCTTGGGGTATCGACGTCATCGGCAAAGTCACTCCAACAGGCACCGGGGGTCATGAGTTCATACTGGTTGCCATCGACTATTTCACCAAATGGGTCGAAGCCAGGTCATTCAAAGTGTTGGGTTCCAAGCAAGTGGCCCAGTTCATACAAGAAAACATCATATGCAGATACGGAGTTCCTCACGAGTTCATCAGTGACAAGGGAACCCACTTTCAAGGAGAGTGTGAAGATCTATTCACCGAGTACAAAATTCAACATCATCGTTCTTTGCCTTATCGCCCGCAAACTAATGGGGCAATCGAAGCAGCCAACAAGAATATCAAGACCATCATCATGAAAATGACAACCAATTACAAAGACTGGCCCCAGAAGCTGCACTTCACATTGTGGGGGTATCGAACTTCAATTCGCACTTCAACTGGTGCAACCCCGTTCTCACTGGTCTATGGAATGGAGGCCGTACAACCTATTGAGCTGGAGATACCTTCTCTAAGGATAGTCCTCGAAAGCAAAATCCCAGAAGCTGCCTGGGTACAAGCAAGGTATGATGAGCTAATCATGCTTGATGAGCATCGGCTTCAAGCCGCTCACCATGTACAAGTCTATCGGCGCCGAGTGGCTAGACATTTCAACAAGAGGGTCAGAACCCGAAACATCAAGGAAGGCGAGCTTGTCCTGAAAGCCCTTCGCAAAAGCATCATGGACCCAAGGGGAAAATTCAAACCCAACCGGACAGGACCATACATTGTCAAGAAAATCCTCTCCGGGGGAGCAGTCGAATTAACAGATGTCGACGGAACAGAGTTCCGATCTCTGACAAACCCCGGTCAACTCAAGAAGTTCTATATCTAAGTTCAATGTTCAAATTCAAAATCTAATTCAAAAGTCATGTAAGGGTTAGAACTACCTCCGGCGTGATTCCTTAACGGGACACGTAGGCAACCTCATTCCGAGGCCCGGCCACTTTAATACAAAAAAATTCAAAATTTCCTCAATTAAGGGCCTCCTAAAAATCAAATTCAAAATCCAATTGTTGTTGTTGTCTTTATTCCAAATGTGCCAATTCAAAGCAAAGCATGTTCAAGCGGAATTTAACACAATAACTCTTTATTTGGCTCTAAGGCCTTCAAAGCTAATTCAAAAACAAGGTTGGAATCAAGTGAAGCAAAGTTCAAAGCCTTTTCACTTCCACTAAACACACTTCCTAAACACATTTTCCAAACACATTCTTAAAACATGATTCCTTCCAATACAACTTCAAACACATTAGCCTACAAATATCTAGGGTCAGGCGACCATGCTCTTGAGTCTTGGCACCTTGAGTACTCCCCTGGCTCTTCCCGCAATCAATCATCAATCTTCCCCTTGCCCAGGCCGCGGGAGAAGGAACTTGCTAGTCTTCCAAGACGGGAGGATGACGGACCTCCTGTGGACTCCAATCGGTCAAGCACCGAACGGGCCACACTCCCGTCACCTTCTTCATAATCAGTTGATGCAGGGCGTCTAGCTCTAGAACCTCGGACTCTAGCTGGTCCGGAGAAAGAAATGCCCCTCTGGCTTGGGCCGTTCATCCATACAACATAACCCGCAGACAGAGTAACTGGCTCAGGTGGGTGTTGAACACTCAAGAATGGTTTGGCGACCCAATACCGCCTCCAAACTTCAAGTCGATTTGCATTCACAGCAACAGGTTTCGGATTCTCTTCAGCACAGTTCGGGATTTCCTGTTTCAAGCCATACTGTCTCATCACTCTAACAGGCGAGTAGAAGACCAGAATTGTGAGGCTTAGCACCCTCAAAGCAGTAGAACCTGGGGCATGTCTCATAGCATCAATTCCCCACCAAGGAACTACCCACCTTATACAAGACTCAGTCCCAGAGAGTGCGCATCGCCACTCATCCAATGAAAGCCGACCATACACCATGCGCCACACAGTGAATCCCTTTCTATTATAGCTTTCCATGTTCTCCGGTGGTGCTACCAGCATGAGCCTCTCCATAAGCCAGACCTTGGGGAATATACAAGAAAAGCATTTCAACATTCAAAATTCAATATTCGAAATACAAGTACAAATTCAATATACGAGAAAGCTCCAGGTCCTTACTTGGAGTAATACCGGACTTCCCGACGGCAAAGAAGAGGGGTCCGACTTTAGCATATCAAGGCCCATCAATGTTTCGCCAATCACGAGCGATATTGGGTCCCAGCCACTAGCAAACTGCTCTACAATCTCTATTAGGGAGGCATCACCATTGCCAAACCCCTGTTTCGAAAAGAGGAAGCGAGCAAAGATACAAAAACTCAAGGCCCTCAAGCGGAAAGCTTTGGGGACATCAAGCCCAGCAAAACAGGTGACAAGGAGGGACAAATCCACCCCTCTTCCATATACAACAGCACTCAAAAGTGGAGGCTTCAAGCCCAAATATCTTTCAAAACCCAAGAAAAAGTGTTCTTCAACACCAGGTATGCATGGCTCCGGCATAATGGGCCACCCCAATATGGCACTAAACTCTTCAGGGAGGGGACATACCTCATTATTTCCAAAGCGTAAGACATGATGATTCGGATCCTAAGCCTCCAAAGCAGCAAGAATGAAGTGCACATCAAGATTTACAAACCGGAAGGAGGCGAGCACCCCAAGATGCATGTCATCGAGCTCCCTTTTCTCCATCTTGCCTAACGAACCAAGCCAAGAGTTCAAGGCATTTTCAAAAGACAGGGCCATTTTCTTTCTTTACGTGAGGAAGCAGTATACAAGGCAGAGCAGGGAAGGATTGATGCAAAAAATGATCCGAAAAGCTCCCTATTTATACAAGAAACGGCACTTAAGAAAGTATCCTGGCGCCAGGGGCCGAGGCCTGCGCCAAGCGCAGGGGCCTGCAACAAAGGACGAGGACACCGTCCCCTTTATGATTCCGAGTACGCACTCTTTAGTGCTTCGGACGGCAGAGTACAACCTCAATTATTAAAGATTCCAAAGCCGCAAACCGCGCAATTTCAAGCAATCCGAGTCAGCACTTAGGGCCGATTTTGGGTCAACCTGTTCAAAATTCAAGCATTCTAGTCCTAGATCGGCGTCCTAAGTCGAGTCTGCATATGCATTAGCAAAAGTTGAATATACTTTGACTTGCGCTTTTCCTAACCAAAAAACCTCAGTCAAAGTGGGGGCTTATAGTGGGTATATACACCCGAAAAAATGGGCAAATTTTTCAATTTTGCATGCCTACATATAGCTACAAATTTCAAAAAACACACACGACACATACAAAATTCAATTCCAAACCATACAAAAAATTCCAAAATTCCAATAAAACCATACAAAAATCCAATTTCCAACCATACAAAATCCATACAAATACAATCTATACAAAAGTCCAACAAAGGCAAGCTGGAACTCGCTACCATGCAGGGTCAGTCCGAGTCATCACCAGCCGTAATGTCAACTACGGGCTCCTTGCCTCTGTTTCGGATCCTGTAACGCTCTAAATCCCGATCCAGCTCTTTCCCAGGGGTACCAGGCTCCTGTTCTGAGATACAAAGAGTACCGGGAGAAGGATAAACTCCCTGCTGAGGGGAAGGGTACTGATAAGGTGGCGGCATCGCCATGAACTAGTGCGGTTCCCCAAACATTTGGGCCTGACGCATCCTCTCCACCTCCTGCCAGTAAGTCCAAGCATCTGCACCCCAAGGTTGAGGACCGCTCCCTCCGAAGTAGTAACCAAGCGGAGGAACAAAAGGCCTCGAATTGCTCGCACCCCCAAAAGATAATGCCAGGTGGGATCAGCATATACAAAAGGAGCAGCTCCCCTATCAGCATCAAAATGCCTATGATATGTACCAGCACCGGATCCCTGTCCCAGATCCAAGCTCGGTCCTTCCTGCCTCAACGAAGTCTCCACCTGGGGCTCCCTGTCGACGGAACCTCTGCGACCTCGACGACGCTCCTATAATACAAAATTCAAGAATCAGATATCCAAGTTCGAATTTCTAGAGTACAAAATCTCACAGTCAAAGAAAGCACATCTTTGTCCCGGCCAGAAAGCTTTTGGGTCAGCTTGGCACAATGCCTCTTCAAAGAATCAATCAGAAGCATCCAGCGACGTACTCTCACCCGAGGCGCCTGCATAAAAAATTCAATATCAATTTCCAGATACAAGATTACAATCAGTTTCAAGCAAATACAACAGTACTCACAACTGCATAATGCTCCGGTACATCATCATACGACCTCTGGTGCGGAGGAAAAGCTACAGGGACGGTCACCTCCACCTGTTCCCCATCCGAGTTCTCATAGCAGATGACCCTATCAGCATAGGGAATGTCCTCGGGGTCAACCTCCTCCTCCTACAAACATTCATACAATGATTCAAGAATACAAGAATACAAGAATTCAAGAATACAAGATACAAAATTCAAAAGCTCACCAGCAGTACGAAGCGTACTGGTGGAGCAAGCCTCCTCAAGAAGTCCTCATAGAGACCCCTCCTATCTACAAAGTTACTCCAGGGGAGACAAACAGCATCACTCCTAGCACTCAAATAGAGCCGGGCGAGTTCTTCGTATGGCGCCAACATGGACTCCGGTGGGTCCTTAGGGACAAGTCTGTCCCCTGTGCTGTGCTGAAGGGACACTCGCTCCCCCAAGTACCACATATGGCGATACATCCCCGGGAGCAAGACCCGCCGCCTAGACAAGAAGAGGGCACGAGTAGCCGAAACAGGTATAGGCGCACCACCAAAAGGACACCAAATCACCTACAGAGAAGACAACTCAGGCAGCTATACAAGTACAAATACAAAAAGACAAAACAGTACAAGAGTTTACCTCATCAACAGGTATCACCCTCAAAGCTCTGCGGGAGGTCGCCAGAGGCACCCTCCTGCGCACCGCTCCTATCCAAGAGGCAGCATATGGGTAAGCCGCATCCCTAGTACGAACCGACGCCAAAGTCGGGAAGTGCTCGTACATCCAAATCTTTCAAAAAGCCAACAAAGCATCAGTCAAATTCAAGATACAAACATACAAGTACAAAATACAAAATACAAAGTACAAGGAGTCTCAAATACCTCCTGCACACTCCACAAGGCAGGAATACTGGGCTCGCTCTCCGGCGCAGTACGGGAATCCCACTTTATCTCATACAAAAGGTGGCTATATGCCGGGCCACCCCAGTTGTAGCTCGACACGGCCCTCAAATCCTGCAAAGCTGTCAGGAAGCAAATATGCACCCGACTGTTCCTGCTCGGGGCCATCACTCTACTCATCAGAGCCAAGAGGAAGAGCCGAACCCTCTGCTCCGCAGATACATCCACGCTACGGATCGCAGCCATGACCACCGTCACAGAAGCGTGGGTATCATCATCCGCCAAGTCAACACCAGGGCCGAGCAAGTCCCTGGTGACAGTCGAGCGCCATGTCAGCTCCGAATCAAAAGTCGCGTTCCTCTCAGAGAAGGGAAGACCCGTGATCATAGCAAACTCAAGAGGGGTGATAGTGATCTCCCCCCATGACATGTGAAAGGTGTTGGTGGTATCCCACCACCGCTCCAGCAAAGCCTGTAACCGAGGCTAGATCCCCATTCTCCTCCGAGTATCTCCCATGGCACGCCAGAAATCGATCAGGCCCATCTGCAACCAGATCTCCACGGCCTCCTCGCCAGCACAGACGGCCGGAAAAACATTATGAAGGTCCGACAAGGACCAAAAAGTGCCCAACGGATCTCCATCAGCTATGGATGAGATGGTCAGTTCAAAACCTATACAAGTTCAAAACACAAAGCACAATACAAGACTCACTAAACCAGCGCGAGGCCGCTGAGACAAATGAAACTCCTGTCGAAACACTAGATCGGAAGGACTCCAGCCAGTCCAACGAAGGCAGGTACTCTCCGGGGAACCATGTGAAGGAAATAATGCCCTTGGTCCAATGTATGCATTTAATGTTAAGTCTAATAAATGCGGTTCAGTATTAATTAACAAGTTAATAATTCAGTGAGATCAAGTGAGTTGAATGCCTAGCTAAAGGCCGCTTCAGTTCAAGTGGAATTAATGATATTAATCCACAGCTTACTCTTGACTGAACCCGTAGGGTCACACAAATAGTACGTAAACGGATCAAGTATTTAATGGAATTAAATACTCCATCTATGGATATTCGGAATCGACGGATCTTGGTTTCAGTGGGAGCTGAGATCGTCAAAGGCAAGAAATGAATACTCCGGAAACGATGATATTGCCGGAAACGGAAATATGGATCGTATCGGAAATGTAAATATTATCCAAGTCGTAGATGTTGCCGGAAACGGAAACATGGTACGTATCGGAAAATATTATCGGAAATGGAAATATTGTCGGAATCGGATATATTACCGGAAACGGAAATATTGTCAGAATCGGAAATATTATCGGAATCGGAAAATAATTCCGGAAACGGAAATATTAAATATTTGTTCGAAACGGAAATTAATTCCGGAATCGGAAATATTAAATATTGTTCGTATCGGAAATAAATTTCGGAATCGGGAATTTAATCGGAAGCATAGCATCGGACGAGACTTGCTAGAAGAAGGCCCAACACGAAGCCAGGCCTACGCCCAGCAAGCTCAAGCGCCCAAACACACGCTGCCAAGCCACGCCAGGCCCAGCGCCCAAACACACGCTGCCAAGCCACGCCAGGCCCAGCGTAAGGCCGGGCCCAGCAATGGCCTTGGCGCGCGCGCGGGGCTGCGACGAGTGGGCTGGCGCTGTGCGTGGGCTGCAAGGCCTGCGCGCGGTGCTAGCGTATCACTCGAAGTATGTTACTCGAATCCTAAGGCTACCGGGATTCGTCATATGATTAAATCTAATCCTAAAAGATTTAGTTTATTTAATTAGAGTCCTAGTAGGATTATAATTAAATAAATTAGTATCCTAATAGGATTCCAAGTCCTTTTCCAAAACTCTATAAATAGGTGCCTAGGGTCACATATTTACATCGAGAATTGAAGTATCCAAAGGTAAGATTTTCAAGCAAAAATCAGCCACAAACACTTGCCCTATTAGCCGAAATTTATAGTACCTTAAGGGCGATTCTAGTTGGTCAATCTTAAGGCGGATTTGGACGTGCTGTGGACTATCTACGGAGGGACGACACTTGGAGTCCTAAAGACTTGTTCTTGTTCGGTTCGGGCGCAGCTAGGGAGGGCACGCTACAAAGTGTATGCATCTGAATTATGCTAAATGATTATGTGTTAATAATATGTTTCCTGGCTTTATGGTTTTTCCGCATGATTTATGTTTATTCATATGTATCATAACCTAACAGTGGTATCACGAGCCTCTTATTATTTTCATAATCTAAATTGCATGAACATGGTTAAATTTTACAAATTTGCAAGGAATTAAAGGGGTGATTAGTTTTCGTAATTAATTGAAAATTGCGTTTATTTAATTATATGTACGCGGTTTTTCGGCAGAATATTCGTTACTCAACCAAATCGAGTGATTTTTGTGTCAATTTCGCATGTAAAAGGCATTCTAAAATTTTGACAAAAATAGTAATTTTCGGCCGAACCAAGAATTCCCAAATTCGAAGCCTAACTATGACTTTTCGGAGGTTTAAGTTTTTCGAACGCAAAAGTTTGTAAATTTAAGATGTTAAATTGAATATTTGCGATTCTTGTTGATAAATCTTGAGTTTTTGATTGACCTACAGTATATGTTTAATAATTATGAATGCTTAGACTTGTTAATTATACAACCTAATTTGTAATTATGATTAATTTGTTGAAATTCGAATAATTTAGAATTGATTTATTTTTCATAATTAATTAATAATTTAATTAGGTATCCATGATTAAAATCCACCATAAAAATTGTTAATTTATGTTAAATTTTGAATTTTTATGACCTAGATTTGAATCCATGTTAATCGGAAATTAATTAATTAATAAATTTTCAATTTTTCGCCCTAAAATTATGAAATTAATATGATTTATTAATTTGTCGTTAATTTTATATTTTTATGAAAACGCTCATAAATGTTGCACGCACAAAGCAAAGGAAGCTACGTGTTACCCTTAAAGGGGTGTTGTATAGTGCGGGCACGCGACGACGAGCAAGGGAGCTCGTCGCCCGTGCGGTACGAATGCAACGAGAAACCTAGCGCATGGCGCGCGCACGAGGCAAGGGAGCCTGTGCGTGTGTGCTGTGTGCTATGGACTATGGGCGAAGGGCGATGGCGTGGCACATGGAGAGGCGCGCACGCGAGGGCGAGAGCTGGGTCGCCCAACGATCGCTGCTCAGCGCACCAACATGCGATGCCTCAAGGGCTTGCTTGCGCGCGAGCGAGCGAGCGCTCCTTCCGTAGCTGCTGCGATGCGTGCGGGCAAGCAGGCTGCGCGCAAGCGTGGCTTGGCTTGTTGCGTTTGCGCGTGGATGCTGCTGCGATGTGCTATGGGCCAGCTATTGGTCGTGCGCATGATGGGGCTTGGGCGCAAGCCCAAGTGCCTCGTCGTGTTACGATTGACGCGTTTTGAATTTTAATTTCATATTTTCTGTTCGGAAATAATTTTAATTAATTTTAAAATTAATAATTTAAATTGTTTTCTCGGATTTTAATTTTGAATATTATAATTATTATAAATTTTATTTATACTAACTATTTTACTAAAATTAAACCTTGAATTAATTTAAATTCATTTAATTCAACTGAAAAATAAAATAAATAAAATGGATTCAATTATAAATTTATATGAGCTTTAAATTTAATTAAATTTGTATGTTTCCGGTTAGACTAGAAATACATTTTTATGTTTAAAATTAGTAAAGCATATGAATTTATTGGTTTAAGTCGGAGCAATTTTAGTCATAAACTCTTGATTAGGTCTACAAATCCTTTAAGGTTAAACAACTTGATTAGAATTAATAAGGACTGAATAATTGGTAGATTATTGGTGCCCTTGATTAATTGCTGCAAATATTTATGTGATGCATACAATGTGTTTTTACTAACCAACTATGTGGGCCATTCATGATAATGAATGGGTGAATGGTATATATTATATATGTACTGTTTTGCAGGTTATGAAGTGACTAGTATGGCTGTGAGGGGGTCGAAAAAGCGCAAGGCTAATGCGTGACCTCGTCCCTCGTGGGTGTGACGATTCATTTTATTCAATCAAGTGTAATTGGATTTCCTGTGAGTTTACACCCAATTGACTAGTAATATAGGAGTCACCATTCAGTTTTTAACGACAATGAGAAAAACTGACAAAACCCGGTTATCGTGACATAAAGGGAGTGCAATTATGTTTGACCACGACGGCCGTAGGTTCCCTTGTGATCCCTGGTGTGGGGATCTCTCAACATACACCCGCAAGGTAGAGATTGAGGGTTCGGGGGACTGTAACTACCGAGAGGAGTACTTCGCTCGTCGATAACTCCAGAGGTAGGATATCCTTACTAGCTCAGCATAAATAATTGAAGGGACATGCGTTAACTATTAAACTAATCTGAGTTGATTTTAGCAATATGCAACATATAATACTAATTCGATCGTGATTATCTGATTTAAATAGCATTAAGGGACCTAGCATGATAATCCGATTTCCCAAAAATATTATATTTGTTAGGCGTGATAGAACAATCAGATTTAGTTAGTTTAACAGTTCATAAAAAGGGCGAGGAAAGCAATTAAATCATCAAGAAGGGGCACATTACGACGCACCCTTGAGAGGTGCGTCACGGTTCTCAGAAAACTAACCACTTTGGCTTTGCTATTTCTCCTTTTTATTTAACGAATCTCAAATTATGGGACAGGATACGTTCTGTTCGATTTATGGATCGATTGCGACAGAACGCGTGAACAATTTCGCAGCGTGAGGCTTAGGCTAAGGGTTGGAGTCAATACTCAGAATATGAATTGTGTGTTGTGTGTGTTCTTTTCACGTCGAATTTAGGGGTCTATTTATAGGAAAGAGTTCGTGGAAATATAGAATTGCAGAGTTCTAATCCACAAAGAATTAGGAAAAAACACGTACCCAGGTATTTTTCAGCGCCCAGGCCTGGGTGCCGAAGATTCCGGCGCCCAGAGCCAGGCGTTGAAAATAGGGTCTGGGCGGTTTTCTTTAGTCAGATTCGGATTCCTGAAATCCGTAGAGTTTGAGATTAATTCGAGTCTTTTAGCACGTATTAATTTTATGACGGAATGCGTCTGGGCCCGTTACGAACTCTAGGCTCGTTAGGATTTTAATTAATACGTAACTCTTATTTCCGAATCCTATTAGGGTGGACACCCCGTCCGATAGAAGTGGACGAATCTGTTTTTGAAATTTGATAATAAGGACCTACGCGGTTTGTGACGTAGACCCCGCCGGCTAAAGATGGCGAGCCTGTCCGCTAAGGGTGGACACCCCGTCCGATAGAAGTGGACGAATCTTTTTTTGAAATTTGAAAATAAGGACCTACGCGGCTTGTGACGTAGACCCCGCCAGCTAAAGATGGCGAACCTTGTCCGCTAAGGGTGGACACCCCGTCCGATAGAAGTGGACGAATCTATTTTGAAATTTGTTTTGCTTTTTTGAAAATAAGGACCTACGCGGTTTGTGACGTAGACCCCGCCGGCTGAAGATGGCGAGCCTGTTTTAATTTTGAAGACTTTATTTTTTCGAAAACTGAGGACCTGCGCGGCTAGTGACGCAGACCCCGCCCGCTGAGGGTGGGCGATCCCATTTTGAATTTCTTATTTTGCCTATGTAGAAGGGCTTTTGTGATCACAACCTGTTGGTGGGTCGTAATATTTCCTGATTAGATGTGTCCTATAAGTGGGTTCACACTGTGTATATTTTTGTTTAACGATATTTTTTTTTTTTTTAATACCGTTTTTTTTGGGAAAGAAATATCAAGATAACGGATATCCCACACAAAATAGGGGAGTACGCGTGCCCGACAGCGAATATTCGCTGTCTGGGAAGTATTTTCAGCGCCCAACTGTGGGCGCTTGAATTTCTAACGCCCAGAGCTGGGCGTTGAAAATGCGAAGGGGGGGGGGGGGGGGCTGGTCTTTAAATACGCGGACCGTCTCCTTCCTTTCCCATTTCCACCATTTTCGCTCAAACCCTTCACTTCTTTCTACTGATTTTTGCTCGTTTTCTTCACTTTTCTTCACGAATTCTACTCCAAATCACTTCCTAATCTTCCCAATGTAAGTAATTTTTAGTAATTTTGAGCTTTTTTGTCAATTTCAGTATTTTGTCAAGTATTTTTGTGCATGAAATTGATTTGGGGTTTTTTGATTTTGTGCCCCTTTCCTTCAATTAGATAGTTGGAAATGTTCCACATAACATGTTAATTAGTTTGTGCATGTTAATTTTTGCAAGTATGTTGATTTTTGTTGAATTTGGGCATTTTCATGCTAGCCCCCAAGTATACCTACGACCCTAGTATTTTCTTATAATGTAGGTGTTCTTGGTATATTGCTTGCGTTCCTCATAATTCATGGGTGAAAAATCATGGAAGAATTTTGATTTTGCTGGAGTTAATTTTTACTTAGGGAATTTTTGCTAAGTATGAACTTAGTATCATGTTTTTAGGGAACAAAAATTGTATGACTCCATTTCATGAGTGAAATGCACTCTTTTTTAGGGATCGGTGTGAGTGCCGATTTTGTCAAAGGTATAATGCCTTGTTGTATTGTTGATCAGCATGTCTGACGAGTCGTCACCCCCTCCTGGTGGCCACGAGGAGCGTGGCATGACGCGTCAGTCTACTGGCGCGGGTCCCCTATGGGTGGGCCCTGAGCTCTACGACGATCGTGATCTGCACTACGACCTAGAGCACCACGTGACTTCCCGCCTTCACGCGAGGAGAGAGACTACGGTTCGCGGCTATGGCGCAGCGACGAGTGAGACCGTTTTTAGCTACCTGAGCTCGGACGCCCAGGCCTTGGTGAGGGCGAGCTCACTGTTTCCGGTGGTTGAGACCTTCTGAGAGATACTGCGGCTTAACATCTCCCTGTCCTTTCTGCGATCGTTCATGAGGTGGTGGTGGGATACCACCAACACCTTCCATTTTCCTTGGGGCGAGATGACGAGCACTCCAGAGGACTACACGGCTTTGACGGGCTTGACCTTTACAGGGAACCCCGTTCGTCTGAGGTCGGATGGCTCATCGCCGACTGTTGCTGAGGGTACCAGGCTCCTGGGCTCGTGGATGGGTAGTAGATTACCTTCGTACCAGCCCCGTGGGATACCTTTCGCTGACCTGATGTGGGCTTTAGAGCATGGGGTAGAAGAGTCGCCTTCGAGACAGGCTCGGCTGTTCTACCTCCATTTTATTACTTCCACTTTTCTATCGGGTCCGACTGACACCTTTGACCCGAGGTGGATAGGCATGGTGGAGGACGTGTCTACACTGGGTGACTATCGCTGGGGCGATTTGGGCTATGCGACGCTTGTCGGCCAGATGAGTTTGTCGGTGCGCGACTCGGACCCGAGTAGACGTCACTTTGTGATTACATTAGCGGGAGTGCCGCGTTTGATCGAGGTATGTGCCTAGACTTTCTTTTGTTTTCTCGCTTTTACCGGGCCTCTTTTTTTTTAATGTTTTATTGTCCTTTCTTTTTGCAGCTGTGGGCCTTTGAGCACTTACCTTGGCTGGCTCCCCGAAAGGGGCAGAGGCCTTTGGAGTTCCCTGCCGGTCGCCGTTGGGGTTGGAAGAAGAAGCTGACAGTGCGTCCACCGCCCGATACCGTGTGGGATCTTATCCGGGACGGGAACCCTGAGCATGTACAGAATCTTATCCTCTATCTCGTATTTCGTCATTCTTTTTATTTTCTATGTGCGAGATCTGACTGTGTTTGCACAAAAACAGGTGGTTTGGACCCCATGGCTCTCTTTTAGGGGTACCCATGCTTCGGTCAGGGATAGTTATGCCCTGAGCCAGATGCGGGTCTTGTTCGTTGGCCGCCGGGACCCTGTCTGGTACCTGGGAGAGCGGGTACGTATGCAGACGGTCGGGGCTTTTTCGGTGCCTAGGCCTCCGCCTGCGACCATGCTGTCTACTCGTTCGATAGGCGAGTCGTGGAGGGTCCACTCGAGGACTGGCGTGCCGGCGACGGAGTTGGTGATAGAGCGAGCTAGCTATTACCAGTTTATCTAGGATTCTCTTCGTCTCCCGGAGCCTGGCTCTGTAAGTTGCCTTCTCTCTTCGTATTGATTTTAGTGTTTTCATGCTCGTGCCCATGTGTTTATGCCTACTGTGTTTTGTGCAGGAGTGTCCTGACCCTTCGTTGGGGGGATGGGTGCTTCCCGATGCTCGGATCTCGTATACCGGAGAGAGTGGATCCGAGATTGTGGAGACTTTCCCAGAAGACCGGGTTTTCCATGCTCCGCTCCCTGAGGGAGTACAGGCGGTATGCACCTTTTATTTGTGCACTCTTCTTATATTTTTTCTCTCTTTTTTTTACTAACATTCCTGTTTCAGGTTCCGGCACGTACGGCCAACGCGATGGTGGGGGTGATCAACCGGTTGAAGTCCGCGTTGGTTCGAGCCCGGTCTGCACTTTCTTGTAGGAGCCCCCACTCTACTCGGGTAATGTGCCCTCTTTTTTGTTTTGATCTGTACCTTTTGTTTGGATTTCGGTTACTCACTCTCTTTTTTGTCTTTTCTTGTAGACGGGTGCTGGACGCGCCGGGGCCGACGACGCGGGTCCCTCGGGCGGGGGACACAGTCGTGAGAGAGAGAGGGCACGGCACTCGCCCCTACGGCATCGCCGTTCCGACGCGGGGGTGAGTTCTTCCGGGGAGAGGTCCGAGCCGGAGCGTAGGCGACGTTCCGTGTCGGTGGCCCGAGAGCCTAGCCCCGAGTTGCAGTCACAACCTCCTTTTTGGGGTGACTCTGGCTGGGGGCCCTCATACCACGGGGAGTGGAGTGGATGGACCGGCGAGGCTTGGAGACATGGAGCCGATGACGAGTCTTAGGCTTACCTCCTGTTTTGTACATATTCATTCTTGTATTCCGCATGTATATATATATTTTTTGCGATTTTTGGTGCAAGAATGTTTTGAGCCTTCCGTGGGCTTTGTTTTAACATTTTATAGCAATATTAGCTTTCTAAACCAACGACGAATTTTGAAAAGGGAAAGACTTTAATAATGAGTTCATACAAGAGTGCACACATATTTTTAGACTAACCGACTACTTGAGGTATTACATATGCATGTTCACTATTTTTTTGTTTTTTGCCGACTCGTGCCATACTCCTTTGTTGGGCTTGTTCCTGAAAATTCTTGTGGCTTTGTTTTTTCATTCTATTTGGTCTTGCCCGTGCATGGGTTAGGGTAGAGTGCCCTTTGCAATATCTTTTCTTCTTGATGCGTTGCATGACTTTATTATTTTTTAATTTTTATTGGACCGAATCCTTGAGAAGGATTGCCTACGTATCTTGTCAGAATCAGGTCGCGCGTAGTTCTAGCTTTTGAATTTTTTTTGAAAGGGTGTTCATTACACGTCTGCTTCCCCCCCAAGTGTTCGTGGTTCTTTTGAGGGTTAGAAAAAGGAGTGCGAACACTTGCAGAAGCGGGAGGGTAGGTGGCAAGAGAGTATGACGCCCGATCAAGGGCGAAGGAATTATTGGCGCCCAGGCCTGGGCGTGAAAAATAACAGCGCCCAGTCCTGGGCGTTGAAGTTTTGTCCTTCGCTTTTTCTACTTTATCGAGTTTTATGCCGTTTGCTTAGAGTAATGCGCAGAATGTTTGCTTATGAGTCTTAATGTGTTTTATTAGATGCCTTAACTCCGGACTGAATTTTATTAAATATGGTACTTTTTCAATTGGTCTAAGTTCGTGAGGTTAGCGAATTCCGCTCCATCTATGTCAGCTAGTTGGACTGCTCCGCCAGGTAGGATGGTCTTTACAAAATACGGTCCTGTCCAGTTAGGCCGGAATTTTCCTCCAGGGTCCGTAGTAGGTGCGCGGACTTCTTTTAATACAAAATCTCCTTCTTTGATATTTCGAGGTTTGACTCTTTTGTTGAATTGCCTTACGATGCGCTTTTGATACACTTGCACGTGATGTAGAGCTCTTAACCTCCGTTCGTCTAAAAGGACGAGCTCGTCGTACCTTGCTTGAACCCAATCAGCTTCGGGTATCTTGCTTTCTAGGACGATCCGGAGGGAGGGAATTTCCAACTCGACCGGTTGAACTGCTTCCATTCCGTATACCAAGGAGTAGGGTGTTACTCCAATGGAGGTGCGGATTGAGGTTCGATAGCCCTATAATGCGAAGTGTAATTTGTTGGGCCAATCCTTATAATTTTCGGCCATTTTTTCGATTATCACTTTAATATTTTTGTTGGCCGCCTCTACCGCGCCGTTCATTTGCGGCCTGTAGGGAGAGGATTTATGGTGTTTGACATGATATTTTTCGAGCAGGTCTTGGACTTCGGCCCTGAAGTCGGAACCTTGGTCACTTATGATTTCATGTGGAACCCCGTATCGACAGAATATGTTCTTTTCTAGGAATCGAGCGACATGTTTGGCCGTTAATTTTGCATAGGAGACTGCCTCTACCCATTTAGTGAAGTAATCAATTGCGACTAAAACGTACTCGTGTCCCCCTACGCCTGTTGGTGTTACCTTGCCGATTATATCTATACCCCAGGTGGAAAAGGGCCATGGAGAAGTGAAGGTGTATAGTTCTGAGGGAGGCAAATGGTTAAGGTTACTGAAGATTTGGCATTTTGGGCAAGTTTTTACAAAGTGATGACAATCAGTTTCCATAGTGGTCCAATAGTACCCTGAGCGGGATATTTTTCGGGATAGCATTTTTCCGTTAATATGGGGTCCGCACACGCCATTATGGTATTCTTCCATTAGTCTTTGGGCTTGGTTTTGATGGACACAAAGTAACTTGATTTTATTCGGCGTGTATTTGTACAGTTCTCCCAGAATTATGCTATATTGTGAAGCGAGGAGGCGTCGGGCCTTTTGTGCTCGCGGGGAAGTGTTTGGGGGGAATTCCCCACTTGTTTTGTAACGAAGGATGTCCGTGTACCATGGTTCTTCTTCGGTGTTTTCAGGTTCGGAGTCTATGGCACAACAATAAGCCGGCTCTTTCCTTTGCTCGACCCGAAGGGTCATTCCCTCCCATTCATTCGGGATGTTGAGCATTGAAGCTAGCTTCGCTAGTGCATCCGCGAATTGGTTGTCGTCTCTTGGCAAGTACGTATACTCGGTTTTTTTAAATTGCTCGACTATTTGGTCTAAGTGAGCTTGATATTTTGAGAGACTAGTGCTTCGGACCTTCCATCTTTTGGATATATGGTTGATTATTAGGGAAGAATCCCCGAAGACTTGTAGATGTTTGACTCCGAGGCTAACTGCGGCCTCTAGCCCAACTATGCAGGCCTCGTATTCGGCGGCATTGTTTGTGGCCTCGAAGTCAAGTTTGACGGAAATTGGTATATGGGCTCCTTCGGGACTGACTAGGAGAACTCCGACGTCGCATCCTTTTTGGTTGGACGCGCCATCGAAGTATAGTGTCCAATAGTCGTCTCGTATCATCAGAAGTTCCTCGTCGGGGAGGAGGTAAGCTTCCGTGGTTTCCTCATTCGTGGCATGCTCGGCCAGGAATTCGGCTACCGCTCTTCCTTTGATTGTTTTTTCCGGCATGAATTTTAGGTCGAATTCTGAGAGCATGACTAGCCACCTGGACAGGCGACCATTTAGGGCGGGCTTTTCGAACATGTATTTTAAGGGATCTAGTTGTGACACTATATGAACAGTGTGGGCCAATAGGTAATGTCTGAGTTTTTTGGATGCCCAGACGAGGGCGAGACAGGTTTTCTCAAGTTCTGTGTATCTCGTCTCGTACTGTATGAACTTCTTGCTCAAGTAGTAAATGGCTCGCTCGGATCCATGTACACACTGTGAGAGCATAGCTCCTGCTGCAGTATCTGTGACGGTTAGGTATAGGCATAAAGGGATTCCAGGCAAAGGCGGGGAGAGGACGGGTGGTTTGCTTAGGTATTCTTTGATTTTATCGAAGGCAGTTTGGCATTGTTCATCCCATTCGATCTTTTCTTCTTTTCTTAATTTTTTGAATATTGGCTCACAAGTCATAGTAAGCTTGGAAATAAACCTACTAATGTATTGCAGCTTTCCTAGGAAGCCCCTTATTTGTTTTTCAGTTTTTGGTGGGGGCATTTCGGTAATGGCTTTGATCTTAGATGGGTCAATCTCGATTCCTCGCGTACTAACAACATATCCTAGCAATTTTCCCGAGGTTACCCCGAACACACATTTTTGTGGATTTAGTCTCATGTTATATTTCAAGATTCGGGTGAAGAACTTTTTAAGTGCCGGGAGGTGACCGTGCCGGTCTTTAGATTTGACGATCATGTCGTCCACATAGACCTCGATTTCTTTGTGTATCATGTCATGAAGTAACGTGGTGGCTGTTCTTTGATAGGTGGCCCCCGCGTTTTTCAAACCAAAAGGCATTACAATGTAACAATATGTTCCCCAAGGGGTAATGAAAGTTGTTTTTTCCATGTCTTCTTCTGCCATGAGTATTTGGTTATATCCGGCGTACCCGTCCATAAAGGAGAGGAGCGCGTGCTCTGCGGTGTTGTCTACTAGTATGTCAATGTGAGGTAGAGGGAAGTCATCTTTAGGACTGGCTTTGTTGAGGTCTCGAAAGTCTACGCACAATCGCACTCGTCCATCTTTTTTAGCTACGGGGACAATATTGGCCACCCATTCTGGGTAGTTGGAGACTTTTATAAAGCCGGCGTCTAATTGTTTAGTGACTTCTTCTTTTATTTTCAAGGCTATCTTTAGTTTGAGCCGCCGTAGCTTTTGTTTTACTGGCGTCATTTTGGGATCTAGCGGAATTTTATGCTCAGCGATTTCTCGATCTATTCCTGGCATGTCTTTGTAGGACCAAGCAAAGACACCCTCGAATTCCCGCAAAGTGGAGATTAGATCGGCCTTTTCAGTGGGAGTTAAGGTGAGGCCAATTTTAATAATTTTAGGATTTTCTTCTGTTCCAATATTTACCGATTATGTGTCCTCAATTATAGGAGTTTTGAGTTCTTGTTCACTTACATCTTTTATTAGTTCGGTATATTCCTCTTGTGGCTCTTTTTCGTGCTCATTAGTGGCGAGACATTCTGCATTATTACTCGGATTTTTAAGCGGAACATACTCAAAAGTTTTGTTTATCTTATTAAAGTCATGAAGCATTACATCAAAAAGATCTCCCGGAGTAGAGATTTCCGGGTCTAAACTATTTTTGGGAGGGGTTACAATTTTGCTAGGTTCGGACTCGGAGTCAGACTCGGATTCAGACTCTAATTCTTCGTACATCGGACCCTCTCCCGCAGATATCTTGAACTTCATCCCACGAGCATTAGTCCATTTGAAAGTCTTGCGCCACCCTCGTTGGATTTGGTCATCTTTTGAGGGTGATGGAGCGGTCAATTTAGTAGGATCGAACACTTCATCTTGGAGAGCTAATACCATAATTTCTGTTTCTTTCTTCGCTCTTTTCTTTTCTAACCCAAACAATAGCCCGAAAGCGTGTGAGTTGGGGAGCGTTTTTGGCATAGCATGGTTCTTTGGGGCGAGTGGCCTTTGAGAACGTAAAGGGTCGTGTCCTAGAGCATGCATCTCTTGGGTTTGTGCGACCTCTAGGTATAGATGTTCGGGATATGCTTCTTCCATCGCGTTCCTTGATGGCTATCACGGGCAAGTTCTCAGGGGCCCTGCATTATTGTTGTGGAGTAGGAGACACATTAGTTTGTTTCGTGAGTCGGTTTTTTAGACATTCTATGACTACCCTTAAGTCGGACTAGTATATTTGGACTGCTATGTGTGCACTTTGAACTCTTTATGTTTTCGAAAATCTCTGCCCGTGTGACATTCATGATTATTTGCATGGTCGACTTTTAGTGTCGAGCATTACCGTCGTAGGAGGCCTAACAACGACGCAAAGAGTTATTAATTTTTTCGCGAGTCGCTTTTGAAATCAAGTGCTTTTCTTACGCCCTCGTAGAAATTCTTTTTATGAACATTTTTTGTGCTACGTATTTTCCTTTCGCGCGGGTACCGAGGCTGCTGCGCTTGACCAGAAGGCCAAGCAGCAACTTCAGCGCCCAGCCAGGGGCGTGAGAAATTCTGGCGCCCAGGCAGGGGCGTTGAAAATGCGTCCCTGACTGGTTCTCGTTTTTTATCTTCTGTTTATGCGAATTTGATTTGCGTGCTTGCTTAATAACGTCCTTTACGCGTAACAGCGTTTGTGGGATTCGTTACAGGCCATCCCGAGCGTCGCTTATTTTTGTGGCGATCATTCGGGTTTGCGGAACACGTGTTTTGGTATAACTCTTTGGCAAATTAGTCTATGAACATTTGGGCAATTTTTAAGGTCGTTGGTTTTCTAGGATTCGGATTCCTGAAATCCGTAGAGTTTGAGACTTAATCGAGTCTTTTAGCGCGTATCAATTATATGACGGAATGCGTCTGGGCCCGTTACGAACTCTAGGCTCGTTAGGATTTTAATTAATACGTAACTCTTATTTCCGAATCCTATTAGGAATAGGATTCTTGCGGTTTTCTATCTCATTTAGGATTTATGTTGGAATGCAACACCTAATTCTGACAGGTTTCTATCCTTTATGATTTGCCACTTTTAGAAGCTACCTTTTACGGCAGTTACTATTTTTAGGAGGTTTCCATAAATAGCAGGTTTCGGGTGAAATGAAAAGGGGAATTGAGATTCGTTTATTTTATAGGAGATGCGTTGTCAAGTGGAGATTTATGCTTTCATCATCGAACCTTTCCCTTTCGGGAATGGGGACAAAAGTAGGTGTCTACAATGGCCCAAATAGGATAGAAAATATGGTCTGCGTACCATTAATTTGAATGTAATTGGTCTAAAGCACCAAATTTGTTTTTCAATTCAAATATGGTCTGCGTACCATCAAATAGTTGTAATTAGTTTTATTATAGCTTATCCAATTTGAAGAAAATGGCGCCTCCCACAGTGAAATTCAAGACGAAGTTTCCATCCATTTTCAAGACGGACTTTGAAGTTGAAGCTTCAAGATGAAGTCGGGCCATATATACTAGATCACATTTATTTTATGCATGCTTTAAGTTATTTATTGCTTTTAAATATGTCTTAAATATGCATGAGATCGAAGCTTGATTATGTTGCATGATTAAGGATTTTAGTTCACTTAAAATCTAACCAACATAGTAAGAGCCTTAAGTTCCAAACTTAAAAATTGAGTTAAAAGGTGCCATGCCAAAATAACACTTACTTGGATAACCTTTACATCAATCTAGTAATAGATTACGCTCAGCGAGGTGTTACTTATTGATCCTAAAGGGGTAAGGTACACAAATAATTGTGAGTACATGTTAGTTTTGGTGAAACTCAACGATATAAGTAAGGAGTCCTTTTATGTCGTGGAAAAATCGATAGGTTTACCTAATAAGTTCTTAGACATACTTATCAACCAAGAGTAGTTTCTAGATTATTAGCAAAAGGCTTTTGCTTACCAAAAATGTTTTAGAATTGAGTCAAAATACATATTGTGCTTAATTCTTCAATGGTTTTAGGATCTTGGAATCATTTTATTCACACCTGCCGGAACACAAAACTTGAATAAAATGCTTAATGAACATTGAATTATGCATGTATGCTAGAATTTAAGTTTATTAAGAGAAACTGTGAATGATTATTTATTTGTTTATTCTTTTGTAGTTTAACTATGGAAAACAACAATCAAAACATCATCATGGGTTCTGAGCTTATGGTCAAGCTGAACCTAACAAATTTTCTTGAATGGGAAGCTAAGCTAGTTGAAATAGTCAGACTCAATGGACTTGAGTATGTACCGTTACATCCCATGCCAAGCTACTATGCCAGATACATGACCCCTGAAAGATTTGCCTCCTGGGATGCGGATCTCAAAAAGGTTATGAGTCTCATGCTGAACAATATCCCTGATGAATGGGCTAGAAGGTTTGTAGCTTACGAACCTTTTACGCTCATCAAGAATCTGAGGGATATCTATCGTGGAAGCACGGAGGACAGGGACCTGAAAGTCCATGAGTTGATTGAATCAATGTCTGGTCTAAAGGTTAGTTCTCCCAACAGGTGTTATAGGATGGAGGTCCAAGAAACACATGTTCAGCTCCTTCTCACTAAACAAAGGGTAGGCGTCCCACTAAGGTTCCATGTGGATCTTATTCTTTCATATTTTTATCGCCTAAGTCTGCTAGGAACACCAATAAGCGAAAGGATGGCAGTCTCTATCTTGCTCAATTCATTGCACAGTGGGTTTGGTCGCTTCAAGCAACTATACCTAAGTGAACCAAGAGAAGAAACAGTTGCAGAATTTGTTCACCTTGTCAGAAAGGCTGAGATAATACTGGACTGTGAAGCCAAAGATTTACTCAAGGCTAAAGGGAGACCGTTCAAGAAAGGTGGAAAGTCCAAGGGCAATGCTAAATCAAAGCAGGACAAGTCCACATCAAGCTGTCTTTATTGTGATGGAATAGGCCATTACAAAAGAGAATGTCCAAAGCTAAAGGAAGATCAGAAGAACGGAACAGTCGTTCCATCTTCAGGTATTTTCGTTATAGACTGTATACTTGCTAATTCAACTTCTTGGGTATTAGATACAGGTTGTGGCTCACACTTATGTTCCAATCCACAGGGACTAAGAAGAAGTAGAAGGTTAAGCAAGGGTGAAGTCGACCTACGAGTGGGAAATGGAGCACGGATTGCTGCATTAGTTGTAGGAACTTATTATTTGTCGTTGCCCTCTGGGCTAGTTTTGGAACTGGAAGAGTGTTTCCATGTTCCAAGTCTCACTAAAAACATCATTTCTGTTTCTTGCTTAGATGCTAAGGGATTTTCCTTTTTAATAAAAGACAATAGTTGTTCGTTTTATTTTAAAGAGATGTTTTATGGATCTGCTAGATTAGTCAATGGACTTTATTTATTAGATCACGTCAAACAAGTTTATAACATAAATACCAAAAAGGCCGAAAAGGATGATTCATATCTCACCTATCTGTGGCATTGTCGATTAGGCCATATTAACTTGAAACGCATGGAAAGACTTCAAAAGGAAGGAATGCCCTTGGTCCAAGTATGCATTTAATGTTAAGTCTAATAAATGTGGTTCAGTATTAATTAACAAGTTAATAATTCAGTGAGATCAAGTGAGCTGAATGCCTAGCTAGAGGCCGCTTCAGTTCAAGTGGAATTAATAATATTAATCCACAGCTTACTCTTGACTGAACCCGTAGGGTCACACAAATAGTACGTAAACGGATCAAGTATTTAATGGAATTAAATACTACATCTATGGATATTCGGAATCAACGGATCTTGGTTTCAGTGGGAGCTGAGATCGTCAAAGCCAAGAAATGAATACTCCGGAAACGATGATATTGCCGGAAACGGAAATATGGATCGTATCAGAAATGTAAATATTATCCAAGTCGTAGATGTTGTCGGAAACGGAAACACGGTACGTATCGGAATATATTATCGGAAATGGAAATATTGCCGGAATCGGAAATATTACCGGAAACGAAAATATTGTCAGAATCGGAAATATTATCGGAATCGGAAAATAATTCCGGAAACGGAAATATTAAATATTTGTTCGAAACGGAAATTAATTCCGGAATCGGAAATATTAAATATTGTTCGTATTGGAAATAAATTCCGGAATCGGGAATTTAATCGGAAGCGCGTCGTACGAATTAGCATCGGACGAGACTTGCTAGACGAAGGCCCAGCACGAAGCCAGGCCTACGCCTAGCAAGCCCAAGCGCCCAAACACACGCTGCCAAGCCACGCCAGGCCCAGCGCAAGGCCAGGTCCAGCAATGGCCTTGGCGCGCGCACGGGGCTGGGACGAGTGGGTTGGCGCTGTGCGTGGGCCGCAAGGCCTGCATGCGGTGCTAGCGTATCACTCGAAGTGTGTTACTCGAATCCTAAGGCTACCGGGATTCGTCATATGATTAAATCTAATCCTAAAAGATTTAGTTTATTTAATTAGAGTCCTAGTAGGATTATAATTAAATAAATTAGTATCCTAATAGGATTCCAAGTCCTTTTCCAAAACTCTATAAATAGGTGCCTAGGGTCACATATTTACATCGAGAATTGAAGTATTCAAAGGTAAGATTTTCAAGCAAAAATCAGCCACAAACACTTGCCCTATTAGCCGAAATTTATAGTACCTTAAGGGCGATTCTAGTTGGTCAATCTTAAGGCGGATCCGGACGTGATGTGGACTATCTACGGAGGGACGACACTTGGAGTCCTAAAGACTTGTTCTTGTTCGGTTCGGGCGCAGCTAGGGAGGGCACGCTACAAAGTGTATGCATCTGAATTATGCTAAATGATTATGTGTTAATAATATGTTTCCTGGCTTTATGGTTTTTCCGCATGATTTATGTTTATTCATATGTATCATAACCTAAAACCATGCCCCACTCCGGCACGTTAGTCGCGGCTGCTTCATCATCCGAAGCATCTTCCTCAGCAGCTCGAACCACCGAACGCTCGGCAAGCTTTCTCCGAGTGTGACGAGGCATACTAAATCATGCAAAAATACGAAATATCAAGATTCTAAACTGGGGGCTATCCTATACTAGCCCGTACAAAAGTCAAAATTCAAAAAATCCCTAGTGGTAACACAGACTCAGCCAGGGACCTTTACACCAATGCCTAGGTTATCCATGCCGTAGCAGGAATACAAATTCTACACCAACGCCTAGGCTATCCATGTCGAAGCAGGAATACAAGTTCTACACCAACGCCTATGCTATCCATGCCGAAGCAGGAATACGAGTTCTATACCAACACCTAGGCTATCCATGCCGAAGCAGGTATACAAGTTCAAGAAAATTTTCAAAATTCAAAAATTCAAATCTACAAGTTCCAGCAGTTCAAGTTCAAGTGGCTATCAAACAATTTTCTACAAGATTCAAGAAGCCTAATATCATACAAGTATCATTCCAAGTACAAGAAAAATCAAAGCTACATGCAATCCTAGAGATTATTTCATAAGCAAAACATGAAATACTTACATGGACAAGGCAAGAACAAGACCAAGGGGAGAGATTATTCGACCTTTGAGAGAATGAAGCAAGAGAATGCAAGAGAGTGTTCTTCAAAATGGCACGGCAAGGGGTGCTTTTAAAGCACAACCCCGCACCGTACGCGGAGCATAGAGCCCAGCGCTGCCTGCTGCATGCGCAGGTATTTTCAGCGCACGGTCTCCCGTGCTGATTGCACATCATTTGCTGCTACGGTTTTCTGCATCAGGCATCAAACGTCAAATCATTCTATCCTCCGAAAATACGGGTATATACCCGTATCTTCAAGCACAAACTGATGAGCATTTCGAGAATACAAAGTCCAAAAAGTACAACGACTCAGGCGTTCGACTCCCAACGGACCCAAGCTCCAGGAAAGTCGGCCGAAATTTCAAAATCAAGAGAGCCAATAAAAAGCTCTTATCCCCAGTGAAGCGCATCCCCAACGGATCAATTCCGGGTATTCAAAATTCAAAATTCAAGATTCAAAAAATTCAAGATTCAAAATTTTCAATGCCAAGCTCCGTCCAAGACCAAAGACGGAAGAGCAGTACAAGTACAAATCGGAGTCGTCATAACCGAACGGAGGTAGACTCTATCCTTTTTTCTAAAGCCTGTTTTGTGCAGGTACCGGCGTACAAAGAATGGTCTTGATTGCAGAACATCTTGATCATTCTCCGTCCCTTTCGAAGTACTTTGACTTGCACTTTCCTAACCGAACGCTCAGTCAAAGTGGGGGCTTCTGTAGACACCTAATTTGTGTCTCCCCACTGGGATGATGACGATACCATTATCCTTATTAGACGGTTGAAGAAACTCCGTGCGGAAGTCCCAATTGCTAAGAACATTTCCAAAATTCAAGAGCCAAAATCCAATCCCCGAGGCCGTTCCCATTCCGGAACTCGGTACAAAATACAATTTCCAAAAATGAATTTCAAAATCCAAGTACAATCTCACCCAATGGACTATCCCATTGGTTTTACAAGGCCTTTTCCAGTCAAAATGACATTAAGCAATCCAAATTCGGGCGCCGACCCACAAAACCGAGCAAGCCGAGCCTCGTCCCGTAAAACCGAAATTCAAAAACCCAAAACGACTTATTTTAGACGCAAACCAAGCCCTAATCCCCAATAAATCACTACGTGCCAACTTCGTACAAATAGTACGAAGGTACATCAATACAAGACAAAGCAAGGACGGAGCCCGCGTCCTTGTTTTGGCAGCATCTGCGCCACGTTAGCAGCGCCTGGCGCTGGTGCTACGCTGGACGCTGGCGTTGGCTGGCGTTTAGCAGCAAATCCTTCTATAAATCCCCTAATTCTGAGCATTAAGGCAAAAATAAAAACACAATGTCGTAATACAAAAATTTCCCCTCAAATCAAAATCCAAAAAAAACCTTCAAAATCTCATACAATATTTCAAGTTCTAAGCAATTGGGAGCTCTAAACGGAATTCTTGCCTAAGCCTCCATAGGTAATTCCAAATCCCACCATAATCAATCATGTTTCTTTGATTTTTTTCTCTTTCTAAAGTGATTAGTAAGTTGGCATTTTTAATCCTAAAAATGTCACTTACAACAATCATACATTTCTTTCAAAATCCAAACTTTATGTGACACATACAAACTTTCAAGATTCAATGATGTTCATGGTTGTTTGTGTGAGGGGGTCGAAAAAGCACGAGGCTAATGCGTGACCTCGTCCCTCGTGGGCGTGATGTTGTCAGATCAAGTGTAATTGGATTTCCTGTGAGTTTACACCCAATCGACTAGTAATATAGGAGTCGCCATTCAGTTTTTAACGACAATGAGAAAAACTGACAAAACCCGGTTATCGTGACATAAAGGGAGTGTAATTATGTTCGACCACGACGGCCATAGGTTCCCTTGTGATCCCTGGTGTGGGGATCGCTCAACGTACACCCGCAGGGCAGAGATTGAGAGTTCGGGGGACTGTAGCTACCGAGAGGAGTGCTCATCGATAATACTCCAGAGGTAGGTTATCCTTACTAGCTCAGCATAAATAATTGAAGGGACATGCGTTAAACTATTAAACTATTCTGGATTGATTTTAGCAATATGCAACACATAATACTAAATCGATCGTGATTATCTTATTTAGATTGATTTAAGGTACCTAGCATAATAATTCAATTGTCCAAGGTATTATCTTATTAGGCGTGATAGATCAATCAATTTAATAGTTTGGCAATTTTATAAAAGGGTGATGAAAGCGATTAAATCATATGAGGGACACATTACAACACACCCTTGAGGGGTGCGTTGTGGTTCTCAGAAAACTAACCACTTGGCTTTGCTATTTCTCCTTTTATTTAACGAATCTCGGGTTTCTAAGCAATGTTCCAGTATTTAGGCTTAATTCATCAAGCTACAAGGGGTAGGATGCGTTATGTTCGACTTTTGGGTCGATTGCGACAGAACGCTAGATCAATTTCGCAGCGTGAGGCTTAGGCTTAAGGCTAGAGTCAATACTCAGATTATGGAATTGTGTGTGTTTCACGTCGGTTTTGAGGCTGTATTTATAGGAAAAGAGTGTGTGGAAAGATAGATTTTTAAGATACGAACCCAAAAAGAATCCGGAGATAAAACGGCCCCAGGCATTTTCAGCGCCCAGATCCAGGCGTTGAAAATGGGATCTGGGCCGAGTTCTTCGTCAGATTTGGACTCTTAGAACAGGGAGCTTTTGAGATTTATCCGAGTCTTTTAGTGCGTATTAACTTTATGACGGAATGCGTCTGGGACCGTTACGAACTCTAGGTTCGTTAGGAATTTAATTAATACGTAACTCTTATTTTCGAATTATACCAGGAATGCAAATTCTATCTCTTTTAGGATTTATGTTGGAGTGCAACACCTAATTCTGACAGGTTTCTATCTTTTATGACTTTGCCACTTTTAACAACTACCTTTTACGGCAGTTACTATTCTTAGCAGGTTTCTATAAATAGTAGCTTTGGCTGAAATGAAAGGGTGATTGAGATTCGTTATTTTATAGGAGATGCGTTGCCAAGTGGAGATTTATGTTCTCATCATCGAACCTTCCCTTTCGGGAATGGGGACAAAAGTAGGCGTCTATAGTTAGCCCCCACTTTGACTGAGTCTCGAGATGAGACGATGGTCAAAGTACTAGACGGAGTGCGTCATACAAGCCATGGTGTATGTGACCTGTTTTGCGAGGGTCTCACGAGCCCCCGAGTGATAACATTTGACTTAAGGGTCATCACTTGAAGTGTTAACACATTCCTCACGCGTCATTGGAATTTGTTAACTGATAGTATAGAAACTCCCTCACTTTGTCATTGGAAGTGTCTAAAGATGTTTTCGAAATCAAAGCTATAAAGTGTAACTAGGCCTGGCCAAGCCCAATCATGAGGTAAAATGTTTTAAAGATTCTCATTTTCAGGGTTAGCTAAACGAGAAAACCCCCTTGTTTTTATAGGACGTAAAACGAAGGAAAATCCAGCACATCGCTCTTTTTTTGGAAAAACGAAAAACCAATCCTTTGATTTTTGGAAAAGGGAAACCATCCTTTGATTTTTGGAAAAGGGAAACCATCCTTTGATTTTTGGAAAAGGGAAACCATCCTTTGATTTTTGGAAAAGGAAAACCAACCTTTGATTTTTGGAAAAGGGAAACCAGGAAAAGTTATCGTTGCAGCGACTAAGGACCTGCGCGGTTAGTGACACAGACCCCGCCCGCTGAAGGTGGGCGAGCCTGTCCGCTGAGGGTGGACGCCCCGTCTGATAGAAGTGGACGAATCTGTTTTGATTTTTTTTGAAAATAAGGACCTACGCGGTTTGTGACGTAGACCCCGCCGGCTGAAGATGGCGAGCCTGTTTTATTCTGAAGATTTTTATTTTCTTTTCATTTCGCCTATATATATATATATATATATATATATATATATTTAATAAAAGGGTTATATGATTACAACCTGTTGGTGGGTCGCAATATTTCCCAATTGCTGGTGTCCTATAAGTGGGTCCACACTGTGCATGTCCCTCGTTAATAAATAACGAGATTTTTGCAATACCGTTGTTTTTCCGCGGGAAAGGAATATTAAGACAATAGATAATTCTCACAAAAGAAAACTCACGCATGCCCCGACAGCGAATATTCGCTGTCTGGGGAAGCACTTTCAGCGCCCAGCACTGGGCGCGAGAATGTAAGTAATTTTCAGTAATTTTAAGCTTTTTGTCAAATTTGAGTATTTTTTGTTGAGTGTTCTTGAACTTGAAATTGATTTGGGGGTTTTTTATTTCGTGCCCCTTTCTTTCAATTAGATAGTTGAAAATGTTCTATATGACATGTTAATTAGTTTGTGCATGTCAATTTTCGTAAGTATGTTGGTTTTTTGTTGAATTTGGACATATTTATACTAGCCCCCAAGTGCACCTACGATTCTAGTGTTTTCTTGCAATGTAGGTGTTCTTGGTATACTGCTTGCGTTCTTCATAACTCATGAGTGACAAATTATGAAAGAATTTTGATTTTGTTGGAGTTAATTTTGTTTAGGGAGGTATTTGCTCAATTTGAACTTAGTACCATGTTTTTAGGGAACAAAATTGCATGACTCCATTTTATGAGCGGAATGCACTCTTTTGGAGATGGTGAGGGCCATCTTGTTCAAGGTATAATGCCTTATTTTTGTGTCGTTGACCAGCATGTCTTGCGAGTCGTCGCCGTCCTCTGGCGACCACGCGGAGCGCGGTATGACACGTCAGTCTACCGGTGTGGGACCCCTATGGGTGGGTCCTGTGTATTACGACGGTCGGGACTTACATTACGACCTACAGCACCACGTGACTACCCGTCTTCACGCGAGGAGGGATACTTCAGTCCGTGGTTACGGCGCGGCGATGGGTGAGACCGTTTTTTGCTATCTGAGTTCGGACGCTCAGGCTTTGGTGAGGGAGAGTTCGTTGTTCCCGGTAGTTGAGACTTTCTGGGAGATACTACGACTCAACATCTCCCTATCTTTCTTGCGGTCATTTATGAGGTGGTGGGACACTACCAATACCTTCCATTTTCCTTGGGGCGAGATGACGATTACTCCCGAGGACTACACCGCTTTAACGGGCTTGACCTTTACGGGGATTCCCGTTCGACTGAGGTCTGGTGGCCCGCTGCCGACTGTTGTTGAGGGTACTAGGCTCATGGGCTCGTGGCTGGGTCAGAGATTGCCTTCGTACCAAGCCCGTGGGATACCTTATGCTGATTTGATGTGGGGCCTGGAGCATGGGGTGGAGGATTCGCCTTTGAGACAGGCCCGGTTGTTTTACCTCCACTTCATCACTTCCACTTTTCTATCGGGTCCTACTGACACCTTTGACCCGAGGTGGATAGACCTGGTGGAGCACGTGTCTTCGCTAGGCGCGTACCCCTGGGGCGACTTGGGGTATGCGATGCTCGTAGGCCAGATGAGCTTGGCGGTGCGAGACTCGGATCCCCGTAGACATTATTTCGTCATTGCCTTGGCGGGGGTTCCGCGCTTGATTGAGGTATGTGCCTCGCTCCTTCTTTTGCTTTCTTGCCTTATTGGGCTTTTTGATGTACATTTTGCTTTACTGCCCATTCTCTCTCTTTTTTTTATAGCTTTGGGCCTTTGAGCACTTACCTTGGCTGGCTCCCCGAAAGGGGCACAGGCCTTTGGAGTACCCTGCTGGTCGTCGTTGGGGATGGAAGAAGAAGCTGACGGCGCGTCCGCCGCCTGATACCGTGTGGGATCTCATTCGGGACGGGAACTCCGAGCATGTAAAGCACCTTTTCTTATCTCGTTTTTTATTATTATATATATTTTTTTTTTGTGCGAGATCTGATTGTGTTTGTATTCACAGATAGGTGGTCTGGACCCCATGGATCTCTTTCAGGGGTGCCTACGCTTCGGTCAGGGATAGTTATGCCCTGAGCCAGATGCGGGTTTTATTCATTGGTCGCCGTGACCCCGTCTGGTATCTGGGGGAGCGGGTACGCATGCAGACCGCTGGAGTCTTCTCAGTGCCTCATCCTCCACCTGCGACCATGTTGGCCACCCGTTCGATAGGCGAGGCCTGGAGGGTTCATTCGAGGGAGGGCGTCCCGGCGACTGAGTTGGTGATAGCGGGAGCTAGCTATCATCAGATCGTCCTGGATTCTCTTCGTCTCCCGGAGCCTGGCGTTGTAAGTCGCTCTTTTTATTTTTATTTCTTGCTGCATACCTATGCTCGTACCCATATATTCATGTTATCGTGTTTCGTGCAGGAGCATCCTGATCCTGCGTTAGGGGGGTGGGTGCCTCCCGATGCTCGGATTTCATATATTGGGGAGGGTGGATCCGAGTTTGTGGAGATTATCCCGGAGGGCCGGGTTTTCCATGCTCCTCTCCCTAAGGGAGTACAGGCGGTATGCACCTTTCATTTATGCATCTTTCTTATTCCCTTTTTGTTTTCTTTTGTTACTGACATTCCCATTTCAGGTCCCGGCCCGTACGGCCAATGCGATGGTGGGGGTGATCAACCGGCTGAAATCCGCGTTGGTTCAGGCCCGATCCGTACTTTCTTGCAGAAGCCCCCACTCTACTCAGGTAATGTGCATGATTTTTGAGATGTACATTTTCTTTGGTTGTCTCATTTCTGTCACTTAATTTTTTTCTTTTTTTTTCTACAGACGGAGACAGGGCAAGCCGGGGACGATGACGCGGGGCCGTCGGGGTTCGGGGGACGCGGCCCCGAGGGAAAGGAACGGGAACGGTACTCGCCCCTACGGCATCGTCGTTCTGGCGTGGGGACGAGTACTTTTGGGGAACGACCTGGGCCGGAGCGTGGGCGACGTTCCATGTCAGTGGCTCGTGAGCCTAGCCCTGAGTTGCAGCCGCAGCATTGGGGAGGTTCAGCCTGGGGATCCTCGCACCATGGGGGGTGGACGGGATGGACCGGTGAGGCTTTGAGGGATGAAGCCGAGGACGAGTCTTAGGCTTGCCTCCACCTTTGTATTCATTCTCGTATTTCGCATGTATATATGATTTATTATTATTATTTTTTTTTGCGAATCTTTGGTGCAAGAATGTTTGAGCCTTCATTGGGCTTGCTAGGTTGCCTTTATCAAATGAGGTCTCAACACGTAGCATTATGACGGTACTAAACTTTCAAACCAACGACAATTTTTTGAAAAAAAGAAAGGATTCCATATATTGTATTAAAAGAGAGTGAGTTTTTACAAGAGTGCACATGTACCAGACTAGTCGACTACTTGGGGGGTATTACATATGTATATTTTCTCATGTCTACATTTGGGGTTTTCTTCCTTGTCAACTCGTGCCATACTCCTTTGTTGGGCTTGCACCTTCATAAATTCTAGTGGCTACCTTTTTTGTTCTATTTGGACTTTTAGCCTTACTCGTGCATGGGTCGGGGTATAGTGCCCTTGTAGTGTCTTTCTTCTCGATGTGTTCCATGACTTTATTATTCTTTTTTTTTTATCGGACCGAATCCTTGATAAGGATTACCTAAGTATCTTCGTCAGGTCGTGCGTAGTTCTATTTATATATATTTTTTGAAAAGGGTGTTTATTACACGTCTGCTACCCCCCTAAGTGTTCGTGATTCTTTTGATAATTCGAGAAAGAAGTACGAAAACTTGCAGAAGCGGGAGGATTGGTGGCAGAAGAGAATGACGCCCAGGTCCGGGCGTGAAAAATAATGGCGCCCAGCCCTAGGCGTTGAAACTAAGTTCTTGCGAGCTTTTTCGTTTTTTTTATTTTAGTGAGTCTTATGCCGTTTTGTTAGAGTAGTGTGCAGAATGCTTGCTTATAAGTTTAATGCGTATTATTAAATGCCTTAACTCCGAACTGAACTTTATTAAATATAATACTTTTTCAATTGGTCTAAATTCGTGAGGTTAGCGAATTCCGCTCCATCTATGTCAGCTAGTTGGACTGCACCGCCTGGTAGGATGGTTTTTACAAAGTATGGTCCGGTCCAATTAGGCCGGAATTTTCCTCGGGGGTCCGTAGTAGGTGCACGGACCTCTTTTAACACGAAATCACCTTCTTTGATATTTCGAGGTTTGACTCTTTTATTGAATTGCCTTGCGATACGCTTTTGATACACTTGCACGTGATGTAAAGCTCTCAACCTCCTTTCGTCTAAAAGAACGAGCTCGTCGTACCTAGCTTGAACCCAATTGGCCTCGGGTAGCTTGCTTTCTAGGACGATCCGGAGGGAGGGAATTTCCAACTCGATTGGTTGGACTGCTTCCATTCCGTATACCAAGGAGTAAGGTGTTACTCCAATAGAGGTGCGGATTGAGGTTCGATAACCTGTAGACACCTACTTTTGTCCCCATCCCCGCAAGGGAAAGGTTCGATGATGAAATCATAAAAACTCCACTTGACAACGCATCTCCTATAAAATAAACGAATCTCGATTCCCTATTTCATTTCACCCGAAACCTGCTATTTATGGAAACCTGCTAAAATAGTAACTGCCGTAAAAGGTAGCTTCTAAAAGTGGCAAATCATAAAAGATAGAAACCTGTCAGAATTAGGTGTTGCATTCCAAAATAAATCCTAAATGAGATAGAATACTGCGAGAATCATATTCCTAATAGGATTCGGAAATAAGAGTTACGTATTAATTTAAATCCTAACGAGCCTAGAGTTCGTAACGGGCCCAGACGCATTCCGTCACAAATTGATACGCGCTAAAAGACTCAAATTAATCTCAAACTCTACGGATTTTAGAATCCGAATCTGACTAAACAAAAACTGCCCAGACCCTATTTTCAACGCTTGGCTCTGGGCGCCGAAATCTTCGGCGCCCAGGCCTGGGCGCTGAAAATACCTGGGTACGTTTCTTTTCCTAATTCTTTGCGGATTAGAACTCTGCAATTCTATCTTTCCACGAACTCTTCCCTATAAATAGGCCCCTAGTTTCGACGTGAAAGGACACACAACAACACATAATATATTCTGAGTATTGACTCTAAACCCCTTAGCCTAAGCCTCTCGCTGCGAAACTGTTCACGCGTTCTGTCGTAATCGATCCATAAATCGAACAGAATGTATCCTGTCCCATAATCGAGATTCGTTAAATAAAAAGGAGAAATAGCAAAGTCAAAGTGGTTAGTTTTCTGAGAACCGTGACGCACCTCTCAAGGGTGCGTCGTAATGTGTCCCTTTTCGATGATTTAACTGCTTTCCTCGCCCTTTTTATGAACTGTTAAACTAACCTAATATGATTGTTTTATCACGCCTAATAAATATAATATTTTTGGGAAATCGGATTATCATGCTAGGTCCCTTAATGCTATTTAAATCAGATAATCACGATCGAATTAGTATTATATGCTGCATATTGCTAAAATCAATTCAGATTAGTTTAATAAGTTAACGCATGTCCCTTCAATTATTTATGCTGAGCTAGTAAGGATATCCTGCCTCTGGAGTTATCGACGAGCGAATTACTCCTCTCGGTAGTTACAGTCCCCCGAACCCTCAATCTCTACCTTGCGGGTGTATATTGAGAGATCCCCACACCATGGATCACAAGGGAACCTACGGCCGTCGTGGTCAAACATAATTGCACTCCCTTTATGTCACGATAACCGGGTTTTGTCAGTTTTTCTCATTGTTGTTAAAACCTGAATGGCGACTCCTATATTACTAGTCAATTGGGTGTATACTCACAGGAAATCCAATTACACTTGATTGAATAAAAAGAATCGTCACACCCACGAGGGACAAGGTCACGCATTAGCCTCACGCTTTTTCGACCCCCTCACAGTGGCGACTCCACTGGGGATAGTGAAGGAAATACTCGTGCTTGTAGGTAATCAAAATAGCCGAAGGGTGAAACGATCCTACCACGCGTTTATTTCCCCATCAAGTTGGGACGACCTGAAAATCAGCATATTAATGTGAACGGGAAGAACATCATAACGAATCTTGGCTCCCCCGGGAGTTGGGACTAAGGATACCTTTTTTCGCCAATAGGGGGGTGCATACGCCGCGCATGTTTCCCACTCGGTACTTGTGCAGGTAGTACACCTATCCCGAACCTAATCGCTCACTCATTGGGTCCCTCTCGCCTGCATGCCCCCTTGGCTTGCACTTGCGGGTTGGCCTCTTGAGCGAAATTCGTCTATTGAAGACACTACCTCGACCAGGGCATGTGTTGGATCTACGATAGAAGCGGTACCAAGCCAGGCGCAAATACTACCCATAGAAGCCTATCATAAACTACGTGGCATGTTTAATTTTCAAATCCATGTTTGTAATGTAGTTATGTGTTGCGAAATATGTGATTGTGTGTGACAAACTATCCTAGAAAACCAATGACCTTAAAAATTACCCAAACATTCATAGACTAATTTGCCAAAGAGTTATACCAAAACACGTGTTCCGCAAACCCGAATGATCGCCACAAAATAAGAGACGCTCGGGATGGCCTGTAACGAATCCCACAAACGCTGTTACGCGTAAAGGACGTTATTAGGCAAGCACGCAAATCGAAGTCGCATAAACAGAAAACAGAAAACGAGAACCAGCCAGGGACGCATTTTCAACGCCCCTGGCTGGGCGCCAAAATTTCTCACGCCCACTGCTGGGCGCTGAAGTTGCTGCTTGGCTTTCTGGTCAGGCGCAGCAGCCTCGGTGCCCAAGCAAAAAAGAAAATACGTAGCAAAAAATATCCATAAAAAAGGAATTGCTACGAGGGCGTAAGAAAAGCACTCGATTTCAAAAGCGACTCGCGAAAAATTAATAACTCCTTGCGTCGTTGTTAGGCCTCCTACGACGGCAATGCTCGACACTAAAAGTCGACCATGCAAATAATCATGAATGTCACACGGGCAGAGATTTTCAAAAACATAAAGAGTTCAAAGTGCACACATAACAGTCCAAATATACTAGTCCGACTTAAGGGTAGTCATAGAATGCCTAAAAAACCGACTCACGAAACAAACTAATGTGTCTCCTACTCCACAACAATAATGCAGGGCCCCTGAGTACTTGCCCGTGATAGCCATCAAGAAACACGATGGAAGAAGCATATCCCGAACATCTGTACCTAGAGGTCGCACAAACCCAAGAGATGCATGCTCTGGGACACGACCCTTTACGTTCTCAAAGGCCACTCGCCCCAAAGAACCATGCTATGCCAAAAACGCTCCCCAACTCACATGCTTTTGTTTGGGTTAGAAAAGAAAAGAGCGAAGAAAGAAACAAAAATTATGGCACTAGCTCTCCAAGATGAAGTGTTTGATCCTACTAAGTTGATCGCTCCATCACCCTCAAAAGATGACCAAATCCAACGAGGGTGGCGCAAGACTTTCAAATGGACTAATGCTCGTGGGATAAAGTTCAAGATATCTGCGGGAGAGGGTCCGATGTACGAAGAATTAGAGTCTGAATCCGAGTCTGACTCCGAGTCCGAACCTAGCAAAATTGTAACCCCTCCCAAAAATAGTTTAGACCCGGAAATCTCTACTCCGAGAGATCTTTTTGATGTAATGCTTCATGACTTTAATAAGATAAACAAAACTTTTGAGTATGTTCCGCTTAAAAATCAGAGTAATAATGCAGAATGTCTCGCCACTAATGAGCACGAAAAAGAGCCAGAAGAGGAATATACCGAACTAATAAAAGCTGTAAATGAAGAAGAACTCAAAACTCCTATAATTGAAGACACAGAATCGGTAAATATTGGAACAGAAGAAAATCCTAAAATTATTAAAATTGGCATCACCTTAACTCCCACTGAAAAGGCCGATCTAATCTCCACTTTGCGGGAATTCGAGGGTGTCTTTGCTTGGTCCTACAAAGACATGCCGGGAATAGATCGAGAAATCGCTGAGCATAAAATTCCGCTAGATCCCAAAATGACGCCAGTAAAACAAAAGCTACGGCGGCTCAAACCAGAGATAGCCTTGAAAATAAAAGAAGAAGTCACTAAACAATTAGACGCCGGCTTTATAAAAGTCTCCAATTACCCAGAATGGGTGGCCAATATTGTCCCCGTAGCTAAAAAAGATGGACGAGTGCGAATGTGCGTAGACTTTCGAGACCTCAATAAAGCCAGTCCTAAAGATGACTTCCCTCTACCTCACATTGACATACTAGTAGACAACACCGCAGAACACGCGCTCCTCTCCTTTATGGACGGGTACGCCGGATATAACCAAATACTCATGGCAGAAGAAGACATGGAAAAAACAACTTTCATTACCCCTTGGGGAACATATTGTTACACTGTAATGCCCTTTGGTTTGAAAAACGCGGGGGCCACCTATCAAAGAACAGCCACCACGTTACTCCATGACATGATACATAAAGAAATCGAGGTCTACGTGGACGATATGATCGTCAAATCTAAAGATCGGCGCGGTCACCTCCCGGCACTTAAAAAGTTCTTCACCCGAATCTTGAAATATAACATGAGACTAAACCCACAAAAATGTGTGTTCGGGGTAACCTCGGGAAAATTGCTAGGATATGTTGTTAGTACGCGAGGAATCGAGATTGACCCATCTAAGATCAAAGCCATTACCGAAATGCCCCCGCCAAAAACTGAAAAACAGATAAGGGGCTTCCTAGGAAAGATGCAATACATTAGTAGGTTCATTTCCAAGCTTACTATGACTTGTGAGCCAATATTCAAAAAATTAAGAAAAGAAGAAAAGGCCGAATGGGATGAACAATGCCAAACTGCCTTCGATAAAATCAAAGAATACCTAAGCAAGCCACCCGTCCTCTCCCCACCTTTGCCTGGAATCCCTTTACGCCTATACCTAACCGTCACGGATACTGCAGCAGGAGCTATGCTCTCACAATGTGTACATGGATCCGAGCGAGCCATTTACTACTTGAGCAAGAATTTCATACAGTACGAGACGAGATACACAGAACTTGAGAAAACCTGTCTCGCCCTCGTCTGGGCATCCAAAAAACTCACGCATTACCTATTGGCCCACACTGTTCATATAGTGTCACAACTAGATCCCTTAAAATACGTGTTCGAAAAGCCCGCCCTGAGTGGTCGCCTGTCTAGGTGGCTAGTCATGCTCTTAGAATTCGACCTAAAATTCATGCCGGAAAAAACAATCAAAGGAAGAGCGGTAGCCGAATTCCTGGCCGAACATGCCACGAATGAGGAAACTCCGGAAGCTTACCTCCTCCCCGACGAGGAACTTCTGATGATACAAGACGACTATTGGACCCTATACTTCGATGGTGCGTCCAACCAAAAAGGATGCGGCGTCGGAGTTCTCCTAGTCAGTCCCGAAGGAGCCCATATACCAATTTCCGTCAAACTTGACTTCGAGGCCACAAACAATGCCGCCGAATACGAGGCCTGCATAGTTGGGCTAGAGGCCGCAGTTAGCCTCGGAGTCAAATACCTACAAGTCTTCGGGGATTCTTCCCTAATAATCAACCATATATCCAAAAGATGGAAGGTCCGAAGCACTAGTCTCTCAAAATATCAAGCTCACTTGGACCAAATAGTCGAGCAATTTGAAAAAATCGAGTATACGTACTTGCCAAGAGACGACAACCAATTCGCGGATGCACAAGCAAAGCTAGCTTCAATGCTCAACATCCCGAATGAATGGGACGGAATGACCCTTCGGGTCGAGCGAAGGAAAGAGTCGGCTTATTGTTGTGCCCTAGACTCCGAACCTGAAAACACCGAGGAAGAACCATGGTACACGGACATCCTTCGTTACAAAACAAGTGGGGAATTCCCCCCAAACACTTCCCCGCGAGCACAAAAGGCCCTGCGCCTCCTCGCTTCACAATATAGCATAATTCTGGGAGAACTGTACAAATACACGCCGAATAAGATCAAGTTACTTTGTGTCCATCAAAACCAAGCCCACGGACTAATGGAAGAATACCATAACGGCGTGTGCGGACCCCATATGAACGAAAAAATGCTATCCCGAAAAATATCCCGCTCAGGGTACTATTGGACCACTATGGAAACCGATTGCCATCACTTTGTAAAAACTTGCCCAAAATGCCAAATCTTCAGTAACCTTAACCATTTACCTCCCTCAGAACTATACACCTTCACTTCTCCATGGCCCTTTTCCACCTGGGGTATAGATATAATCGGCAAGGTAACACCAACAGGCGTAGGGGGACACGAGTACGTTTTAGTTGCAATTGATTACTTCACTAAATGGGTAGAGGCAGTCTCCTATGCAAAGTTAACAGCCAAACATGTCGCCCGATTCCTAGAAAAGAACATATTATGTCGATACGGGGTCCCACATGAAATCATAAGTGACCAAGGTTCCCACTTCAGGGCCGAAGTCCAAGACCTGCTCAAAAAATATCATGTCAAACACCATAAATCCTCTCCCTACAGGCCGCAAATGAACGGCGCGGTAGAGGCGGCCAACAAAAATATTAAAGTCATAATCGAAAAAATGGCCGAAGATTATAAGGATTGGCCCAACAAATTACACTTCGCATTATGGGGCTATCGAACCTCAATCCGCACCTCCATTGGAGTAACACCCTACTCCTTGGTATACGGAATAGAAGCAGTCCAATCGGTCGAGTTGGAGATTCCCTCCCTCCGGATCGTCCTAGAAAGCAAGCTACCCGAAGCTGATTGGGTTCAAGCTAGGTACGACGAACTCGTCCTTTTAGACGAACGGAGGTTGAAAGCTCTACATCACGTGCAAGTGTATCAAAAGCGCATCGCAAGGCAATTCAACAAAAGAGTCAAACCTCGAAACATCAAAGAAGGCGATTTTGTATTAAAAGAAGTCCGCGCACCTACTACGGACCCTCGAGGAAAATTCTGGCCTAACTAGACAGGACCATATTTTGTAAAGACCATCCTACCTGGCGGATCAGTCCAACTAGCCGACATAGATGGAGCGGAATTCGCTAACCTCACGAACTTAGACCAATTGAAAAAGTACTATATTTAATAAAATTCAGTCCGGAGTTAAGGCATCTAATAAAACACATTAAAACTCATAAGCAAACATTCTGCGCATTACTCTAAACAAACGGCATAAAACTCGATAAAGTAGAAAAAGCGAAGGACAAAACTTCAACGCCCAGGACTGGGCGCTGTTATTTCTAACGCCCAGGCCTGGGCGCCGATATTTCCTTCGCCCTAAATCGGGCGTTGTTCTCTCTTGCCACCTACCCTCCCGCTTCTAAAAAGTGTTCGTACTCCTTTTTCTAACCCTCAAAAGAACCACGAACACTTGGGGGGAAGCAGACGAGTAATGAACACCCTTTCAAAAAAGTTTTTTTCCAAAAAGCTAGAACTACGCGCGACCTGATTCTGGCAAGATACGTAGGCAATCCTTCTCAAGGATTCGGTCCAATAAAAAATTATAAAATAATAAAGTCATGCAACGCATCAAGAAGAAAAGATATCGCAAAGGGCACTCCACCCTAACCCATGCACGGGCAAGACCAAATAAAATGAAAAAGCCACAAGAGTTTCCAGGAAAAAGCCCAACAAAGGAGTATGACACGAGTCGGCAAAAAAACAAAAATAGTGAACATGCATATGTAATACCCCAAGTAGTCGGTTAGTCTAATAATATATGTGCACTCTTATATGAACTCATTATTTTTTACGAAAGTCTTTTCCTTTTAAAAATTCGTCGTTGGTTTAGGAAGCTAATATTGCTATAATATGTTAAAACAAAGCCCACGGAAGGCTCAAAACATTCTTGCACCAAAAATCGCAAAAAATATATATATACATGCGGAACACAAGAATGAATATGTATAAAAAAGGAGGTAAGCCTAAGACTCGTCATCGGCTCCATGTCTCCAAGCCTCGCCGGTCCATCCACTCCACTCCCCGTGGTATGAGGGACCCCAGCCAGAGTCACCCCAAAAATGAGGTTGCGACTGCAACTCGGGGCTAGGCTCTCGGGCCACCGACACGGAACGCCGCCTACGCTCCGGCTCGGACCTCTCCCCGGAAGAACTCACCCCCGCGTCAGAACGGCGATGCCGTAGGGGCGAGTGCTGTGCTCTCTCTCTCTCTCGCGACGACCGTGTCCCCCGCCCGAGGGACCCGCGTCGTCGGCTCCAGCACGCCCAGTAGCCGTCTGTAAAAAGGGACAAAAAAGAGAGTGAATAACCGAAAGCCAAACCAAAGGTACAGATCAAAAGAAAAAAAGAGAGGGCACATTACCCGAGTAGAGTGGGGGCTCCTGCAAGAAAGTGCAGACCGAGCTCGAACCAACGCGGACTTCAACCGGTTGATCACCCCCACCATCGCATTGGCCGTACGGGCCGGAACCTAAAACAAGAATGTCAGTAAAAAAGAAAGAAAAAATATAAAGAAGAGTACACAAATGAAAGGTGCATACCGCCTCTACTCCCTCAGGGAGCGGAGCATGGAAAACCCGGTCTTCCGGGAAAGTCTCCACAATCTCGGATCCACTCTCTCCGGTATACGAGATCCGAGCATCGGGAAGCACCCATCCCCCCAACAAAGGGTCAGGACCCTCCTGCACAAAACACAGTAGTCATAAACACATGGGCACGAACATGAAAACACTAAAATCAATACAAAGAGAGGAGGCAACTTACAGCGCCAGGCTCCGGGAGACGAAGAGAATCCTGGATAAACTGGTAATAGCTAGCTCCCTCTATCACCAGCTCTGTCCCCGGCACACCAGTCCTAGAGTGGACCCTCCACGACTCGCCTATCGAGCGAGTAGACAGCATGGTCGCAGGCGGAGGCCTGGGCACCGAAAAAACCCCGACCGTCTGCATACGTACCCGCTCTCCCAGGTACCAGACAGGGTCCCGGCGGCCAACGAACAAGACCCGCATCTGGCTCAGGGCATAACTCTCCCTGACCGAAGCATGGGTACCCCTAAAAGAGAGCCATGGGGTCCAAACCACCTATTTTCGTACAAAACGCAGTCAGATCTCGCACATGAAAAGAATGACGAAATACGAGATAGAGGATAAGATTCTGTACATGCTCAGGGTTCCCGTCCCAGATGCGATCCCACACGGTATCGGGCGGCGGACGCACTGTCAGCTTCTTCTTCCAACCCCAACGGCGACCGGCAGGGAACTCCAAAGGCCTCTGCCCCTTTCGGGGAGCCAGCCAGGGTAAGTGCTCAAAGGCCCACAGCTGCAAAAGAAAAGGATAATTAAACGTTAAAAAAAAGAGGCCGGGTGAAAGCGAGAAAAACAAAAGAAAGTCTAGGCACATACCTCGATCAAACGCGGCACTCCCGCTAATGTAATCACAAAGTGACGTATACTCGGGTCCGAGACGCGCACCGACAAACTCATCTGGCCGACAAGCGTCGCATAGCCCAAATCGCCCCAGCGATAGTCACCCAGTGTAGACACGTCCTCCACCATGCCTATCCACCTCGGGTCAAAGGTGTCAGTCGGACCCGATAGAAAAGTGGAAGTAATAAAATGGAGGTAGAACAGCCGAGCCTATCTCGAAGGCGACTCCTCTACCCCGTGCTCCAAAGCCCACATCAGGTCAGCGAAAGGTATCCCACGGGGCTGGTACGAAGGTAACCTACTACCCATCCACGAGCCCACGAGCCTGGTACCCTCAGCAACAGTCGGCGATGGGTCGTCCGACCTCAGACGAACGGGGTTCCCTGTAAAGGTCAAACCCGTCAAAGCTGTGTAGTCCTCAGGAGTGATCGTCATCTCGCCCCAAGGAAAATGGAAGGTGTTGGTGGTATCCCACCACCACCTCATGAACGACCGCAGAAAGGACAGGGAGATGTTGAGCCGCAGTATCTCCCAGAAGGTCTCAACCACCGGAAACAGTGAGCTCGCCCTCACCAAGGCCTGGGCGTCTGAGCTCAGATAGCTAAAAGCGATCTCGCTCGTCGCGGCGCCATAGCCGCGAACCGTAGTCTCTCTCCTCGCGTGAAGGCGGGAAGTCACATGGTGCTCTAGGTCGTAGTGCAGATCACGACCATCGTAAAGCTCAGGGCCCACCCATAGGGGACCCGGGCCAGTCGACTGACGCGTCATGCCACGCACCTCGTGGCCACCAGGAGGGGGTAACGACTCGTCACACATGCTGATCAACAATACAACAAGGCATTATACCTTTGACAAAATCGGCACTCATGCCGATCCCTAAAAAGAGTGCATTTCACTCATGAAATGGAGTCATACAATTTTTGTTCCCTAAAAAACATGATACTAAGTTCATACTTAGCAAAATTCCCTAAGTAAAAATTAACTCCAGCAAAATCAAAATTCTCCCATAATTTGTCATTCATGAATTATGAGGAACGCAAGCAATATACCAAGAACACCTACATTATAAGAAAATACTAGATTCGTAGGTATACTTGGGGGCTAGCATGAAAATGCCCAAATTCAACAAAAATCAACATACTTGCAAAAATTAACATGCACAAACTAATTAACATGTTATGTGAAACATTTCCAACTATCTAATTGGAGAAAAGGGGCACAAAATCAAAAACCCTCAAATCAATTTCATGCACGAAAATACTTGACAAAAATACTGAAATTGACAGAAAAGCTCAAAATTATTGAAAATTACTTACATTGGGAAGATTGGGAAGTAATTTGGAGTAGAATTCGTGAAGGAAAGTGAAGAAAACGAGCAAAAATCAGTAGAGAGAAGTGAAGAAGTTTGAACGAAAATGGTGGAAATGGGAAAGGAAGGAGACGGTCCGCGAATTTAAAGACCAGTCCCCCTTTCGCATTTTCAACGCCCAGCTATGGGCGTTAGAAATTCTCGCGCCCAGGCCTGGGCGCTGAAAATGCTTCCCAGACAGCGAATATTCGCTGTCGGGCACGCGTACTCCCCTATTTTGTGTAAAGATATCCGTTATCTTATTTCTATCCCAAAAAAGAAAAAAAACGGTATTTTGAAAAAAAAAAAAATAATAAAAAAAAAAAAATAATAAAATAAAATATCGTTAAACAAAAATATAAACAATGTGGACCCACTTATAGGACACATCTAATCAGGAAATATTACGACCCACCAACAGGTTGTAATCACAAAAGCCCTTCTACATAGGCAAAATAAGAAATTCAAAATGGGCTCGCCCACCCTCAGCGGGCGGGGTCTGCGTCACTAGCCGCGCAGGTCCTCAGTTTTTCGAAGAATAAAAGTCTTCAAATTTAAAATAGGCTCGCCATCTTCAGCCGGCGGGGTCTACGGCGCAAACCACGTAGGTCCTTATTTTCAAAAAAAAAACAAAAAAAAATTTCAAACAGATTCGTCCACTTCTATCGGACGGGGGGTCCACCCTCAGCGGACAGGCTCGCCATCTTCAGCCGGCGGGGTCTACGTCACAAACCGCGTAGGTCCTTATTTTTAAAAAACAGATTCGTCCACTTCTATCGGACGGGGGGTCCACCCTCAGCGGACAGGCTCGCCATCTTCAGCCGGCGGGGTCTACGTCACAACCCGCGTAGGTCCTTATTTTCAAAAACATCAAACAGATTCGTCCACTTCTATCGGACGGGGGGTCCACCCTCAGAGGACAGGCTCGCCCACCTTCAGCGGGCGGGGTCTGCGTCACTAACAGCGCAGGTCCTTAGTCGCTGCAGCGATAACTTTTATTGGTTTTCCCTTTTTCCAAAAATTAAAGGATTGGTTTGTTGGATTTTCCTTCGTTTTACATCCTATAAAAACAAGGGGGTTTTCTCGTTTAGCTAGCCCTGAAAATGAGAATCTTTAAAAACGTTTTACCTCGTGATTGGGCTTGGCCAGGCCCAATTACACTTTACAGCTTTAATTTCGAAAACATCTGTAGTTACTCCCAATGACAAAGTGAGGGAGTTTCTACGCGTCTTTAGATCCTTCCAATGACAAAGTGAGGAAGTTTCTATACTATCAGTTGACAAATCCCAATGACACGTGAGGGATATGTCGACACTTCAAGTGATGACCCTTAAATCAGATGTTATCACTCGGGGGCTCGTGAGACCCTTGCAAAACAGGTCACATACACCATGGCTTGTGTGACGCACTCCGTCTAATACTTTGACCATCGTCTTACTCCAAGACTCAGTCAAAGTGGGGGCTAACTGTAGACACCTACTTTTGTCCCCATCCCCGCAAGGGAAAGGTTCGATGATGAAAGCATAAAAACTCCACTTGACAACGCATCTCCTATAAAATAAACGAACCTTGATTCCCTATTTCATTTCACCCGAAACCTGCTATTTATGGAAACCTGCTAAAATAGTAACTGCCGTAAAAGGTAGCTTCTAAAAGTGGCAAATCATAAAAGATAGAAACCTGTCAGAATTAGGTGTTGCATTCCAACATAAATCCTAAATGAGATAGAAAACTACGAGAATCCTATTCCTAATAGGATTCGGAAATAAGAGTTACGTATTAATTTAAATCCTAACGAGCCTAGAGTTCGTAACGGGCCCAGACGCATTCCGTCACAAATTGATACGCGCTAAAAGACTCAAATTAATCTCAAACTCTACGGATTTTAGAATCCGAATCTGACTAAACAAAAACTGCCCAGACCCTATTTTCCACGCCTGGCTCTGGGCGCCGAAATCTTCGGCGCCCAGGCCTGGGCGCTGAAAATACCTGGGTACGTTTCTTTTCCTAATTCTTTGCGGATTAGAACTCTGCAATTCTATCTTTCCACGAACTCTTCCCTATAAATAGGCCCCTAGTTTCGACGTGAAAGGACACACAACAACACATAATATATTCTGAGTATTGACTCTAAACCCCTTAGCCTAAGCCTCTCGCTGCGAAACTGTTCACGCGTTCTGTCGTAATCGATCCATAAATCGAACAGAACGTATCCTGTCCCATAATCGAGATTCGTTAAATAAAAAGGAGAAATAGCAAAGTCAAAGTGGTTAGTTTTCTGAGAACCGTGACGCACCTCTCAAGGGTGCGTCGTGATGTGTCCCTTTTCGATGATTTAACTGCTTTCCTCGCCCTTTTTATGAACTCTTAAACTAACCTAATATGATTGTTCTATCACGCCTAATAAATATAATATTTTTGGGAAATCGGATTATCATGCTAGGTCCCTTAATGCTATTTAAATCAGATAATCACGATCGAATTAGTATTATATGCTGCATATTGCTAAAATCAATTCAGATTAGTTTAATAAGTTAACGCATGTCCCTTCAATTATTTATGCTGAGCTAGTAAGGATATCCTGCCTCTGGAGTTATCGACGAGCGAATTACTCCTCTCGGTAGTTACAGTCCCCCGAACCCTCAATCTCTACCTTGCGGGTGTATATTGAGAGATCCCCACACCAGGGATCACAAGGGAACCTACGGCCGTCGTGGTCAAACATAATTGCACTCCCTTTATGTCACGATAACCGGGTTTTGTCAGTTTTTCTCATTGTTGTTAAAAACTGAATGGCGACTCCTATATTACTAGTCAATTGGGTGTATACTCACAGGAAATCCAATTACACTTGATTGAATAAAAAGAATCGTCACACCCACGAGGGACAAGGTCACGCATTAGCCTCGCGCTTTTTCGACCCCCTCACAGATAACCCCATAATGCAAAGTGTAATTTGTTGGGCCAGTCCCTATAATTTTCGGCCATTTTTTCAATTATGACTTTAATGTTTTTATTGGCCGCCTCTACCGCGCCGTTCATTTGCGGCCTGTAGGGAGAGGATTTATGATGTTTGACATGATATTTTTCGAGTAGGTCTTGGACTTCGGCCCTAAAGTGGGAACCTTGGTCACTTATGATTTCATGTGGAACCCCGTATCGACAGAATATGTTCTTTTCGAGAAAGCGAGCTACATGCTTGGCCGTTAATTTTGCGTAGGAGACTGCCTCTACCCATTTAGTGAAGTAATCAATTGCGACTAAAACGTACTCGTGTCCCCCTACACCTGTGGGTGTTACTTTGCCAATTATGTCTATACCCCAGGTAGAAAAGGGCCATGGGGAAGTGAATGTGTATAGTTCTGAGGGAGGTAAGTGGTTAAGGTTACTGAAAATTTGGCATTTTGGGCAGGTTTTCACAAAGTGATGGCAATCGGTTTCCATGGTGGTCCAATAATATCCTGAGCGGGATATTTTTCGGGATAGCATTTTGCCGTTCATATGAGGTCCACACACGCCGTTATGGTATTCTTCCATTAGTCTTTGGGCTTGGTTTTGGTGAACACAAAGTAACTTGATTTTATTCGGCGTGTATTTGTACAATTCTCCCAAGATTATGCTATATTGTGACGCGAGGAGGCGTAGGGCCTTTTGTGCTCGCGGGGAGGTGTTTGGGGGGAATTCCCCACTTGTTTTATAACGAAGGATGTCCGTATACCATGGTTCTTCTTCGGTATTTTCAGGTTCGGAGTCTATGGCACAGCAATAAGCCGGCTCTTTTCTTCGTTCGACCCGAAGGGTCATTCCGTCCCACTCACTCGGGATGTTGAGTATCGAAGCTAATTTTTCTAGTGCATCCGCGAATAGGTTATCGTCTCTTGGTAAGTATGTATACTCGATTTTTTCGAATTTCTCAACTATTTGGTCTAAGTGGGCTTGATATTTTGAAAGACTAGTGCTTCGGACTTTCCATCTTTTGGATATGTGGTTGATTATTAGGGAAGAATCCCCGAAGACTTGTAAATGCTTGACTCCGAGGCTAACCGCGGCCTCTAGCCCGACTATGCAGGCTTCATACTCGGCGGCGTTGTTTGTGGCCTCAAAGTCAAGTTTGACGGAAATTGGTATATGGGCCCCTTCGGGAATGACTAGGAGAACTCCGACGCCGCATCCCTTTTGATTGGATGCACCGTCAAAGTATAGTGTCCAATAGTCGTCCCGTATCATCAGAAGTTCCTCATCGGGGAGGAGGTAAGCTTCCGTGGTTTCCTCATTCGTAGCATGTTCGGCCAGAAATTCGGCTACCGCTCTTCCTTTGATTGTTTATTCTGGCATGAATTTTAGATCGAATTCTGAGAGCATGACTAGCCATCTGGATAAGCGACCGTTTAGTGCGGGCTTTTCGAACATGTATTTTAAGGGGTCTAGTTGTGACACTATATGAACGGTGTGGGCTAATAGGTAATGCCTGAGTTTTTTGGACGCCTAAACGAGGGCGAGGCAAGTTTTCTCAAGTTCTGTATATCTTGTCTCGTACTGTACGAACTTCTTGCTCAAGTAGTAGATGGCTCGCTCGGATCCATGTACACACTGTGAGAGCATAGCTCCCTCTGCAGTATCCGTGACGGTTAGGTATAGACGTAAAGGAATTCCGGGCAAAGGAGGGGAAAGGACGGGTGGTTTGCTTAGGTATTCTTTGATTTTATCAAAGGCATTTTGGCATTGTTCATCCCATTCGGTTTTTCTTCTTTTCTTAATTTTTTAAATATTGGCTCGCAAGTCATAGTAAGCTTGGAAATGAACCTACTAATGTATTGCAGCTTTCCTAGGAAGCCCCTTATCTTGCTTTTCATTTTTTGGTGGGGGCATTTCGGTAATGGCTTTAATCTTGGATGGGTCAATCTCGATTCCCCGTGTACTAACCACATATCCTAGTAATTTTCCGGAGGTTACCCCGAACACACATTTTTGTGGATTTAATCTCATGTTATATTTTAGGATTCGGGTGAAGAATTTCCTAAGTGCCGGGAGGTGACCGTACCGGTCTTTAGATTTGACGATCATGTCGTCTACATAGACCTCGATTTCTTTGTGTATCATGTCATGAAGTAACGTGGTGGCTGTTCTTTGATAGGTGGCCCCCGCGTTTTGCAAACCAAAAGGCATTACAGTGTAGCAATATGTACCCCAAGGGGTAATGAAGGTTGTTTTTTCCATGTCTTCTTCTGCCATAAGTATTTGGTTATATCCTGCGTACCCATCCATAAAGGAGAGAAGCGCATGTTCCGCTGTGTTGTCTACCAATATGTCAATGTGAGGTAGAGGGAAGTCATCTTTGGGACTGGCTTTGTTGAGATCTCGAAAATCTACGCACATTCGCACTCGTCCATCTTTTTTAGCTACGGGGACAATATTGGCCACCCATTCTGGGTAGTTGGAGACCTTTATGAAGCCTGCGTCTAATTGTTTAGTGACTTCTTCTTTTATTTTCAAGGCTATCTCCGGCTTAAGCCGTCGTAGTTTTTGTTTTACTGACGTCATTTTGGGATCCAGCGGAATCCTATGCTCAGCGATTTCTCGATCTATTCCGGGCATGTCTTTGTAGGACCAAGCAAAGACACCCTCGAATTCCCGTAAAGTGGAGATTAGATCGGGTTTTTCAGTGGGAGTTAAGGTGAGGCCAATTTTAATAAATTTAGGATTTTCTTCTGTTCCAATATTTACCGATTCTGTGTCCTCAATTATAGGGGTTTTGAGTTCTTGTTCATTTACAGCTTTTATTAGTTCGGTGTATTCATTTTCTGGCTCTTTTTCGTGCTCATTAGTGGCGAGGCATTCTGCATTACTACTCGGATTTTTAAGCGGCATATACTCAAAAGTTTTGTTTATCTCATTAAAGTCGTGAAGCATTACATCAAAAAGTTCTCCCGGAGTGGATATTTCCTGGTCTAAACTAGTTTTGGGAGGGATTATAGCTTTATTAGGTTCAGACTCGGATTCGGACTCGGATTCAGACTCGAATTCTTCACCCATTGGGCCCTCTCCCGCAGATATCTTGAACTTCATTCCACGAGCATTAGTCCATTTGAAGGTCTTGCGCCACCCTTGTTGGGTTTGGTCGACCTTTAGGGGTGATGGAGCGATCAGTTTAGTGGGATCAAATAATTCATCTTGAAGGGCCAATGCCATGATTTCTGTTTTGTTCCTTGTTCTTTTCTTTTCTAACCCAAACAATAGCCCGAAAGCATGTGCGTTGGGGGAGGCTTTTGGCATTGTGCAGTTCTTTGAGGCGAGTGGCCTTTTAGAACGTAGAGGGTCGTGTCCCAGAGCATGCATCTCTTGGGTTTGTGCGACCTCTAGGAGTAGATGTTCAGGATATGCTACTTCCATTGCGATCCTTGATGGCTATCACGGGTAGGTATTCAGGGGCCCTGTATCAACAGTATGGAGTAGGAGACACATTAGTTTATTTCACGAGTTGGCCTTTTAGACACTTTATGAGTACCCTTAATTCGGACTAGTATATTTGGACTATTGTGTGTGCACTTTGAACTCTTTTATATTTTCGAAAATCTTTGCCCGTGTGACATTCAAGGTTATTTTAATCAGCATGCTCGGTTTTGGTGCCGAACATTGTCGTCATAGGAGGCCTAATGACGACACAAGGAGTTGTTTATTTTATAAGTCGTTCTTAGAACCGAGTGCCTTTTTCCATACGTCCTCGTAGCAAATTTACGAAATTTTTTTAGTGCTACGTATACTTTATGCGCGGGTACCGAAGCTGCTATGCCTGACCAAAAGGCCAGGCAGCAACTTCAGCGCCCAGCTCTGGGCGTTGAAAATGATTGGCGCCCAGCCAGGGGCGCTGAAAATGCGTCCCTGACTAGTACTCGTATTCTGTTCGTCTATCCTTTTTTCATACATACGACTTAATTCTGCGTGCTCGCCTAATAACGTCCTTTACGCGTTGTGCAACGTTGTGGGATCCGTTACAGGCTGTCCTGGGCGTCGCTTATTTTTGTGGCGATCGCCCGGGGCTACGGAACACGTATTTTGGTATAACTCTTTGGCCAATTGGTGTTTATGAATGTTTGGGCAATTTTTAGGGTCGTTGGTTTTCTAGTATTATTTGTCACACACAATCACATAATTCGCTACACATAACTAACATTACAACATGAAGCAAAATAATATGTCACGTAGTTTATGATAGGCTTCTATGGGTAATATTTGCGCCGGCTTGGTACCTCTTCTATCGTCGATCCAACACATGCCCCGGTCGGGGAAGTGCATTCACAAGCCAATTTCGTCCCAAGAGGCCAATCACGATGTAAGCAAAGGGGGCATGCACCAATGAGAGGGACCTAGTGGGAGAGCGATTGGGTTTGGGATAGGTGTACTACTAGCGAAAGTGCCGAGTGGATAACATTCGAAGCGTATGCACCCCCCGGGTGGCGATGGGTATCCTTATTCCCAACTCCCGAGATGAAACATGCCAAGGGAGCCAAGATTCGTTATGCGGTTCTGTCCGTTCACATTAATATGCTGATTTTCAGGTCGTCCCAACTTGATAGGGAAATAAACGCGGGGTAGGATCGTTTCACCCTTCGGCTATTTTGATTACCTACGAGCACGAGTATTTCATTAACATCCCCAGTGGAGTCGCCACTGTGAGGGGGTTGAAAAAGCACGAGGCTAATGCGTGACCTCGTCCCTCGTGGGCGTGACGTTGTCAGATCAAGTGTAATTGGATTTCCTGTGAGTTTGCACCCAATCGACTAGTAATATAGGAGTCGCCATTCAGTTTTTAACGACAAGTGACAAAACCCGATTATCGTGACATAAAGGGAGTGCAACTATGTTCGACCACGACGGCCATAGGTTCCCTTGTGATCCCTGGTGTGGGGATCGCTCAACGTACACCCGCAGGGCAGAGATTGAGAGTTCGGGGGACTGTAGCTACCGAGAGGAGTGCTCATCGATAATACTCCAGAGGTAGGTTATCCTTACTAGCTCAGCATAAGTAATTGAAGGGACATGCGTTAAACTATTAAACTATTCTGGATTGATTTTAGCAATATGCAACCCATAATACTAAATCGATCGTGATTATCTTATTTAGATTGATTTAAGGTACCTAGCATGATAGTTCAATTGTCCAAGGTATTATCTTATTAGGCGTGATAGATCAATCAATTTAATAGTTTGGCAATTTTATAAAAGGGTGATGAAAGCGATTAAATCATATGAGGGACACATTACAACACACCCTTGAGGGTTGCGTTGTGGTTCTCAGAAAACTAACCACTTGGCTTTGCTATTTCTCCTTTTATTTAACGAATCTCGGGTTTCTAAGCAATGTTCCAGTATTTAGGCTTAATTCATCAAGCTACAAGGGGCAGGATGCGTTCTGTTCGACTTTTGGGTCGATTGCGACAGAACGCTGGATCAATTTTGCAGTGTGAGGCTTAGGCTTAAGGCTAGAGTCAATACTCAGATATATGGAATTGTGTGTGTTTCACGTCGGTTTTGAGGCTGTATTTATAGGAAAAGAGTGTGTGGAAAGATAGATTTTTAAGATACGAACCCAAAAAGAATCCGGAGATAAAACGGCCCCAGGCATTTTCAGCGCCCAGATCCAGGCGTTGAAAATGGGATCTGGGCCGAGTTCTTCGTCAGATTTGGACTCTTAGAACATGGAGCTTTTGAGATTTATCCGAGTCTTTTAGTGCGTATTAACTTTATGACGGAATGCGTCTGGGCCCGTTACGAACTCTAGGTTCGTTAGGAATTTAATTAATACGTAACTCTTATTTTCGAATTATACCAGGAATGCAAATTCTATCTCTTTTAGGATTTATGTTGGAGTGCAACACCTAATTCTGACAGGTTTCTATCTTTTATGACTTTGCCACTTTTAACAACTACCTTTTACGGCAGTTACTATTCTTAGCAGGTTTCTATAAATAGTAGCTTTGGCTGAAATGAAAGGGTGATTGAGATTCGTTATTTTATAGGAGATGCGTTGCCAAGTGGAGATTTATGTTCTCATCATCGAACCTTCCCTTTCGGGAATGGGGACGAAAGTAGGCGTCTACAGTTTGTAATCACTTCCTTGAGCTAGAATCACCTTCAAAATTTGGAGTAATCAAAGATGATGCCTTTCTAATGTTTAAAGGTTTAGTCTTTGAGATTCAAGACTCCACTTTTCAAATTTCAAGTTCAAGTTTCAAGATCCAATAATGTTTAGGGTTGTTCATAATCACTTCCCCAAACTAGGATTATTTCAAAGTAAGAGCACATCAAAGATTAAGCCTTTTCAACATTAAAAGGTCCGATCTTTGAGATTCAAAACTCTTAAGTTCAAAGTTTCAAGTTCAAGTTCAATATTTCAAGTTCAAGTTCAATATTTCAAAGTTCAACATTTCAAGTTCAATATTTCAAGTTTCAAACCTTTCATGTTCAAGTTCTATGTGCAAAATCTAGGATACTTTGGGTGAACAATCCACCCTTAAGTTGAGATTTTTTAGCTTTGAATCCGTGTCGGGCGCACTTATTTTTAAGTAGTCGTTTGGCGTTCGGATCTCATGTGCTTAAGTTCAATTTCAATATTGCAATTTCAATTCCGCAATTTCAATTATGCACCTTTCAATTCCGCACCTTTCAATTATGCAATTTCAATTCCGCACTTTCAATTATGCAACTTTACTTGCCTAGTCCTTCTAGGCAATGTGGTTCCACTTCCTAGTCCATTTCTAGGGGGTCTTGTATTTTACTAATTCCGCACTTATTTTCAATTGTGATGTTGCTTTACTTGCTTATCGCTTTCATCACCTCACATGCTAAATTCAACAAAATACAAGGCTACACCACGCTTAACAAAGATAATTTCTCGGACAAACCGATCTTAGGTTCCCTTAAATTAACTTTAAAGCAAAGTGGCCACAATACAAAGTAGAAATTCTACTTGTTCTAAATTCAAACCCACATAATCTAAACTAGGGTATTTTTCGAAAATGTTGTGTCACGCACTTGAATTATTTCTAAAGCTCGCGGAATAAGCATCTCGTTCCCTTGCCCGGATCTCACCCATCCGTTTCGAAGATTCAAAGTCTTATCCTAATAGAGTCATCTTTTTGGTCTTTCCAAACGAGACCCTAAACAATGTTTGGTGGCGACTCCTTCAAAGTACAAAAATACAAAGGTCCTAACACCGCCCCGTAGGAAGGGAAAGCAAGCATGAAAAATACCCTCCTACACACATGTATATATCTTATATCATAGCCTTAATCGTTCACACACATTGTCCATGCAAAAATATTGTGATTAAGGAAGGTATAGCAGGTGAGTGCGACACAACTTCTGCACATGTGTTTGCATTACATGCTCACCTCCCCATTTAGCAATTAGCGGGATCCGGTTATAAAGCTTCCAGTTCCCGCCTTTGACACGATGACTCGGCCATATCAATGTACCTAATATGCGTTCAAATGAATATGAGACAGAGAACTATAATAGCCGTGACAACATTGAAGGGTACGGAAAAATGGGAAAATGATGAAATATATCATTCTCGTTTCCTCTATAGGATATTAGTATTTATCCCCTAGTTATATCCTTCACTATATTTGTTAGTCATGATAGATCCAACAGCTTGCATTACTTTATTGAAACAGAGTTGAAATTCTCTGAAGGTATAATCTTAAGCCCCTACAAGGCCACAACAACTTATAGTATATTATGTTACGAAAAAGCTGGAGTATCTTGTTTTAAACTTGGAGTGGTACATCGCATTTGCAAATGTTGCAATGATGCAAGGGCGTATTGTGTAGGAGAAAACCAGGAATGTAAGCCAACATGTGTTGTTTTACTTTAGAAAAATATCTTTAAAACTTCTTTATCTATCACTTGCCTCTAACACAAGTATGCGTTTTATCTTTTTTCGATCCCTACAGCTACAAATACCCATACATTTTTAATGTGAGATTAATAGCAGGAATTTCCCCTGGATGACCTGTTAGGTAGGTATTGCGCAATGATACAGAGTTTGTGTAAGGTTGCTAAGAAATTCTTGAATCATTGTCCATGTTGAATTGCTGATACAAAGAAAAACACACTTGGGGCAGAGCTGCATCAGAATGTAAATTGTCATTGGACTTTCCCACAATACTACATAGTCGAAATCACCACCATCTTTTACCAATAACAAGCAGGCCATAAATGTACACAAAAAATGTGTATACAATCCAAATCATATCATGAAGTAGTGATTTTCACTTATCAACACATTTTGAATATCTGAAATTTGTTGTAAGGTTGGACTGAATGTGCATATTCTAAAAGTTTATTAAATAATCTAATTCAATAAATAACCTCACTAATCATAGAGAATTATATGTAATGGAGGGAAACTAAGATAATATGGCCTATATTTATTAGTTGATGTATTATAAGAAAAAGAAAATTCTCTAATCACCAAACTATGTAACATTGGACCATTATAATGAAATATAATGCAAGTCTACAAGATACACCTCTGACATTATAGCATTCCAATAAACCGAAGAACACAAAACTCGTTGGTATCATATAAGAAGTATAAATTATTCCCTTCAAATATGATTATCAATTTAATTACAGTTGTTGTTGAACAGCTAGATACAACGACCATTGCAAATATTATTCCCTTCAAAATGTGATCTCTATTTTTCTGGTGCAAGACAAACAAATCTTTTATTGAGAGTGCAAGACAAACAAATTATGAAGAATAATAAGGTTACTAATAATATTCCCCGGGAACTCGGGATAATAGGTACAAAAATCTCCTTGCAACCAGGTACAAGGCCTTGAAGAAACTGCATCCTCACACTTAGTTTTTCCTCTCCTAGCCTATATTCAAGATAAATTATCATCGTATGCATCAATAACAACAAAAGAGAAACTTTAATAACTATAAAGCAGAATCAATAAGGAAATGTATAGCCTTTCTGCTAGACTATGACTGTTAGTAGCTTGTCCTCTTAGTGCTCAACATGCTTGTAATATTCCTTTGCTGACTCAGAAGCCTGAAAACTCCGTTAAACATGTTTTTCATTAGACTTATTGTCGTTTGGTATTGAAATCTTCCCTCCCTTCTTTTGAATTTTTGCATTGTTCTTCCTAGCTTCAACAAAACCCTGTTGAATTCCACTGGATTTCCCAGCCTCAGCAGCAAATTAATACTAAAACCAAATCAGTATCGGGTGATCAACAACAGATAAAGAATGAAGAGGAGCAAAGCTTGAGAGTTCGACTTTTTCTCCACCGTACCAAATCTTAATCTCAGCTGACGCACTTGTATCTGAGCCACTTCAAACTTCCGTAGGATATTTTCAAAGGAATCACCATCCTTAAAATCAAGGATTGATCATTCACCGTCAACACCAAATTCACCAATTGTCTTTTCTGCAAAGAAGAGATTAGGAATAACCATGCTAGTTGAGTAACTCACAAGTCACAAGAGTTTAGGCAAACATGATGAATTTATTGAATGAAATATACGAGAAATGAGCTATAATATTTGTAACATAACAAAAGATATCACATTTATCTGGAAAAGAAGAAAACCATGACAAAGATGAAAGGACAAGCAGTTTGGCTTGAGAAAAAATACAAAGTAAAAGAAAAGAATGACAGAAACAACTACTTTAAAAATCCAATTTGCAATCTTCACACAAAAAGATCCACGGAAAAATCAAGATAAGAGTACAAATGTGCAACAATCACTCTTTAAAAACAAGTTCATCACAACGGACTCGGAGTTACCTAGTAAAAGAAGCTTTATAACATTCACATCACAAGATGTTTCATAAGAAAAATAACTACAAAAAAGTTAGTTTTAATCCATACTAGACCCCTCATAGAAAGGTGTATGAAGATACAAAGAGCGGGAGATAATGTTTTTCATCATTAAGAATGATCAAGTTACCGGCCGAGCACATGATTATAGATCATACAGAACATAAGATTATTTACAAAAAGGAGGATAACCCAAAAGAGAGGAGAAAAACAGTTTAAAGTGTATCACAACAAAGACCTCATATCCATGAGCACGAAGTCGTTTAGAGACAAGCTCTGCATTTTGCAGAAAATCTTCTTCAGAGATCGTCCCACAATGAATCATAAGAATTCCAGCCCCTAGGTGATATTACATCATGTGTGGGATGTTTGTGTAAACCTTTAGATTCTATCATGTTAGGCAATGATTAGTACGTGTTAGTTTACACTTCTGAGATCCAAGAAATATCCACATCTTAAGTCTAACTCAAAAATATATACTAACAGCAAAATAATGTAATTACCTCGTTCATAATATCTTACTATGTTTGTATCACACTATCACCAGATTAACCTACGAAGTTGTAGGCTTTCCTCGATGTGAAATAACATATCCTAGACTTGATATTGTTCCTGAAATTTTAAGTCGTATTTTACCTAAATTTTTCAGTTACTTTCAACTAAAGTTAATTTGTCAAAAATCATAGCACCCTGGAACTAAAGCAACATGGTGATGACCGCGAATTCAAAAGCAACTTGAATATATGTTTCACAATCATCTCTTAATTAGCCACTTTTTTGCTAGTTGCAAGTGAGTTAGCGTACATTTAGACCTTCCCAAATCTTGCATATGAGTCTATGACAAGAGCCAATCCTGCTTATTTTTTCCTTTGAGGTATAACCAAAATTGAGTGATCCCAATCCAGTGATAAGAAATTGGCACAAAAGAGACATTCAACACCTGATAAGTTATGAGGGAATACCAATGCGTAAAAATCAACCAATGGTAGTAATAACTTATTGAAGCAAGAGAAAGTGGCATTCACACTAGCACCACGGTGAAAGAAAGGTTGGATGTAAACGGAGGACCAGTCAAGTAGATGTTATTATCGGTAATAACAGGAGGGAGTATGCTAAGATTTTTTTAAAGTATTGTAGCTGTAAGGAAATACCTAAATTAACGGGGAATGAAGTGTCGTCTCAGTTTAATATACAGAAACTTCAATCAATATCCCAGTTCCTAAACTTCAATTTCATACCATACACACACAAAAAATCAACAAAAATAACCAAACCCTAAAAATCAAAAATTCTAAAGGAAAGCTCAATACAACACCATACCCACTATGGAATTCTCAATAAATTATTAAATCAAAGAAACAATTGCAGAAAACTGAAAGAAGGGATCAAATTCACAAGAAGCAACGAATAAGAGAAGATTTCCCAACATTCGAGCGACCTAGAGCAGCAAATTCATGCGCCATTGTGCGAAGAGAAGAGAGAAAATAGAGATCGAAAGAAATCTGTCGAAACGGACGTGGCAAAGCACCACCAAATGCGATAAAATTAACGCAACTAACCTTCAAATAATTCAACCAATTTAGGAAATAAAAAAATAATAATACACAAAATCCGCCACTTGTAACCACAAGATCGAGCAGTATCATAAAATATGAAACCCTAGAATTGATGAAATTAAGAGAGAGAAAGTACCGAAAGGAGAGGGAAGGCTAGACAAGGTTGTGATTATCTAGCTAGCCTTCCGCAGAAAACGGGAACCTGAGGCATCCACTGTGCGTACTCCTCATCTACGTGCACGATGCATTAATGAAGAAACTTATCGGAGAAGGATATAGATTAAGGAAGAGAGGTAGAGGAGAGAGAAGGAAGTGAGGGGAGAGAGGTAGAGGAAGAAGATGATTGTTGTTAAAAAAACTAAGAGGTAATGTGAACTGATTTCGGACGTCAGCTGTAACAAAATGAGGGTAATCTAGTCAAGGCACTATTTTTAAGAGAAAACTGATTTTTTGATGAAGGATTTTAGGGGTATCGTGGGAATTAATTAAATTATTAGTTTCAGGTTCTTGCTTTTATAAGGGTTGAGATTATCTGTGTTTCATCTATCTGTTGCTTGGTTAATGATTGATCTCCACTTAACTCTTTCACGTTCACACCATAATGCTTCAACCGATTTGACAAATTACCGACCAGTTCAGCCACAAGAGCTTTCAGGAGCCACATATACAATCTTATAACTGTTGTGGTCAAATGATACATCTAGTGCCCTGTTCAACGCAATCTGCTGCAATATGGTTAGGACAACAACATTAGTTTTTCCCGCACAAGTTGGAGCACAAACAAGAATGTTTTCAGCTGAAAAAGTGCAGTTTGATAAACTTTACACTGCACCCTATCAAGTGATTAAACACAATCTTTAAGCTTTGTCCATCTTTCTTGTCCTATTAACAGAACTACAGTCTATCAAGAGTTGGATTTAGATCTCTTGTTTAAGCATTCTCTGATATCCAATAAGTATACAAATATATATAATCCAGTTGGGAAGTACACCCTGATGAGTCTGACCAATGATCTTGTGAGATCCAGACATAATTCCCTTAGCATGTTTTCAATCATGGATTTTCAACTCATGAAGCAAGCAAGTAAATATGTTTAAATAATTAAGACATAACATTTGAAAAACAGAAAAAAGAGAAGGAAATTTGGTAATATAATCCAACCTTTGGCCGATTTTCTTTTATTAATCTCACCTACAACATATTTTTTAATAATTCCACCTTTACTATCCAACGACTTTTATTGGGCTTAAGTGACCAATAATCGGTGAAAAAGTCAACGAGATGGTGATGAATTGATTAGGATGATTGAATATATCGAGAGAGAGTACTGCCACGTAGGGACATATTGCCGCCTACAACATGTTTATGAACTGTTGGGCCCAATAAAAGTCATTGGGTAGTAAAGGTGAGATTATTAAAAATATGTCTTAGGTGGACTTAATAAAATAAAATTGGCCAAAGGTTGGATTAATATTACCAAATTTTCCAAGAGAAGGAAGACACATCCAAAGTGCATTTTACAATCAAAAGCATTCATAGTAATTAAAGATTTTTTCAGTATTTAATGGAACTTTCGAAATTACAATATTATACAATCAAAAGAAAGTTCTTGTCCAAACTTCTAATTCACAATTTGTAGCAAGAATGGGTTTACCCAAATAATGAATTGCTTCCAAAAATAAGAGTTGAATTGTTGTGACATAGAAATCGAAACTTAGAAGCAAATCCATGCAGAATATCAAATTTTAGAAATTCTAATGAAGTCAATGATAGGACAGTGCCCTAATCAATTGAGACTATAACCATTTATTCAGAGCACATAAATTAACAAAAACACATAAACCAATTTACAAGGGGGATGAAAATTCTACATGAGCTTTCTGATTAGCTACAACATCCTTCTTTTGACGAACAACAACATAGGAAAGTTTCTAAATCATTGCAAGTTTGCAACTGCACAAAAACATACCTTAATTTATCAATTTCTTGATAAAAATTTAATTGAAAGAGTAGGAAAATAATACTTAAAAATAAATCTCAATAAACCTAGTTTCTCGTTAATTAACCATGAATTCAAGCAAATTAAACCCAAGTGTATCATAATATATGATCAAAACACAAATACTTGCGATTTTGGTAATTAAGGAGTTTAATTGAAGCAATCAATCGCAGAAAATGTCTAAATGTTCACAAAGATCAAAGAAATTAAGACATGTTTTCCAAGAAATTGTCGATTAACATCACCAGAAGAACATTTGTCTCCCTTCTTTCTCTCTCCTCCCACAACGGAACCCTAAACTCAAAAACTCTCCTTTCCCCCACCTCCACTTCATGCCGCAGCAACAACAACAACAACACCAACAACAACAACAACAACAACAACAACAACAACAACAACAACAACAACAACAACAACAACAACAACAACAACAACAACGCAAATGGCATCCCCCAACCACCTCAACAACAATGCTTCCCTCAAACCCGATCGGAAACCAACCCTTACCCAACCACCTTCGTCCAAGCCGACGCTTCATCTTTCAAAGTGTCGTCCAAAACTATCAGGCTCCTGAGAAACCACTAACAAAATCCAGCCCATCAAAACCTATAACAAATCTAAAATCTACGAGTCATAGCACCACACTCATCCATAATTTGGGAGGAGAATCTTACCAGACGGGCAGACCCCCATCCTTAAAGCACAGTCTTCCGAAGGTAGAGAAGAGAGAAGGAAGTGAGGAATTTTAGGGTTGGGAGAAAGAAGATGAAAATATCGCCATTGTAGGAGCCCCAATGCAGTGAAGAGAATAGAGAGAAAGTAAATATCTAGAGCTGTCAAAAAAATCGAGGAGGCGAATGAAAGCATACAGGGTAAAATTGTAAATGAAGCATGTAAGGTTAAAATCGACAATCCACTATTCTTAAGAGAAATCTGAATTTTTCAAAGAAGGATTTGAGGTGAGGGACGTCATTTCATTGTTCCAAATGTGTAGTTCTTGCTTTTAAAAGGGTTATTGATTAGTATAGATATACCAGAGTTAGTACACCATTTAATTATTAATCTAAGTTTGCCGGCCATCGACAATGTATCCGTTAATCTTGATTTGCCATTCATCCAAGTATCCAACCAGAGCTAGTACACTATTTAATCTTAACTAATTTTATGGCCCGTTCAACGAACGGGCTAGTGGTAAGGAAAATGTGATTTCTTGTAAGAAAGTAAAGTTATACTAAGCATTGTTATAGGGGGTGTTGAAAAGTTACAAACTTACAATATTGGATACGTCCTGTACATAAATGATTAAATGGTAAAGGTTACATTAAATTAATAGGTAGTAATATTTAAAACAGTAAATAAGAAGATCGAGCAACGAAATTAATAATTTTTCTTTAGAGTGTGTGATGAGCACAAAGACAATACAAATTACAATTGGAGGAGGAGAAATAAACCTGAGAATTATCGTGCACATTCCCTCTGTCTTTACCATTAGACCGATACCTCATTTGAATTAATGCATACTAATAGCTAATTTGTATTGTACCTCCAACTCAAGATATTATTGGTTAAATCTATGCATTATTGTGAAATGTGAAATGTGAAACATCAAACGTTGCTATTAAGATAAAGAAAAGGAGGATCCCTTACTATAAAAACAAATTACAAAAAAGTGAAAAAAAAAACTCTAGAAAATTAGAATACCCCCTCCACTCACTTTCGTGCTATATCCGATCACTCTCTGTTCATTGTTCTTCCTCACCACTGAAAACCACAAACTAATTTCCATTTCTCACATTCTACCGCCTGAACTCTCACATTCTACAACAATTTATCTGTAAAATCATCTGATAATTGTTATTCATCTCCTGATTTTCTACCGCCTAACCCACAATGTCACAGATTCATTACAATTTGATATGGATGTGCAAGATATTTTGGTAGTTTGTGCTGTTTGTAAATATATTGGATTTGATCGAAATCGTGGATTGATAGTTTGCACGTGCAATAATGTTTATTGCTTTCTTTTGATTCCATTAGCGAAGGTGTTAAGCCTCCAAAAGTGGTATTGGAAAGGTTGGATACTTGGGGATATGAATTTCACATCTAAATTGTCTCAACTATAAATAGTTAGTGAACGATAGTATAAATTGAAACTACTGAGTTGCTAATTGCAGAGGAGAAAGTTAAGAGATTGAATTAATTATATTGAATAATATTGGGGGAAGAGAGAAGATGGCGGGATTGGTTGAAGTTCTACCGGAAATTGGGAATTAAATTATAACGGTAGAGTTAATGAGAGTAGATTAAAGGATTGAATTAAAGGTTTAATTGAATCGAGTTTGAATGAAGTTTGAACTGAAGGTTTAATTAGAGAGGAACAATTGAATGTTCACGAGAAGGTAATAGTGAAGATGGATGATGGATGATGCTGATGTGTCCGCCGCATGTTTTCATAACGGTGTTGCTTACGTATCTTTGAAATAGAGATGGTTATCTTTTTTAAATACTAGATATTGATTGATTTGCCGGTTATGCTAACCAATACGTAATACATAATAGGGTGATCAAAATACTTTAATTTATAGGATAGGATTAGCATCTTAAAATGGAGTATGATAGTTTACTTCTTTGTAAAGCTACTAACTCTGCTTGTCAAAACCTTCTGAAAGTTATTTCGGATTTCTGTAAGTTATCAGGGCAACTTGTGAACTTCCACAAATCTGCAATTATATTCTCAAAGAACATCACTCACACTAAGAGAGACTCACTAACTAGTATTTTTAACATGACCAAATCTGTGGCACTTGGTAGATACTTAGGTTCCCATTTCTCGAGCTTCACCCCTACTAGAGCAGATTTCTTACGTATAATGCAAAAAAATGAAAGTCGAATCAGTTCTTGGCAAGCCAATTTTCTCTCCAAAGCAGGAAGAACGACTCTTATTCAAAGCAATCTAGAAGCCCTTCCCTCCTATATCTGCTCATCTTTTCTTTTGCCTCGGAAAACTTGCCTTCAACTAGATGGCATCCACCGACAATTTTTTTGGAATCAATCCTAGTTAGGCAAAGCCCTCCCCCTTATTGCCTGGAAAAAGGTCTGTCAACCTAAGGACCAAGGTGGGTTAGGACTAAGAAGAACTTACCCCTTGAATAGAGCCTTCATTGCTAAACTAGGCTGGAAAATTCTTATGGACGATAATAATCTCTGAGCTAAAATAATGAGGAAAAAATATCTTCAGAATAACAACTCCTTTTTTACTTGTAAAAAGAAAACAAGAGATTCACTTGTGTGGAATCAAATTCTGAACCAACGTGAAATTTTACGTAAAGGAATAAGATGGAAACTAGGAAACGACAAATCTATTAACTTTTGGCGAGATAACTGGATTGGGCAATATGCTCTCATAGACCTTCCTGACAGTGCCCAAAATGTCAATAATGACGATGCTACAGTAGCCTAATTCATAGATGACAGAAAAAATTGGAACTTAGAAAAGCTATCTTCTGTTCTTCCACCTGAGATCGTCCTAAAAATAAAAGGAATCCCCATTCCCGTTAATGACCTACCGGATAACCCTATTTGGGGTTGTACAAACTTGGGGGAATTCTCTGTAAAATCAGCTACATGGCTAGCTCATGATCTCCCCACTACAAGTGAGAAATGGAAATTTAAATGGATCTGGAAGCTTAATATTGTAACACCCCGACAATTCTCTCTTTTCTAAAATAACCTTTTAATATAAAACATAGAGAATTATCAAGGCATTATCGCCCGTGTGAAAACGTAACGGCTTATTCAGAATTTTGCAGCGGAAAACATAAAACTAACTTTAGGTTTATAAATAATCGATTACAGGTTTAGTCCCAAAAATCAACCAACGAAAATAAGGAAATATAAATAGTATGACAAGTTTAAAGTCCATTTAAACAAACCCAAGTCAACTTAGCAAATCAAAACTAAATACAAGCTCTCTATTCCCGATCCCAATGATGCAACATCTTCAAACCTGCAGATGGACAATGCTTATTGATCCTTAGAGACTGCTCACCAAAGATTGGGTCATCACAGGATCAATAAGGCATAGCCATGATCAACATGCACAAGCAAAAGCACGTAATCAGCAAAGCTGAGTACTACATACTAAATCAATAATAATCCTAACATGATTCTATTAAACGAACAACCCTAACATGATACTAATGAACACAAACAAGGGCAGACAAAACATGATAGTTTGACGACCATACTTGACCAGACTAGACTAGGCTAGACTTTTAGCAATAATATTATTTTAGTTGAAATAGACAATGGACCGAGTTGACCGTCCAGAAGTCTTCACTAAGGAAGACGAGGTACGGGCGCGACTCCGTAACCTCAGTGACCTGCGATATCGAGGAAACGTTTGAATAAAAATAGAACACGGTGATCAATCCGGTCCCAGAAAAGGCCATGGGCTACCACCATGAACCCCAACTCCTGTTTGTCCGTCACTTCAGACGTGCACAGTCTAAAGCTATTGCTATTCAGTTTCACTTTACATGATTTACAAATTGAGATTCCGTTATGACTCAACCATTACCTAAGACATACAATTCACATTTGTTCACAACTGTTTTTATCTTGGAATTAAGTAAGTGATCATGAAAGCATCAATCAAGACTCATTCCGATTTATCCAACCTTTCTTTAACCATGAGCAACCCTGTATATGGGCATAAAGTTTCAACTTACTAAACAAGGTCCTCCGCCCTCATAAAGTAGTGAAAAGATAGAAAGGGAACAACAACCAATCGATCCAACCCAATCATATAGAATAATCTAGTGTTCCCAACCAACATGTTTGTATCAATCATCCATACTAACATGTTACAGTTCTCATAGTGCAAAATAAGTTCAATAAGTTTGTCCAACAGTATTAAACATGCACATTCAATATAACCCAGTTCGTCCATAATATCAACATCACCAAGTTCAACAATAATATCAACATAACCAAGTTCAACAACAAGATTCAACATGGTTTCAACAATTAGCACACATTCCAAGCACACAGGTATGTACGTACCTTGTGTAAACAAACTGATAGGCCACTTTAACACTCTCAAAAGTCGCCTAAAGAGAATTCTCCGCCTAAAACATCCAACAAATAATCCCAATAAATTTCTAATCATTGACAACCATAAGAAAGCATTCTAAATGCATCCTAAACATATTTAGAACTTTCCCCACTATCAAAACTTAAACATTTGATTTCCTAGAATCATGATTATTGAATTAGTGATTGAAATTCGTTGAAAACTTTTGCAAACATCGTACTTTAAATTTTCAGCAATATAACTAATTTCACACTACTCCCTAAACTTTGAAATCATAAAAACAATAACTTTAATAATTTATAATCATCCTACCATGATTTCAAAACTATTAAAACCATTAAAATTTATACTTTAATAATTAAAACCATTATTTCAATCAAATTGCATAATCTGAAAATTAAATATATTATTTGAGCATACTACATAAATCTGAAAATCCAATTAACTCATAAAAATCATAAATTTATTAAATCAAATCATGAATTAAATAAACAAAATAAAATCAAAATATTTAGGTTACTTAGGGTTTAAGAAATAACCAAGAATTAAAGAGGAGAGAGGGAAGGGTTGGCCGGCGGACGGATCACGGCGGCGGCAAGGCGGCGGCTTGCGGAGGTTGGTTGCGTGGCTCGACGGCTGTGGAGAACAACATGTTCAATAAGGGTCGAAGCATCAACAACGAAGATGCAAGAAAATTAAAAACGAAAAAGAGGGAAAGAAAGAGGACTACCGTGCGGCGGTGGTCGAGGTTCGTGGGTGACTGCGCTAGGTGGTGGACGGCGGCACACGGTGGTGCTTTGCGGTGGCTGCGCGAATCAGAACGGAGTCAAGCCATGAGCAAGAACGAAACAAGGAAATACAAAGAAGAAGGAGGAGGAGAGATCGAATGAGAGGGAGAAGGAACTCACCAGCGTCGAGGGCTCAGTCGTGAGGGAGGAGAGCCGCGGCGAGGAGAGAGAGAGCAACGGCTGGGAGGTTGTACGTGAAGCAGGAGGGTTTTTCTTCTTTTTTTTTCTTTTTTTTTTTTTTGGTTTTCCACGTGAAGAGTAGAGAGGAGAAGGGTTTGGTGTTTTGTGTTTTACATGGAGTAGAAGTGTGGGGTTATGGGTTTATATTATTGGGCTTTATTCAATTGGGCTAGACTGAGGAATTTAGTATTTAGGATTCGAATCCAAAATCGAATTCGTTTTAACGTAAAATTCCAAAAATACATTTTGATTTCGTAAATCATTGAAAGTATTCCAAATGAAATAAAATAATTACATTTCAATTACATATTCGTTTCTAAAATCCGTAATTTATGTTTAAATATATATTAAATATATTAAATATTCGTTAAAATATATAAATAAAATGTATAAAATTACGGGGGATTACAAATATAGCCCCTAAACTAAAAATCTTTCTATGGCAAATCTGCCATAAAAGCATTCCAGTCAAAGAAGTCCTCTTCCATAGGAAAGTGATACCTTCTAGTTGTTGTCCAAGATGCAATCTCTCAAGTGAGTCGATTGACCACATCTTCTTCACTTGCGAGCATTCAAGAAATGTTTGGTCACATAGGCTAACCAAAAACTGGTTAGGCTGTACGTTTCCTATGATTGACTTTTTCAAAACGTTAGACTATCTCAGACGCTATCAGATCGTGCTTCATAAATTCATTTATCTATGTTGGACAATCTGGAAAGAACGAAATGCTCTAGTTTTTTCCAATACCAACGTCTCACCTTGTCGTAGCTACTTTAAAGCCTACAATACTTTCAAAGAATGGGAGCTCAGGCTTCTTATGGATTCGCATCAACTTAAAGGTACCCCCTTCACCACCCATCTTCACCCAAGTAATCATCCAACCACCTCCCCTCCCATTCTGGTTAGGTGGTTTCCGCCCCCTACGGGCGCCTACAAACTCAACTTTGACGGATCATGTAACTCTTCATCAGCAGCAGCAAGCATCATTACCAGAGATAGTAATGGAAAAACAATCTCAGCCAAGTCTTTCAATCTTGGCAAAACGCAAGTATTCATGGCAGAAGCGATGGCTCTTCACAAAGGCATTCAAGAGGCTATCTACCGAGGTATCAAGGACATCTACATTGAAGGTGATAATTTACTTGTCATTAATTCTCTTAAAGGTACTTGGAAAGCCCCATGGAAGCTTCAAAACATCATTCATGATAACAAGACTCTCCTTCAGCAATTTAGTACGGTTCACATTCAACATATTTTTCGAGAGGCAAATAAAGCGGCAGATTGGATTGCGAATGTTTGTCACCTCATTATCGAGCCTATGTATATTACACCTAGTTCTAGCCCAAAATTAGAAGATATTGTTAACAATGGTTACTTAGATTTTACCCTCGTGCGGAGGGGCTCCTATGATTCGGGTGACCTCCCAAAAACTTCACTTTAGCGACTTTTTCCTTACCTTTATAAAAAAAAAAACGAAGCATATTGAATAGCAAAACTCCATTGGCTACACTGCTACAGTGTAGTGGTGGTGACCAATTGCTAACCCCTTTTGGCTTTTGTAAAAAGACCACACAACCATCTTCCTCCTTATTGCACCCCCAAAAAGAAAGAAAAAAGGGGAAATTAAAAATAATTCACAACCAGCTAAACCTAAACCATAATCACCTTCTCTATCTTTCGCACTTTCGCGATTCTCTCTCCCCCCACCTTTCGCTATTCACAGTCACTCCGCCTGGGTGGGCTTTGCGGTTGCCAATGACGATAATCGGACATTTGTAAATTTTAGGTTTTTTTATAAAAAAATTTGATTACTTTCTGTAAATTGGAGTGAAATTTAAGCGGTTTTTTGATTGGATATATGAAATTAAAGGATTAAGGTTGTTAATTGAAGGAAATTATCAACCACTTGTTTCATCCGTTTTCCGTTCGGTGGAGGTTGATTGCTCTTTGGACTTGGTGGTTTATTCGAGTGCTGATTTTTGTTGGTGAGTTTATGTTTTTTATTTTCGCACATTTGATTTTCAGATCTGGAAATTGATTTTATCTACTGTAAATTCCGAGAACTTGCAGAAAACCGAACAATATGTTGTAGATTACGTCTGTATTTGTTATTGTTGATTGATTTGGAAATAATCTGTGAGCCCCCCTGTCGCTGCAACAAAAATTGTCGTTCCTGTCATAATAATTTCCAAGTTGGTACCCAATTCATAGCAGGCGATACCGCTAATCTTCTGTATGTACTGTGTGTCGATTATATTTATCGAATGATGTTTCGAAAGAGACGGGTGACTACTTGTTAAGTTATTATAGTGCTCGGTGAGGGGCGGGGATGGCTTGGTAGTGTTGCACATCAGTCTCTAAAGGGTTGGACAATTTGATCACAAGTTCTCCCCCCTGCGCCCTTCAAAAAAAAGTGACAATATGCATATAGATTGAGGAGTTGGTAATTATCACGTACTTGGTACTCTAAATTGACTAGTTATGGTTGAGTAATACATTATACAGTAGGGAAGTTAATCAGTGAATGATTAATACAGAATGGAGGAAGTTCTGTGCACTCTCTTTTTGTTTTGTGTTCGCATTGGCAGTGGTCAGGGGTATTGTTTATGAATTAGCATGGGATACTCATGAACTTTGTTTGCATTGTTTTAATGGAGATGACTAGATTAGGGAATAGAAGAAAGATATTTTCATTTTATTTAGTTCAAATGCCTAACTCTATAGTGGCTGGGGAGCAGAGGGTTCTAAAAGCTTAACTTCGGCTTCAATGTGGTTTCTTTTGTTTCTTGATGGTGGATGTCATTCTTATGGAGATTTTTTGCTTTCTTAATATGTTTTGAATTAGCATTAAGGTTACCAGATGTTTTCATATAAGCTAAGGAACTAGTTTTGCTGGATTCCATGATCAGAATCGAGGCGATGGCTCAAGGTTGGGCGATTTTAATTGTGCTAGCCTTGGTAGGTTGAAGATATGAGCTTAGTTGGTACTCTTGGTAGGCTGTAGATATGAGCTTAGGTGGTCGGCTGTAGATATGGGCTTTAATTTAATTCGAAGTGACTCTCATGTTGTTAAACTGAGCCGATTATTGAGATTGATGGAAGAATTTCAAAGAGAGATAATTCATGACATAGAGTTGGACACTTTTGCACCATTGGATTTTACCGTGATCACTGGCACTTTGTGTTGTTTTTCTACTTATGTTGTTTAATAGGCTATTAGATGCGTTGCGGTAGCTTAAAAATCATAGTTGTGTGGATTATTAGGTTTGGAGCTAGTGCTAGTGTATTGTCTAACTGTCTAAGAGTCTGCTTGAACAGTGGTCTTAGAGATGATGAATGCAACACTGTGGGTTTGGTGATCATGGCATTGATTGTTATGTGATGCTACTATGCTTAGTAACATAGAACATTTGGGAGGTATTATATATATTTTCTGTCAACTTGTTAATTAGACAGTGGTAATTGGCTGCTTGTGTTGATTCTGAAGTAAACAAGATATATTTAAATCGGATAGCTGGATTGATTTAATTATGAAAATTATGGCTTTCTTAAACTAGGAATATTGAGAGCTAAGTTGGTGGAGTATGTATCAGCAAGGCTCTGAAAATGGGAGATTTTAGACTATATGGAAGTGTTGGACTCGTGAAAACTTAAACATGTCCTTTATGGATGCATAAAGCCTTTCTATGTCTTCATGTTTTTTTCAAGGATTGCACTATACTCACCAATTAATCTGTTTGAAGTATTTGATATGGTCTCCGACACGGGTAGGTCAAAAGTCGATTGGAGGGTTTGAGTGATAGAGGAGGTCTAATTTTGAGTTATATTCACATGTTTTCCTTCATGACATGGCTTATCGCCTTTGGAGAAGACTTTTTGTGGTGTCTAATGAGGCTCAGGTAAGTTCTTTAAATATTGAAGATTGTTCACAAATTCGTTTTGTAGGGTTCATTGGGGGAAAGGAGAAGAGGTTGTTTTTGGGATATTTAATGATGACTACTTCATGGAGCATGTGGCTAGAAAAGAATTGGAGAATATCTAATGGTAATGCTGTCTCCTGTGATCTGCTATTGGATAAAGTCACCCTGAGGCTTTCCCAAACTTTTCTATGGGGGAGATACACAGAAATCAGGCTAGTTGTAGTTGTTTTCTTTGTGAGGACATCTTGTCCTATTTTTGTTGAGCAGTTCCCATAAAGTATTTTCTCTATGAAATAAACTAATAGCTTTAACCTCAAATTGGCAAATTTTTATTCTCTGGGATCCATGATCAATATCCTATTGGAACCTCATGAACTTTTTTCTGCAGTTTCTTTTTCTAAATTGGTTCTCGAGGAGGGTTTTAAATTTGAAGTTTTGAACTGGTGGCCTGGTCCTTGAACTCGTATAGGCTATCCAGTTTTACGACCTTTATCTAATTCACTCAAACTAGTGCAGATTGTTACATGAAATAGTGAAACACTTGCAGACGAGTTAGGTAGCAAAATACATTTTGGTACTTTTATCCGAAAGAAAAGAAGAACAGCTCACTTACTCATTCCATGACTCAGAAATTGTACCGCATTCTGCTTAACGTTGAGGTTAATTTTGAAGCTAACTTGCACATTCTGTTCTTTTTGGCATTTAACTAGTTATTTAATAAATTCAAGCATGTCTAGCTGACCATATAATGAGTACTTTCCTTATGATAGCTGGAGTTCGAACTGGTCAAACCACTGGTTACAAGTCTTCCAACTTGCATGTCAAGCTATATAGTTGGTGCTATATTGATCTTTTGTTCTTTCAACCTTGCTTGTCCAAGCTATATAGTTGGTGCAATATTGTTTAATGGTTTCACTTCTCAGTGTAAGATGAACCAGAAATGTAGCTGTAACTCAAAATAGAGTAGCTGGATGCAGAACCAAAGAGGTTTTCAGGAGGCTCAAGCCCCTCAAACCCATGTTTCCTCTTTTACTAGTTTAGAACTGTCTTGTTTTTCTCCGGGATGGTTTATAGGCTTACAACACTTGACCAAGAATGATGTTCTCTAGGAAAGGTTGTATTATTAGGTTTGAAACCATTTTTAATTCTGTTCATCCCTTTGCTTGAACATTAACCAAGTACTTATGTCAGGAGTACTATTAAATTGTTGAAGAATATGAAACTGTAATTAACTAATTAATGCGAGTTGGACTTGTCAGGATTACTAATTCTACTGTCCATTTTGGTGAGGTTATTTCCAGTTAAATGCTTACAAAAAGAATTCACTGCTTTTTATTAATTCCCTCTGTGAGTAATTAAAGGCATATTATATTTCTTGGAGGGTAGGTGAGACTCCTGAGAGTGCTGCCCTTACAGTAGCTTGTTGGCTGGAGCTAGTTTTGTCCTCTGTAACTTTGTTTTTCTTGATTACAATCTAGCTTTTTTTATGCGTGGATGCTACATTATTCCCTTTGTATGATCTTACTAAAATATTATTCTGGTTCTGCATGCTAGATTGTCTTCATTTTTGACGAGCTGAAAGAAGTTTCAGTTGTGGTGGTTTATCTTATCATTGCCTGAGTTGCCTTCATGAGTTCACTCTGGATCATCTTGTGCTTTTTGTTGCCTAAATATTGTGCTGCCACAGTATGCATTTTGGTGATCATTTTTCCAGTGGACTGCTAGGCAGATAGGATGTTCGTACTTTATGTGTCCTTGAGCAGGTGAAGAGCATGTATACTGATCGATCATGGAAATTATCGAGGGAGTATGTTTTTTTTTTTTGGGGTGCCGGGGGGGGGGGTATTTTTCTGTTGTATGTTTGTTATGAGTATATGACTGTATGAGGTCCTAGGACAATGTTATGTTAAGAAAAATATTATAACTTGGACATAGGGTGTTGTATGAGATTTTTCCGGTGAACACAGTTCTTATACGTCACTTTTTCTTAGTCTTGTGCTTGACTGGCTGTCTTCTGTGCCCACATTTATTGCCGTGGTAATAGATCATCTAGTTGCCTACGTTTTGCAAGTAGTAGAATGGTTATATATTTTCTAACTGTGAATTGGACAATCCAGATTCTGTTACAAGGAGGCTAAAATATCAAAATTGGGATGAGTATGGAGCTGAAAAGTCCGCCCGTGGTACCTAGTGGCCTTGTTCCTACTGATTGTGTCAGTGATCCAGATGAGAAGGAAATTAGCGACGATGATGATGATGATCGCAATCATAAGCATCGTAGGCGGGATACTAGATCCCAATCCTTGGAGACAGATCCGCTAGAACAAGCTTTGATACAACCGTACAGAAAACGGAGTAGGACTTATGAAAATGGGCAGAGTGATCCCCAGTCTCACTATAATCTAGATAGGGACTTCTCGAAGTTTGAAAAGAGGCGGCCTCCTGGAGTAAATTTCTTTCAGTTTCCTGGTGAACATGGTCCTGGAAGAGGAAGGGGTAGAGATTTCCATCGTGATTCACGGTTTGGTTCCGTTGATATTGCTTCCCAAATGGCTCATCCAGGTTCTATTCAGTCGGCTATGTTCACAGGAAGAGGGTTTCCTAATGTTCCAAATGCACAAGGTGGATCTTGGAGTGGCTTCGGACTACTTCCTGCAATCCCAAATGGGGCAATGGATGCAATAAATCCACTTGGGATGCCAGGAATGCTCAGACCACAGTTGAATCCTTCACTCAACATGGGTATTCAGCGTCAGCGCTGCAGAGACTTTGAGGAGCGTGGATTTTGCATGAGGGGTGATATGTGCCCAATGGAGCATGGTGTCAATCGAATTGTTGTTGAAGATGTGCAGGTATGTGTACTTTGAACTTTACAGCAACAGTCCAGATGTAACATATTGGCAAATTGCTTGCTTGCGATGCTATACCTAATTTATACTGGTAACTTCTTAATGTATATTATACCTATAGACTGTTGTTTCACCATGATTATTTTAGCTAGTTTTCTTCCTCTGTCTTTCCTACGTTGGTTTGTGCTGAGGGGTGGGATTGAGGTAATTAAAAGTACACCAAGTGGCAAGCAGCTGCTTTAGAGTTTTTTTTATTATTATTATTTCTCCCGAGATTTGGTCAGATGTTAGATTGGCAGGACGAACAACTTTCCTTTTTTTGGATATTACGACTTCTTAATAGCTTCTATGGTTTCTGGCTTACCATTGTTTCTGTGTGTTAATTTAAGTTCTAGTCACTTTTTCTTAAGGTGAATGATGTTTGTTCAGTTCCCGTATAATGCTCTTGTTCATCCTAAGTTGTGCAGCTTGTGCTTATATACCATGTGTATTTGTTGTTCCTTTATCTTGCATATATAACTTCTCACATGAAACGTTGGATATACTCTTCCGTGCCTCTTTCTGGGGTTTACTTGAAGGATTCTCCTTGTGGCAAGTGTGTTTAGAAGTTACTATAATAACAGACATAAAGCAAATGACGGATGTGGAAGAGGCTTGGTATTTGTTGCAGCATGTAATTTTACATTTGTGTTTCATAGAGGAACCTTCTTTAAGCACACACTTGTGATGCACATGTACTGGGGTGACTTAGTGGCTTAGTTGGTATCTTTTGTTAAATTAAGAATCAGTTCTCTAGTAAACGTGGTCAGTGTTCACTCTGGGGTTCCTGGTTTATGTGGTTTTATAGCATTTGTACCAGTTCAGTGCAACATACAAGCTGATCACAGTATAACCTACCTGACACTATTTAACAACGCATTTGTTTAGATACTCAGAAAACAATATGATCCTGTATTCTCGTTTGTTTGTTTGCTTTTTTTTTTTTGTTTCATAGGTTCTGAATATTTTTCTCCTAATTTGCAGAGCTTATCACAGTTTAACCTCCCGGTGTCACTCTCAAATGCACATGTCCTTGGTACATCAGCTGGAGGTGGGTTTATGCCATCAGTTGGTGTTTCTTCTGGTACATTGATGAGCAGCCGAGGTATGCATAGTAGAACAAGCAAGTCTGCTGTAGATGATGAGAGCTTGGCGGGTGTTGCTAATGCTGGTGGAGCTGATGTGTACGACCCTGACCAGCCTTTGTGGAATAATGATGGTCATGGAACATCAACTCCGCTGCTTGGGTTGAAACCACCCAACTTTGATGATTCCGAGCCCTTTATGGATGCTGACCTTTCTGATCGTGTAATCTGTAATAGTGGGGCGGCTATTAATTCACAAAGCACAAGTGCAACTGTTTGGGGACGACTCAAAAATTCAAAGAATAAGTTGGAACTGAAAGAGAAACTTGACTCTAGGACAAAGCCGTCAGAGTATCCAGAAAGTAAATTGAAAGAGAGTCGTGAGGCATCAATTAGCACACAAGGGACTTCTCATCTTGGAAAACAAAACAATGGAGGGCCATTTGGCATGAAAGTTGCTGGTTCAACTTCAAAGCTGCAAAATGATGCAGGGGCTAATGCTAGGAAACTATCCCAAAAGGCCCAACGCACTTTATTCGTCAATTGCATTCCACTGAAAGACAATAAGAAAGAAAACCTTCTCTCTCATTTTAGAAAATTTGGAGAAGTAATTGATATCTACATCCCAGCAAACAGTGAACGAGCTTTTGTGCAGTTCTCTAAAAGGGAAGAGGCAGAAAGAGCGTTGAAGGCACCTGATGCTGTAATGGGAAGCCGTTTCATTAAGTTATGGTGGGCAAACAGAGATAGCGTAGCTGAAGATGGCTCAAACAGTGTTAACAATGTGATAACGCATCAAGGTGTGTCAGCTGCTTCTGGTTCACCTCATCTGTCTGTTTTCAACAAAGGAAAAGATAATCTCCAACATGCTGCTACAAAAGTTGTAGTGCCTAAACCTCCTGACAGCCTTGTGACTGTTGGCCATGACTTTAAACCTACTGCTACCAACAGCCCGAGGGCGGCACCGCCAGCACAAAAAAAGATGGAAAATTTGGAGGTTTTGAGGGAGGAGTTACGTAAAAAACAGGAAATGTTGGAACAGAAGAGGAATGCATTTCGCCGACAGTTGGATAAACTTGCAAAGCAAGTAAGTGTTTTTCCTACTTCGATACTTCACTGTACTTCCTTTGTTTCTATTTTGCATGATGTTGCATAAATTTCCAAATAACTTGTGCCTTTTGCTTACATTAGTTTACTGCATTTGTGTTCAGCATGAATGTGTAACGTTGTAACCAAATGCAGTTTTATTGTAGTCTTTTAATGCATGTAGTATTAAATAGAGTTAATTGACCTGATGAATTTGGTTGGGCTAGATACGGGAAAAGACTGGAATTTTTTGCATTCTTAAGCTGTGAATTTTGACGTCTTATCTCAGGACGTATCATTGGACCATGATAAAAATGTACCCAATATTTATTGCCCCTGACAATGGCCTTGAGTTATGCTTGAACGTCCAAAAGACCCCTCCAAGACGCCAATGGAAATCTCGATGATGATGGAACGCGATTGCTGAAGGCAAAAGCCATAATTCATGCATAAGAACCTGTTTTGATGTCATGGAAAACTGAAAATCTGATAAAAAAATTGAGTGAAGAGGCAAAATAGACCATTTGAAAATAGACCAAAATTGCGCGTATGCCTGAATGGAGTTATTTAAAAGTTTTACTGGCATTTATGTCCATTAGGAATAGAGATAAAGTATTCGATATTAACGAGTCAGTTGTGCAGGCTACAGGAGTCAAGGATGAAGTATCAGCTGGGCAAGCTGCGAAGGAGCAGACAGTTGAACCATCAACTAGTGTGGAAAAAGCTGCAAATTTTGCAAACACTAAGTCTGCAGATGCTAATGTTTCTGGACCATTATTGCAGACTGAGGTGCATATTGAGAACATTGCATCTCAGAGATGCAGAACGAATTCAGCTGGTGCACCGCAGGATCCTCCAAATTTGAAGCACACAGTTCGTCCAATGACAACTGCTGCAGTTCCTTTTGCTATGAATAGATATAAATTGGATAACAGGCCAGCAACTTTTAGGATAAAAGCACCTTTACCGTTCAATTTGGCAAATGTGAGTACTGCTTCCCCTACTCCCCCAAAACGAAAAAAATCTGTGCTTACTTTGCATGTGCCTGTACCTCAAATATGTTGCTAGGCTATAGAGTGTCAACTTATGTGTCTTTTCTAGAGCTCCATTGACGATTATTTATTAATATTCAGCTAAATTACTCGTTAGGTAATTTCAAAAGCACAATTTACCATTGGACTGCTGTATTTGGTGTTTTACCGTAAAATGCATAATATTGCAACTGTTGCATGAGATCCTGGGCTGGTTGTGCTGAGTTGATGTAGACTGTTGAAGGTACTTGCATATGATTTACTTATCTCGAGAATGTGGCAAGTACTTGGCGTAATTATGGCATTATATGAGTGGAACCCCCTCATCCTCCCAGTCTTGAGAGATTTGAGTTCTCGATTGTTTGCAAATGGGGTCACATTTTTTCATGCTTTGAATGAAAAGCTGCTGCTTAACTTGTACAGCTTTTAGTGCCTTCCAAAATGTACTCTTTTGTGCTCTGAGATCTCAGTTATTAGTCTAATTACAAGAAAGCTTAACAATAAAAGTGTCATCCTCTCATGTCTAACAGGTTGTTGCTTTAAAGGATCACTTTTCCTTTTACGGTGTTGTATCTAATGTGGAGATAGAAGATTCTGGCGAGGAAGAGAGTCCTAAAGGCCACAATGATGATTCCGAGGCAATGAAGAAGTGCTCTGCTCGTATAAGCTTTTCAACTCGACAGTCAGCTGAAAGGGCATTCTTGAATGGTAAATGTTGGAATGGATACAATTTACAGTTTTCATGGGTAACTTCAAGTATTCCTAGTACCAGTAGAAGTAGTGGGGAAAGTTCGTCGGCTTTTAAAGGTATTATTAATGTAGAAGTTGAGTCTGAGGATACAACAAAGCATGATAAATCCCAGGGCAACAAAGAGAGTAATTCAACTCCTAAGTCATCAAATGGACTTTGTGGTGATAGCCCCAGGTCCAATAACAAAGACAGTCCTAACAAAGACAGTCCTACAGCAGCTGTTCAGTCTCCAGATAAATCAGCAAATTATATACCCTTAGAAGCAGATGGATCGGAAAATAGAGATTTTCAAGTGCAAGACAAAGAAGAAGAAGAAGAAGAAGAAGAAGAAGAAGAAGAAGAAGAAGAAGAAGAAGATAGCTTCATTGAGGCGGATGGAAATTTGAGAGTCAGTCCTAAACTTCTTGCTGCAGAGAGACTTGCCTGAAGGTAAAACTTGTCAAGGGATGTCAAAATTTTGAGACTTTGTACAGCCAAAATGTAAAACTATAATGAAAATTTGACAATCTTTTGTTTAAGAAACAATGTAGATGGGATCCCCAGATTTTCGTTGTTATGGATCGGTCGATGTTCTAATTTTGAACTGGCCACTTGAGGTTGGTTAAACTAAGCTCTTTCCTTCTTTTGTACTTCTATAGGATTTTCAATATATATTTGTTTCCGTTGTAAACACACTCCAAACTTTCAGGTGGGAATAAAAAAAAGCAGAGCAACTACAAAACGCCCTCAATCAGCCACCATTGTTAGCCATAGGCCTGGTTATCGGGCGGGGCGGGTCAGGGTCGGTGCGGGTCAAAAGAGGGACGTGTATTGAAAGGGTCATTTTTAGAGGGTCGATAATGGGCGGGTCAAAAGCGGGTCGCGGGTCAATAGCGGGTCATTATTGGGCGGGTCAATAAACGAGCAATGAAAAATGAAAAACAAAATAGCCATGTGCAAGTACAAGTAAATACGAAGCTATGCATGTAATTTTTTGTATAATTACTATTTTTATTTTCAAAATAATTGTAGTATAAGTTTGACCCTATAATGACCATGTCCAATAAAGGCCCTGTCCAATAAGAGCCCTGCCCAATAAAATCCCTATTAACTTGACCCTAACCCTATATCCATTGGACTACCCTGTCCAATAACCAGGTCTAGTTAGCCATCATCACCATTATCAACCATCATCTTCATCCTCATCATCGACCCCACTGATATCTGCCGTCATCAGCCCCTTGTTTATCGTGATTAATTTTTTGTTTATTTATCGTTTGATGTTAATAATTCTCATCGTTATTATTATTGTTGCTACTACTATTTTTATTTTTATTTTGGTAAATAGTAGTAATATTATTAACCAGAAATAAGAGGAACAAACTTCATACGAAGTATAATAATTGAACCCGTCAGTATTAGGACATAACAAGCCAAAAACGCACCAACACGGCCTACTAAAAACACAAGTACAGGCAAAACATAACACGGATCACTAAGCAAACAATCTACCTTACTTTTTAATCTGAAAACATGTACTAGAGTTGACAACTTAATTGGATACCCTTAACAATCTCAGGGAGAAATCTAAACCACTTGGGTGAACATGTGCCATTTTTGGAACGTTAGGTCTTTTAGACACGAGGGTGGAAGGGTTAGGGAAAAACCCCACCCAAACCCGAGCAGCAAAACCCGAACCTGTGACTTGGTAGAAATGAATATACCAAACATGAAACATCATCGGTGCTTAAACTCCATATGATTGAAAATTGAAGATCTTGGAGAGGAACAAAGATCCTTTGCAGACACAATAAGCATATTTAGTTATTTACACACATGAAAAGGGTAAAGAGATGAGGATGGGGAAAATGGAAAAGAGAGCGCGATAAAGCTTGCAAATTTACATATTTAGGCCTTCAAATGCAAAGTTCAAATATACTACAAGAACAAATAATTACTTGGTAGATCAACCATTCGAACCACCAGTTGAAGGTGGCTTCTTATAAGTTCACATACCTCTCCTTCGGTTTACAATATAAAGTACAATCAATACCGATATTCTCATTGAATTTATTTATTTATTTTGCAGACTATATATAAACACTATCCTAATCAGTACATCACAACAATCACTGGTAGGATATAAGATTACACAGTTTCACAATGAGCAACTTCCTGTTCACATAACGAGCCGCATTTGCTCTATGCTGTACCCCTCGATAACCTAAGAGCAAGTCATCTCGATGATTTCAGGGAAACAGGACAGAGTCTATGCTCTGCTTTGCGCCCAGTTAACTTAAATGGAGCGTCAAGTGTCCGTTTAAGTTTTACTGGTTACAGAACTCTTCTTGAATAGTGCATAGGCATCACTGTATATTGCTACAACATTTGAGAATACTGCTAGGACAATCATCAAAATGGCCAAGGATTTTTCTTTGGTTGTGGAAATGGCATACCGGTCCCTGAAATCATTGCATAACAAGAATTAGTCCATATGGTTCGATACTAAGTTTAACCCGTGCATATTTTTGTATGCCATTCATGTAGGTGAGGCAATCACAGTTGGCTCACTGCTCATACCATAAGACACTGCAGCATAACCAAGGAGCCAAACCAAAACTATAGTCTCATCATATAGTGATCATTTAATTGAAACCCAAAAATGGCTGCATATTATGGATCTTCCATAATACTATGACAAAATAATTGAGTAAAACATGACTGCCAATACTCTGATTTGGTTAGGCCTGCAGCAGTATCAAGAGCATCATACTTGGATTTGCTTGCAAGGAATGTCTCGAAAGCAGTTGACTACAAACAACAACACTGACAGGCAAAAAGTAAAAATATGCATGCACTGTTGACCAGGTCAAACTCATGGACTGTTGCACAGAACCAAAATACAAAGTTTGACAGCATCAATATAATTAGGTTGGATTGTGCATAGGAAGTTGTTTTTTAATAGTACTGAACTTGTGCAACTAAGAAGAATAAATAAAGTTTACTTATCTTATGTATAAAGGAAGTCTAATAAGAATAAGTGAATGAGGTACTCACTTTAAGATAATAGCAGCAGGAAAGATAAACCCAAGACAAACAGCAGCAGTTGCTCCAGTAAACTGAAAAGCATCCCAGATGCTTGGTATGAAAGTTGCTCCGAGGAATATAAGAGTTATAAGGACGATGGTAATCAAAGAGAATCTCTTGTTGCTGTGAACCAGAGGACTTGATGAGGGGAAGAAAAGGCCGTCGATATTGATCCGTAATGGATAGAAGACAATGGGGAAAACAAGCATCAAGTGTGCAGCATAGCTGACACGAACAGCATCATTCAACACGGCACCAAATGGTATTCCGAGGTCAGTATCAAAGTTTGCAAGGACATCATCCAGAGTTCCATCACCAAAGAGAAGAAACCCAAATAAACTTGTCATTACATATACAGAAGAACAGAGTCCAAGTGCAGTTCGTACAACAGATTTTATTTGGGTAGAGTCCTCGAGTTCATTGTCAATAGAGTGAACTGCAAAATTCAAAGTTGTGGTTCAATTCAATCACAAATTAGCAACTAATGCTGGTCTTTCATCAAAACACCCCATAAATCAAATCAACCAGTTACCTATTATAGTTCTATAGGTGCAGAAAAAAGGCATATGAATTCGGTTTTTGTCAACACAAAGCATTCCATTACACTTATTTATCCTTTCAATCATATCAATACTCTTAGCATACTTGCACAACTACCCACTTACGGCGCATCTGTGCAAGTTTGCTTCATTGGAGAAAACTGACTGGTTTAAATTCATGGGTTACAATGTCCCACACAATTTCAAGATATGAAAGGAACATGGTAGCTTGTAACTCTTCAAAGAGGAAAAGTTGACCTACGAATTGCTACAACAGAACATCATTTGACTTGTTCATACTGTTTGTATAGACAATCTTTTGGGAAATTGGGAATAGTGCATCTGCAAGTCATCTTTTTTCAGGAGAAATGCACTAGTTCAAATTAATAGGTTGCATGTCCAACATGAATGATTTGAACCTTCAAATAGGGACATTTTCTCTTCTGAGCACTATAAGCACCACATTTTGACCGCATGCAGTGACAACTGACAAGAATCAAGTCTTCTAAAACTGGAGAAAATGGACTGCTTCCATTTCGTAGGACTCGAATCAAATCCCACATTATTATGTTTTTCATTAGTTTAGAAAACACCAAGAGAATAGTCGACTGTTGACATACCATTGTAGTGACAAATATACGCTGTGACAAGAACAGGAACGGATGTGAAGAGTTTCCAGAATGAATTAAAATCAGTAATGTCTGGAAGCAATCTGGGCATCATCACAGTGCCGCTTACCAACTTAATAACCGCAATTCCCACCATAATTACAAGAAATACAACAGCCAGCCCAACTGATAATGCAGATGTATATCTCAGAGAATCTGCATCATAAACACAAACTATGAGCATTTATCATGGTAATTAATAAAATTTAGGAACTTTGAAACCCTATCCTACATTCCTATATCTTCATAAAATAAGAACAGCCTATACCTGCAGGCCTGCAGTAGACCAAGTATTATATCCATAATTTTTTAAATACTACTATATTCTAAACACAGGCATAATATGGCTCCAATGCCATAGTCTAAACACCATCATTTATCATAAATTGATCCAAGTATCCTAACTGGTCAGTTATGATATATCACATGAAACTTGAAGAACAATGAGCCAACCAAGAATGTCTTGTATGCGGTTATTAATCCAATGAAACTGCAATGGAGGCAAGATAGCAACAACAACAAAAAAATTGGTTCCAAGATGGCAAACGACCTTGTATTTGCAGATTTATTAAAGAACAAAGTGCATTTTCTAAATAGCAACTACGACTACCAAGACTGAACAATGCAGCAACAACTCACCAATACGCTTGAAGCAAGCCAATGGAGCAAACACACACAGAGTTGTGATAAGGAGAACAGCGAACCGGCCATTCCACCAATTATCTCCAAACCAACCTTCTAGGACACCAGCATGATGAATTCCACTGGCAGATGTTCCTGAGAGCACATCACCTTCAAAGAATCCCAGAAAAAACAGATCAACATCTTTAGTGCAACACAGTATATAAAATACGGAGTACAAACCACATCATATCTCACAATCTTAACAACTTCAGAGAACCAAATCAAAAAACCGCCACTGAATCACACATCAAAAGAAAGCTCAAAAACCACAATTAAGTAAAATTGGCATGTTATCCAAATATATACCTATGATGATCATATACACTATAAGAACACCAATGTTGTTAACTAAAACAGCAACTTGCAGCAAAATTCTACCAACTTTTCCAAATGCATCTTCCATAACACCACCATAAGAGGAACACTTTCCAGTCCTGCTAAACTTGAGCAACATTTCAATTGATTTCTCGGTCAAAAAAGCCATAAATACGATCATAAAAATCCCAAGACCAAGACCTAAGATCTTCATAGTAGCAGGCAAAGACATAATTCCTGCTCCAATAATTGTTGTGGACAAATTAAAGACTGCCCCAGAAAATGAAGCCCCATTAAACTCATCAAATCCGGCTTCGTGTTCACGTTTTGTGGGTAACAAAGGGGCATTCTCATCTGGAACTTGCTTCGATTTCTTTGATTTTCTCTCTCTCTTCGACTCCATCTTACCAATGGTCATTTTTTTCCCAAAAAAACAAATTCAATTTCTAAGCTGCCCCTAAAACTTTAAACTTTATGAAGAAATAAAAACTTATTTGATCCTGCTCAAACCTATACAATGAAGATTTGCTTCCAAACTTATGCAAAAAGGGTATCTGGGATTTTGTGATTCAAGTGTAAAAATGATCCAAAATCTTTGATTTCGAAATTTTGGGGGAAATTTTAGGGTTTTGGGTTAACAAAAACAAGATTATTTTTACACCAACTGATCAAAATTGGAAATTTGGAAAACCCAAATGACCCGATAAATGAAAACCCAGAAATATGATTGCAAATTTAGTAATAAAACCCAAGAAATCCCCTGAATTTTGCTGTAAATTGACCAGAATTAGTGACCACCGAGATTATGAGTTTACCACATAAACAAATAATCAAAATAAAATATCATAAAAGAAGAATCAATCAAAGATGATAAGTAGAAAGATTGTTTGTTTGTGGAATATCAAAGTTGAAAGGTGTAGCTTAATTTAGTTGAAGATAAGACTTGAAAAAAATGAGGAAGAACTGAAGTGAGAGAAATCGGCACGCCAATATAGTTGAGCAATATTACCGCGTAACTGTATCAAAATTGACTATTTGAGATTATTAAATTAAATTCACTTTCTCAACAGCTGCAAAAATTAGTTTTCCCTATTATTTTAAGTTTCTTCTCAAGGGGAAAATAATTATGAATTTAATAATCCTTAAGGTGCGTAATGATTAATGATGTCTCTTTCAGCAATTTGTGTTCCATTTTCATTTGTTTACTAATAATACATTGTTAAACAATTTGTGTTATTGTTAAGCACGGCTTCTAAATTAAGAAAAAATTAAACACCTTCTAGTTGTTGGCGATATAACATACTTGTACAAGAAACGTCATCTACATTGACCTATAGTTGATCATCCTTAAAAAAAAAATCTAGAGTGGATCATCATATTCGTCAATGGCCCGTTTCATAAAATGTGGCTTTTGGATAGCTCAAAAATGTGTTCTAAAAAAAAGTCTAAGCCTTATCCAAAAAAGTTTGTTTGCCGTCAATTTGTTAATTTGGACATAAGTCATGAGCTTGTGTAGTAAAACCCGGTCCGATCCGACTTTGAATTAAACTACGGAGTATTTAGTTAAGATGTAGTAACATACAATTGGCTTGTTATTTACCGTCCATTTATTTACCCACATATCCTCCTATATTTACCTCCCTCCTTTCACCATTTACTTTCTTCCACTTCTAACCTTCCCACTGTAAGAAATGGTACTGTAAAATCCGAAAATGATAAGAAAATATGGGCCGAATATTTGATGTGTGTAAAGTTGTGACGTGTAACAAAACATTGTTTTAGAAGCAAAATTCGCCCCGACTATGGTGCAATCGGAAATGGCGTTGCCCTCCAAAATTCAACACAACGTTTCTCCGAAATCTCACTCAACTAAGGAGGAATGTGGAACTCATAACAATGCTCAGAACATTAGAGAAGGAAGGAGGAGGAAGATAATTTTTTGGTGTTATGAAAATGATCCCAAAAATTGATTTTAAAGGCAATAGCATTTACCATAGGAAATCAGAAACGATTGAGGTAATCAAAACAGTTGAAACTGGAAAATCAGTATTCAATGGGGCAATCGAAACGGAAGCTAAAATCAGGAACAATTTCCGTAATTTATGCGACCGTTACGATATTAATTGTGAATGTAAGTGAACTTCGTAACTGATCAGTCTCATGAGTTCTGGACTGCCAGTACGACTTGTTTCCCAAGTAAATATTCATGGAGTAGTGGCCAAGGTATTCTTGAATGCTATATAAGGATGCATCATCAGTCATTCTAAAGTGTCTGACTCTAGCAGTCTTTCCATTATGCCTGGTTTAAGAGGAAAAATATTTTAAAATAAATATGTTTTATTTTCCACGTTCTTGAGTCAGTCTATTAGTTTCAAGCTCCTATGAGTTCCTTGTTCCTCACTGTTCTTTCAAGTAATACATACTAGAGGGATACTAATCAATTATTAATCATCTATATTTTGAGAGTTGGTCAAGGGTTGAGTGAGCTCTTGTAAAGGGGAATCGGTCAAGGGTTTGAGTGAATTCTTGTATCAAGTTTTGGGCAGGAACTTGAGTGAGTTCCTGATGTGTATGGGGTAGGAACTTGAGTGAGTTCCTGTTGTATTGGGTAGGCTTTGAGTGAAGTCTATAAGAGAGAAACAGGGAGGCTTTGAGTGAAGCAAAAGAGTCAAGAGAGACTTCTAGGGAAGTCAGTGAGAGCGTAGTTGTTTGAGGAACAACTATTGGGAGCTTGAGTTCGTAGAGGAACTCAAGTAATGCCCGAGTTCCTTATAGGTTTGTAACTGAGTTGTTGCCCTATAGTGAAAAGAGTTTGAGTTGAAATCCCTAGTGGGTCGAGGTTTTTCTTTCTAGTTGGGCCTAGAAAGTTTCCTCGTAAAATCTCTCTTGCATTGTTTCTCTACTTGCTTTAAGTTCCTTTATAATTCCGCAAAATTGGCTAGCAAGATCCACATTACAATTCAACCCCCCCCCCTCTTGTAGTGTTTCATCCGAATAACAGTTGGTATCAGAGCAGGAACTCACTGATAAGCACGCAACCCTGCTGAGTTATGTTCTTGGAAGGAGGAACAATTACAAGAAACTTGACAAAAGGAACTCGGTCCTACATATTCAAAGGAACAAGGGAGAATTGAATTTTATTGTTAAATAAAAGTCAGTCAAGGTGTAACAGACGATCTTCTAAGAGCAGGAACTCGTTGATAAGCAGGCAACCCTGCTGAGTTAAGTTCCTGGAAGGAGTAACAATTACAAGAAACTTGACGAAAGGAACTCGGTCCTACATATTCAAAACAAGAGAGATCTGAATTTTATTGTTAAATAAAAGTCAGTCAAGGTGTAACAGACGATCTTCTAAGTTAAATATATCTTCCTTTAAACCTTCTTTGTGTGTATACATTAATTTATTGCGTTTTCCTTGCATTTTTTGTAATGGAACTACTGTTTTATTTTGATTTAAAATCGAATTTGAAAAATCTAAAATCTATTTTTAATAGACGATTTTTCAATTTATTTTTTCAAACTACAGTACATTAATATTGGTTCAAGAAAACGACTTTTGAGAAAATGCATACAAGAATTTGTGGAACTTGGAATTTTTTTTAGGCAAAGTTACATATTGCATATGTTATTTTCCGCCTAAGAAAAATTATTTTTTATATGCTTCATGAGTATTGAATATCATTTATATGAATATATGCATATTGTATATTTGTAGTAGTAGTTGTGTTAATTATATTCTTAACAGTTATTACTGACAAGAAGGAATCCAAATCATGTTGGGTTCCCACGATTAAGAAAATGGTACAGGAACAGTTAAATGTGACACTAATGTGTCAAGGATCAACGTAACAGTTTCATTCCTCGTTCTTATGAAATTAAGTTCCACATGCATTGAGGAACTCGCTGGATCATTGATGACCCACGAGTGATACTTAGGAACTCACGAGGGTGCAACATTTAGATGACTCATTACATCAGCACCTCACATGGGAACAAGAATCAAAATCCGAAGAGGAACTTTCGGATAAAAGAACACCTCAAGATTCTCAATTATATTTAATGGAAAATTCTGACCTTCAGTTGGATATGAGGTAGGTTTCTTTTTAACAAGCCTATTATTTATTTTAATATGGAACCTAAGCAAAGTAGTGTTCCTTGATTCAATAAGGGGACTATATGAATGCCTAAGTGAGGGGGAACAACGCATGGCACTAGTTGTTCCTAGTAATTCATTAACAATATATTTTATTCTCTCACTAAAAGGCTTATTAATAATGTAGGAAAATCTTATATAAGTTTGAAATTCGTTGAAATTTCCTTGAATTTCCCTTAAGACTCATTATATTGTGTATTATACGTGTAGAGTTTATGTGAACAGTCTTTCTTATAAAATTGACACCACAATTTTTCTATGTCTTGTACGTAGTCATAAGCTAGAATTGAATTAAGGACTCACTGATGTCTTTGCAATATTACCCTTAGTTTCCAAACTTCTTATGCGTTGATGAAAAGGAAAAAGAAGCAAAAAGTGAAGTCCCATTTCCTTATGGAACAAAATAATGTTTTTTCATTCGATCCATGTGCACTCTTAAGAATGTCCAAATCTTGTAAATGTGTGACAATTTATTTCTTCCATGACATCCACCATTTAAACTCCTCTTTCTCACAAAAATGTTTCCTACACTTTTCCTACCGTATCTCTACAACATATTAAAGATCACAAAATCAATTCATATCACACATTGATTTCTTTTTCTTTTAAAAAACATTCTCAAAAATATTACTAGATTGACGTTTGAGCAAATTAATTTTTTTCTTTTGCCTCGTGTTTGACCATAAACTATATGTTCTTGGTGGTGCGGTGTCATAATAAGTTTGGAAGATTGTTTATAAATCCTTGAAACGAAGTACACTTTTTGATGATGTTAAATGGGGAAGAGAAAAGGCAAAGATACTTATTTCTTACTTTTATAAGATGATTATAATTTATTTATATTTTATTCTCTACTAAATAATGATCTTGCTACTAAGTTCCTGTTAGTTTTTATTATTACTTTGCCTTGGTTTGTCATCACCAAAAAGGCGTAAATTGTTGAGTCAATATGGTTTTGATGATGACAAACTAAAGTAATCAACTAACGTGGTTTTCAAGTTGTATGTGTGCAAGGATCATTAACGAATAGTTGTGCCCAAGTCATCAATAATAAAGCTTACTAGAAGTTGATGACTGTGAGATGCTTATAACAAAGAAGCATAAAATTTAGAGCTGGAATTGCAGAGCAGTTCCTAAGGATGAACTCTAGAGAAGTTGTGAGTTATAAAGTTCCTGCGGAAGAACTGGAGCTCCAGATGAGCTAGAGTAACCCCGAAAGAGAAGCAGATGTCCCTGAGGAGCACTTGTTCCTGAAGAACAATGATTGTTCCCGAGGAACAACCAATATGAGAAGCACTTGTTCCTGAGGAACAAACAATATGCGGAGCATTTGTTCCTGGGGAACAACCAACATGCGGAGCAGCATGAAACATGAAGACAAGAAATAAGAGTTTATTTTCTAGGATTCATGTAAGTATATGGAAACGTGAAAGGTAATGGAATAAGGTATCAAAAGGAACTCGTGTCAGTGGAACTCGTGTCTAGGAACTTGGTCTGCATCCTAAATATAATGTCAGTATGCATTAATCTAATTGTCGGTTAACTTAGAATATAACGTGCATTTAGTATAATCTATTTAAGAGTTTTAATTTGATTAAAAGTCTTAATAAGATAAATAAGGTAATTGATTAAGTCTAGGATTCTTAATAAGATAAATAAGGTAATTGATTAAGTCTAGGATTCTTAATAAGATAATATGTTTTATATTTTGGAAATCATTAATTAATTATTAGAGTCTTATTCATTTGGGTATCTTGGAATTAATTAATTAAGAGTCCTATTAATTTGGGTATCATAGGTAGTCAAATATTAATTTACGTTCATGAGTAGATTAATTAGGTAGGTTCCTATTAACTTGGGAATCCTATGACATCAGTTAATAAATCACGTTTTATATAACTGGCATTTAGTGGATTTGTTTTAGGAACATAGGATCATGCCTAGTAACTAGAATGCACTACTTGGTATTGACTTGTTCCCCAAGTATGATTAATCACATTATACTTCACGTTCATATATCACGTTCAACAATTAGTGGGTTAGTGGTTGTGCTTGTTTCCCAAGTAAATATTCATGGAGTAGTGGCCAAGGCATTCTTGAATGCTATATAAGGATGCATCATCAGTCATTCTAAAGTGTCTGACTCTAGCAGTCTTTCCATTATGCCTAGTTTAAGAGGAAAAATATTTTAAAAGAAATATGTTTTGTTTTCCACGTTCTTGAGTCAGTCTATTAGTCTCAAGCTCCTATGAGTTCCTTGTTCCTCACTGTTCTTTCACGTAATACATACTAGAGGGATACTAATCAATTATTAATCATCTATATTTTGAGAGTTGGTCAAGGGTTGAGTGAGCTCTTGTAAAGGGGCATTGGTCAAGGGTTTGAGTGAATTCTTGTATCAAGTTTTGGGCAGGAACTTGAGTGAGTTCCTGATGTGTATGGGGTAGGAACTTGAGTGAGTTCCTGTTGTATTGGGTAGGCTTTGAGTGAAGTCTATAAGAGAGAAACAGGGAGGCTTTGAGTGAAGCAAAAGAGTCAAGAGAGACTTCTAGGGAAGTCAGTGAAAGCGTAGTTGTTTGAGGAACAACTATTGGGAACTTGAGTTCGTAGAGGAACTCAAGTAATGCCCGAGTTCCTTATAGGTTTGTAACTGAGTTGTTGCTCTATAGTGAAAAGAGTTTGAGTTGAAATCCCTAGTGGGTCGAGGTTTTCTTTCTAGTTGGGCCTAGAAAGTTTCCTCGTAAAAGCTCTCTTGCATTGTCTCTCTACTTGCTTTAAGTTCCTTTATAATTCCGCAAAATTGGCTAGCAAGATCCACATTACATGTAACACCCTAATAATTCCTTGCTTTTTATAAAATATTTTCCAACTTAAAACACAGGAATTACCAAGATATTACCGCCACCGTGATAACGGCTAAGGCTATTTACCAGAATTACGCAGCGGAATTAACTAACTTTCAAAACATATTAAATAAGTAGTTAATGGTTATTAAAACAAGTTGGAACCACAGAGGCCCAAAACCAAAGTATTAAATCATTTGAAATCCATTAACTATAAATAGTAGCAATAGAAGTAGTCATGACTATAAATAAAAGTAGAGTTTATAAATACGGAAGATTAAACTCTCAACACGAATCCCATGATAACTTCTCCCGCAAGTTATCTCTACAAACCTGCTTATTAAAAATCTACTCCCCAACAACGCAAATGCAATTGATGGATCATCATAGGTCATTAAGGCAAAGGCCATGACCAGAAGACATGAAGCACGAAGTCAGCAAAAGCTGAGTACGAACAAGCTAGAATAACATTCTATCCTAACATGCTTCACTCGACAAATTAAATAATCCACATGCAAAAGCCATATAATAAATAAATAAACATGGAGACAAGACTCGACACTTGACACGACTCTTGACTCACAGTTTAATAAAAAGTAGCTTCGAACGGGTAAAAGAAAGTATCCTCAAAAGGAAAGAAAAGGGTGATGGGAGCCAACCATACACCAAAATAAGTCGGGCTACTACCGACAGTCGGGTCATACCGACAGGAATTCCAATGCACAACGGCATAAAAGAAGAATGAAACAACGTCTTGTATCATTCTAGGATTACACGTTATCCGGCAAGACTCCCCCCATTGTTCATACTCAAGGTATATACGTTCCAAGAGTTTTGAAGCTCTTTGGGTTACACTTTACGTTAATTAATATGTTATGTTCAAGGCGACTCAAGACTCTACTCAAGACACAACATACAAACAATTGAACAATTAAACAATTCAACAATGACACTTCATTATTTTACTTCTTTAGGACTTGTGATCAAACATAGACTCGAGTGAAATTACTCCCATTGTTCCTTCTCAAAACACCGTTTGAGATAACCCGAAATTGCCTATTAACAAGCGGGGTGTGCCCTTAGCACGAATTGTCCTTAATTCAATTCACACATACTCTATAACATATTCTACCCCTTGGTAGAATATATATTGCTCACTGGCAATATTCGACTGGCTCAATAATTATTCTAGACATCCTGTACTATAGCATAATAATAATAATAACAACTTGCATGCGCACTACTCATACATGCAAACCAACTTGAACAACATGCTTAACATAATTCAACGATTATTGATGAGTGACATTTATGTCGCTCATAGGGTAGTAACTTAGGCATAATTTGAGTCATTTTATTTTATTTTTAATCTTTATTTTCCTTAATTTCTTATTTTGATAAATTATAGCTTAGTTTAGCGTTTTTAGCTCTTTTTTTGTTAGTTTTTAGATCTTAACTTCGTAATTTATTTATTTTATTTATTTTCTAATTTTATAGTTTAATTATTATAGTTTTCGTTATTGATTTTCTATTTCATACTTTATTTTATTTTATTTTCTATTTCTATTTCTTTCTACTATTATTATTATCATTATTATTATTATTATTATTTTATTTTTTTATATTTTTTATATGTCTTGTTCCTCCCGTTGTCTTTGTTTATTTTGTGTAGGAGCATGTGTGTGTGTTTCGGAATACGAATTTCAAGAGCCGAATTAATAGTACAACAAGGTCACGCCTTATCCTACACCACTCCTACAGTCTATCCTACACCACACTATCTTCTCTACCAACTGCTCATCCCACGCTACAGCAGCAGCTGACAACCAATGCTGCACCACCAGCATCAACGCACCATCTTCCTCAACAGCAAACAACATCAAACACGATAATTGAGGCCAAAATCGCACATCAAACAACAGTCCAAATACAGAGAAAACAGAGAGATTCGGGTTCGACCGAACCCGTAATGGAGTTCGACCGAACCGAAGATTCAGAGTTCCTGATTGTATGAGGTTCGGTCGAACCTGAACGGTGTTCGCCCAAACCGAAAATAAGTCCGACCGAACCTCCATTTGTGTTCGTTCGAACATTTGAGCGCGAATTTCTTGTACGAAATTAATGAATTCCGACGGTTGTGATTTGAAATATTGATGAAAGGCTGCGATTTGATGATATGTCCATGATGATGGGCCGATGATGTTGATCGGACAGCGGTAATGGCCATTGATGAAGATGAGCGTTCACGATTGTGGAGGATGATGGGGCTGCAAAGGAGAGGAGCATCTTTCCATTTGAATTGAAAGAAAAACGACGAAGGTAGATTGGAGTTTTTTTTTCGTGGGCCTGAGGGGGCTGATTTCGTTTTTGGTTTTGGGGTAAATGAGGGGTCTGACTTGTTTTGGGGGAGATTTTCATTTTCATTTTTTTTCCTTTTTCTTTTTCCTTTTTTTTTCTTTCTTTACTTTCTTATTAATTCTATTATTTTGTTTTACTTTTCTTTTCTATTTTTTAGTTTTCTCTCTTTTATTTTTTTCCTTAGGAACTTGTAGTATAAACACTCTCATTTTAAGAGGGATTAGGACCCATGTACATAATTAAGCTTAGCTCTCATTTTCTCTTAGGGTTTAGGGTTTTAGTTAGTTTTTGGAGAGAAAAGTGAGAAAATTAAATGGGTTGAAATTGGATTTTGAAGAATCGAAGATGGGGAACTTGATGATTTGGTGATTTCCACCATTTAATCAATGAGATTTTCTTTACTTCTCTCTCTTTATTTATTGCATTATTTATTGTTTTGATTAGTTTAATTGTTTTTGTTTAGTTTAATGATTCATGTTTATATTAGTTGTTGTTATTGTTTAGAATCATGTTTTTAGTTGTTAATTTCTATAAATTTCATGTTTTTATAATTATGGAGTAGTTTGTTGGTTAGGGTTTGGGTGAAAACTCAACCATGATTGATTTGGGGATTTGAGTTCGAAATTAGAGATTTTACATGATTAAATTATTCCATGTTTGAATGTACTCAAGCTTTGTTGCATATGAATTGATCACTTGTGTGTAGCATTGAAATTGGGATAGTCGACCTTGGAAAATCAAGGGATTGTGACTTTGTGTTGACTATTTGTTGGTTGATGTTTAATTTATCTAAGAGTGATAGAGTGTAGGATGGGAGTCCGCATTTTGTCATGCTAAGAAAGGATTCGCCTCGGGAGATGATTGGAGTCCATAATTGAACCAACATTTCATTCATGTAGTGCTTATGCATTATCGACCCTAGTTTCGGTCCTCTTATGCTTGTATCATGATCGGTTGTCGTTTGATCCCCATTCCCTAACCTCGTTTGTCTTTGTTAGTTAGTTTAGTTGATCTAGTTTTAGTTGGTTAGTTGACTTTCCAACTCGTTCTGACCTAGCTTGTTGTTCGATTAGCATAATCTAGTGCACCTTAGTCCTTGTGGATTTCGACCCTTACTTATCGCTTTACTTGTGTTTAGTGATTAGTTTAGGTTTTTGTTTGATTAGGAGAGACTAGCAACGACCTAGTTTTTACCTAAATCAAAATGGCGCCGTTGCCGGGGACTTCGGTTTGCATTAGTTTGTGTTAGTTAGATGAGTCTAGGTCTTTGTGCATAGTTATTTGTTTTGTTCGTTTTATTTTGAAAATTTCATAAAACATGGCAACTATTCATATCCCTCAAAATGATGAGTCGAGCACACTTGATGATTTCACGTCTCTCCACCATGAGCTTCTCCACAATGAATTTCTTAATGCTTTGCAATCCGAGTCGGTCGTTTCTTTGTCCGAGTTTCGCATTTTTATAACTCATTTGGATAGTCAAGAAGATTTTAAAAGGGATTCGTTTATTAAGGAATTGGAGATTGCTTCCCAAACTTTTGCAAAAGGCATGGGAGATGTTTCTAGCCTTCTAAATGAATCCATTCGGGATGCTTCATGTAGAAGAGATGAATTTGAGGCTAATTTGCCACCTATGATGCATGACATTGAGCAATTGAGTATTGGGGATTATATTCCTACTCATTTCTCCTTGAATGAGTGCATCAATGATGGTGATGAAGAGCTTTTTGCTCCAATTTGTTTTCAAGTGCAAAAATCGATTCTAATTGAGGGCGAGAGTAAATTTGCCAACCAAAAATATTTTCTTGAGGAGAGTTTGCCTATTCCTTTTTCATTTCCTTATTTTGATTCTTCTTTTTCTTATTTTCTTGTTTTTTCTTTTGATCCTTCCTCTTTTAGGCATCCCTCTCCTTATTGGCATCGAGTTCTATCATACTCTATGCATGCATTGCGTCTTGTCATTGCGTATGATCTATCTAATGAAATGTGTGCTAGTGCATATGATAAACTCTTGAGATCATTGACTTGGTATTTACTAGAAAGGTCATGCTTAGGACCTTAAACAAGCCTTTCTCGGGAAGTAACCCGTGTTTTATTGCTTTCATTTTCTTATTTCATTTGAATTTTACTTATTTTTTCTTTTCAATTCATGATTTTGTTTTAGGTACTTAAGCGGAATAAACGTTCATTCTCGATAGTGTGAGGGGGTCGAAAAAAGCGCGAGGCTAATGCGTGACCTTGTCCCTCGTGGGTGTGACGATTCTTTTTATTCAATCAATTGTAATTGGATTTCCTGTGAGTATACACCCAATTGACTAGTAATATAGGAGTCGCCATTCAGGTTTTAACGACAATGAGAAAAACTGACAAAACCCGGTTATCGTGACATAAAGGGAGTGCAATTATGTTTGACCCGACAGCCGTAGGTTCCCTTGTGATCCCTGGTGTGGGGATCTCTCAATATACACCCGCAAGGTAGAGATTGAGGGTTTGGGGGACTGTAACTACCGAGAAGAGTAATTCGCTCGTCGATAACTCCAGAGGCAAGATATCCTTACTAACTCAGCATAAATAATTGAAGGGAAATGCTTTAACTATTAAACTAATCTGAATTGATTTTAGCAATATGCAACATATAATACTAATTCGATCGTGATTATCTGATTTAAATAGCATTAAGGGACCTAGCATGATAATCTGATTTCCCAAAAATATTATATTCATTAGGCGTGATAGAACAATCATATTAGGTTAGAGTTCGTAAAAAGGGCGAGGAAAGCGGTTAAATCATCGAAAAGGGACACATTACGACGCACCCTTGAGAGGTGCGTCACGGTTCTCAGAAAACTAACCACTTTGACTTTGCTATTTCTCCTTTTTATTTAACGAATCTCGATTATGGGACAGGATACGTTCTGTTCGATTTATGGATTGATTGCGACAGAACGCGTGAACAGTTTCGCAGCGAGAGGCTTAGGCTAAGGGGTTTAGAGTCAATACTCAGAATATATTATGTGTTGTTGTGTGTCCTTTCACGTCGAAACTAGGGGCCTATTTATAGGGAAGAGTTCGTGGAAAGATAGAATTACAGAGTTCTAATCCACAAAGAATTAGGAAAAGAAACGTACCCAGGTATTTTCAGCGCCCAGGCCTGGGCGCCGAAGATTTCGGCGCCCAGAGCCAGGCGTTGAAAATAGGGTCTGGGCAGTTTTGTTTAGTCAGATTCGGATTCCTAAAATCCGTAGAGTTTGAGATTAATTCGAGTCTTTTAGCGCGTATCAATTTTATGACGGAATGCGTCTGGGCCCGTTACGAACTCTAGGTTCGTTAGGATTTTAATTAATACGTAACTCCTATTTCCGAATCCTATTAGGAATAGGATTCTCGCAGTTTTCTATCTCATTTAGGATTTATGTTGGAGTGCAGCACCTAATTCTGACAGGTTTCTATCTTTTATGATTTTCCACTTTTAGACGCTACCTTTTACGGCAGTTACTATTTTTAGCAGGTTTCCATAAATAGCAGGTTTTGGGTGAAATGAAATGGGGAATCGAGATTCGTTTATTTTATAGGAGATGCGTTGTCAAGTGGAGTTTTTATGCTTTCATCATCGAACCTTTCCCTTGCGGGAACGGGGACAAAAGTAGGTGTCTACAGTTAGCCCCCACTTTGACTGAGTCTTGGAGTAAGACGACGGTCAAAGTATTAGACGGAGTGCGTCACACAAGCCATGGTGTATGTGACCTGTTTTGCGAGGGTCTCACGAGCCCCCGAGTGATAACATTTGACTTAAGGGTCATCACTTGAAGTGTCGACATATCCCTCACGTGTCATTGGGATTTGTCAACTGATAGTATAGAAACTTCCTCACTTTGTCATTGGAAGGATCTAAAGATGCGTAGAAACTCCCTCACTTTGTCATTGGGAGTAACTACAGATGTTTTCGAAATTAAAGCTGTAAAGTGTAATTGGGCCTGGCCAAGCCCAATCACGAGGTAAAACGTTTTTAAAGATTCTCATTTTCAGGGCTAGCTAAACGAGAAAACCCCCTTGTTTTTATAGGACGTAAAACGAAGGAAAATCCAGCACATCGTTCTTTTTTGGAAAAACGAAAAACCAATCCTTTAATTTTTGGAAAAAGGGAAAACCAATCCTTTAATTTTCGGAAAAAGGAAAAACCGATCCTTTAATTTTCTGAAAAAGGGAAAACCGATCCTTTGATTTTCGGAAAAAGGGAAAACCGATCCTTTGATTTTCGGAAAAAGGGAAAACCGATCCTTTGATTTTCGGAAAAAGGAAAAACCGATCCTTTGATTTTCGGAAAAAGGGAAAACCGATCCTTTGATTTTCGGAAAAAGGGAAAACCGATCCTTTGATTTTCGGAAAAAGGGAAAACCGATCCTTTGATTTTCGGAAAAAGGGAAAACCGATAAAAGTTATCGCTGCAGCGACTAAGGACCTGCGCTGTTAGTGACGCAGACCCCGCCCGCTGAAGGTGGGCGAGCCTGTCCGCTGAGGGTGGACCCCCCGTCCGATAGAAGTGGACGAATCTGTTTTGATGTTTTGAAAATAAGGACCTACGCGGTTTGTGACGTAGACCCCGCCGGCTGAAGATGGCGAACCTGTCCACTAAGGGTGGACACCCCGTCCGATAGAAGTGGACGAATCTGTTTTGAAATTTGTTTGTGTTTTTTGAAATTAAGGACCTACGCGGTTAGTGACGTAGACCCCGCCGGCTGAAGATGGCGAGCCTGTTTGTGTTTTGAAGATCTCATTTTTTGAAAACTGAGGACCTGCGCGGTTAGTGACGCAGACCCCGCCCGCTGAAGGTGGGCGAGCCCTGTCCGCTAAGGGTGGACGCCCCGCTCGCTGGAGGTGAGCGAACCTGAATTCGTCTTTTCGATTTGGGATTAGTGTGCCGCGATCTTGCCCGATTGAGGTGGGCAAGTCCCTATTTCATTTCTTTTCTTGTGATTTCTTTTGAGAATTTCTTTTCATTTATTCTTGCAGGAGCGAATTCTTTCGAGGGATGCTCGGATTTAGTTGCAACCTGAATGTGGGTTGACAACATGCTTAGACGGACCATTGTCTTGTGGTCATCATCCTTTATGGTTTTGAGTTAGTCCTTACGGCTCAATTTTACCACTACCTGGGTCCTTGATTAGGGGAGTATGTATAGGTATCAACGGCGACCTTTGTCTTGAGGTCGTAAACCGGTTTATTTTTTATTTTTTGAGACATCCAAACACGGGACTTCGTAGTTAGGGAATATTGTTTTTAACTTTGTATACTCTATATTTTCTTTCGAGCCCTCAAGCACCCGTGCTTGACGGTCATTTCTTGTCAAAGAGGTTCCCTGGGGATACGCATTCTGTAATGTCCTTGATCGTGTTTGGGATTGCGCTCGTAAGTGCGAGCGATCTTTGTAGTGGCGTGCTACTCTTAACAAAGCCGTGAGGTGCGACTTCCAGTAAAGAAACCGGTAATTTTTGGAGTCGAATGGATGCGGCAGGGCCCAATAGAAGTTAGGGCCTTTTTTTTTGAGCCTGGGTTCATTTTTGGCGCCCAGGCCTGGGCGTTGAAATAATTCACGCCCAGGTGGGGCGTTGAAAGTGTTGTTTGGGCTGGTCTTTTGATGACACGGTTGGCCTCTTGTTCATTCGCTTATTTCACTTGGAAGTTCTGTGTATTCTCTTCCCTTTTGTTTTTTTCTTTATTTTTAGAACGTGATGATTTTCTTGAGAAGCCATAGCCGATTGGTGGACTACGGTGCTTGTTGCTTTTGGGCGATTATTTTAAGGAACTGTTGCTCTTAAGGCGTACAGTTATTGCGATAGTTGGGCGAGTCTATATGGCCCGAGGAACATACCTTGAGGCGTAAGACTTTGACCGCTCTTGTTGTTGTATATTTTTCCTTTTGAACGCGTTCGTGAATGTTCGATACTCAGAATGATGATATGTATGTGCGAACGAGCGTTCATAGAATGGTCGTTGTGTGCGGTCCATTAGTCAGTTTGCTTGAATCATTTTTTTTTTTGAGCAATGACTGATTTTGAATAGTTTGCTTAGAAGCTTGATAGGGTTCAGGCCCATTCATGAAGTGGGCTCAAGCATCGTGCCCTTCTTGACCGTTCAAACATTTGCTTCGAGTTTTTTTTTTTTTTTTGCTATGGTCGCTTCGTAGCTTGGAGCCCCCAAGTATGCATGTTGGGATGCTTTCCTTTTGGCGTACGATTTTTGTAGGTTCTTTCGAGAAATATGCCTTGGGGTTCCGCTCGTGTAGGTGCGAGCTATCCCTTCCGTGGTAGGTAATATTTTGCTACCTTTAATCCTTAATGTAGAAGTCGTGTGGCTTGCATTTTGAATTTGGGCGATAAGTAGTCTTTGCCTCTTTTACACGTGCTCTTGGTCGTGCCTACATTAGTGCAACATGCCTTACTCTTCTTTTAGACTTGTGCCGTGGGACGGTTGAACTTATGGTGCGACGTAGGCTTGTGTGGCCTAACGGCGTGTCTTAGAACATTCTTCCAGGTGTTGGGATATCATTTGCATTGGAGTATTTCATCATGCCTTGTTCAGGTGCTCGAATAAGTGTAGCACCTTTTGCGTGGGTTTTCACGGCTTATTACTTCGTTCGATGCGAGGATTCATAGGTGTTTCTTTCTTATTTTTATATCCGGATAAAACTTGGCTAGCAGAAAGATTCAGCGCCCAGGCTGGGGCGTTAAAGATATCGGCGCCCAGCTCTGGGCGTTGAAAATGATTTCTGGGCAGAACTTTGACAATATTTTTTCTTTCGCTTTTGCTTTGGAACGATGTAGACTGTGTAACGGGCGTTTTATAGGGCGAGCGTTATGTGCAGTGGTTGAATCGGAGTTTTGATGACTCGCGATTTTCAGTTACCCTCGTTAGTGGGATGACTTTATATATTCTAAGTAGTGCTTAGAATTTGGGAGGGGTTGTAGCCATTCTAAGGTTTGTTTTTCACAATTTAAAGCTTAGGATTGTGCCCCTATGATGTATGTATAGCATCAGCGTCGAGAATTTGCGATTAAATCGTCATTTCGAGCATTTTTAGAGTGTTTTTCTCAAGCCCCCAATTGTAGCTACGGGATTGGCTTGGTGCTATAATGTTTTGCATACGTTTTTATGCATTCATGGTGACACGGATCATGAATAGTTTGAACCAGACTCGTTTAGTGCGAGGTACGTTCGAGTAGTGACCTGCTACTTCTCTTGTAAATGTCGTATTATGCGACATCGCCATGGTCAAGGTAGTAACATGTGGAAGTGTGCCTTGACCAAAAGCTAGGTGCCTTTCTTTACCCATAATCATATTTAAAAAATCTTTTTGACTCACTTGCAACGTTGAGATAGACGCATACTAAGCTTAAACCAATGACACTTTATTATGTTCGAAAAAGTCTTTGAAAATTATTTAAAATCCGAGTCCTACTGTGTACAATCCGAGGTGTCCTAAGTAGGTTGACTTATAGAAGGGTTCGTACAGGATTACATGAGTGAATCAAAATACTGTTACGATTTTTGGAATGCTGTCTAAGGATTTGCTGGAAGCCAGGGTGCAGGCGTCACGATATACTTGTGCCCGTTTGGCATATGCTTTAGACTTTTAGGGCCATTTTTTCCAAAATTGCGGGAATATAAACCGTTTTCAAATTGACTTAGATTTACTTGGTGTATGTTTGTATAAAAGGTCGAGGTATACTTAGTTCCTTCCCTATCTCTTTCATTTCAATTTTTAGCCCCCAGTTACTGTTATGTCTTCCCATTAATAATGTTTTTAGATTTCGATTTTAGATGCCCGTGTCATATGTCTGAGTAGGGTGAGCCTTGGTTAAGTGCCAAGTCCTATTGACAATGTCTGATTTTTTTTCAAAGGGGATTCGCGAGCATTTGAGTTACCATGAACGGGTGCCCTGAGCTCGAAGGAACGATGGGGCGACGCCATAGAACAATCCTCTTTATTGCAAGCTTACTGCCTTTATTACTTGTTGGCGATTATGACTGTGTCTAGTGGTGAAAGAAGGTCTTTAAGCGAACGACTATGTCTAGTGGTGAAAGAAAGTCTTTAAGTGAGTTAGTTCGCTTTAGGGAGGGTCAAGTCGAGTACTTTAGAGGTCATGGGCGCTTGCGCTAGCCCCCATTCAATTGAGGCAGAGCGATCTTTTGAGTCTTGGCTATGCGCCTAGGAGTGTGAGTGCTCCTTCTGGCAAGGTACGTACCTTTATTATTTTTCGATGTGTGCTCGTTTTGGCATCTTGGTGACTTGGATTCTTCCTTTGATTAAAATTTTTCTTTCGACTTGGATTGCAAGTAATTAAATTTCAATAAGGGACTTCCATTTTATTCTTGTTTTTCTATGGGCTTTAATATTTTTGCAAATTGGTTGGACCGAATCATGGATTGCCTACGTATCCGCCATAAATAGATTTAATTTGGAATCATGGATTGCCTACCTAGAAAATGGTTTCTTAGAATGCCAATTTTAAATAAGTACGTTCTGAGGCGGAAACATATTATTTGAAACGGTAGAATAAGTGAAGTTTATTATTATTTTAATCTACTGCTTTTCCGTAAGCCAAAAATTTGTTTTATATATTTTTTGAGTACATGTATTTTTTGGTGGTACGTATGTCTGAATACGTGTTGTACCCCTCCAAGTGTTCGTTATTTTTCCGTGCATGTGCAGATAAAATGATGAGCACTTCTGGACAAAATTTGACGAGCAGAGAGATTCGGCGCCCCGACAGGGGCGCTAAAGATTTCGGCGCCCAGCTCTGGGCGCTGAAAATGACTTCTGGGCGGATCTTTTTTTTTTTGGTGCGCTAGATGCTTCTTTTCCTTTTTAGACTAACTTTAGAGGCGCTTTGCAAAGTTTGCTTTTGTATTATTTACATTTTTTGTACTTTTCATTTGTCTTTTTTTTTTTTTTATATTCGTGACTCAAGACGGTTTGAAAGGCGGGTTGAATGAGATAGGATAATTTGTATAGGTATTGGTCAAGCATGAGGATTATATTAGCTAGGGCTCACAATTTGCAGCCTCGAACTAGTGTCGCGAGTTTACATCAATCAAGGCCCATGAGTAGTATGGGGACGGCTCAAGGGTATATCAACAGGATGTATCCACACAAGTTATATGGTCATTATGCTAATGGTGGTGTAAGGACAGTGTTTGGGCTTTGGAAATAATGGGTATGACGCACGTGTCAATGGCCGTGCGTGGTTTGTGGTTGACAACAAGTTCAAGAACAAGAGTCGAGGTAATGGTTTCTTGGGTTATGACAATGAGAACATGGATGGGTTAAACGAACTGAACAGGGGCCCCAGAGCGAAAGCGTCTAAGAACATGAGGATTGGAAAGGGTAGACATCGTAGAATTTTATGATTTGGATTGGTCGACTCAATTCTTTTCCTTCGTTTACTTGGGTAGATTTCGCACTTTGGGAGGTACGGGCTAAGTATTTCATGGCTCTTCCTTTCGCTCTCCCTTTTCTCTTTCTCTTTTTTCCTTTTTGCTTGGGATTTCTCCCTAACATAAATCCTTCAATCAATTTTTTGTTTGGGCTAAAAGGTAGATGGTTGTGGTCTTTGAGTCACGAGGCGAGACTGAGTGAGCCTCGTTTGGTAGGCCTATAGTGGGCCTTTAACTTCAGTAGGCCTAGGGTGGACCTTTAATTTTAGTAGGCCTAGGGTGGACCTTTAAATTGTCTTACTTTGCAAGCGTATTTAGTCGTTTCTTAAAATGTGCAAATAGCGTAGATTCAAAATGTTGTTTTTACCTTATTGAATTTTAACGAAAGAATTACATCGAAAATAATTTTTTGCTTCTTTTCAGATTCCAGTTTCTGGGGTTTAATTGGAAGTTGTGATTTAGACTCGAACTTTCATTAATTTTTCTGATTATAACCCGTGTAGGAATACAAGGAGGTGGCCTAGACTCAAAATGATGACGTGGCGTAAGCCTATAATACTTGACCAAGCAACTTTCAGACTTAGGCTAATTGGACCATAACTTTCGTTGGTTGACACTTTAGATTTTAACCCTTGGGTGTTCATTTGTCATGTGCCATTTTGCTTAATGTTGGCAAGGTAGTTAATTGGGAAGATCGATTTTTTTATTTTTGCAAGACTAGAATCATTAGTGCGGCTTCTCTCTTAGTGTGTATTGCTTTACCCCAATGGTAGCCTTATGGCATGCCGATTTGGGTATTTTCATGGTTGGTCATGTTGCATTCATGGAAAATCTTTTAGTCCGTACTTAGTAGTATTTCAAGGAGTGAGTGACTCGAGAGGACTATGATAGTCGTGACCCAATGTGATTATAAGCCTTGAGGCCATTAATTTTTTGCTAATGGTATTGACACCTTAGGTTCACTTTGGGGGTTGTGCGACTATGGGGGAATGATTTCCAGAATGTGACTGTTTCCATTTTGCAAATACATAACATATTCTTTTTATGGGTGAGAGAGAGTATTGAGGCCGTGGATTCTTAGCAAGGGATGACAATTACATATGGGTGCTTATTGATTTAAATGTTAGGAAGGGAGACTCAATATGGTTTAACCTTTTAACTTGCAGAACGACACCAAGCATTAGGACCGATTCTATGGATAAGACAACTAAGACTTAGGATTTGGATTGTACTTTGGCATAGCCTAGTCTAGACTCGGATTTATTCATTTTCTATTTGAACATTTATTTTTTCTTGAAGACTTTATTCGAACATTATTTTTTGAATACTTCGCCCATGTGACATTCATAATTATTAGCATGTTCGGTTTTTAGTGCCGAGCATTGTCGTCGTAGGAGGCCTAACAACGACGCAAAGAGTTATTAATTTTTTACGAGTCGCTTTTGAAATCGAGTGCTTTTCTTACGCCCTCGTAGTAATTCTTTTGATGAGCATTTTTTGTGCTACGTACTTCCTTTTTGCTTGGGCACCGAGGCTGCTGCGCCTGACCAGAAAGCCAAGCAGCAACTTCAGCGCCCAGCAGTGGGCGTGAGAAATTTTGGCGCCCAGCCAGGGGCGTTGAAAGTGCGTCCCTGGCTGGTTCTCGTTTTCTGTTTTCTGTTTATGCGACTTCGATTTGCGTGCTTGCCTAATAACGTCCTTTACGCGTAACAGCGTTTGTGGGATTCGTTACAGGCCATCCCGAGCGTCGCTTATTTTGTGGCGATCATTCGGGTTTGCGGAACACGTGTTTCGGTATAACTCTCTGGCAAATTAGTCTATGAATGTTTGGGCAATTTTTAAGGTCATTGGTTTTCTAGGATAGTTTGTCACACACAATCACATATTTCGCTACACATAACTACATTACAAACATGGATTTGAAAATTAAATATGCCACGTAGTTTATGATAGGCTTCTATGGGTAGTATTTGCGCCTGGCTTGGTACCGCTTCTATCGTAGATCCAACACATGCCCCGGTCGAGGTAGTGTCTTCAACAGACGAATTTCGCTCAAGAGGTCAACTCGCAAGTGCAAGCCAAGGGGGCAGGCAGGCGAGAGGGACCTAATGGGCGAGCGATTGGGTTCGGGATAGGTGTACTACCTGCACAAGTACCGAGTGGGACACATGCGCGGCGTATGCACCCCCCTATTGGCGAAAAAAAGGTATCCTTAGTCCCAACTCCCGAGGGAGCCGAGATTCGTTATGATGTTCTGCCCGTTCACATTAATATGCTGATTTTCAGGTCGTCCCAACTTGATGGGGAAATAAACGCGGGGTAGGATCGTTTCACCCTTCGGCTATTTTGATTACCTACAAGCACGAGTATTTCCTTCACTATCCCCAGTGGAGTCGCCACTGTGAGGGGGTCGAAAAAAGCGCGAGGCTAATGCGTGACCTTGTCCCTCGTGGGTGTGACGATTCTTTTTATTCAAACAAGTGTAATTGGATTTCCTGTGAGTATACACCCAATTGACTAGTAATATAGCAGTCGCCATTCAGTTTTTAACGACAATGAGAAAAACTGACAAAACCCGGTTATCGTGACATAAAGGGAGTGCAATTATGTTTGACCACGACGGCCGTAGGTTCCCTTGTGATCCCTGGTGTGGGGATCTCTCAATATACACCCGCAAGGTAGAGATTGAGGGTTCGGGGGACTGTAACTACCGAGAAGAGTAATTCGCTCGTCGATAACTCCAGAGGCAGGATATCCTTACTAGCTCAGCATAAATAATTGAAGGGACATGCGTTAACTATTAAACTAATCTGAATTGATTTTAGCAATATGCAACATATAATACTAATTCGATCGTGATTATCTGATTTAAATAGCATTAAGGGACCTAGCATGATAATCCGATTTCCCAAAAATATTATATTCATTAGGCGTGATAGAACAATCATATTAGGTTAGTTTAACAGTTCGTAAAAAGGGCGAGGAAAGCGGTTAAATCATCGAAAAGGGACACATTACGACGCACCCTTGAGAGGTGCGTCACGGTTCTCAGAAAACTAACCACTTTGACTTTGCTATTTCTCCTTTTTATTTAACGAATCTTGATTATGGGACAGGATACGTTCTGTTCGATTTATGGATCGATTGCGACAGAACGCGTGAACAGTTTCGCAGCGAGAGGCTTAGGCTAAGGGGTTTAGAGTCAATACTCAGAATATATTATGTGTTGTTGTGTGTCCTTTCACGTCGAAACTAAGGGCCTATTTATAGGGAAGAGTTGGTGGAAAGATAGAATTACAGAGTTCTAATCCACAAAGAATTAGGAAAAGAAACGTACCCAGGTATTTTCAGCGCCCAGAGCCAGGCGTTGAAAATAAGGTCTGGGCAGTTTTGTTTAGTCAGATTCGGATTCCTAAAATCCGTAGAGTTTGAGATTAATTCGAGTCTTTTAGCGCGTATCAATTTTATGACGGAATGCGTCTGGGCCCGTTACGAACTCTAGGTTCGTTAGGATTTTAATTAATACGTAACTCCTATTTCCGAATCCTATTAGGAATAGGATTCTCGCAGTTTTCTATCTCATTTAGGATTTATGTTGGAGTGCAGCACCTAATTCTGACAGGTTTCTATCTTTTATGATTTGCCACTTTTAGAAGCTACCTTTTACGGCATTTACTATTTTTAGCAGGTTTCCATAAATAGCAGGTTTCGGGTGAAATGAAATGGGGAATCGAGATTCGTTTATTTTATAGGAGATGCGTTGTCAAGTGGAGTTTTTATGCTTTCATCATCGAACCTTTCCCTTGCGGGAATGGGGACAAAAGTAGGTGTCTACAGATAGCATATGGAAACAAAGCACGATATTGGAGAAAGTTGATTTCAAATGGAGAAACCGGATCATTTGCGGGTATTTACACCCACCTACTATCCGGTAGTGTCCTTCCTCTCCCTCTTTTTATTACTCCATAGGTTGATTGGGCATATGAATTGATGAGGCATGAGGTTGGATGGTTGAAAATGTTGATTTGGTTGCCTCCATTTCTCTTTCTCTAATGTGTTGTGATTTGCGGAACTATGTATATTGGTTGAATTCGTGTTTTCTTTCCCCCCCTCCCTTCCCTTGAGTGTTTGTTCGTTTCAAGCATTGAGGACAATGCTTGATTCTAGCTTGGGGGGATAACTTTTCGCTAGCTTGGGGGGAGGATTCATTCTTTTCGTTTCTTTATTTTCTTTTTCTTTATAAAATTTAAAATCCAAAAATATTTTCTTTATTTTTATTTCTTTTATTTATCTTTTCTTTCAAAATTTTGTTAAATAATCACAAAAAAAATCGAAAAAAGTTTTGAAAATCCAAAAAAAGTCTCAAGTTATTGAATAAAAGCACTAAAAATGATTTTCTTGTCCAAAGAAAGAATCTCGATGATTTTTAATGTGGATTCCCTTGCTTGTCATTTGGACAATTGAGTAGATGTATTTCCGTCGGATTTTTGCATGGGTGAGTTAGGGCGATTAGGGATTGCTTAATCTTTGTTGCTTGAGTCTCTACTTGAAAAAGTTTTCGATAATTCTAAATGATGAGCTTTAGGTTAAAAAGAGTCTATTTTGTTCTCTTATGGAAATTCATTGCTACCTTAATTCCCTTTGGTGCACACTTCATTCCCTTAGGTAAGACCAATGCTAGAGTTAATTGGATTATAGAACAAAAAGATTGTGATTCATGTTTCGAGTCAAATAAGCCAATGAGCCCACAAGGCGAAAGCCAAAGTGTCAAGTCCAAGTCAATAAGTGGCGCCAATGAGCCCACAAGGCTTAATAAGCCTATTAAAGTTTACAAAAAAAAAAGAGTCAATAAGTGGTAAATACCACAAGTTCTTGAGAAAGTGGGTTAGTTTAGATGATTGAGTGGGAGCTTGAAGATTTATTGAGTAAAGTTTTCCCTAGTGATGATGAATGTCATTGCGGCTCAAGAATCGAGACTCTAGACCCATTACTCAAGTTCCTTAATCTTACAATCCAAGATTCTCTTAGCAAAAGTCAAGTTTGGGGGAGTCAATGTGCATTTAGGTGGTTGTGATAATATTTATCCATTTGAGAACATTTTTTGACTTTTCGATGCCTTGACGAACCTAATTGATGATTCGATGCTTTGATTGTGATTCTCTTGCACCTTAGATTAGTCTATCCCCTATATTCCTAACTTGTGGATGCATCTTGATGATGGTTATGCTTTGAAAGTTTGTTTGAATTGACCATGTTTGGTGAACCGTGCTTGATGAGATGACTTTGGGTGGATTGTCTTAATTGTTCTTAATAAGAGTTATGGGTTAATCTTGTTGGAAACCCTTGCGAGATCTCACTCGCCCTCTAGAGCGATTTAGGGGTTTAAAGAGCTTATTGCATGTGCTTAAATGCAATCGTGATTCCTACGACAGTGAGTTAGTGTATATTCTATCTCAATTTCTATTTTCTATGTTGATTAGCTTCTTAATAACTCGTTTTGCTCAAATTTTCTATCCCATTTCCCTTTGTGTTTCATTGTTTTGCTCGTGGACGAGAAAAAACTCAAGTTTGGGGGCATTTGATGAGTGACATTTATGTCGCTCATAGGGTAGTAATTTAGGCATAATTTGAGTCATTTTATTCTATTTTTAATCTTTATTTTCCTTAATTTCTTATTTTGATAAATTATAGCTTAGTTTAGTGTTTTTAGCTCTTTTTTGGTTAGTTTTTAGATCTTAACTTCGTAATTTATTTATTTTATTTATTTTCTAATTTTATAGTTTAATTATTATAGTTTTCGTTATTGATTTTCTATTTCATACTTTATTTTATTTTATTTTCTATTTCTATTTCTTTCTACTATTATTATTATCATTATTATTATTATTATTATTATTATTATTATTTTTATATGTCTTGTTCCTCCCGTTGTCTTTGTTTATTTTGTGTAGGAGCACGTGTGTGGGTTTCGGAATACGAATTTCAAGAGCCGAATTAATAGTACAACAAGGTCACGCCTTATCCTACACCACTCCTACAGTCTATCCTACACCACACTATCTTCTCTACCAACTGCTCATCCCACGCTACAGCAGCAGCCGACAACCAATGCTGCACCACCAGCATCAACGCACCATCTTCCTCAACAGCAAACAACATCAAACACGATAATTGAGGCCAAAATCGCACATCAAACAACAGTCCAAATACAGAGAAAACAGAGAGATTCGGGTTCGACCGAACCCGTAATGGAGTTCGACCGAACCGAAGATTCAGAGTTCCTGATTGTATGATGTTCGGTCGAACCTGAACGGTGTTCGCCCAAACCGAAAATAAGTCCGGCCGAACCTCCATTTGTGTTCGTTCGAACATTTGAGCGCGAATTTCTTGTACGGAATTAATGAATTCCGAGGGTTGTGATTTGAAATATTGATGAAAGGCTGGGATTTGATGATATGTCCATGATGATGGGCCGATGATGTTGATCGGACAGCGGTAATGGCCATTGATGAAGATGAGCGTTCACGATTGTGGAGGATGATGGAGCTGCAAAGGAGAGGAGCATCCCTCCATTTGAATTGAAAGAAAAACGACGAAGGTAGATTGGAGTGTTTTTTTCGTGGGCCTGAGGGGGCTGATTTCGTTTTTGGTTTTGGGGTAAATGAGGGGTCTGACTTGTTTTGGGGGAGATTTTCATTTTCATTTTTTTCCATTTTCTTTTTCCTTTTTTTTTCTTTCTTTACTTTCTTATTAATTCTATTATTTTGTTTTACTTTTATTTTTTATTTTTTAGTTTTCTCTCTTTTATTTTTTTTCCTTAGGAACTTGTAGTATAAATACTCTCATTTTAAGAGGGATTAGGACCCATGTACATAATTAAGCTTAGCTATTTTCTCTTAGGGTTTAGGGTTTTAGTTAGTTTTTGGAGAGAAAAGTGAGAAAATTAAATGGGTTGAAATTGAATTTTGAAGAATCAAAGATGGGGAACTTGATGATTTGGAGATTTCCACCATTTAATCAATGAGATTTTCTTTACTTCTCTCTCTTTATTTATTGCCTTATTTATTGCTTTATTTATTGTTTTGATTAGTTTAATTGTTTTTGTTTAGTTTAATGATTCATGTTTATATTAGTTGTTGTTATTGTTTAGAATCATGTTTTTAGTTGTTAATTTCTATAAATTTCATGTTTTTATAATTATGGAGTAGTTTGTTGGTTAGGGTTTGGGTGAAAACTCAACCATGATTGATTTGGGGATTTGAGTTCGAAATTAGAGATTTTGCATGATTAAATTATTCCATGTTTGAATCTACTCAAGCTTTGTTGCATATGAATTGATCACTTGTGTGTAGCATTGAAATTGGGGTAGTCGACCTTGGAAAATCAAGGGATTGTGACTTTGTGTTGACTATTTGTTGGTTGATGTTTAATTTACCTAAGAGTGATAAAGTGTAGGATGAGAGTCCGCATTTTGTCATCCTAAGAAAGGATTCGCCTCGGGAGATGATTGGAGTCCATAATTGAACCAACATTTCATTCATGTAGTGCTTATGCATTATCGTCCCTAGTTTCGGTCCTCTTATGCTTGTATCATGATCGGTTGTCGTTTGATCCCCATTCCCTAACCTCGTTTGTCTTTGTTAGTTAGTTTAGTTGATCTAGTTTTAGTTGGTTAGTTGACTTTCCAACTCGTTCCGACCTAGCTTGTTGTTCGATTAGCATAATCTAGTGCACCTTAGTCCTTGTGGATTTCGACCCTTACTTATCGGTTTACTTGTGTTTAGTGATTAGTTTAGGTTTTTGTTTGATTAGGAGAGACTAGCAACGACCTAGTTTTTACCTAGATCAATTTTAAAAGTCCATAACATGATAGTTCAATAGAATCTACAAAGCATAATTCAATTAATAAAATGCTCATTCACATAGATTCAATAATAATAACATGCTCGATCTCAATATCAAACATGAATTCATAAAACATATTCATTCCCAATCATCAAACATGAATTCATAACATCATATAAGTTCACATGATTCGCATTCAATACACTTCACAAAGTCCTCAAGGGATGGGTGGTCTCCATAGTCTTGCACGTACCTGGAATACCTAAGTACGGGGGCCACTGTGCGAATCACGACTCTCTAGAAATCAATTCCTATAAACAAAACAAGAGAACTAAATTATTATCCATGTTTACTAAATTTTCAGCAACTATTTAAGGTTCTAAAACTTTTAGTTTAATTAGAAATCAATCATTAATCATTAATTTAATAGTCTCAATCTCCCTCGAAAAAAAGGGCATAGCTTCCTCGAAAAAAAGGAAACCCTACCGCAACTGTGGTCGAATCTCCGGTCACCATGGCCGATGATATCATTGAACGGTACTCGAATTTGCATCTGGAGGATGAGGAGACAGACCTAATCGATCTCAGTGGAGTCGAATCGCCGGAAACTGATGGGAGAGTCTCTCTAATGCTGGTAGGGAGGTTATTGACGGATAGGGCTTATAACTTTGAAGCGTTCAAACGAACGATGTGCCAAGTCTGGGGTTTGGTTGGGAAGGTTATAATTCGTACTCTCGGCTCGGGTAAATTTCTGTTTCAGTTCTTCCATTGGCGTGAGAAGGAGAAGGTGATGATGGGTAGACCCTGGTGCTTTGAACAAAGTTTACTCATTCTCAATGAAGTAATAGGGAATGAACAGCCGATGGACGTAGTGCTGAACAAATCCCCGTTCTGGGTCCGTATTGAAAATTTACCTTTTAACTGTCGCTCGGATGCACACGTTAGGGAGGCGGCAATAAATTTAGGGGAAATGCTGGAGATTGAGGAGGATATCCTGGGCATTGAGAAGGATAGGAGGATTAGGGTTCTGATGGATGTTTCGAAACCGCTTCGCAGGACCCAAAAAATTGTTAACAGAGAAGGAAGGGCGGTTAGAGTGAACTTCAAATATGAGAGACTCCCTTTCTTTTGCTTCATGTGTGGGATGATGGGCCATAGTGACAAGGATTGCTTAAAGGTTCCAGAGGAACAACAGAAACGGGGTCCAGGGTGGAGTGTCAACCTTAAAGCATCTCCCAGGAAAGGCAGAATGCACAACATAGAGGAGGTTAAGGAAATAACAGCTGCCAGGAGGACTTTGTTCGTGCCTAAACCGAACTCAGTGGTGCTTACAAACGTGGACAAGAAAGATACGGGTGAAGAAGCAAACAAGCCAGGGCGACCAGGAAGTTTCAAGGTGGTGGAAGAGGGTGGTAAGCAGGTGGTAGAGGAGAAGGAACGGAGTGGAGAGGTGGAGGTGGAAACTACTCAGAATCTGAATGCTCTTTCAGTTTCAGGTGTGGGTGCTATAATTCAGAAGGTGGGGGAGGATAGGAGTAGGCTGAGGAATGATGAAACTCTCTCCAGTACAAGCTCCTCATAACATATCCCTGACAACTCGTTGTCGTTCTCTGTGGGGGTGTCATCTAAGCCCACAAACAGGCTGAGGAAAGTAAAGAAAATAACAAGGTCGAAGGTTTTTGATGCTGGTGGGGTGGTGCTAAGTGGAGCGTTGTCTTCCCTCAATGGGAAGAGAAAGATGCAGACAGATGGGGACGACGTGATTATGGAGGAAAGGCTGGATGCGGGACAAAGGCTCAAAACAAGTATTGTGGGAGTGGTTTTCCAACAGGATATTCAAGTAGCGGCGGTTGGGGAGGTCCGACCCCGCGAACAACAATGAAAATCCTAAGTTGGAACTGCAATGGGCTTGGCAACCCATTGACAGTTAAAGCTCTCCAAGATTGGTGTTGGAGAGAGAGGCCATGCATTGTCTTTGTGATGGAGACAAAAATTGACGCTCAAAGGTTGGAATTGATTCGTAACAGGTGCGGTTTTGAGAATGGTCTTTGTGTGAGTAGCTCTGGGAGGTCGGGAGGTTTAGGGTTGTGGTGGAGGGATATTGGGGTTCATGTTTGTTCCTACTCTAATCACCGCATTGAGGCAGACATAAGTGATAATGAGAATGTTCCTAGATGAAAGGCGGTGGGGTTGTATGGCTGGCCAGAGGCAGCCAATAAACATCGGACATGGAGTCTTATGCGGACAATTCGTTCGAGAAGTCCCTTTCCGATGGTTATGTATGGAGATTTTAATGAGATACTGGGGAGGCATGAGAAGGATGGGGGTGTCATTAGAGGGGAGAGGCAGCTCGATGCGTTCAGGGAAGCGATGGATGATTGTGAGTGTCGGGACCTAGGGTATAAAGGTTCGAGGTTCACGTGGCAGCGGGGGACTTCAGTGGAAACACTGGTAAGAGAGCGATTAGACAGATACATAGCCGACACACCATGGTGCTCACTCTTTCCTTTTTCGGAAGTGATTAACTTCCCTATTTGTCACTCCGACCACGCTGCCATTTTACTTAATTTTGGTGACAAAGATACGGAGAGGAAGGATGAGAAGTTGTTCCGGTTTGAGGCCATGTGGCTGTCAAACGAAGAATGTGGAAGGGTGGTCTCGGGGGCATGGCAGAAAGGAGCTGGGGGGACAATTCAGTCACGGATTTCCAGTGTAGCGGGGGAGCTCGCATCATGGGCTGCCACAACTTTTGGTGCTGTTAAAAAACAGATTAAGGAGGCGGAAAAACGTCTCAAAGTAGCCCAACAGGGACATATGGATGCATATGGATTACTGAAATGTAGGGAGCTCGCGGATGAAATTGTTGAGCTGCGTCGGCTAGAAGAATCATATTGGCACGCTCGAGCAAGGGCGAATGAGATACGAGATGGTGATAAGAATACTAAGTACTTTCACCACAAGGCTAGCCAACGACGAAAGCGCAATAGGATTGTTGGGCTCAATACCGAACAGGGGGAGTGGAAAACATCAAAGGAGGAGATGGATAGCATCATTATCGACTATTTCGAGAGGCTATTCACTACTGGAAATCCAACAAACTTTGAGGAGGCACTGGAAGGTATGGAAACTCTAGTGACGGAGGAGATGGGAGATGTCCTGGATAAGGAGCCGACAAGTGAGGAAATTCGCAATGCCCTATTTCAAATGCAGCCAAACAAGGCACCCGGCCCGGATGGGATGCACGCTTTGTTTTTCCAGAAATTTTGGGGTGTAGTTGGGGGTGACGTGGTCCAGTTTGTGAAGAAATGGTGGCATGGGGAAGCTAATTTGGAGGAGATAAATCGTACCTGCATTGTTCTTATTCCAAAATGTAAGGAGCCAAAGTGTATGTCGGAGTTTCGCCCTATTAGCCTTTGTAACGTGCTATACAAGATTATATACAAGACTCTAGCCAATAAGTTGAAGCCTATTTTAGGCAAGATCATCTCGGCAAATCAAAGCGCTTTCGTGCCGAAGCGCTTGATTACGGACAATGCCTTGGTAGCTTTCGAAGTCTTCCATGCAATGAAGAGAAGGGGAGATGGTAAGGATGGTACGGTGGCCCTCAAGTTGGATATGAGTAAGGCGTATGACCGGGTAGAATGGAGCTTTTTGGAGAGGGTTATGGGGAAGATGGGGTTCCGGCAAAGTTGGATTACAAGGGTTATGAGTTGCCTGACAAGCATGTCCTTCTCCTTCAAATATAACGGCACCATATCGGGGTCGTTAGCCCCTTCTCGTGGGCTTAGACAGGGAGACCCTATCTCCCCTTATTTGTTTTTGCTGTGTGCTGATGCGTTCTCCATGTTGATAACTAAGGCTGCGAAGGAAAAGCATATACATGGGGCACGTATTTGCAAGGAAGCTCCGAGGATTTCTCACCTATTTTTTGCAGATGATAGTATACTTTTTGCTTAAGCAAATTTGCAAGAATGCTCTAAGGTTGCTGATATCATCAGTACTTATGAAAGAGCATCCGGACAGAAAGTTAACCTAAGCAAGACGGAAGTCGCTTTTAGCAAAAGTGTCGATTCGGAGAGAAGGAAGGCTATTGTTGACACTCTTGGTGTTCGTGAGGTTGAGAAACATGAGAAATACTTGGGGTTACCGACGATTATTGGGAGATCGAAGAAGGTGGTCTTTGCTTGTCTGAAAGAAAGGATATGGAAGAAATTGCAAGGGTGGAAGGAAAAACTACTGTCCCGCCCGGGAAAAGAGATACTCATAAAGGCGGTGGCCCAGGCCATTCCAACCTATATGATGAGTATTTTTAAAATCCCGGATGGTCTCATGGACGAAATTCATTCGATGTTGGCTCGATTTTGGTGGGGTGCGAAAGGATCGGAACGGAAGGTACATTGGCATAGTTGGGAAAAATTGTGTCTCCCAAAATCAATGGGAGGGATGGGGTTTAGGGACTTGAAATGCTTTAATCAAGCCCTCCTGGCGAAGCAAGCATGGCGTTTGTGCACCGGGAATGATTCGATCCTCCATAAAGTATTGAAGGCTAGATACTAAAAGAACACTGACTTTGTTGATGCCCGTCGTGGTTTCGACCCTAGTTATAGTTGGCGTAGTATTTGGGGCGCAAAATCTCTCCTTTTAGATGGATTGAAATGGCGGGTGGGAAACGGTGTGTCTATTCGTGTTTGGGATGAGGCTTGGATCTCAGTTGAGGGTGCACATCGAGTGCCCACTATGCAGGAAGGAGGGGACGTCAACATGAGAGTCCATGAGCTGATTGATTTCGGTACAGGGGAGTGGGACTTGGAAAAAGTAGATGCTACTTTCTGTGAGGAGGATAAGCAGGCGATTGTGGATATCCCTTTGTCTCGGTTGTGGCCAAATGATAAGCGTTATTGGTGGCCAACGTCGGATGGTTTATACTCGGTGAGATCGGGGTATTGGCTAGCAAGGATGGGTCATCTTCGCACGTGGGAATTGTTCTACGGTGTAAGGGATGATGACTTATGGCGCACTGTTTGGGGGCTAGGGGGAACACCGAAACTGAGCCACTTCTTATGGAGGGCGTGTATGGGGAGCTTGGCCACCATGGATGTTATATTCTTGTGTCACATACGCCCTACTCGAAGCTGTCCAGTGTGTAGCGCTGATAGAGAGACAATCGTCCATAAACTCTTTGAGTGCACCCACGCGGTGAAAATATGGGAGCAGTGTGAGTTTGGCAGCACTGTGGCTGTTGCACCAACGACTTCCTTTGCTGACCGAATAATATGGATGAAAGGGAGAGTGGATAATAAGCAGCTGTTAGTGTTTGCCTCCCTTGTGTGGGCGACGTGACATTGCAGGAACAAAGCCATTTTTTACAGCCAATGTGCAGTGGATGCGGTAGGTATTGCAGCGAGTTTTGTCAGGTTGAATGAGGAGTACTCTACATACAAAGCGAAGGTACAGGTACCTTTGCGCTCCCATGTAATGCGGTCGGGTAATGTGTGGACTCCTCCCCCTTTACATAGTGTGAAAATAAATGTTGATGCACACATTATGGAGGGGATTGGTGTCAGTTTTGGGGCCGTGATTAGAGACGTGAATGGCCAACTCCTGGTTGCTAGGGTAAAGCGATCTACTGCTCGTTGGGGTCCGGAACTGGCTGAGGCAGGAGCTGCTCGTTATGGGGTCGAATTGGCAAGGCGGTTGGGCTACGATAGTGTAGTATTAGAGTGCGACGCTCTGAAGGTTGTCCGAGCAATTCAGACAAGGCAGGAAGGTGATGCTCCAGTGTTTCTTCTTTATGATGAGGTTATAAGAATTAGTGAGCTCTTTTCGCAATTTTTGTGTACCCATATTAGAAGGGGGGGAAACACTGTTGCCCATTGTATTGCAAGGTGGGATACCGGCACCAACCCGGAACGTGTTTGTATGAATTCTTTCCCTCAAAGTCTTACGACTTTGGCGGAACTTGACCTTCTATAATAAAATGCTCACTCTTTCCCTTAAAAAAAATAGTCTCAAATAGTCAACTCAAGTCCTAGCATAAAAACATTGACTTTTTAGCTTTAAAACCCTTAAAAACCAACTTTTTAAAGCTTATAAACAATCTGAAAATTTAAGTTGATTCCCATAATTTAAATTGTCATTAAATTATGTGAATCAATCGCTGAATCAATTTGAAACCAAAACCCTGACAATAGTTTATTCCGAAAACATGTTTTGACTTCAAAAATCGACACTTTATAAACTTATTAAATCTGAAAATTATAAATTCAATCATCAAAACCAATCTCTTCAATCAAAACACAATACTAACCCAATACGGTGTTCATAACCGTTTTAATTAATTTAAACAACCCAAATATTTAAACTAATTACAACAATTAAATCAATTTAAAACTGAAAATTAATATTTCTGAAAACAAAATCTGATTATCCCAATCAACAACACACACACACACAACAATTAATTGTGTTGTGTGTGTGTGCGTCGAACAAACAACGCAACAACAACAACAACAACACACGCACGCACCGCATCAGGCAGTGCGCACGAGCACGCGACAAAGAGCGAGAGGGACAGGGGCGCTGGGTGCGCGACACAGCAACGAGCGGGCACGAGGTTCACGTGGCTGCTGGGCGGGACGCGGCACACGCGACACACAGCAGCAGCGAGGGCGCTGCGCTGCGGGGCGAGGCAACGAGAGAGAGGGGCAGTGAGGGCTTGCGCGCACGGGGCTGGGCACGAGTGCCTTGGGCTGCACGCAAGGCTGGTCGGACGAGAGGAGAGGAGAGGGTGCCGCAAGGAGAGAGAAAGAGAGGAGAGAGAGAGAGTGCTGAAATTTTTGTGAGGGTTTAATGAGAGGGTCTATTTATAGTTTTTCTCTCCCATGTGGGCTAGGTTATGGTAGTTTGAGTTGGGCTTATTTCCAGGCTCAATTCATTAAACTCCTTGCAAGCTTTGTTGGGTTTGATCATGGAAAATCAACTGGGCTTTAATTAAATTAAATTCGTTTTTGAAATACGACCCAACAAATCCCAATTAAATAAATTCATTGAATCTATTTAATAAAATCCGGTTTTCGTAATAATTAATATTTAAATTCATTAAAATAAAAAGCATTTAATTCTCATTAAATGAAATTAGTTTATAAAAATACAACGAAATGCTTTATAAATATAATAAAATATATTTATAATTATAGAAAAATACGAGGTATTACATTACAATTCAACCCTCCCCCCTCTTGTAGTGTTCCATCCGAATAACAAGGTGGACAAACCTCCACACTCAAGTAGGTGATTTCATCAAGTCTATCACATAGACCACCCATATCCTGGGATATGAAATCATTAAGAGTTGTTGCTCAACATCTCAATATACATGCGGTGAATTCATCAACTCCTTCTCATTAGGACCACCCAAACCCTGGGATATGAATTTCATTAAAATCTAAGAAGCTTAACCTCACTTGTACAAGTCATAGGAATGGGGAAGTGTACAAGAATGAGTCTTTCCATGGCTTCATTCTCTAGACCACAAGAAACCTTGTGTAAACAAGATCGGGTGTCCACCATGAATTCCTCAACTAACGGGCTTCAACCCCATCCCCCTCGACAAATCAATGACTACTCTTCTATTTAGTCCCTTGGTTAAAGGATATGATATATCCTCTCAGATCTCACATACTCCATGGTGATTACACCACTCTATATTAGTGTTCTTACATATTCATGTCTCACATGAATATGTTTTTTTTTTGCCATTATTGGCACTGTTTTTAGCAACACGTGTAGCTGCTTGACAACCACAATGTAAAGATACGGGTGGAGCAGGACGCCCCCACAATGGAATATCAACCAATAAGTTTCTTAACAACTCCGCCTCTTGCCCGGCCAAGTCCAACGCAATAAATTCGGACTTCATAGTTTACTGGGCAATAAAAGTCTGTTTAGAAGACTTCCAAGAGATAAATGTTCTACGTAAAGTGAATACATATCCACCCGTGGAAGTTACCTCATCATTATCAGATACCCAGTTTGCATCACAATAACCTTCTAAAACGGCAGGAAATCCAACATAATGCAAACCCCAATCCATAGTACCCCTAAGGTACTTTAACAAACGCCTAAGAGCATTCCAATGATCTCTACTAGGGTTATGGGTATACCGACTAAGCATACGGACTGCATAGGCTATGTCAGGCCGAGTGTAATTCATAAGAAACATTAAACTCCCAATTATTTTAGCATATTCAGATTGAGACACACTATTCCCTTTGTTCTTTTTCAAGTGTATGCTAGAATCATAAGGAGTTTTAACTGCCACTACATCAAAACTATTAAATTTCTTTAACACTTTCTCTATAGTGAGATTGAGACAAAGAGAAATCATTACTAGTTTTGGTAACTTTAACACCCAAAATCACATCAGTTTCACTCATGTCTTTCATTTCAAATTGAGAGGATATAAACACTTTAGTTTCATTAATAGCATCAACATGTGTACCAAAAATCAACATATCATCTACATATAAGCAGACAATAACACAATCAGAACCAAAAAAAATTAGTACACACAAGCATCAGCACGGTTCACAATAAATCCAAAACTCAAAACAGTTTTATGAAACTTTTTGTACCATTTTTTTGGAGCTTGTTTCAAACCATACAAAGCTTTCTTTAACTTACACACTTTATGTTCCTGTCCTAGAACTACAAACCCAGGAGGTTGAACCATATAAATTTCCTCTTCTATGTCGCCATTCAAGAAATCATTTTTTACATCCATTTGATGCACAATTAACTTATAACTTGAATCTAAAGCAATTAAAGTACGAATGGTGGCGATCTTAGTTACAGGTGAGTAAGTATAAAAGAAATCAACCTAAGTATCTTTTCGGTTGAGACTTATATCTCTGCGATCTACGCGGGGTTACATTTCTAGTTGGTTCTTGATTCTCACCAGATACTTCTAAAGATCTCTAAGTTTCAACCTGAATGTCATCTTGAGCATTCTCTAGAGTTTGTTGTTCGACTCGAATTTCTTCGAGGTCTACTTTTCTCCCACTTGTCATTTTGGAAATGTGATCTCTTTCCAAAAAGATACTATCTCGAGCAACAAACACCTTGTTCTCAGATGTATTGTAGAAGTAATACCCCTTTGTTTCCTTTGGGTAGCCCACAAGGATACATTTGTCAGATTTTGGTCGAAGTTTGTCTGAAATTAATCGTTTGACGTATACTTCATAACCCCAAATCTTAAGAAAAGACACATTTGAAGGCTTTCCAAACCATAACTCATATGGAGTCTTTTGGACAACTTTAGACGGAGCTCTATTTAGTGTGAGTGCAGCTGTGTTTAGTGCATGTCTCCATAATTCTATTAGAAGTTCGGCCTGACCCATCATTGATCGAACCATGTCTAACAAGGTCCTGTTCCTTCGTTCTGACACACCGTTCCATTGAGGTGTTCCAGGAGGAGTCAATTCTGATAGAACTCACATTCTTTCAGATGGTCATCAAATTCATAGCTCAGATATTCACCGCCTCTATCAGACCGCAGTGCCTTAATCTTCTTGCCTAACTGATTCTCTACTTCACTCTGAAATTCCTTGAATTTGTCAAAGGATTCAGACTTATGCTTCATTAGGTAGACATAACCATATCTACTGAAGTCATCAGTGAAAGTGATAAAGTAGCTGAAACCACCTCTAGCATTTGTACTCATTGGTCCACAAACATCTGTATGGATTAAACCCAATAGTTCAGTTGCTCTTTCTCCAACTTTAGAGAAAGGTTTCTTTGTCATTTTGCCAAGTAAGTATGATTCGCACTTACCATAATCCTCTAAGTCAAATGGTTCTAGAATTCCTTCCTTTTGAAGTCTTTCTATGCGCTTCATGTTAATATGGCCTAATCGACAATGCCACAGATAGGTGAGATCTGAATCATCCTTTTTGGCCTTTTTGGTTTTATGTTATAAACTTGTTTTTCGTGATCTAGTAAATAAAGTCCATTGACTAATCTAGCAGATCCATAAAACATCTCTTTAAAATCAAACGAGCAACTATTGTCTTTTAATAAAAAGGTAAATCCCTTAGCATCTAAGCAAGAAACAGATATGATGTTTTTAGTAAGACTTGGAACATGGAAACATTCTTCCAGTTCCAAAACTAGCCCAGATGGCAACGACAAATAATAAGTTCCTACAGCTAATGCAGCAATCCTTGCTCCATTTCCTACTTGTAGGTCGACTTCACCCTTGCTTAATCTTCTACTTCTTCTTAGTCCCTGTGAATTGGAACATAAGTGTGAGCCACAACCTGTATCTAATACCCAAGAAGTTGAATTTGCAAGTATACAGTCTATAACGAAAATACTTGAAGATGGAACGACCGTTCCGTTCTTCAAATCTTCCTTAAGCTTCAAGCAATCTCTCTTCCAATGCCCCTTCTTCTTGCAGTAGAAGCATTCAGATTCAGAAGTGGGTTGGCTCACCTTCTTCTTTTCAGACTTGGTGCCGCCAGCTTGCTTAGTTGGGCTAGCCTTCTTGCCATCTTTCTTAGGATTCCTCTTCTTACTATATTTCTTGAACTTTCCCCCACGCACCATAAGCACATCTTGCTTATCACTTTTGAGCGTCTTTTCAGCGGTCTTCAGCATACCGTGAAGCTTAGTGAGCGTTTTGTCCAGACTATTCATACTGTAGTTCAGCTTGAACTGATCATACCCGCTATGAAGAGAATGGAGGATGGTGTCTACAGCCATTTCCTGAGAGAACAAGTGATCCAGCCGACTCATATTCTCAATGAGTCCAGTCATTTTGAGAACATGTGGATTTACGGGCTCGCCCTTCTTGAGCTTGGTGTCCAGAATTTGTCTATGAGTCTCGAATATTTCGACTCGAGCCAGATCTTGGAACATGTTATTTAACTCACTGATGATTGTGAAAGCATCTGAGTTGATGAACGTTTTTTTGTAGATCTGCACTCATGGTTGCAAGCATTAGACATTTCACATCCTTGTTGGCATCAATCCAACGATTGAGGGCTGCCTGAGTGACCCCTTCGCCTGCGGCTTCGGGCATCGCCTCTTCCAGGACATACTCCTTTTCTTTCTACATAAGAACTATTTGCAAGTTCCTTTGCCAGTCAAGGAAGTTTTTCCCGCTCAACTTCTCCTTTTCGAGAATTGAACGGATGTTGAATGAATTGTTGTTTGCCATAGTTAAAACTACAATTGAAAAGAATAAACAAATAAATAACCATTCATAGTTTCTCTTAATAAACTTAAATTCTAGCATTCATGCACAATTCAATATTTATTAAGCATTTTATTCAAGTTATGTGTTCCGGCAGGTGTGAATAAAATGAATCCAAGATCCTTATATCATTGAAGAATTAAGCACATTATGTATTTAGACTCAATTCTAAAATATTTTAGTTAAGCAAATCCTTTGCTAATAGTCTAGAAACTACTCTTGGTTGATAGGTACGTCTAAGAACTTATTAGGTAAACCTATCTCATTTGCCACGACATAAAAGGACTCCTTACTTATATCGTTGAGTTTTACCAAAACAAACATGTACTCACAATTATTTGTGTACCTTACCCCTTTAGGATCAATAAGTAACACCTCGTTATGGCGGAAAACTATTACTAAGATTGATGTAAAGGTTATCCAATTTTGGCATGGCACCTTTTAACTCAATTTTTAAAGTTTGGAACTTAAGGCTCTTACTATGTTGGTTAGATTTTAATTGAACTAAAATCCTTAATCATGCAACATAATCAAGCCATAATCTCATGCATAATTAAGACATATTTAAAGCAATAAATAACTTAAAGCATGCATAAGATATAAATGTGATCTAGTATGGCCCGACTTCATCTTGAATCTTCAACTTCAAACTCCGTCTTGAAAATGGATTGGAAACTCCGTCTTGAATTTCACCATGGGAGGCGCCATTTTCTTCAAATAGGATATGCTATAATTAAAACTAATTACAACTATTTGATGGTACGCAAACCATATTTAAAATAAAAAATTTGGTGCATTAAACCAATTTTACATTCAAATTAATGGTACGCAGACCATATTTTCTATCCTATTTTGGTCATACTAGTCACTTTCCATAACCTGCAAAACAATATATTTACAATATACCATTCACCCATTCATTTATCAATGAATGGCCCACATAGCAAGTTAGTAGAACATATTATGCATCACATAAACATTTGCAACAACCAATTAAGGGTTCCAATAATCTACAAATTATTCAATCCTTATTAGTTCTAATCGAGTTGTTTTAACCTTAAAGGAATGTAGACCTAATCAAGAGTTTAATGAGTAAAATGCTCCCACTAAAACCAAGAAATTTACATGCTTTACAAATTTTAAACATAAAATTGTATTTCCTAGTCCAACCGGAAACTTACAAGTTTAATTAAAATTTAAAGCTCATATAAAATATTACTTAAATCCCTTTATTTCATTTTCAGTTGATTAAAATTAATTAATTTAAATTTTATCAAGGTTTTAATTTTAGTAAAATAATTAGTATAAATAAATTTACAATAATTAAATTAATCAAAATTAAATTGCGAGAAAAAAAAATTAAATTACGAAATAAATTTTAATTAAAATCGTTTTCAACTGAAAAATAAATAAATAAATAAATAAATAAAACGTCCCTTACGTACTAAAGCAAGGCCTTAGGCCGAAGCCAAGCCTCGCCCAAGCACAACACAGTCGCAGCGCCATGGGCCGCGTGCACGAAACAACGCCCAGGCCCGCGTTGTGTGGCCGAGTGATGCCCATCGTTGCGCACAACCATGCGTTGTGCGTGCTGCTCGCTTGCTCGGTGGCTTGCTCGCTGATGGCTTCCAGTGTTGGGCCTTGGCATGCGCAACGCATGCGAGCTCCCTTGCTCGTATGTTGTTGCCTTGCCTCGTGCTTGGCGCTACGTAGCATCATTGCCCTTTGTTTGCTCGACCACCCACACGGCACACACGACACAGCTCCCTTGCTGCCGCGCATGCCTCGTTGCTCGTTGCCTTGTATCGCATGGGCGATGAGCTCCCTTGCTCGTCGTCGCATGCCCGCACAATGCAACACCCCTTAAGGGTAACACTTAGCTTCCATTGCTTCGTGCGTGCAACATTGGTGATCATTTTTATGAAAAATTAATAATTTTTATACTTTAATTTAATTGACGAATTGATAAATCATATTAATTTCATTAAATTCGGGCAAAAACCGAAAATTTATTATTCAAATTAATTTCCGATTATATTTAATTTCATGGATTCAAATCTAGGTCATAGAATTTTAAAAAATTTCAATTTTAACAAATTTTATGGTGGTCTTTAATCATAGGATCCTAATTAAATTGCTAATTAATTATGAAAATCAAAACAAATTCTAAATTATTCGAATTTCAACAAATTAATTACAATTACAAATTAGGTTGTATAATTAACAAGATTAGGGTTTAAAATTGTTAAAAATATACAGTATGTCAATCATAGATTCAAGATTTATATACAAGATTCACAAATATTTAATTTGACATCATAAAAATTATAAATTTTGCGTTCGAAAAACTAAAACCTCCGAAAAGTCATAGTTAGGCTTCGAATTTGGGAATTCTGGGTTCGGCATCAAGTCTTGGATTTTTCTCAAAATTTTAAAACGTCGTTTACATGAGAAATTCACTATAAAATTATAAGATTCCAACCATGACAAAACTGCCGAAAAATCCTGCGAACATATAATCAAATAATCGCACGAATTTACAATTAATTACATACACGAAATTAATCACCCCTTTAATTCATTGCAAATTTATAAAATTTAACCATGTTAATTATAATTGATTATGGAATTAATTAGAGGCTCGTGATACCACTGTTAGGTTATGACAAATATAAATCATATATTTCATGCGGAAAAACCATAAAGGCAGGAATCCAAATTAATTGCCACATAGTCAATTAGCATAATTTAGGATACATACATGTGATGCGTGCCTTCCCTAGCTGCTCCGTAGATAGTCCACAGCACGTTCGGATCCGTCTTAGATTCAATTAACTAGAATATTATCTAAGGTATTATGTTTATTCGGAAAGCTTAATTATTAATTTAGGCAAATTCCCACTTGAACTTAATCTATGTGAATACTTATTGAATTGTTGTATATAAATTGTGATTATGAACCACGTATTTATAGGGTGGAAATAACGGACTTAGAATTCTACTAGGATTCCAACATCTAAATCTATTAGGATTCTAGTTGAATTACATCATTAGAATTTTAATGTTTAATCAAACACCTAAGTGTTTCAGATTTAACAAAAACATTCAACTCGAGTAGAATTAGGAAAACGATGCAAGCAATCCTAAAAGACCAAGGACTTGGTCGTACGAAGCCTCGCAGCCTCGCAGCCACGCAACCCACAAGGGCACTGGTGCTCGGATCGGCCCAAGGCTGGACGCTGGCAGTACGCGGCCCATCGTGGACGCTGCTCGCTGGGCCTGCCTTTGCTCGCTTGCGCGCTGGGCCTGCCTCGCTGCTTGCTTGCGTGTGCGGGCTTCGCTCGGCGCTGGGCCTGGCGTCTAGCAAGCTTGTCCGTCGATCGTTTCGTACGTCGCGCTTCCGATTTGTTTTTCGATTCCGGAATGTTTTTCCAATTCGAACAATATTTAATATTTTTGATTCCGGAATTTATTTCCGATTCAAACAAATATTTAATATTTCCGATTCCGGAATTTATTTCTGATTCCGGTAATATTTCCGTTTCAGGCGATATTTCCGATTCCGGCAATATTTCTATTTCCGATTGAAGGAAATAATGCCCTTGGTCCAAGTATGCATTCTATGTTAAGTCTAATAAATGCGGTTCAGTATTAATTAACAAGTTAATAATTCAGTGAGATCAAGTGAGCTGAATGCCTAGCTAGAGGCCGCTTCAGTTCAAGTGGAATTCATGATATTAATCCACAGCTTACTCTTGACTGAACCCGTAGGGTCACACAAATAGTACATAAACGGATCAAGTATTTAATGGCATTAAATACTCCATCTATGGATATTCGGAATCGACGGATCTTGGTTTCAGTGGGAGCTGAGATCGTCACAGGCAAGAAATGAATGCTCCGGAAATGATGATATTGCCGGAAACGGAAATATGGATCGTATCGGAAATATAAATATTATCCAAGTCGTAGATGTTGCCGGAAACGGAAACATGGTACGTATCGGAAAATATTATCGGAAATGGAAATATTGCCGGAATCGGAAATATTGCCGGAAACGGAAATATTGTCAGAATCGGAAATATTATCGGAATCGGAAAATAATTCCGGAAACGGAAATATTAAATATTTGTTCGAAACGGAAATTAATTCCGGAATCGGAAATATTGAATATTGTTCGTATCGGAAATGAATTTCGGAATCGGGAAATTAATCGGAAGCGTATTGTACGAATTAGCATCGGACGAGGCCTGCCAGACGAAGGCCCAGCACGAAGCCGGGCCATCGCCCAGCAAGCCAGCGCGCCACAAACGCACCAGCCAAGGCTACGCCAGGCCCACCGCAAGGCAGGCCCAGCGCGCGCCAACCCTGCGGCAGCGTGTGGGCCTCGCAGCAATGGGCTGCGAGCTCGCGGGCTGCGCGCGCGCGCATGGCGCCCCTCGTGGGCTGCTGTGCGTGCGTGTGTGTTTGTGTGCTATACGAATCCCAAAGCAATCAGGTTTATGAATTGTCATATGTATCATAACCTAACATTGGTATCACGAGCCTCTTATTATTTTCATAATCTAAATTGCATAACATGGTTAAATATTACAAATTTGCAAGAATTAAAAGGGGTGATTAATTTTCGTAATTGTTAATTAATTGCAAATTGCGTTTATTTAATTATACGTACGCAGTTTTTCGGCAGTTTCTTCGTTACTCATCCAAATCGAGTGATTTTTGTGTCAATTCCGCATGTAAAAGACATTCTAAAATTTTGACAAAAACAATATTTTTCGGCCGAACCCAGAATTCTCAAATTCGAAGCCTAACTATGACTTTTCGGAGGTTTTAGTTTTTCGAATGCAAAATTTCGTAAATTTAAGATGTTAAATTAAATATTTGCGATTCTTGTTGATAAATCTTGAATTTTTGATTGACCTACTGTATATGTTTAACAAGTTTGAATGCCTAGCCTTGTTAATTATGCAATCTAATTTGTAATTATGATTAATTTGTTGAAAATTGGAATAATTTAGAATTAATTTGATTTTCATAATTAGTTATAATTTAATTAGATACCTATGATTAAAAACCACCATAAAAATTGTAAATTTATGTTAAAATTTAAATTTTTATGACCTAGACTTGAATCCATTTAATCGGAAATCAATTAAATAATAAATTTTCGATTTTTCGCCCTAAAATTATGAAATTAATATTATTTATTAATTTGTCATTAATTTTGAATAAAAATTTTAAATTTTTATGCGATTCGCTCATATAACTTGCACGCACAAAGCAATGGACGCTACGTGGGGTGTTGTATAATGCGGGCATGCGACGACGAGCAAGGGAGCTCGTCGCCCATGCGGTACGAATGCAATAAGCAAGGCCATGGTGCACGAGCACAAGGCAGCAGCCATGCCTTGTGTCGTGGGCTGTGTGCGATGGGCGAATGGGCGAGGGCGAGAGCGAGGCACGAGCAGTCGCGTGTGGGCAGCAAGCGAGCTGCGCCACAGCGCGCACTGCCTCGCGCAAGCGTGCAGAGCCTCGCGCGCAGCGAGCGCAAGCTCGCGTGCCACGAGTGCTACGCCCAGCATCGATCGCTCGCGCGCAGCGAGCGCTATTGTGCGTGCGACAAGCGCTGCGCCCAGCGATGGCGTGCAGCGTGCTTGTTGCGACGTGCGACGAGCGCTGCGCCCAGCGATGGCAAGCAGCGTGCTTGTTGCGACGTGCGACGAGCGCTGCGCCCAGCGATGGGCTGCGGCAGCATGCTTGTTGCGTCGAGCGCTGGCGCGCGCAGCGAGCACCAGCTCGCGTGATGCCTTGCGATGGTGAGCAGCAGCGATGCGACGCAGCGCATGGGCTGCGCGCACATGGCCAGCGATGGCTGTGTGCGTGTGGCCCATGGGCGTGCGTTGCGTAGGATTGTTGCATTGCGATTAAATCGTTTTGAAATTTTAATTTGAAATTTTCAGTTTACGTAATTTTAATTAATTTTAAAATTAATAATTTAAATTATTTTCTTGGATTTTAATTTTGAATATTGTAATTATAATAAATTTTATTTATTCTAATTATTTTACTAAAATTAAAATCATGAATTAATTTAAATACGGCTGAAATTAAATTAAACTTTTTGGATTCAATTATAAATTTATATGAGCTTTAAATTTTAATTAAATTTGTATGTTTCCGGTTAGACTAGAAATACATTTTTATGTTTAAAATTAGTAAAGCATATGAATTTATTGGTTTAAGTGGGAGCCCTTTTTAGTCATAAACTCTTGATTAGGTCTACAATTCCTTAAGGTTAAAACAACTTGATTAGAATTAATAAGGACTGAATAATTGGTAGATTATTGGTGCCCTTGATTAATTGCTGCAAATGTTTACGTGATGCATAATGTGTTTTACTAACCAGCTATGTGGGCCATTCATGTTAATGAATGGGTGAATGGTATATATATTGTATATGTACTGTTTTGCAGGTTATGAAGTGACTAGTATGGCCCAAATAGGATAGAAAATATGGTCTGCGTACCATTAATTTGAATGTAATTGGTCTAAAGTACCAAAGTTGTTTTTCAATTCAAATATGGTCTGCGTACCATCAAATAGTTGTAATTAGTTTTAATTATAGCTTATCCTATTTGAAGAAAATGGTGCCTCCCACGGAGATTTTCAAGACGGACTTTGAAGTTAAAGCTTCAAGATGAAGTCGGGCCATACTACATCACATTTATCTTATGCATGTTTTAAGTTATTTATTGCTTTTAAATATGTCTTAAAATGCATGAGATCAAAAGCTTGATTATGTTGCATGATTAAGGATTTTAGTTCACTTAAAATCTAACCAACATAGTAAGAGCCTTAAGTTCCAAACTTAAAAATTGAGTTAAAAGGTGCCATGCCAAAATATACACTTGCTTGGATATCCTTTACATCAATCGAGTAATAGTTTTCGCTCAGCGAGGTGTTACTTATTGGTCCTAAAGGGGCAAGGTACGCAAATAATTGTGAGTACATGTTAGTTTTGGTGAAACTCAACGATATAAGTAAGGAGTCCTTTTATGTCGTGGCAAAATCGATAGGTTTACCTAATAAGTTCTTAGACGTGCCTATCAACCAAGAATAGTTTCTAGACTATTAGCAAAAGGTTTTTGCTTACCTAAGATGTTTTAGAATTAAGTCGACAAACTGTGCTTAATTCTTCAATGATTTTAGGATCTTGGAATCATTTTATTCACACCTGCCGAAACACATAATTCGAATAAAATGCTAATGACTTGTTTAAGTTATTATTCATGATAAATGTTTAGACTTTGCATGCTTCAATGAATGTTTTAATTATTGTTTATAATTAAATATCTTGCACTGCGGTAAATCCTTTTAGAAAGGTAACAGTAAATTTCCTCGATTGGTAATGAATCCAAGAACGATTCACGGAAATGAGAGAAAATGAGCAATTTAAAATGTACGTTTCTTTTCGCGACTTTTATGGTTGTTTTCGAATATCAAAATCGAATGGCAAACCAATTGGTGCTTGTGAATTCAAAATACAATGTAGTTTTGAGATCATAAAGCATTGAGTTTAAACGCTCAGCCTTACCAATGGTTAACAACCTAATATCTTTGTCCATTTAATTCTCGAATGAGTCTAGTCCCTAGACATTCGAGTAGATCGATGCTTAGAGAACTTTAGAAGCTTCTAGTAAGATCATCTAGTTGAAACAAAATATTCAACATAAATTAAAATGGTAAAGAACCTTGTTGGTGACATTGGACATGTCTAACAAAGTATAAAAGTCAACACTAAAGAATTCAATTCTTAAGACTATAAGAAAGGGTACAAGAAATAGGAAAACAAAGGAACAGATGACAGGAATTTACAATTCCATTTCTACCTATAAGTTTATGTTTAAAGAGAAGTGACCTAGGAATCAAACTTCCTTGGTATCATATACCGCTTGAGGTTCTTACTTCGGTAATAACTCAAATAATGGAAGCTAGGATACACTAATGACCTACAAGTGGGAAATGAAGCATGGCAATGCTACATTAGTTGTAGGGTCATCTAGTTTGTTTTAAGTCCTTTCAAAGGTTGGAACTTAATGGCTATTTTGTTCCATAATCAGCATACCTAAATTTCTGCTTCAAACACAGAAAGACTCATATTCAGAAGAACGAAAACAATGCTTGTTTGTTTGTTAATTTGAATGAAATGGTCATTTACGATCTGAGTCAATTTGCTTGATTAAAACAAACAACTCTTTAACAATAAAGAACTTTACTAGGTTCAAATCAACCCCTTGATTTGAGTTCCACTAATCTTTGGCATTGTTGCTTAGACCATATCAACAAGTTAAACTTCAAAAGCTCTATTTTGATGGACTTTTGAAAGTTCATTGATTTCTAGATCAATTCAAGACGAGCTAATCTTACTTGTTGAAAGTAACAAAAGATATGAACTATTGTTAGAACGCCTAGACAATAGAGTTCAAAGCTAAAGAAAGATTTTATGACTTTATTTATTTCACATGGATTTGAGTGAATATAGGTTTATTTACTCAATGTGATATAAGTTTGAATCTGTTTGGCTAGATCAAAGATTCAGAAGTATAAAATCCACTTGGCAAGAAATCATAAAGATCTAGGTTAGATCATGTTGATGATTACTTGAGACCAAAAATGATCATCAATGATTGTGTGTTGCAATTTCACGATCTAGCTCCATAAGATATGGCATATCTTAGTTGGAATAATCGAAGTCAATTAGTACTTGATTCGATCAATGATGAATCATAAAGAATTTTCCTATAATTTCTAAAACAAAATGCTCAACTACCACCAAACTAAACCAAATTCGTCAAAGCTATTGAAAAGTAATTTCAGAATATCTTTTCATAATATATCTAAAGAGTTCCTAAACTCAGTGGGAGCTTAGTGTTTGTTATTCAACAAACTAAGGCCCAAGTAAAGATATATGTTTCATTGTGATTTATTCAAATGAGACACAAGGGTATTGTTTCTACCACGAATTTTTGAGAACATAATGTTTGTTTGCTCGAAATAATGTCCTTTTGGAGATTCGTTTCCAAAATGACAAGTGGGAGAAAATAGACCTCGAAAGTTTTCGAGGCGAACAACAAACATAAACGGACATTCGGGAGGCTTTTCGAAGTGCTTCAGAAAATCCGAACTTATTCTTTAAAGACTTTAGAAGTGGCTTTAAAGAATAGACATCTCTTAGAAGACTTTACAAGTGCTTCAAGGAGAACAGAATATTCAAAGGACTTTCAAGTGGCTATTGATATTCTATTGTTTGATGTTCTATACCCAAGTAGGCATAGAGTTCAAATCACTAAAACTATGCAATTCTTCTATTAGATAGTGAAGAAACCTACAACTTGCAGTCAAACTATTATCATGTAGATTAATGAGTTTGTGACCTGTAAGAAAGCTATGACGAAACCCAGATTCCCTAAAATGGTTAGAGGCCATATATAGACTCAAATGTTTTAGATGGTTAAAGGCCATAAAACATAACCAATGTTTTGATGACAAAATTGAAATTTTGTTGATTTGCAAGAATAGTTTCACACCTATTGGTTGCAAGTTTGTTTTAAGGATAAAAACTATCAAACATGGAATTGTGTTCACACACAAAGCTAGATTAGTTTCTAAAGGTTACAAGCAAATTCATGGCATGGATTGTGTTGAAACCTCATGCATAATCGTAATGCTCAAGTCTATAACTCAAGCAATGATTGCATATTGGTACATATGACAATTGGATGACAAAACGTATTCCTCAATCAAATGTTGGAAGAAAACTATGTACATGGCATGTCATAGGATTTGTGGATCCAAATAAATGCTTGAAAAGGAATGCTAACTTATGAAATCTAAGTACAGATTTAAGCAAGCAATTGGGAATTGGAACTGTATTTTAGTGAAGCTAATAAGCATTTTAGTTTCATAAAATATACATGATTCTTATAGATATATAAGAAGTTTAGTGGGAGTACGTAAAACTTATTTGGTCCTATGTGTATCACACATATCTCTCTATTGTGAAATAACATTCAAATGCTAATGACTTAGGTTTGAAATTATTCATCAATGATGGACCAAGGCGAAACTTAGTACATACTGGGTATTAAGATCTATTTACAAAGATCTTATGATATTGTTTAGTAATGGCATTTACTAAATCAAACACGAAAGACTCCATTGGAGATATTCGATCCATATGAATAAATCTAAGTAATGAATGTTTGAACTATGTATAAGCATTTACTAAGTTAAACATCAAAGAATCTAATGAGATTCTTCACCTATATTATATGTCAAAGAATTTAGTTGGATTCGGTATCTACTGTAACTGAATGAGCTAAAGTTACATGAATAGAATTCAATTGGGAATTATTCGGCAAAAGAATTTATCATGTATATAATATAATATGAGGATCGCCAAAAACGTATCGTATGACTTTAGGCATGACGAACATATACCAATCTCTATTGATCTAAGTGAAGATCAACTAGATTGAGATCAAGAACACTTATGGTACTTGAAAAGGTACATAGGAATAGTTCTTGATTCAAGGAAATAAAGATATGCTAAATATTGATGCTACACGCATAAACAATGGCAAAGGATCAAGCAAGACCCTTTGGAGTTAACCATTGACAAGGACGAGCTAAAGAGCATCGTGTTTTGAAATGGCAACATGGATTGAAGACCATGAGTTGTTGCATGGGAAATTAAAATAATAATTTCTATGTTCTAAGATATAGTTGGAGATTCTTCCACATATCTATGAACTGCTTGGATAGGTAAATCCAAACAAAGCATCACTAGCAACCTATACAGTTGAAGTAAAAGTAATTATTGCCTAAGAAGCAATAAAACAGGGTTGTTTAAAGTTCTTCACTGAACTTGGGTAGATCACCTATCTGCTGGCTTGATGGTTCTTCATTGAAAAATGCGTAGAACCACTCTTGAAGCAAGAAAAACGTCTGCTAACTTGATGGTTCTTCATTACAAAATGAGTAAAACCACCATCAAAGTAAGAAAGACTAGATCACATAATAAACAAACTCGAAAAGATCTTATCATCATATCTCGAAGAACATTCGATAAAAAAGATATTAAGATTGGCAAAGCATGATAACTAAACCTATGCAACAAGTGAGAAGCAACACTCACGTTGTAGCACTGGAAATCAAGCATAGCTTTGAATTCCATGAAATGTTTTAAAGATGGGTTTGAGGCCCATGGTTGTAAAACATCAGGGTTAAACATTTATCATATATGAAATGTATTTTCATATTCCATTTAATCTTGGTTTAGTATTAAATGATGAGTCCCTTCAATTTGACGATATATTCAAGATAGACTGTCAGGACCAGTCCTGTGACTAAGAAATGTCTATCAAGTGAACTTGAATGTCAAAAGTTGAAAATGGTCCCTGGTCGGAGTTTTCTATAAAATTGGACGCATAGAAAACGTTAGACGACTAGAATGCAAGATGACTAGTAGTTCTGTTTCTTGAACTATGTGGACATGGCAATGTCATAATCATTTGCATAGATACTTACTTTGGGAAGACTAGTATCGGACAGACCTATGAAACTTTACTGTAAGAGATGAAAATCTGTCATAAGTAAATTTCATTAAAATTATTAGACACTAAATCCTCAATACCTGAGTGATTTGAGATTACTTGTTTGAGAACTGGTTGCTTTGACGTTGACCAACCGTCACACCGTAAAAGGAGGCTATAAAGGCAACGCTCAGGTAATCACCTATCAAACGAAGTCTAATCTCAAGATCGCAAGATTGGGATTGTCCTCCCATATATCGGGATGAGATGCTTAAAAGTTGTACAAGGCCACTCGGAGAGCTAGAAACTGTGAAATGCATGGCCGTGCTCGGATGAATCATAGGCTATGATTATCTGTTTATTTGATCAGTTGAACTCTGAAACCGAGAAACACCTCTGGACATAATAAGGATGACAACTCTTACCTTATGTTCAAGAGCAAGCATCGAGCGACAAAGGAATTAGGAAATGCACACTTGTCCCTAAGGACAAGTGGGAGACTGAAGGAAATAATGCCCTTGGTCCAAGTATGCATTCTATGTTAAGTCTAATAAATGCGGTTCAGTATTAATTAACAAGTTAATAATTCAGTGAGATCAAGTGAGCTGAATGCCTAGCTAGAGGCCGCTTCAGTTCAAGTGGAATTCATGATATTAATCCACAGCTTACTCTTGACTGAACCCGTAGGATCACACAAATAGTACGTAAACGGATCAAGTATTTAATGGCATTAAATACTCCATCTATGGATATTCGGAATCGACGGATCTTGGTTTCAGTGGGAGCTGAGATCGTCACAGGCAAGAAATGAATGCTCCGGAAACGATGATATTGCCGGAAACGGAAATATGGATCGTATCGGAAATATAAATATTATCCAAGTCGTAGATGTTGCCGGAAACGGAAACATGGTACGTATCGGAAAATATTATCGGAAATGGAAATATTGCCGGAATCGGAAATATTGCCGGAAACGGAAATATTGTCAGAATCGGAAATATTATCGGAATCGGAAAATAATTCCGGAAACGGAAATATTAAATATTTGTTCGAAACGGAAATTAATTCCGGAATCGGAAATATTGAATATTGTTCGTATCGGAAATGAATTCCGGAATCGGGAAATTAATCGGAAGCGTATCGTACGAATTAGCATCGGACGAGGCCTGCCAGACGAAGGCCCAGCACGAAGTCGGGCCATCGCCCAGCAAGCCAGCGCGCCACAAACGCACCAGCCAAGGCTGCGCCAGGCCCACCGCAAGGCAGGCCCAGCGCGCGCCAACGCTGCGGCAGCGTGTGGGCCTCGCAGCAATGGGCTGCGAGCTCGCGGGCTGCGCGCGCGCATGGCGCCCCTCGTGGGCTGCTGTGCGTGCGTGTGTGTTTGTGTGCTATACGAATCCCAAAGCAATCAGGTTTCGACATATGATTAAATTCCTAAACCTAAAAGGATGAATTAATTAAATAAGAATTCTATTAGGATTCTAGTTTAATTAATTCGTATCCTAATAGGATTACGATTCCCTTTCCATACCTCTATAAATAAAGGCCTAGGGTCATTATTTTGCATAGAGTATTCAAGTATTCAAAGTGATTTTTGAGAGCAAAAATTCAGTCATACAATTGCCTATACTAGCCGAAAATTCTAAGTACCTTAAGGGCGATCCTAGTTGGTCAAGCTTAAGGCGGATCCGGACGTGCTGTGGACTATCTACGGAGGGACGACATTTGGAGTCCTAAAGACTTGTTCTTGTTCGGTTCGGGCGCAGCTAGGGAAGGCACGCAACAAAGTGTATGCATCTAAACTATGCTAAATGATTATGTGTAAATAATATGTTTTCCTGGCTTTATGGTTTTTCCGCATGATTTATGAATTGTCATATGTATCATAACCTAACACCGATAACATTTTCCGATACGTAACTTGTTTCCGTTTCCGGCAACATCTACGACTTAGAAAATATTTATATTTCCGTTATGATCCATATTTCCGTTTCCGGCAATATCATCATTTTCGGAGTATTCATATTTTGCCTTTTGACGATTTCAGCTCCCACTGTAACCGAGATCCGTCGTTTCTGAATGTTCATAAATAGAGTATTTAATTCACTTAAATACTTGATCTGTTCACGTACTATTTGTGTGACCCTACGGTTCCAGTCAAGAGTAAGTTGTGGATTAATATTATTAATTCCACTTGAACTGAAGCGGCCTCTAGCTAGACATACAGCTCACTTGATCTCACTGAATTATTAACTAGTTTAATTTAATTAATACTGAACCGCTTTTATTAGACTTAGCATTGAATGTATACTTGGACCAAGGGCATTATTACCTTCAAAAAACTCCTCCTATCATTAAAATAATGAAACTTAATTATTATCCATGTTCATAAAATTTCCAGAAACTTTATTTAGTTTTAAAACGCTTGAATTAAATAGAAACTAATCGTTAATCATTAAAATAATAATTCTAATTAATCGATTAAAACCCTAGCATGAAATTTATTAAAACCATTAAAAATTGACACTTTAAGACTTTAAATGACTCTGAAAATTATTATTGATTACCATAATTGAAATTGACATCTAGTTATGTTAATCAATCAATCATATGAGTTTAATTAAAACCCTAACCCTAAATCAACATTAAAATCATTTAAACCCATAAAAATTGAAGCTCTATCAAATATAAAAATTCATATCCTTCAAATAAAAATTGTCCTCAACAATCTAATCATCCAAATCCTCAACTTTGGTGTTCATAATCAATCCCAAATACAATTAATAATCAAAATCAAAATAATAATCATAATTTCATAATTTAAAAAACATAATTTAAAATAGAGAAGATTTAGAATAAGAGGAATTATACAAAGCCGACCTATAGCACAACACGATCACGAATGAGTGTGACCGGGCGCAAAATAACAAAGAAATGGAGGTGAGTGCTTGTGGTACAACACATCGGCGCTGTTGGGCGCGACTGCTGTTGCTAGTGCTTCGTTGCGTGCCACATGGACCCGAGAAGGCAACATGGCAGGCGTGCGCACGGGGACAGGTGAGGCGACGCGAGGGAGTGCAGGGGCGAGGCAGCAGCACCGAGGTTGGGCTATTGTCTTGGCTTGGCAGCAACTCACAAGAGAAGAGAAAAGAGAGGAAGGAAAGTGACATGATGGAGAAGGAAGGAGAGGAGAGAGAATTGTGAGGGTTTGGGAGATTTAATGAAAGTGGGGATTTAATGAGGAGTGGGGTGTATTTATAGTTTTCATATCCTAGGTGGGCTAGGATTAGGAATATTGAAGTTGGGTTTTAATAAAACAAGTTTATTGAATATTCGTTTTGGCTCCTTATAAAAACTGGATCGAGCTTTAGAATAATTCAACTCGTTTTAATTTCAAAACCCAATTAATTCCCAACTTAGAATTTAAATTCGTTTCGTAACTAATTGAAATAATATATATTTTTAATTAATAAAAATACATTTAAATAACTATTTAAATGCGATTTAAATTCATAAAATAATAAAAAAATGTTTTATAAATATAATTAAATATATCTATATTATTAAAGCAGAGTGGTGAATAATGAGAGTTGAGCAAAAGTCCATCCAAGCCATCTCGCACAATTAAGATTCTAGACCATTGATTTTATGTGATTAAATGACAACCATTGATAATATTTTATATACAATCTAAGAGTCATAAATTTAGTAACTAAATCAATTAAATTTTAAATTTAGTAAATAATCAATTACAGAGTATATTTTTCATATTTACGTAAATATCAAATTTCACTTAAGTGGTCAAAATCAAAATTTCCTAAGTATGCATCATAATGAAGTTCATGACGATCAATGACGATCCATGATATATCCTATAGGATGAAGTATTGAAATTAAAATGACCAATTATCAATTAGAGCGATCATTGTTATTCGTCTAATCATGTATATCATATTCGTCATTTTTAACAAGGCTTATAGATTGAAATAGTCAAATGTTATAACAAGTGTTGGGGTGTTAAAATGGGCCCACCATTTTAACTCAAAAGCCAATAAAATCCACTCAAGCCCAATATCACTTACAAGGCCTCAAAGGCCCAACAAGGCACTATATATACCCCTCAAAGGGCAAGGTAAAAGGGGTCATTCTCTAACCCTAGAGAAGCCACCCTACTCTCTCTCCCCTAAACACCTCATTTTATACATCAATTGTACTGACTTGAGCGTCGGAGGCTCCGCCTCGGGGACCCCCCCTGGCCCGGAGTTCATCTTGCAGGCACCGCACGAGACCGGAACTCAAGATACCAAGGACGCTCCTACTATCGTTTCAACCCCGAAACAATTTGGCGCCGTCTGTGGGGATCGAGAGAAATAACCCATGAAAATCCACATTTTCATACTAACGTGTTCTACCACAAAAAATGGCCGGAAATTCAAAATAGCCGACCACAAACCGTTGCTGGCCAACAAACTCACGTTATCAAAATGGGTAGTGTGATGGTAAACTTATTTGGTGTTTACATAAACGGGTTGAAAAACTCAATATGTTTGGCCAAGATCTACCATTTCGGGTACTACATCTCAAAAGGAGCTGAAGTTTCAAGATCGGCCAAAGCCGCAAATTAATGCTCTTGCCTGTAAATTGTAATAGTTGACTCGCAAATAGTGAATGTTAAATTGTTGCTGCATTTTGTGGCCCAATGGGCGAGTAGTACGCACAACAAGCATCATTTGCTTGATCAACTCAAAGGCCAATAAATGATTGGAGGAAATCAGAAGCTCAGTGCCGAGTTCGTTGCCGAAAAGCAGTGCCGAGGGTAACCAGAATACATCCAATATGTTAATCCACATACGAAGAAGTGAAACACTTCACAACTATGAGTTACAACTTCATTTCCATAGCCCAGTTGCAAGCTCAAAGCTAAACCTCATGGTTGAGTTCATAATAATCAACTTGGTCGTGAAAGCTACTACAAGAGAAACTTCATGACTACAACTTTAGTTGACGCCCACAAGGTGTTTGGCAAAATACCTCAAAGACTAGCCAAAGGTACCCCGAGGTGACCTCCCGAAGAGCTTCCCGAGGTCCAAACTCAGTACCGAGGTCAATGCCGAGCATAGCTTCGCTTCCGAGGTTAACTCACACGAGGCAAGTACTCAGAGATCCGAAGTTGACCCGCCGAGGTTAACTCGTCCGAAGGTGGAGCCACGGTCCGAGCCCTCGTCCCCGAGGCTAAACTCAGTACCTGAAAGTTACTGCCGGGGTCAGCAGCTCCCTAGCTCAGCACCAAAACTCAGTTCAGACAATTCCAAAGCTCATTTGCTAAGGATGACCGAGCAGCAAGCTAACTCAATATTTGCCGACAATATTGAAAATAAACTCATCTCACAAATGAGGAAATGATCATTACTGCAATCGAGAAACTCAAAATCAAGGCAAAGTCCCAAAGCCCATAATCGAGTTTGTTGCCAAACTCAATGCCGGAGGGAAGTGCCGAGCACACCAGCTCCCAGCCGAGCTCAGTGCCGAAGCTCCGAGCCAAGTTCAGTGCTCAAAGTAATTCATGTCACCAACATCGGAGCCGAAAGCAGAGTTGCCAAAAGCAGGGTTATCTCCAACATCAGAGTTGAATGTGGTATCAAGCCATAGCTCGTCTCCCGGAGTTTAAGCTCTCGAGGCCGAGCTCATTAGCAAAGCAGCTACTAGCTTACAAAGGAGTGACATGATTACAAAAGTTCAGTTGCTGCCCATCAAGTGTTTGATAAAATGCTTCAATGACCAATTGAAGGTGAAAATTCAGCTCCCGAGCAATGCCGAAGCTCCAGAGCAAGGCCGAAGCTCTCGAGCAGTGCCGAGCAGCAGTGCCGAAACTCCAAGCCGAGCTTAGGACCGAAGTTCCCGGGCAGTCCCAAAGCTCCCGAGCAATGCCGGACAGTAGCCTAGCCTTGGTTGATAATGAAGGCAATATAAATCCAGCATCAACAAAGCATAATAAATTGGGTGTTAAAGCATGAGTTTCAGCACCCCGAAGTTGACCGTCCGAAGTCAATCACCGAAATCTACCTGAAATAATGAGGAACGGTATTTATCGTTCCTAAGTTCATTTCTCTGAAAAGCGATTCATATCTATTCACCAAGATATTTCTATCTTCAATGAGTGTTGTGATATCAAGCATGAGCGATGGCAATGGTTTGTGATATCAAAATGAGTGGTGGTAATGGTTTGTGATTTATCACAAAAAGGAGGTGGCTATCAAGAGGATCCTGTGGTTATATATACCTCTGACATCACAAATAATAATTTCTTACTTTTGGGTTATTTGGTGACATAATTAGTGACAAATAAATGAAAGTAAAAGTCAAAGGATCCAAGCAGCAAGCCAAATCTCTTTTGCCGACAATGTCAAATTCGGTCAATATTTGCCGACTATATTAAATCGGTGCTAGCTCATGCATGATTCATCTACACATTTACCCAAGTGGATGCTATATAAGTGGATGTCATTTGCTTGAATTCATCCGACTACAAAGCTAAGTCATCTATTTATTTAAGCTTTGTGCTTTATATTTTGTCAGCATATAATTTACTTGACTTGATTAATTTGGTAAAGTGCAAAATATTCTTGGAGACTTAATTTGACAGACATTGTCTAGCAATAAGTCATTTTGCAAGAGCATACACCTCAAATTGTTAATCATGTTCAAAACGAATTATAAATTCATGTTTGACAAACATAAATACATCAAATATTGAAGATCAAAATTGTGTAGCAAGTCTCCGAACAAGTCTACGGATTTGAAAGAAGACTAAAAAACTGCTCCGAGATTACAACTCGAACCGATGTTACAATCCGAGCCGATTTTAGAAGCACGTTCTTAAACAGATCTCCGGATTTGAAGAACGAGGTTAAAAATCGCTCAAAGATTACAACTCGAATCGATGTTACAATCCGAGCCGATTTTAGAAGTACGTTCTTAAACAGATCTCCGGATTTGAAGAACGAGGTTAAAAATCGCTCAAAGATTACAACTCGAATCGATGTTACAATCCGAGCCGAAGGTAAAAAGCCGCTCCGAGATTACAACTCGAACCGATGTTACAATCCGAGCCGATTTTAGAAGCACGTTCTTAAACAGATCTCCGGATTTGAAGAACGAGGTTAAAAATCGCTCAAAGATTACAACTCGAATCGATGTTACAATCCGAGCCGAAGGTAAAAAGCCGCTCCGAGATTACAACTCGAACCGATGTTACAATCCGAGCCGATTTTAGAAGCACGTTCTTAAACAGATCTCCGGATTTGAAGAGCGAGGTTAAAAATCGCTCCGAGATTACAACTCGAATCATTGTTACAGTCCGAGCCGAAGGTAAAATCCGAAGGTAAAAATCCGAAGGATAAAACCGAGCCGAAGGTAAAAATCCGAAGGATAAAACCGAGCCGAAGGTGAAAATCCGAAGGTAAAAAACCGAAGGTAAAATCCGAGCCGAGATTACAACTCGAACCGATGTTACAATCCGAGCCGAGGTTAAAATTCTGAGCTGAAATTGACTTTCACTTGGAAGTGATCAAAATCAAAACCCAACCCATTTTTCAAATAGAATTGGGTCTGGGGGGAATTTGTTGGGGTGTTAAAATGGGCCCACCATTTTAACTCAAAAGCCAATAAAATCCACTCAAGCCCAATATCACTTACAAGGCCTCAAAGGCCCAACAAGGCACTATATATACCCCTCAAAGGGCAAGGTAAAAGGGGTCATTCTCTAACCCTAGAGAAGCCACCCTACTCTCTCTCCCCTAAACACCTCATTTTATACATCAATTGTACTGACTTGAGCGTCGGAGGCTCCGCCTCGAGGACCCCCCCTTGGCCCGGAGTTCATCTTGCAGGCACCGCACGAGACCGGAACTCAAGATACCAAGGACGCTCCTACTATCGTTTCAACCCCGAAACAACAAGATTAACCTTGAATGTTTTTTTATGCTAATAATAGACTAATATATGTTTGTTGAATCTCTATCTTATGTTATAAGTCCGTACTCCGAAGAATTACTGCTAGAAGATTTATCATTTTTCTCAAATAGTTCCATATTTCATCATCATGCGTTTTTGGGACGTGTTGGCCAATACATATATCTATCCAAAACATTGATTTTTTCAATACTCAGAGGGTGCGACTAAATTTATTTGGTATTAAAAAAATTATATTTGCATTTATAGACTACTATACATATTACAAAACAAACGAAAATAATAGGCCTAATAAACGAAAAAGGTTATTGGCTTTTCCCGGAATTCCCTTGATTGTTGAAATTGCCTTATAACAATTTTGTGGTTGGAACATTAAAACAAACATTAACAAATACACGATGGAGGTTATCCAGCATAACAAAGTCCAATGAGCTAAGGATATACACAATGCTACAATTTCTATTACTATTAGACATGTTGTTGAAATTAATTATCAGCTTGATCTCTGGTTAAGTGTTAAAGAATTTGCGTCACATGTACATGTAAGTTTAAAGTACACGGTTGAATTTGATAGTTTTTTTTTTAATCACAAAATGTACTAATCATAATATTTTATGCATAATTATCAAACACATACATTTTGAAGTAATATTTAACTTAGTGTCTAATTAAGTCATTTGCGCGCTTAAACCATATATGCAGAGAATGGAAAAGTAAGACGAGATGATTTTTTTACTTATTATATATTATTTGCAACAAGACATCTGCATATTTAAACATTCAGTCATCTTTGTTACATCTATTTGTTTATCATCGTGATTTTTATTGAATATTATTGTCATTGGTTAGTTCCATATTCCGGTAACTAAATATACTACAAGTCCATATTTAGATCATGTCTAATTTGATGTTTATGGGTAAAGATTGTAATTTTTATATTCTTTTATCTACTTTATATTTTTACATATATTCTGTGCATTAGCACGGGCACATACTAGTCTATAATTACTTAAAAATATGAGGTATTGCAACCTTCCATAAGACTGCCCCATAAAAGAAAAAATTGATTATAATAATCTTAAGATCAGGCGATTTTCTTATAATAATCCCAACTACTTTCGTATGAGTTTTTATTTTTATTTAATAATCTTAACTTTTGAACCCATCTGCTTTTAACAAGCTTACGTGACTGGTGACCACACCCGTCCAAAGCCGACCCGACCTAGAAAATCGAGCCTAAAATACCGGGTCTTGAACAAGAATTTGCGACCCATAACACTATTTTTTCCGAACCTGAACAACCCAAAAAGTAATTGGTCAAAGCCCAATCAAACCGGTTAAAAGTTGTTATATTTAGGCCCTGTTCTTTTGGACTTTTTTGCAGTTCCATTAATTTCAGTTCAGTTCAGCTCCATTAAGTTCAGTTCAGTTTAGTTCAGTTCAGTTCAGTTCAGTTCAGCTCCATTCAGTTCAGCTTCATTCAGTTCAATTCAGTTCAGTTCAAAAGAACGGATTCATCTTTCTTTGTAATTATTTTTATTCTTGATATTGCAATTAAAATTGACATTTATTACTTATATATATATATATATATATATATATATATATATAATTATTATTATAATCGTTACTATTACTTAAATATTACTATTATTATATTAATATTATATGTAATTATTGTTATTAATAAATAGTTGTGATTATTGTAGTTATTATTTATCATTATGAGTATTGTTATAAATATTAACGTTATATTTATTATTAATTATTAATTATTTTATAATTTATAATTTTATAATTTTATAATTTATAATTTTATTATTTTATAATTATAATTTATTATTATTATTCATTATTCATTATTCATTATTTATTATTTATTATTTACTATTTACTATTCATTCAGTTCCATTAAGTTCAGTTCAGTTTAGTTCAATTCAGTTCAGCTCCATTCAATTCAGTTCAGTTCAGCTCCATTCAGTTCAGTTTAGTTCAGCCAAATAAAGTTCAGAAGAACAGGGCCTTATAGTAATAAATGAGATTTTAAGAAATTTTATATGTATTACACAAATTATAATTTATTATTTATTATTATTATTCATTATTCATTATTCATTATTCATTATTCATTATTCATTATTTATTATTTACTATTTACTATTCATTCAGTTCCATTAAGTTCAGTTCAGTTCAGTTCAATTCAGTTCAGCTCCATTCAGTTCAGTTCAATTCAGTTCAGCTCCATTCAGTTCAGTTCAGTTCAGTTCAGCCAAAAAAAGTTCAGAAGAACAGAGCCTTATAGTAATAAATGAGATTTTAAGAAATTTTATATGTATTACACAAATTAATGAAAATGTAATACGAATTTTAAATTTTTAACTCGTTGGGCCCACCCAAATCCGAATCTTGAACAAGCATTTGTAAACTCAAAATCAAAATTGCCTATGGCGAATGAACCCGAACTCAAAAATATTTTCTATAACCCGACGCGACCGTCCCGTTTTAACAAGTCTACTGGTGACCATATCTCCAACCTACAACGCCACCCAAAGCCCGCTCCCAAATATAAAAGGGCAAAAACCCTAGTTCATTAGCTTCTGCCGATTCCCGCACACCAGATCACCAGCGCAACCATGGTAACACTCTCTCTTCCTGTCTCCTCCATTTCTTCACCTTCCAGCTTCTTTCTTCCTCCTCCCTAATCATAATTTGCTTGTTGTTGTGGTTTTAGGGTATTGATTTGAAGGCCGGAGGTAAGAGCAAGAAGACCAAGCGCACTGCGCCTAAATCCAACGATGTTTACCTAAAGCTACTTGTTAAGGTACAATTCTTAATACCCATAAAATTTCTCAACAACCTAGTTTAATTTTGAATATGATTTTTCTTTTCGATGTAATGTATGAATTTAAATGGTGTGTTGATCTGGGATTTGGTTAATTTCTTTTTGCAGCTTTACCGTTTTTTGGTTCGAAGAACTGGTAGCGATTTCAATGCTGTGGTTTTGAAGAGGCTTTTTATGAGCAAGACCAATAAAGCCCCTCTTTCTCTCTCCAGACTTGTTGAGTATATGCAGGGCAAGGTATACAATTGTTTTTATTTGTTTGTGATTTAAAATGGGGTATGGTGGGTTATTGAATTGAAATGTTTGTTGTATAGGATGAGAAGACCGCAGTTTTGGTGGGAACTGTGACTGATGATATTAGGGTTTATGAGGTGCCTTCCATCAAGGTTTGTGCACTGAGGTTCACTGAAACTGCCAGGGCTCGTATTGAGAAGGCCGGTGGCGAGTGCCTTACTTTCGATCAGTTGGCTTTGAGAGCTCCTCTTGGCCAGAACACGGTATAATTCCTTTAATCTAATTTATTGTGTTACTTTTGTTGTGCATATGTTTGGTGTTTAGATGTTGCCATTTGAACATCTATGATGTTTGATGCAATTCATAAATTTGCTTGAAGTGTTGTTGCAGCTCACTTTCTTTGCATTGCCGGTGCGTTGTTGTTTGTTTAGACTCTGATGTCGATTAGAAATGTGTTGAATTGCATGTATCGTTTGTTTCTATTGTGGTTATTGAATATGTCTTAGGAGATTTTAATTAAGCATAAGATCTCTGTTTGTTTATTTAGGGGGTATTTTTTCTTAGGAATTGAGTGTTCTTGTTTGGTTGAGCAAAGGAAGTTAGAATTCCCATAGGAAATCCTACTTACCTGGGGGACTAGGTAAGCAACTTCCCCAATTTCGGGTAAGTAAGAACTGAAACTTCCTAGGCTCAACCAAACAACCCCTTTGCCATTTACTTCTAGGAAATGAGACTTCCCATGCATTATAATGTCAACCAATCTAGCCCTAACATACATTATGTAAAAATGGCACTAGTCTTCAGTAATCCAATGGCTGTTGGAGAATGGTTTAGCCCTCAATCTATTATATTTCCTTCTTTTTGTGAGATCATTGGAAATCATTTTCTCAAAGAGTGTGGGTAAATTCAACAGTGTTTTCTTTTCTGTGTTTGTTGGTATCATAATACCCACTTATGAAGTTATGAGGTTAACTGTCTTTTATTGTCATGAAATGATCATGAAGCAGCAAAGATATTACGTTTTTGACTGCTAGAAATGATTGATATGAAAACAATACAGTATACAGAACACCAAATGTTTTTCTATCTATCAATTAAAATGCAATATTAGACGGGTGGATGGTGGTTTGTGGTCTTGATAAAACTAACTCTTACCTTTTTTTCTAAGACTGATCTTATTGCCTAATCAATCAATTCAAGCAGTCAAAAACTGTTTTATCTTTTCTGATCATGATGATTTATCCGACTTTAAATGTTTTTTTGTTGTCATTAATATTGCCTTTTTTGCATTTATCTGAAATTGCCGTTGCTTGATATCAATAATGTATAGCAGTTCTCTGTACTATGTTTTGGCCCTTTTCTGGCCCTGTAGTTCTCTAGGTCAAGCTTCTTGTGTGAATTTCCCCACCCTGTAATACCTCCACGCTTCCCCTTTGAAACAAATGAGTTAATCTGGCAAACATGATGGCTTGCATGCTTTTGTTACATATGTGTGTGAAATGGTTGAATGTGATGTGGATTTGAATAAGAGATTTTGTTTAGTGAGGAAATTTATACAAGTATAGTTTTCTTCAATATGACTGGGGCGTTGTTTAACTTTTTTTTTTACTATGGAATGCCGCAGGTGTTGCTTAGGGGTCCTAAGAACGCTAGAGAGGCTGTCAAGCACTTTGGCAAAGCTCCTGGTGTTCCTGGCAGTCACACCAAGCCATACGTGCGATCTACTGGCAGGAAGTTCGAGAAGGCTAGAGGTAGACGTAACAGCCGTGGTTACAGAAATTAAGTCCAGTTTCAAGATAGAAGAGCTAATTCATCTATGTTTAAGACTTTTGTCAATCGATATGTACTATTTCGTTTTGTGTGTTGGTTTTCCTTGATATTAGCAAAGCATATTATTAGTTATAGCAAAGCATATCATCAGTTTTGGAGGTTAATTTTGTTGAAGATTGCTATATCTGTGTTGCTTTTGCTTAAGAATGTCGCGTAGAAGAAAATTTTGATTGAAATGACCCGTGTTTGTGGGAAATTGTTCTGTCCTATTTATACTGTCACCAAATACTGTCTTGCTTCAATTATGTTTATTAGTTATAGCATATATGGAAATATTTTTGGCAAATTATTGTTGGCTATTCATGGTTGTAAGGGTGAGTTTATCCCTAGTCTTGAAGTGAGTCTTGAGTTGAGTCTCAAGTCTAAACCTTGGGATAATGTGGTAAAAGATTACCCTAAGTTTTGAAGTGAGTTTGAAAATCCAAGACTAATTTAAGAGTCAGACTCATTTAAGACTCCACTTTTTTCTTCCTCCAATCGAATTATGCCACATCATTAAAATTAATTTATCTTATTTCACCCTACTAAATTATTGATGGTTTATGTATTATTTTGTTTCATTTGCTTTTAAATTCATGTTCTAGATCTTTTGAATTTAATATGTTGTATTATTTTTCTAATTTATACAGAATATATGTCAATTTCGAAATTAACATTTTATGCTTTTTTCATTTTTTTCTCGAATTATAAATTACTTTGTTTTAGAGCCGTTCAACATGGGGTTGGCCCGACCCGGTCCGAAAATTACCGGGTTTTGGGCAGAAGATTCCGGCTCGATTTTTATAAAAAAAATTGCGGGCTTTCGTCAACGCAAAACAACAAATTTAGTTGTAAATTTGGCCTGGCTCAAAATTGGTTCGAAAAGCCCGCTATTTCTCGAAATAGCGGGTTTTGCGCATACAAGCTTGGCCCGTCCCGCCCGGCCGACATAATGGACATATTTTTATGTCCCCGGCCCGACCCAAGCTCGTGTTGATCAAGTCTACTTTGTTTGTATATAAGAAAACATAGTTTCAATATTATTTAGAAAATGTACAAAAAAAAAGATATATACAAAAAATATAATTTTAAGAGTTAGGTGAGTCTGAGGTGAGTCTGGGGATAATGTGTAAAAATAGGGTGAGTTTTTTGTGTGTCTGGATAATGAAAAAGTTAGTGAAAAGCTGATGTGGCAGAGTTTGAAGATTGGAGGTGAGTCTGAGGATAAACTCACCCTAAGAATCGAGCTATTGTGAAATTATATATTTAGACGGGGAAAGTAAAGACGAAATAGAGGTATTTTCAAAAAGAAATTAGTTTAACCCAGTGCAATGTTTATTGAGTTGTTGAATTTTGGGGTATACCGTACACATATTAGCAATGTAACTTGAACTAATACGGAGTATCTGTGAAATAGTGAAATGAAAAAGATAGCCATTTCAAACAAAGCCATTCAGCAAAACTTGATTGCAAAAGAGATGACAGATTGAAAGAGGTATCTGTGAAAGATGAGATCCTGAATGATGGAGAACATTGTACATGTATCATGTATGTAATACACCATATGTTATTACAATTGAGCAGAGATTGTGTTCTGTGCAGATGGACGAATTTTGAACTGCATCATGTATGTTAGCACTAAGTAATTTAAACGTATCCTGACATTGTGTAATATAGCACTTGAAACACGCGATTATGTTTTTTTTTTTTGTTTTTTTGGGTGTAAATGAGCCACAATGGCGTGGATGAGAATCTATCCCAGGATCACCTGAAACACGCGATTATGTGAAATGACAGGAAAGTGAATAAGGAGAAACGAGTCTAATAAACTTCCATGACTATGGAGAAACATACAGATTCATGGCTCGAACTATCAATTCAGTCACTCAGTCAGGGGTCAAATTTGCCATTCATCTCTACTCATAAAAAACAAAGTGAATTCCAAACAGAAGACCCAACTATTATGGAGTATTGCAATTAACTCAACATACACGTACATGTTCTGACCAGAATACACAATATTCATTGAGTTTCAGATAAGTTTCCATGAATATATGACTTGTAACGTTACGAAAATTGATTGGTTTAGTTATGTCTCTCTAACTTCCTCTCCTCCAAAGAAAACCCAAAACCTCAAAACCCTAACCGCCGCCACCACAAGCTCGCTGGTGGTCGTCGCCTTAACGGCCGCCGGCGAGCTTGTGCGTCGCTTCTGTAGTAGTTTTGTTGTCTCTTTAGCCTAGTAAGGGTTGTGTTCACTCGGTTGAGGGTTGAAAGAGGAACCAAGCTTTGCTTCCACCTCCTCTTAGTTCGTGCTCCTCTCGCCGGGTTTGTTGTTTAGGTCGCCAGATTTTCTTGTTCGTGTTACCGGAGTATCGGAATTAGCAAGCAAAGCTCGTGAATTTTGGGTTCGGAGGTTAAAAAATCGGGTCATCTTCCAGCCCTGCTTTAATCGTCGCCGCCGACGTCGGTAAAGGTAATCTATTAGGGTTAGGGTTTTTGTTTGGAAGAATCGTTGGTTTTTGTGTGGGTTGTTTTCGGAACTCCCTTGTTTTGGGATTTCGTGGCTTGTTTTTCCCAAACCCTTACAATCGCCGCCGTCTTGTGTGTGTCGGACCACCCCGATCTGGACGGTAAAGGTAGTCGCCGCAGTCTTGTAGTGTTGAACCACCCCGATCTTGACTGTAAAGGTAGTTGCCGCCGTTTTGTAGTGTCGAACCACCCCGACCTTGACGGTAAAGGTAAAGGTTAGTTTAGGGTTTCAGTTTTTGGGTTAAGTTTTGCCTATTGTGCTTATGCCCACACCTCCCCTGCTTTGCCTTGTGTTAGTTTATAGGTTTGTTTTTAATATGTCTTGGATTAACACTTTGTTTTGGGAAATTTTGTGTTGTTTTCTTCTTGGTTTGGATAAGTATTGTCTGTATAAGATTGTTGGTGTTCGTCTGAGTTTTCTGGTGTTGATTGGATGTATCTTGAAGATATATTTAGTCTGTAGGCGGGTTGTTAGGTGGGGGGAGTTAATGTGTTGCTGTGTGTGCCCTCACTCTACCGTAGATGATGTTGGAATAATGGGTTTGTCCTTCGGAGTTGGGTGTAGGATTGGAGGTTGTAGTTTTAGTTGTTCCTTTAAGGAAGGAGTAATAGATTATGGGAAAGTCTGGTGTTATTGGGGTTGGGTTGTCCTTTGGTCTTGGAGGGTAGTTCTTGTTCTCCCTTCTTTTAGGTTAGCGTTTAGAGTAGTTCTTAGCGCTTCAAAACTCAATATCTGAACGCTGCTCCCCATTTTATGGGGTTTCATAGTATGCTAAACCATTTATGTTTCGACGCTTGTGAGAAAAGCACAAGGTCTATGAGCCTAGCTCGTAGCATTCTCTCTATGTCTCTCATTTCCTTGTTTTCCAAGTTCTACAGGTACTTTCAGGAGATTCCTAGTCAAAATTGGCCTAACATCAGTACCATCTTCAATAAAGAATACTCAGTCGCAAATTGCCTTGGCATGACAAATCGTAGGTGGTGTAAGCAAGGCGCGCATTTTCAACAATCACGGACTCAAGCGAGAAGAGCACTTTGCCCTTTCTTTGTTAATTCATGTGTATTTTGTTGGTTTAATACGTATAATGGTCTATAAAGACCTTAGTATTGTTGTAGAAGTTAGCGTATAGTTGTAATACTTTTTATTTTATGTAAAATCATCCTATGTCAAAAAAGAAAAGAATATATGACTTGTGAGTTTTTTTAATTTGTTCCATTACTCGGAAATTATGAATTTAACAAACCATCAGAATATCAGATACTTAAAATCATCCAACAAAATGTAGTTATACATCACTTATTTGGCTTTCATTTGTGGGTTGACTTTATTTCAGCCCAAGTTTCCACCAAATCAGCAACTGGGTTAGACTTCATGTTCACTCAAAATTGGAAATCTCATCATATTACACAAGCACACAACCCACAAACAAAATCAACTGATTTTGCTTCTATTGCTCATTCCACATAAACTATAACTCAATAAATAAATGATAAAAAAATACTCACCAAATCAACAAACTAACCGGTTAATGCCACGTATATGCATTTTTGTAGCGTGAAAGCTTACTTGTTTACCAATAAACTAGCCGCTTACCAGTAATACAACTTGTTTATAGGTATACATAGAGTTACTGTAGCATACTATATTGAATACAGAATACGCCAAATTTAAAACTATTCAATCAATATTTTGATTAGAATTGAAAAAAGCATAAACCAAAAATTACATATTCATATATATATATATATATGCAAGTAGCAATAGTTTTTGTAAAATAACAACAAACTACAAAAAATTAATTTCAATGACATATACTTGGAACCATAGTAACAAATTGTATATAAGCTGGATTGATAACACGAAAATTGGGATAACACCTTGGATTACTGTAATACATCATCCCCAATCTCCCTGCTTCATTGTCATATCTTTCCGCTTGTTGAACGTGTGTTGCAATATCTGATACATGCATCCTTTGTTTCAACAGTTGTGACACCCCTTCAAACTTGGCAATGGTAGCCTCGTTACGGATCAACGCTTGAATAGACTTGACCATTGAATCAGCATTCTTTAAAACATAAGGTTTATTGTATCCCACAATCTCCAACAAATCTTCCTTCTTTTCTGGTAGTCTTTTAGCAATTTCGAGGAGTTGCTTATTGGGGAGAACATAACCGGTACTTTCATCGTCTTGTCTTGCTACTGTATCACGCCATTCAAAGAGAGCCGAGAGGACAAAGAGTTGTGTAGCATTCAGATTAGCTTCTGGTAGTCCATGTAGGTATAGATATGATGTTGTGTTACTGAAGACTTCTTTTTTGTACAACTGAACACAAACCTCGTAACTTTTTCTATAAACTTCAGCCAAGAAATCACCGCCATACTCGTGAACGAGTGTGTTTTTCATCACATCATGAATGTAGAGCAAGTAGTGCGTATCTTCTCTCGCGTACCGGACCATATCACAGGGTAGGGGTCGCATTCTCCAATCGGACGTCTGATATTTTTTGTTGGCAATTACACCGCAATAGTGTTTCAATAAGAATTCAAGTGAATTTCTTTCCAATCCCAAAACTTTTGACGCTTGCATAGTATCGAACAAATTGCAGACGTAAATATCGAAATCTCTTTGAAGCCACAATATATCATTGCTTGCACCGTGCATAACCTTCCTCTTATTTGGATCTTGAAACACTTGCCTCAGATAATCACCAATGTTATCACGTAACTTGAGTGTATCGACCACAAAATCTTCTTCTCTGGTAGAAATTTGCATCAGGCAAGTCATGCCTTGGAAGGAACGGTAAGAATTATGCTCTAAATCGACCGCAAATTCATCGGCCTCAGATAACTTCGTAGCCATGTAGTTCAAATCACTGATATTTTCAACTAGTTTAAAAGGGGTGGAATCTATTTGATTAGGTTTAGTAACATTCAATTGAAAGTGAGCGAAATCGAGGGGATTGAAACGCATTGCTGGGTGTATGAGTGTTGATCCGAATTTAGGGAGTCGTGGATGAAGATAGGGACTAGTATTCGAGTTATCGACCTGGAAATTGTATTTTGTTTGAGGTTTAGGTAATGAAGGAACATGAAACGGAACTGCCATGGTAAGATGGTTCGGGGTTTTCTCTGGTTTGGGTTTTTAGGTTATGTTTGAGTAAACAAGGCCAATGGAATAGTTACTTATATAGAGTAATCGAAAACCTATTTAGATTTGATTTTGAAGTTGTTTGGCATTGGTGTTGGTTTCCGAATAAAAATATAAGTCGGCCATTAGTGTTGGTTTTCTTTTAATTATTGGTTTGCGGATCAAACAGGGAGTAACTTGGAAGTCAAGTGCAAAAATAACAGTATTTTGGAAACTTTACAAAAGTGCGGTGTTTTAATTTAGGAAATATTCCGTATCAAATCAAATTAATCAATTACACTACATATTTTGGGAAAGAATTTCGCATTAATTAGACGCAAAACTCTTCAGTTCACTAATCGCAATTTGGATTATACACCCGGGTGCACAGTGCTCATTGTGCACCCTGTTGAACATTTATTGAAAATCTAAAGAACATTGAGAATGATTTCAATGTACATATACTAGTGAAATATTTAAACTATATGTTCTATGGATTTGAACTATATGTTCATTGGCTATATGTTCTTTGGATATGAACAATATGTTCTTTGTATTTGAATTACATGTTCATTTAAAAACAGGGTGCACGGTGAACATTGTACACCTGGGTGTATAAACCATATTTTGTTCACTAATAGTTGTGTCACAATATAAGAACCGAGGGTTTCTAATACGGTAATCGGTATAGATTTGAAAATCTATACTTAAGGTTAAATGATAATTTTAGGTAATACATTGAGTTTGACTCACCAAATAAAACATGTACATTTGACTTGTGAGTAACAAACTATGTTGTTTGATACCAAATAAAAATGTAACCACGTTACCAAAGTATGGTGTTTGGTACCAAATGAGAAAATGCAATTTTCTTTCTTCTACCAAACTATGTTGTTTGATAACAAATGAAAGTGCAACAATTGCAGAAAAAACAGTAAAATATTATTTTATTTTAGTATAGCATTTCAATTCTATTCCAATTACTCCCTCCGTATTTTATTAGGAGTCACATATTGACCGGCACACGTATTAAGGAAAAAGAGTTAAATCTAATCTATATAATATACTAAAAGAGAGGAAATCAATGTGGTGATGACAAATGTCACTCATTGATTGGCCTTCCTTTTAATATATAAAAATAATAATTAAAAATATTAGTCAAAATTTATTTGTTTTATTTAAGGAAAAATATGCACAAAGAAAATATTATTGATTGTCATTATAAATCTTTAAATTCTGTTGATAATATAACATCCTAAAAATATACCGTAAAAATGTAACTTACCAAGATTTACATTTTTAAATTAATTTTCTTATATGTTATTTTTCCCTCAAACTACGTACAAATCTGATTACATAGTGATGACAAGGGTCGTTATTTTATTTGATTATCTTATAATATATATACTCTCTCCGTCCCGGAATACTTGAAACGCTTTCCTTATCGGGCCGTCCCGGATTACTTGAAACGCTTCTAAAAATGAAAACTTTACATAATATTTTATTATTTTCTCACCTTACCTAAGGGCTCACCAGCAACCCTACTACCCCAAATAAACATTTAAAAATTCATGATCCCCCACCACATCCCACTATCTATATTAAAAAAATACCACACTACTAACTACCTTTCAATTAAATAAGAAGTCAATTATAATGAATTAAACTCTGTGCCGGTCAAACGATTTCAAGTATTTCGGGACGGGGGGAGTATTATACGAAAGGAGAGTAAATCAATGTGGTGATGACAAATGTCATTCATTGATTGGTCCCTCCTTTAATATAAATAATTTAACTTAAAAAAAATGAAAACATCATATACTTTACGCGTTCAATTCTCTATCCCACTCTTTTATCCCACTATGTACAACTTAATACCATGCATTAGTCCACATCATGAAAGTACTCAATTTATTCATGCACTTTTTTGTTTAACTGGGTAAATTTTTACCGTCTCTTTCCTCTCCTCCCTAATCCCTTATTGAGTTATTGCAATTCTGCAAACTTCTACTGCTCACCACCATGAAATCTATGTAAATTTCCATACAAAAATGAAAAACTGTTAATCATTTATAATCATTATCAAGCACAATCATATATTGTATCTCTACTCTCTCCCAAACTCCTCTGCCATCACGGTGGAAGATCCTAACACTACGTCTAACGGTAATTATTATTCGTGATTTGTACTGTGTAGTATAGTACCTGTGCAATTCATGACTTATAATCTAAATATAAATTTTTATGAAAATCTGGTAGACAATTATCATTAAAATAGTACTTATATATAGATATTCTCTTAATTGAAACAATGACGGATAAATTGTTATTGCCCCTATCAGTGTCTTATTTATTAAAAAAGTAAACAAATAATGATACATAGAAAAATTATTTTTACCCCATGTCAAGCATTAAGTTATCTCATTCACCCTTTCTTTGGTAGTCATACCACTTAGTACTCATTTACCTCATTATTTGATCACTTAACGCCTACCCACCTCTCTCAATCCGTCTTGAGAAGTCGGCTACAAAATAAAATTCATCCACACTTCATCACCCACCTGTGCGATGCAAGATTTACAATATCATCCACAGCCACCGACATTCTAAAAACTACTTTTTTATGACGAATAATAATTATTCACTCATATTATTGAAGTCTTAAGAGCATTTTGATTGGAATTTTGACTAATATATCGTAATCTATCTATATATTCTACGTACTAACAGAGAGGAAATCAATGTTGTGATGAAAAAGGTCACTCATTGATTCGTCAATGAGTGACATTTGTCATCACCACACTGATTTCCTCTCTTTTAATATAATATGTTGATTAAACAAAATAAAAAATTACAACGTCAAATATTGTACAACTCTATAATTTCACGCAAATAGTATAAAGATTCTCAAATATAGGGGGTGAGAATCGTAATATCAAAGGTTAATTGCTTTTTACGAAATATAATATGCATAACGTACTGACACTTACTAAAAATGTTACTACGTTGATTATGAATATAAAAAGAAATACTACTTTTTTATGACGGGTCTTAGCCTAGACTTAATCTTAAATGTCAAAAATAAATTTTTCCACAATCTCGTTATCGTAATATTTTTATATAGAACACGGATAATAGTTTATTCACTTATATTATTGAAGTCTTAAGGGCATGTTGATTGAAATTTTGACTAATCTATCGTAATCTATCTATCTATCTATATAATATACTAAAATATTTACAACGTGGTGATGACAAATGTCACTCTATGATTGTCTATCTCTCTTTTAATATAAATAATTAAACTTAAAAAAGAAATTACAACAATACAGTCCTATAATCGATCTGAAGCAAATAGTATGCAAATTCCTAAATATAGGGTTGAGAAACGTAATATCAAACGGTTCACTAATTTCTACCAAATATAATATGCGTAACTGACACTTACTAAAAGTGCTAACACGTTAATTATGAATATAAAAAAAATGTTACTAATAACTTACATATTATAATATTTTGTCCATTTACTTAGTTACTCTAATCATAAAAACAAATTGCCAAACACTCTATAATAGAGTTTTAAATTTCAAAATTGTCTTACCAACAAAAGAATTGAGTCTAGAGGTGGGTTTGAGGCGGGTGTGAATACATGAGGAGGAGTCATGAATAGGGGATACATTTTATTTTGTACCTCTCGAAACGGGGATTGGGAGGGGTGAGTATTATTACTATCGTGGATGGAGGGGATAGGGATGAGAATTGTAAGAGGAGTATGGATGTGCAGGCCAAAAATGGATTATTTATCAAATATAGGGGTGTCAGATTGCCTGTGGATCAAGTTTTTTTGTGGATCCCCATGTGCATCCTTCCTAAGGGACGGGGATAGAGGAAAGTTTGGTGGGTGATGGGGTTTAAAAATGTATATGTTGTGGGGTGATAGGGCGATGATGGATTTTTGATTGGACTCGCCTGTGCCACTAATCATACATATAATTTATTATGAATATATAGAAAAAAAATACTACTCGGTACTAACTTAATAGTGCATATTATAATGTTTTGTTTACTTAATTATTCTAATTAAACAAACGAAATGTCAAAGGCTCTAGATCCAAGTTTTAAAATTCAAAGCTCCTTTGCCAAAAAAAAAATGTTGAGTCTAGAGCTGAGTTTGAGGCGGATGTGGATACATGGAGGGTGATGAAGTGAGGATGAATTTTATTTTGTATCTATCAAAATAGGGATTGGGAGGGGTGGGTATCATACCTATCGTGAACGGCGTGGATGGGGATGAGAATTAAAGGCGGGTACGGTGTGCAGGTCTCACCCTGTTAGGTTATGATACATATGACAATTCATAAATCATGCGGAAAAAACCATTAAGCCAGGAATACATATTATTTACACATAATCATTTAGCATAGTTTAGATGCATACTCTTTGTTGCGTGCCTTCCCTAGCTGCGCCCGAACCGAACAAGAACAAGTCTTTAGGACTCCAAGTGTCGTCCCTCCGTAGATAGTCCACAGCACGTCCGGATCCGCCTTAAGATTGACCAACTAGAATCGCCCTTAAGGTACTATTATTTTCGGCACTTTTAGGCAATTGTGTGACTGAATTTTTCCCTCAAAAACTCACTTTGAATACTTAAAAACTCGTCGTAAATATGTGACCCTAGGCACCTATTTATAGAGTTATGGAAAAGGATTCGGAATCCTATTAGGATACTAATTTATTTAATTATAATCCTACTAGGACTCTAATTAAATTAACTAAATCTTTTAGGATTAGATTTAATCATTTGACGAATCCCGGTAGCCTTAGGATTCGAGCAACACACTTCGAGTAATACGCTAGCACCGCACGCAGGCCTTGCGGCCCACGCACAGCGCCAGCCCACTCGTCGCAGCCCCGCGCGCGCGCCCAAGCTTCGGCTGGGCCTGGCTTTTGCGTTGGGCCTGGTCGCATGCTTGGCGTGTGGTTGTTGCGCTTGGCTTGCTGGGCGATGGCCCGGCTTCGTGCTGGGCCTTCGTCTGGCAGGCCTCGTCCGATGCTAATTCGTACGATGCGCTTCCGATTAAATTCTCAATTCCGGAATTCATTTCCGATACGAACAATATTTAATATTTCCGATTCCGGAATTAATTTCCGTTTCGAACAAATATTTAATATTTCCGTTTCCGGAACTATTTTCCGATTCCGATAATATTTCCGATTCTGACAATATTTCCGTTTCCGGCAATATTTCCGATTCCGGCAATATTTCCATTTCCGATAATATTTTCCGATACGTACCATGTTTCCGTTTCCGGCAACATCTACGACTTGGATAATATTTATATTTCCGATACGATCCATATTTCCGTTTCCGGCAATATCATCGTTTCCGGAGTATTCTTTTCTTGCTTGTGACGATCTCAGCTCCCACTGAAACCAAGATCCGTCGATTCCGAATATCCATAGATAGAGTATTTAATGCCATTAAATACTTGATCCGTTTACGTACTATTTGTGTGACCCTACGGGTTCAGTCAAGAGTAAGCTGTGGATTAATATCATTAATTCCACTTGAACTGAAGCGACCTCTAGCTAGGCATTCAGCTCACTTGATCTCACTGAATTATTAACTTGTTAATTAATACTGAACCGCATTTATTAGACTTAACATTGAATGCATACTTGGACCAAGGGCATTATTTCCTTCAGTCTCCCACTTGTCCTTAGGGACAAGTGTGCATTTCCTAATTCCTTTGTCGATCGATGCTTGCTTTTGAACATAAGGTAAGAGTTGTCATCCTTATTATGTCCAGAGGTGTTTCTCGGTTTCAGAGTTCAACTGATCAAATAAACAGATAATCATAGCCTATGATTCATCCGAGCACGGCCATGCATTTCACAGTTTCTAGCTCTCCGAGTGGCCTTGTACAACTTTTAAGCATCTCATCCCGATTTATGGGAGGACAATCCCAATCTTGCGATCTTGAGATTAGACTTCGTTTGATAGGTGATTACCTGAGCGTTGCCTTTATAGCCTCCTTTTACGGTGCGACGGTTGGTCAACGTCAAAGTAACCAGTTCTCAAACAAGTAATCTCAAATCACTCAGGTATTGAGGATTTAGTGTCTAATAATTTTAATGAAATTTACTTATGACAGATTTTCATCTCTTACAGTAAAGTTTCATGGGTCTTGTCCGATACTAGTCTTCCCAAAGTAAGTATCTATGCAAATGATTATGACATTGCCATGTCCACATAGTTCAAGAAACAGAACTACTAGTCATCTTGCATTCTAGTCGTCTAACGTTTTCTATGCGTCCAATTTTACAGAAAACTCCGACTAGGGACCATTTTCAACCTTTGACATTCAAGTTCACTTGATAGACATTTCTTAGTCACAGGACTGGTCCTGACAGTCTATCTTGAATATATCGTCAAATTGAAGGGACTCATCATTTAATACTAAACCAAGATTAAATGGAATATGAAAATACATTTCATATATGATAAATGTTCAACCCTAATGTTTTACAAACATGGGCCTCAAACCCATCTTTAAAACATTTCATGGAATTCAAAGCTATGCTTGATTTCCAGTGCTACAACGTGAGTGTTGCTTCTCACTTGTTGCATAGGTTTAGTTATCACGCTTTGCCAATATTAACATCCTTTTCATCGAATGTTCTTCGAGATATGATGATAAGATCTTTTGAGTATGTTTATTTTGTGATCTAGTCTTTCTTGCTACATTAGTGGTTCTACGCATTTTGCAATGAAGAACCATTAAGTCAACAGACATGTGATCTTCCCAAGTTCAATGAAGAACTCATATAAACAACTCTATTTTATTGCTTCTTAGGCAATAATTACTTTTACTTCAACTGTATAGGTTGCTAGTGATGCTTTGTTTGGATCTACTTATCCAAGCAGTTCACAGATATGTGGAAGACTCTCCAACTATATCTTAGAACATATAAATTATTATTTTAATTTCCCACGCAACAACTCATGGTCTTCAATCCATGTTGCCATTTCAAAACACGATGCTCTTTAGCTCGTCCTTGTCAATGGTTAACTCCAAAGGGTCTTGCTTGATCCTTTGCCAGTCTTTATGCGTGTAGCATCAATATTTAGCATATCTTTATTTCCTTGAATCAAGAACTATTCCTATGTACCTTTTCAAGTACCATAAGTGTTCTTGATCTCAATCTAGTTGATCTTCACTTAGATCAATAGAGATTGGTATATGTTCGTCATGCCTAAAGTCATACGATACATTTTTGGCGATCCTCATATTATATCATACATGATAAATTCTTTTGCAGAATAATTCCCAATTGAATTCTATTCATGTAACTTTAGCTCATTCAATTTCAGTAGATACTGAATCCAGCTAAATTCTTTGACATATAATATAGGTTAAGAATCTCACTTAGATCCTTTGATGTTTTAACTTAGTAAATGCTTATACATAGTTCAAACATTATTTTACTTAGATTTATTCACATGGGTCGAATATCTCCAATGGAGTATTTCGTGTTTGATTTAGTAAATGCCATTACTTAATCCAAAACAATATTATAAGATCTTTGTAAATAGATCTTAGTACCCAGTATGTACTAACTTTCGCCTTGGTCCATCACCAAGGCAATAACCGGAACATTCAGAACCGGAATGGGGGAAATGGAGGTGGAAACCAAAGGAACTACCAAGGTGGTAACAATGGCAATAACAATGGCAATAGCAATGGCAATCACCAGAACCATGGAAAGCCTGGAGGGAACCAACAGCAGAATGGGAACCGAAACAACAATGGGAACTCCAATGGAGGTGGCTATAACAAAGGAGTTGCCCAAGGAAAGTTGAATGTGATATCTAGGCAAGAAGCGGAGACTTCCTCTGACGTCATAGCGGGTACTTTTTCTATTAATTCCGTTTTAGTTAAAATGATGAATAATCTCAAATCTAAGTATTTAGCATTTGAATGTTATTTCACAATAGAGAGATATGTGTGTGATACACATAGGACCAATTAAGTTTTATGTACTCCCACTAAACTTCTTATATATCTATAAGAATCATGTACATTTTATGAAACTAAAATACTTATTAGCTTCACTAAAATACATTTCTAATTCCCAATTGCTTGCTTAAATCTGTACTTAGATTTTATAAACTAGCTTTTCTTTTCAAGCATTTATTTGGATCCACAAATCCTATGACATAGCATGTACATAGTTTCTTCCAACATTTGACTGAGGAAGATGTTTTGTCATCCAATTGCCATATGTACCAATATGCAATCATTGCTTGAATTATAGACTTAAGCATTACGATTTTGCATGAGGTTTCAACACAATCCACATCGTGAATTTGCTTTTAACCTTTAGCAACTAATCTAGCTTTGTGTGTGAACACAATTTCATGTTTGATGGTTTTTATCCTTAAAACAAACTTTGCAACCAATAGGTGTGAAACTATTCTTGCAAATCAACAAAATTTCAATTTTATCATCAAAACATTGAGTATGTTTTATGGCCTCTAACCATTTAAAACATTTGAGTCTATATATGGCCTCTAACCATTTTAGGGAATCTGGGTTTCGTCATAGCTTTCTTACAAGTCACAAACTCATTAATCTACATGATAATAGTTTGACTGCAAGTTGTAGGTTTCTTCACTATCTAATAGAAGAATTGCATAGTTTCAGTGACCTGAACTCCATGTTTCTTCACTATCTAATAGAAGAATCTCATAGTTTCAGTGACTTGAACTCTATGCCTACAAGGGTATAGAACATCAAACAACAGAATGTCAATAGCCACTTAAAAGTCCTTTGAATAATCTGTTCTCCTTGAAGAACTTGTAAAGTCTTCTAAGAGATGTCTATTCTTTAAAGCCACTTCTAAAGTCCTTAAAGAATACGTGTTCGGATTTTCTAAAGAACTTCGAAAAGCCTCCGGAATGTCCGTTTATGTTTGTTGTTCGCCTCAAAGACTTTCGAGGTCTATTTTCTCCCACTTGTCATTTTGGAAACGAATCTCCAAAAGGACATCATTTCAAGCAAACAAACATTATGTTCTCAAAAATTCGTGGTAGAAACAATACCCATGTGTCTCATTTGAATAAATCACAATGAAACATATATCTATACTTGGGCCTTAGTTTGTTGAATAACAAACACTAAGCTCCCACTGAGTTTAGCAACTCTCTAGATATATATTATCGAAAAGATATTCTGAAATTTCTTTTCTATAGCTTTGACGAATTTAGTTTAGTTTGGTGGTAGTTGAGCATTTTGTTTTAGAAATTAAAGGAAAAGTCTTTATGATCCATCATTGATCGAATCAAGTACTAATCGACTTCGATCATTCCAACTTAGATATGCCATATCTTATGGAGCTAGATTGTGAATTTTACTACACAATCATTGATGATCATTCTTGATTTAAGTAATCATCAACATGATCTAATCTAGATCTTTATGATTTCTTACCAAGTGGGATTTATACTTCTGAATCTTTGAACTAGGCAAACAGATTCAAACTTATATCACATTGAGTAAATAAACCTTTATTCACTCAAATGTGTGTGAAATAATAAAGTCATAAAACCTTTCTTTAGCTTTGAACTCTATTGTCTAGGCGTTCTAACAATAGTTCATATCTTTTGTTTCTTTCAACAAGTAAGACTAGTCGTCTTAAATTGATCTAGAAATCAATGAACTTTCAAAAGTCCATCAAAATAGAGCTTTTGAATGTTAATTTGTTGATATGGTCTAAGCAACAATGCCAAAGATTAGTGGAACTCAAATCAAGGGGTTGATTTGAACCTAGTAAAGTTCTTTAAAGAGTTGTTTGTTTTAATCAAGCATATTGACTCAACCTGTAATTGACCATTTCATTCAAATAAACAAACAAACATTGTTTTTGTTTTTCTTGAATGCGAGTCTTTCTGTGTTTGAAAACAGAAATTTAGGTATGTTGATTATGGAACAAAATAGCCATTAAGTTCCAGCCTTTGAAAGGACTTTAAAACAAACTAGATGACCCTACAACTAATGTAGCATTGACATGCTTCATTTCCCACTTGTAGGTCATTAGTGTATCCTAGCTTCCATTGTTTGAGTTATTACCGAAGTAAGAACCTCAAGCGGTATATGATACCAAGGAAGTTTGATTGCTAGGTCACTTCTCTTTAAACATAAACTTATAGGTAGAAACGGAATCGTAAATTCCTTTCATTTGTTCCTTGTTTTCCTATTTCTTGTACCCTTTCTCATAGTCTTAAGAATTGAATTCTATAGTGTTGACTTTTATACTTTGTTAGACATGTCCGATGTCATTCCAACAGAGTTCTTACCATTTTATTTATGTTGAATAATCTATTTCAACTAGATGATCTTACCAGAAGCTTCTAAAGTTCTCTAAGCATCAATCTATTCGAATGTCTAGGGACTAGACTCATTCGAGAATTAAATGGACAAAGATATTAGGTTGTTAACCATTGGTAAAGCTGAGTGTTTAAACTCAATGCTTTATGATCTCAAAACTACATTGTATTTTGAATTCACAAGCACCAATCGGTTTGCCATTCGACTTTGATACTCGAAAACAACCATAAAAGTCGCTAAAAGAAACGTACATTTTAAATCGCTTATTTTCTCTCATTTCCGTGAATCGTTCTTGAATTCACTACCAATCGAGGAAATTTACTGTTACCTTTCTAAAAGGATTTTTTGCAGTGCAAGATATTTAATTATAAACAATAATTAAAACATACATTGAAGCATGCAAAGTCTAAACATTTATCATGAGTAATAACTTGAAAATTAAAGCAATCATGCAATTTAAACAAGTCATTAGCATTTTATTCGAATTATGTGTTCCGGCAGGTGTGAATAAAATGATTCCAAGACCCTAAAACCATTGAAGAATTAAGCACAGTTTGTCGACTCAATTCTAAAACATTTTAGGTAAGCAAAAGCCTTTTGCTAATAGTCTAGAAACTACTCTTGGTTGATAGGTACGTCTAAGAACTTATTAGGTAAACCTATCGATTTTGCCACGACATAAAAGGACTCCTTACTTATATCGTTGAGTTTCACCAAAACTAACGTGTACTCACAATTATTTGTGTACCTTGCCCCTTTAGGACCAATAAGTAACACCTCGCTGAGCGAAAACTATTACTAGATTGATGTAAAGGATATCCAAGCAAGTGTATATTTTGGCATGGCACCTTTTAACTCAATTTTTTAACTTTGGAACTTAAGGCTCTTACTATGTTGGTTAGATTTTAAGTGAACTAAAATCCTTAATCATGCAACATAATCAAGCTTTTGATCTCATGCATTTTAAGACATATTTAAAAGCAATAAATAACTTAAAACATGCATAAGATAAATGTGATCTAGTATGGCCCGACTTCATCTTGAAGCTTTAACTTCAAAGTCCGTCTTGAAAATCTCCGTGGGAGGCACCATTTTCTTCAAATAGGATAAGCTATAATTAAAACTAATTACAACTATTTGATGGTACGCAGACCATATTTGAATTGAAAAACAACTTTGGTTCTTTAGACCAATTACATTCAAATTAATGGTACCCAGACCATATTTTCTATCCTATTTGGGCCATACTAGTCACTTCATAACCTGCAAAACAGTACATATACAATATATACCATTCACCCATTCATTATCATGAATGGCCCACATAGCTGGTTAGTAAAACACATTATGCATCACGTAAACATTTGCAGCAATTAATCAAGGGCACCAATAATCTACCAATTATTCAGTCCTTATTAATTCTAATCAAATTGTTTTAACCTTAAGGATTTGTAGACCTAATCAAGAGTTTATGACTAAAAGCGCTCCCACTTAAACCAATAAATTCATATGCTTTAATAATTTTAAACATAAAAATGTATTTCTAGTCTAACCGGAAACATACAAATTTAATTAAAATTTAAAGCTCATATAAATTTATAATTGAATCCAAAAGGTTTAATTTAATTTCAGTTGTATTAAAATTAATTCATGATTTTAATTTTAGTAAAATAATTAGAATAAATAAAATTTATTATAATTACAATATTCAAAATTAAAATCCAAGAAAATAATTTAAATTATTAATTTTAAAATTAATTAAAATTACGCAAACTGAAAAATTTCAAATTAAAATTTCAAAACGATCTAATCGCAACACAAACACCCTACGCAACGTACGCCCATGGGCCACACGCACACAGCCATCGCTGGCCATGTGCGCGCAGCCCATGCGCTGCGTCGCATAGCTGCTGCTGCTATCCTTCGCAAGCCATCGCGCGAGCTGGTGCTCGCTGCGCGCGCGCCAGCGCTCGATGCACGCGAGCCATCGCTCGCTGCGTTCGCTCGCCAGCGCTCGCTGTGCGCGCTCGCCAGCGCTCGCTTGATGCGAGCCAGCGCTCGCTTGATGCGAGCCAGCGCTCGCTGCGCGCGCTCGCCAGCGCTTGCTTTGTGCGAGCCAGCGCTCGCTGCGCGAGGCATCGACGCTGGGTGCAGCACTCGTGGCACGCGAGCTTGCGCTCGCTGCGCGCGAGGCTGCGCGCGCTTGCGCGAGGCAGTGCGCGTTGTGGCGCAGCTCGCTTGCTGCCCACACGCGACTGCCGTGCCTTGCCTTCGCCCATGCCCATTCGTCCATAGCTCGTGGCCCACGACACAAGGCAGGGCTACTGCCTTGTGCTCGTGCACCATGCCCCTGCTCATTGCATTCGTGCCGCACGGGCGACGAGCTCCCTTGCTCGTCGTCGCATGCTCGCACTATACAACACCCCTTAAGGGTAACACGAAGCGTCCATTGCTTTGTGCGTGCAAGTTATATGAACGAATCGCATAAAAAATTTAAAATTTATATTTAAAATTAATGACAAATTAATAAATAATATTAATTTCATAATTTTAGGGCGAAAAATCGAAAATTTATTATTCAATTGATTTCCGATTATTATGGATTCAAGCCTAGGTCATAAAAATTTAAAATTTATCATAAATTTACAATTTTTATGGTGGTTTTTAATCATAGGTTTCTAATTAAATTATAATTAATTATGAAAATCAAATTAATTCTAAATTATTCTAATTTTCAACAAATTAATCATAATTACAAATTAGATTGCATAATTAACAAGGCTAGGCATTCAAACTTGTTAAACATATACAGTAGGTCAATCAAAAATTCAAGATTTATCAACAAGAATCGCAAATATTTAATTTAACATCTTAAATTTACGAAATTTTGCATTCGAAAAACTAAAACCTTCGAAAAGTCATAGTTAGGCTTCGAATTTGAGAATTCTGGGTTCGGCAGAAAAATTTTATTTTTGTCAAAATTTTAGAATGCCTTTTACATGCGGAATTGACACAAAAATTACTCGATTTGAATGAGTAACGAAGAAACTGCCGAAAAACTGCGTACGTATAATTAAATAAACGCAATTTGCAATTAATTAACAATTACGAAAATTAATCACCCCTTTTAATTCATGCAAATTCGTAATATTTAACCATGTTCATGCAATTTAGATTATGAAAATAATAAGGGGCTCGTGATACCACTGTTAGGTTATGATACATATGACAATTCATAAATCATGCGGAAAAACCATTTAGCCATGAATACATATTATTTACACATAATCATATAGCATAGTTTAGATGCATACTCTTTGTTGCGTGCCTTCCCTAGCTGCGCCCGAACCGAACAAGAACAAGTCTTTAGGACTCCAAGTGTCGTCCCTCCGTAGATAGTCCACAGCACGTCCGGATCCGCCTTAAGATTGACCAACTAGAATCGCCCTTAAGGTACTATTATTTTCGGCACTTTTAGGCAATTGTGTGACTGAATTTTTCTCTCAAAAACTCACTTTGAATACTTAAAAACTCGTCATAAATATGTGACCCTAGGCACCTATTTATAGAGTTATGGAAAAGGATTCGGAATCCTATTAGGATACTAATTTATTTAATTATAATCCTACTAGGACTCTAATTAAATAAACTAAATCTTTTAGGATTAGATTTAATCATATGACGAATCCCGGTAGCCTTAGGATTCGAGCAACACACTTCGAGTAATACGCTAGCACCGCACGCAGGCCTTGCGGCCCACGCACAGCGCCAGCCCACTCGTCGCAGCCCCGCGCGCGCGCCCAAGCTTCGGCTGGGCCTGGCTTTTGCGTTGGGCCTGGTCGCATGCTTGGCGTGTGGTTGTTGCGCTTGGCTTGCTGGGCGATGGCCCGGCTTCGTGCTGGGCCTTCGTCTGGCAGGCCTCGTCCGATGCTAATTCGTACGATGCGCTTCCGATTAAATTCTCGATTCCGGAATTCATTTCCGATACGAACAATATTTAATATTTCCGATTCCGGAATTAATTTCCGTTTCGAACAAATATTTAATATTTCCGTTTCCGGAACTATTTTCCGATTCCGATAATATTTCCGATTCTGACAATATTTCCGTTTCCGACAATATTTCCGATTCCGGCAATATTTCCATTTCCGATAATATTTTCCGATACGTACCATGTTTCCGTTTCCGGCAACATCTACGACTTGGATAATATTTATATTTCCGATACGATCCATATTTCCGTTTCCGGCAATATCATCGTTTCCGGAGTATTTATTTCTTGCCTGTGACGATCTCAGCTCCTACTGAAACCAAGATCCGTCGATTCCGAATATCCATAGATGGAGTATTTAATGTCATTAAATACTTGATCCGTTTACGTACTATTTGTGTGACCCTACGGGTTCAGTCAAGAGTAAGCTGTGGATTAATATCATTAATTCCACTTGAACTGAAGCGGCCTCTAGCTAGGCATTCAGCTCACTTGATCTCACTGAATTATTAACTTGTTAATTAATACTGAACCGCATTTATTAGACTTAACATTGAATGCATACTTGGACCAATAGCATTATTTCCTTCACACCCTGCCTTAAAGTCATCTCTAAATGAATAAAGTAAATGGTGTAGGTACGTGTTAAATGATCTGGTAATGAGGTTGATGGGGGAACGTGTATGTATTAAGTGGGTTTTACTATCGAAGTGAAGGGTGAAAGCGATAACTTTATTCTTGACGTGGCATGAGCAATAACAAATTATCCACCATCAATTTTAATTTGGAGAACATCCATAATCTACCAGATTTCATATAAATTTATTTTTAGATTATAAACCGTGCATCGCACGGGTACTATACTAGTAAAAATAATAAATCAAAGGGGAGGGAGTAATAAACAAATAGAAAAAAATAATGAGAAAAATATTTTAATCAAAGTAGATAGGGAGTTTAAAGTTGTGGTGGTCCGTCCTGGTCCCTAGAGGAAATTAGATATATCTCTTCGTTCCAAAGTTATAGTTCTGTTTGACTAAAATCATGAATTTTAAGAAAAAGGAATATAGTGGGTGGAAAATTGAAATATAGTACATTAATGATTAATTTGTATGAGAAAGTAGAATATAGGAGTACACATAGAAATGAATAAAGTATGTGGGGAAGGAGAATGTAGTACATGAAAGATTTTCAATGCATTTTTTTGTGGTCCCAGATGAGGGTGATATGTGAAGTATTTTATGTTCAAATAAGGAAAAATACTGTAATTATGAGAAGCCCTATTGTGAAATACAGACTACTCCCTCCGTCCCATAATTATCTTCCTGTTTGACCAAAAATACAGATTTTAAGAAAAATGGAATATAATACATGAGAAAGTGGAATAAAGTACAAATGATAATTGAGTTGTATGGAAAAGTAGAATAAAGTACATGTGAAATAGAATATAGTACATGGGAAAATGGAATATAGTACATGAGTGGGGTTTTCAATTCAATTTTAATTAATATAGTACATGAGAAAGTGGAGACCTTAGTAGCCAAAATTAGAAACAGGAAGATAATTTTGGGACGCTCGTTTAGGAAAGCAGGAAGATAATTTTGGGACGGAGGGAGTATAATTTTGGGACTGAGGGAATATAATTATTGAGAAGGTGTGGTAGAAAAGTTACTAAAAATGGAAGTATGACTCGTAATAAAATACGGCTGGAAATGGTAAATGTGTGACTCTTTAAAAAATACGGAGGGAGTATAGGCTAAGACTTTCTCTATAAGAACCTGATACAATAATACACTTCCTCTATTATTTTTTAAATGAGACAACTATTTAAGCACGTTTGATAATGAACACTAATATATACAATTATGATAACAAAAATTTATAAAAAGTTGATATTTAAAATATACTTAATTACTTATTGAGATGAACTAATAAGAACAACACGAAAACACAAATAAAAGTCAAATGAGCTTGTATAAATAGTATCCATAACACAATTGTACCATGTAAATAAGAACATGAGAAGTATGCTAGTATATCATTTTTGGAAAAGTATCAATCAATCCATTTACCAGTCCAACTACCCGACGAATCGGCTAAAAACAACAGAAATTTACCAATATAGTATGAAGAAATTGTTGTTACATAAATGCAAAAGGGGGGAGGATATTATTTAGCTTTATAAATATTTACAGTATGTCAAAGACTGTTTCTCAGACGAAGCTCTCTAATTATGTACATTAGATAAAAGAATCAGCTACCTATGTTGGCTACATTACATGTTGATCAACTATAAAGAATATCAAGATCGAATTGCTCGAATCCACGGCCATTCTCCTCTCACCTACCACAAAAAAGTAACAGTGCTCTCGTCTGCAGATAATTATGTCTTGGTAAAAAAAGCAGAAACCAGCAACTGATTACTGAAGATCATCTCAATCCTTGTAAGTGTAGTACATAGAAGCTGTTCGTGTTACAACTTCCAAGGCAGGCAAAAGGATGGTGTTCCTTCCTTCTCCGGTGGGTGGCGCAAGTGGGGATGATAATTAACAGTGACAGTTTCTTCTGTTAGCTCTCAGTTGAAGAAATATGGAGAGTCTAAAACGTCCCTCAGTTCAAAGTCTCCTCGATCAGGCAAAGGAGGGAAAGATAGTGTGGGGTAAGATTGCTGGAAAGTTTCCAACAACTGTTAATGATCCAAAGAAAAAATTTATGTAAGGAGTCAGTTTTGCAAATTTAACAACAATTAAGAATATAATGCAGATTCCTTCAAAAGAAAAAAGATAAAAAAGAATATAATGCAGATCAAGCAATTAGTCTTTAGTTTCAACTCTAGCAACAAATTTCCAACTAACTTAAGAAGGTGAATGTAAATCTTAAACACCACAGGGAGGACTTTGCGCTACAATTGAAGACAGTTTTTTGCTATTATGTTCATTAACTACCTGCAAGACCTTTTTATTCTAAAATGGATGCATGTGGCCAATTAGATAATACTCTGATAATGGCACACAAAAAAGTAACTCAAAGATACATAAAAACAACTTACATTTTCCAATATTGGTTGGTCATAAAGTTCTACAAACTTTTCGCGAAGTATGCTGCTCATCTGATCCACATCGCATGCATGAGTCCAATATGAATCATGAACTCCTACAGTAAATTAAAAAAAGAGGTAAACGCTAAGCAGTAATCACTTCTAAATCACCTTAAATAATTGGGAAAGAAAATATGCAATCGTATATGTTCTTTAAAAAAAGACCTGCAAAGTTCAAGCCTGCGTGTTTGCAGGCCACTGCAGTCATCATCATATGTGAACCATCAAGGGAGTGAACAAAATTTGGGGGAAAAGCTGACTTCTGTCGCCTAACCATAATCTGCAATGAAAAAGGAACTCGTCTTGATTCAAGCCTTTTTCACAAAGTTACATTTTAACTATACTGAACAAATAACTGTGCGCTGTTTTCGCATGTGACGTAGATTGATGCGCGATAATATATTTTTTCTATTTCTTCAGACATTCGGAACAATAAATTTTTGGTTCATCAAAATCAAAAGAAGGATTCATAAATTATAAGACTGCAGTAAACAAAGAAGGATTCGCCTAAACAAGGGTACAGGCTGCAGCAATCTCAAAAATAACAAAAGGCAGTGATATCATGATAATTACTTTATTCACAACATGGATATTTTTGCAAAGAGAAACGAAAAGAATCTGCACACCATAGAAATTATGCCATCTAAGGTTTCTTTCAAAGCAAAATATGGTGGTCTTCTTTTGTCATCAGAAAATATATCTTTTGTAAAAATTATGTGATCAATAAAGCTCTTCTAAGCAACTTAACGCTTGGACATCACATAACTATCAAGATTTGTTTGGTCCAAATTACTGTTCAGCAAATAAAACTGGAAAGCCAGAAATATAAGATGGAAACCAAGAGCAAATTACCTTTTCAGTTTCCTTTTCCAGCGTCAACATTTGAAGGGAGGTTTTGATCTGCATCATATTTATCGACCAAGTGAATATTATTCTTCACGCAACAAATTTCAAACAGAAAAGGAAAGGCAATAATAGAAAAAGTTAGATGATTCTGTACCAGATGCCTGCCTTTCTTACAGTAAGGTTGCACGACAGGAAGACCCAGTGGCGTTATCCACCTCACAGGCTGATTTTCAGATGCAATAATCTGCACAAATCGTCCAGAATAAGGTAACACCCACAAAGGATGAAGAATAGGATGATATTGGGGAGGCCACCTCCAAAATAATTCAAAGCAACAGCTCACATATTATCGCAATCTAAATACGGAATCAGAAATGCACTAATTGAAGGACAGGATATTCTTAGGGCAAATTACAAAGTAATTAGTAACAGAAGTTTGAGATTTTAAAGATTGATTCCTACTCCAGATAAACAAACACGAATTAGGAAATTTCTGCCTTCTAAGTTCTAACAAAGGGACTGGGGGTTTGAATCCAAACTATCACTATGGCTCCGTTTGGTAGGGTGTAAAATGTTTTCATGGAAAACGATTTTCCCCTTTTCAATCATTTTACGTTGTTTGGTTTAGCAAGGGATGGAAAACAATTTTCCATAACTCTTTCAAAGGTGGAAAAACCTTTTCCATTTGAAAAGGAGGGAAACCACTTTTCCACCCTTCCTCCTTACCTCCCTCTCCCTTCTTCTCCTCAGTCTTCACCATCTTCTCCCATTTTCTTTTAAGGAACCAAACAAAGGAAAACTAGTTTGGAATTGTGTTTTCTCTTGGGAAAATGTTTTCCATGAAAATCATTTTGCACTGAAAACGTTTTACACCAAACCAAACGGAGCCTATGTCTTCGTCTTGAGAAAGGATATTGGATTCATGGGCGTCTTTTAGCCTAACCCCCCCCCCCCCCCCCCCCCCCCCAAAAAAAAAAACACACACACACACACAAAGTTGCACTCCATGCTGAAAGAAGTGGCAATGGGCCAATAGCCCACCTTTATTCACTAACTGACTAGAAAAGTAAAAAGAAAATTTTAACATTTCAACCACATAGATTTCAACTTGCATGGCTAAGAAACTCAATTCACAAGCATGCATTAAAGTATGAAAGAATGTGTAGCATAAAGGAATGCAGTAAACATAGAACATACTTGTAGATAAGCAGGCAGTAAGACATAAAAGAATGTGTGTATGCATATTTGTAGGTAGGGCGAACCTTTGCACAATCACCAAGCCAGCTCATGATACTACGGGCAGCTTGAAACATCTCTCCGAGCGCAGTTAATGTAATCTATCGAAACAGTAAAAGAAAAATCATCAGTAAAATCTAGAGAAAGTCAGAAAGCCCAGAACTATTTCTAACATAAACAGATTTTGCACTTCATAGAAACTAAGCTCCAAGTCATCCACAGAGTATCTTACTCTGGCAACATAACAAGCTGCACCATAAATCTCTGTATCATCACTGAACGCAGCACGTTCCTTCAACCTCCTCTTGATCTGCTCTCTAGCACCAATATAAGTGACACCATACACTGAGGTCATCACTGTCTGCTTGACCAATTTCCTATCCACCTACATTTGCATGAAGCATAAGACTACTAAGGTGAGATAATAACTAATGGATCATAAATTCAAAAGTGATGTGGCAAATCTATGTTATTCTGCTGAAGTCGGGAATCACAACCAACTCAACACATAGCTGTTCTAAAGCCACAAACCAACCTGGTTGATCAGCTTCCTTGCAAGCACTGTGTCTGGAAAATCAGTGGGGTCTTTCTTTGCATCTGCCTCCATAATAGAAAGAACTCTGCATCAAACATTCATATGCATTCAATTGCCAGAATCTATGACAGTGTTAGAATTTTATTGGCCAGCCAAGGCCGGCAATTTATGAAAATGATTCAAGGGAGACATGGAGATAAATCTAAGAAACACAAGTTCCCAACAGAACATTTTTAAACCCAGTGCTGAACCTGCAAATGCTTAAATTGGAAATGAATGGAGTCCATTAACTGCATTCTTAGTATTAAAAGTTATAATTAAAACTCTCATCAGCATTGTAGTCATTGTAACTGGCTATCACATAGAATCAACCTTTCACCTACAAATATATGCAAGTGATCTAAGGTAAGACTTGGAGCCTTTGAGGGTATTATTGTCCCTCCAGTCATTTTTCACGGCTGAAGAAAATTTTAAATATAAATACCGATATCCAAAGCAAGAGCAAGTCAAGGACCCTCACCTAGAAGCTATGCCTGAATAAACATCTGCAGGCTTTTCCCCAGCAACAAGATTGACAGCAGTTGCTCCCAACTGAAATACAAATACTTCTATGAGAAAACAGTAATTTTGCCTGCCAAATCACCATGGCATTGTTTTAATATGATTTTCAACATAGATCACCCCCTCCACTTTCAATATAATTTGGGAAAAACTTAACAGGGGAAAGAGTTCTCTAATCTCTACAGACTCTGATCTTATTAAACGGCCTTTTCATATCATATAACTTTTTTTATTTGGGGTTGAGGGGAGGGGGGAGATGGAGGAAAGAAGATCAGACAATTAAGAATACATTAAATGGACGATATACTAAATAACAAAGTCAATGTAGCAAGACTACAAAATAAGGAAAAGTGGAAACTACCTCATCTCTTCCAAGAGCAGCATAATGTTGTAAACCATTGCATGAACCATCCTGTTTAAACAGAGAGGGGGAAATATTTATCATTCATATGTAGCAGAAATGTACTCACACTTACCATTCTAAATGAGAAGTAAAACAAATAATCATATGAACAGTGCTGAATCAAACGAATAGTCTAAAGATGTCTTCTTTTCTCCTGTGATGAAAGATTAGAGATGTTGAGTTCAAGGAAATAAAATTTCAAACAAACTGTGATCCAAAGCAATGAATTTCAGTTAACAGGAACAAGCAGTTGATCAGCCCTGCAATCTAGAAAGAGCTGTGCATTAATGGTTAATTTTTGAAAGAGGATTAAATGCAAATATCTATTGGTGGCAAGTCAACGTTAGCAACATCTTATTGAAATAGAACGTAATTCCCATGATTTCCGGAGTGTACAGAAAGTGTTACTATAAAAAAGACTGTCTTTGATACTTAGCAACCTACAAACTACAGAGTAAGAAAATAAAAATAACTCTTTTACTGAATCTTATTTCACATGATGCAAAACCCGATCTGTCATGTACAATCCTCCAATCAGTTAACGCACAATGGGGTTTTATCCTGGAACATCAAGTAAACATCTGTTTCTTACATGTTACATCGTACACAACTACACACAGAACGGTGCAATCTACCATTACTATCCACTGTCTGCATATTCAACAACCGTAAGGACTTCCATAATGAAGGAATTTTGAGAAAAGATAAGAAAGCATGTGCTGAAATCTCTTAGCCTCCAACAGCAATGCACAAAAGAAGGATAGATTTTAAGTTAACCTTTTTGATGAATTCCATAAAAGCAGTTTTCCAGGTCTTGGTAGTTCATTTAGCATAGGGCTGATGATAGAAGTATATTAGTTTGTAAAAAGCTGCTTCTAGGGTACCTCTGCTTTGGCTGCTGAATAGGGGAAATGATAAATCCAAGGAATAATTCACTTCTTCCAAAGAAATAATTTGTCAAAAAATGTGGATTTCCTTGGAAGAAGTAGAAAATTTCTTGGATTTATCACTTCCCGCTGAATAGGGGTTCTTTGATTGGATGGTCTACCTTGTTAGTTTACATTTGGAAATCCTGTTGACCTCATTAGGTCTTGCAAGAATCATTTAATCAGAACTTATGGCCAGATCAAGGAGACACAATCCCATTGTTCAAAATTTTAAAATCACTCAAGTAAAGAAGTGAGACAAGTCCATAACGAAGTAATTATTTTATTTGCAGGGTTCCTCTTTCCGGACATAGAAAGACCAACCAGCTTGGGGAGCTTTCCTCAAACTGGTTGAACCAACTTTGGCCACTATATACCTGTTTAAGTGTCCAAAGCTCCTTCACAGATGATTAGAAGGAGAAGGTTTGTCAGCAACAATCATATAACAACACAAAAATAGATAAATAAAATAAATCAATTAAGCTAACTTACAGAAATCCTATTGTAATAAGACTAATAACCTTTCCAATATACCATTCAAGAAATGAACTTTTAAGCAGAAAGTCATTAATTTGCCCACCTGATGAACGGGAATATGTGATTTGAATGCCTCGGGGCGGGTACTTCTCAGAGCTTCAGCTAACTCAATACAAACAGCCAAACACTGAAAAGGATCTTCAGCTTTCAACCACCAACACCTTCCTTCCAGTGGCTTATCCACAGAGTCAAATATATCATCCAAATGGTTTTCAGTAAATGCTATTCGACCCTCAAGAGATAATTTGTCAATGCCACCAGCATATAAATTGGCTACGTGTATTTTCAACCAGCGCAATCCTGATTTTCCAAGAGCTCGACCCTCTGCGAACTCCAAAATGCCTCGACACATGTCAGACCCTAGATGGTTTAAGTATGGATGCATAGGATATGCCCGACCACGAAAATCGACATTATGCGGATAGAAGAAGCCTTCCTCATCCTTCATCTTTCGAGCAACCTATTTGATGAAAAAGGGTACTAGAGTCATGTCTGTACTATGACATGCTTGAAGTGGACTGCTCAAGCATAATATTACTAACCGCAAGTTTGAGTTCTACATCACAACGTTGAGAATGTCGCTCTCGATTCTCTTTTTTCAAAGACCTGACTTTCCACTTCCATCTCTTAAGCTCGGATTCATCCTCTGTATCAGGCTTTTCTGGCAAAGGAACCTGAAATAAAGACACCAACAGAAGTAAAACATAAAGGAAAAGGAAGGGAGTGATATATGAGAACTGGTATAGACAGGAAAAACACCTGCAAGTTAACAAAGGGAGTGAAACCCAAATATATTTAGAATGAAAAGAAAAGAGATAACTCACATCATCCCGATCAACTAAGTCAGCCAGACGACCTCCATTAGCCCATACCCTGTCTACAATGCTAAGAACCTTTTTATTTACCCTCCATTTTGTGTTTCCAAGTGTATCCAAGGCCTGAGAGTATTAATAGAAAACATCAATGTTGCTGCAAAGGTAAAACAGCTACAATTTCATACTTTTTGACTTTCTATATTCAGTAGCAGTACATTGAGATTACAAGAAATACACAGAGGAATGAAGTGCAAAAGCAGGTTAAGCAAAATGGAATTGGATCCTTCTCTGACCTCAAAAACTGATTTTAGCTGTTCCTCAGAGGCCCTCCTAACTGCTACTCGCTGATGTTTGGATCCATGAGTTCGCATGACAAATGATCTCAAAACCAAGTATGCTCCTTTATCATAACTAGAAAAGAAAACCATACAAAAGTAAGAGGCACAAACAGACTTTAATTAGCCTCTGCAAAATGCATCGCGCATTAAAACCTCTATTATGCTATACGGTGGCCTAATCATTGCTGGATCAACAATCTCCCCTTTGAGTCTAAAATAGGAGCTCTAAGGTAAAACAAAAAAGTGAACTTGATTCAACAGATCCAAAAACCGATCCACGAAAAGTTTCATGAGCACAAGGTTTTGAGTTTTAACCTAAAAATCTAATTAACCAAACCCAGACAAGCCGAAGTACCAGGCACGTAGACCAAAAGATCAAGTACGTAACTTTTTAAGCAATATTGATTTTTTTTCTGAATTTACTTAGGTCAGTTTTCCAAAGAAAACACCAAACTTCATAAATATCAATACATGTCTAAGGAACTGCAGAATAACAGCCCGTCCCACACACTAGAGAGAAAAAACACCTCAATGAACCTCCACCTCTCACATACTAGGTGCAGCTGTTGTTCCCTTAAGTTTTTACTTCTTGATCTACTTTCTGTTTCTTCATCTAGGTTCATCATTCCCCTTTTCTGTGTCTTACTACTGACTCTGCTTTTTTCTCTTACTCCTTCACTGGCAAATTTTTCATACTATAACTGTATTTCTTGCACTAGTAACAAGTTGATTGCATCTCCTAACTCTCACAAATCATCAGTCACAAGTAAATAAATATGCAAAAAATTCTTTGACGTCAAAAGTTCTAGAATAACATCTTAGGGTCAAAGACCACACGGTCTTCCAAATGCCTCTAGCAGAAACTGCACTCGCAAAAGTTTCAACAGAATCAAATACAAAACCTGTGTACCTTAATGGACATGAGGACTTGGAAACATAGATAAAAAATGCGGTACCGGTCACGGTCGCGGGATCGGTCGCGGAGTCTCGGTAACGGAAATGATGCGTTAGTCGCGGACCGTGTCGCGGTTGTCGCGTAGGAATTTGAAATCTAAAAATAAGCCCCATGTCAGCCCCATTCACTACCTACCCTAGTCCCCCTCCCCTAAACCGTACACGTGACATAATTAAAATGAATTCCTTTGTCTACCTTCTCTCTCCTCTCTTGTTTTAGATTTGAAAATGGAGTTCTCTACTCTATTTCAATGGAGTTTCTCCATTTCTTTCCCTTTTCCCTTTCTTTTTGTCGAAAACATGGGAAATTCGGCTGAAAACCGAGTAGATGTGAGGTTTATAACGTTTAATGCGGACAAAATTCGTTCGGATCGGTTGAACCGGTCGAGATCTCGCCGTTTTTAAAAACACCTTTACAACTCGAGATATCTCATATCGCCAGCCTCCAAAACCTTGTTAACTCGGGCGATACGAGTTAACTCGGGCTAGTTTTTACACCATGCTTGGAAAGCTTCAAAATTATATTAAGCGATAAGCTGAAATTTCGTCACAAATATTATGGAACTAGCCAAAGAATTTGGAAGTGTGACAAACAAAAGTTGATGCATACTGAAAGATTCAGATGGCATTGCATTTTGGTGGACCTCAAAGAACCAGTCTAACAGGATGCAAGGGATAAGAAGTCTTATAAGAAGAATAGAGTATTTAATTAAGAGGCTATAATCAATTACTACATAAGAGGAAGTGTGATACATAAAATTCAGACAGGACTTACAAATGAGACCAATCAAAGAATTTGAGATTCATACACAAAATTTGATGCATACTAGTTACTTCCGACACAATTAAGGAATTGCTGAACATAAAGAATAACATGCACTACAAGAAGTATATAAAACTATGAGTCATAGAGCCATACCCGGTCCATTTTTCTGGTGGTACCAACATTGGCATATAAGGGATCACAATATGCCTTGGCTGCAAAGAAACAGGAGATATTTATGTTGACCTGTGTTCCAAATATTATACTTCGTATACAGTTTAACAGGGCAAGGGAGCATCAAGGATTCACGGCAGCAAGCAAGTATACTCAGCAGAGAATTCACCAAGTGCACAAAAAACTAGTACATGATAAAATGAATACCAAAGCTCATTAAAATAATATTTTCTTCCAGCTTTTACAGGTAATAACTTACAGTTTTCTCAAGACCTTTGATAATCAGTGGGTCACATTCAATCATCCCAAATCTTCTCCCGGTTTTCCTGTTGAATGAACCCAGTGATCTTTCTTATTTACACAGCCAATCAAACAGACGATATTAAACAAGTTAATGCATATTAGAGATCATTCATTACTTGTTCTCAGGGCCAACACTTTTCAATGAATGCACAAATGCAGGTCGAAGGTCGGGAGGATCACAAGCTGATTGACTAGCTGGAGGTTGTATATATGCTGTTTGGATCAGCAACTCGATCAGACGGCTCCCAACCTGCAACAAGGAAAGGATGATGCTACTTTTTCATAAATGAGATACGATTCATGGTCAGGAAACAGAACTACCTTAGCCCTTGTTTCCGAACCCCAAGGCTTCAGGTCACCTTGAGAATCGACGATTTTCAGGGCTTGTCGACGCTTTTGCTTCTTGATTAAATTATTTACGTTTTTTCTCAGATGCTGTTGCTCTTGAATCTCAGCATCAGAGGCAGCATCGTCGGGTTTTTTACTTCGGTCACCCTTTTTCTTCTTTGCTTTTTCTAAAAACGTGTGTATCCTAACCTATGCAAAAGAATCATAATAAATGTGTTAGTACTTGGTATTACTGTATTAGTACGAACCCAAAGGAAGAAAATACAAGCAGACTCACTTCCTGTTCAATGGCTTCGCCTAAAGCACAAGCAGCTTGAACAACTTTGACAGAGCCATGTCCACTTCCAGTCATTAACATCCCCATCAACTTATGCATTGTAATGATTGCCATCATATCTGCAGGTAACTGATCAAAATATGTTCCATATGCACCTCTACACTTCCCTTGCCTGATTAATTCTTGATCCTCTATAATGCTATCTCTAAATGGCTCAAACCAACCAAGAAACAGTGACTTCACATAAGGCAAATTAGGTGCCAACTTAAGCTTACACATATCAGCTAAAAGCTCCTTATACTCATTAGCTGCCTGTTGCCATGACTCAGTCTCAAGCTTTATCTGCCTATTCCTAAGCTTTTGGTACTTGTAAAGTGGCATACCCGCCACCATTTTCTGTTGTCTTTGGTGCGATTCACGCCACTTCGCCCTCTTCTCTTCCTTTCTCATCTCCTCCACCAACTCTTGAATCTCATCAAAAACCGAAACATCATCCTCCAAATCTGTCGAAGAGTCCACTTCAGCCTCAACGACACTAGCATACCCTTTAGGACACACAACATTAAAATTAAGTCGGTTACCCAAACACCCTGAAACGGGTCTCTCCCCAATCCCTTCCTTCACCAACGACCCACCCTCCCTACAAAAACCCACCTCAGAAAAGCTGCGATTTTTACAAAAACCCAGCTCAAACGGCCTAAATTTCAACCTGTCAGAAAACCCACAATCATGGGTACCCCCCAAAAAGCTGTAACTACGTGAAATAGAAAATTTCCTCAAACACAAATTAGGGGTTCTTGAAATTGCTTGTTTAGCAAAGTTTCTCCACATGATTGTGGAATCAAAACAAGGGTTTATCAAAAAATTACTCCTTGACTTATAAATTTGAATATAAGGGTCAAAATTCTGCGATAAAACTGCAGGGAATGAAGAGATATTACTACTGGACATCAAATTAATCGATTAACAGGGATATCTGGGGCAAATGAAGAATTAGAGGAAAAATAATAAATAGGAATTACCAGACCAATTAATTGGAGATACTGAAACCTGATTCGATTGGTAAAAGAAGAACAGGAGAAGTACATAAGTTTTGGTGCTTGAAAACCCTTCTAAAACCCCAGCTCAAGTCCTTCGTGCCTTTTGTTTTCAGTGAAACAGCCGACTTACAAGATTGAAAGTGAAATGTAGGAAATCTGGGATTTTTCTACATTGGCCAAAATATCTTCAAGAATTTTTACCATGAGGTTTGGAGAAATATTGCAGACCAATCAAAATTGGTACTTCTATTTCCATTGTTTGTTTCTCTTCCTCAAACAACCAATAGTGTAATGAGTAGTGTAATGAGGTTTGAATTCGAGTAGGAGTAGTGATTAGGGTTTTAAGGTCTGATAGAAAAATCTCACTTTACATTGGTTTTGTGAAAATAATACTTTTGAGTGCCGAAAACACGAGTTTGTGAGTTTGTGTTCCTTAGTTGAACAATTGCTAATTTGTTTAGCTGGACCTTTAATTACTATTTTGTGTTCTTATTTTTAGAATACTACAAGTATTTAGATGGAATGATAATTATGTTGAAGTTAATTTTTGAAAAACCTTTCATAAAAGAAGATTTTTTTGTGTTTAGACAATGTTTGGCAAAAGGTTATAAATAACTGTTGGTTAACTAATATGCATGCTAATTGTATTGAAAAAAACATTATTATAAAAAGTTGTTATTTTAAGTTCTTATAATCCATAATCATACTAGGACAAAGTTGTATAAATAATAACAATTCAATTAGTTGAATTCATAGGGTGGGTTTTTATGTCAAATAGTCTAACTGAAATTTTTGTTAGACCAATTAATATTTTATCTTTACCAAGTACATTATTTGTTTAATTAATACATTGTCTAACAAATAAGAAATTAAGAACCCATCCAACCATCCTTTATGACTGGGGCAATTTTCAGTGCTGCCTGGGTTAATTAGAACTCTCAAACATCTGGTATCAGCCTGTAATACAAGATTGACCGCAATCTCCAAGGCCCGTATGGGACATTTTTTATTTTTACAGTCACCTGATCAACTCTAGCCTGCAACTTGCAAAGAGCAGAGTAGTAGAGTGGCAAAAATAAGAATAAGAAGAAGTAGAAGAATCAAACTCAAGGGTTAAACTCTACAAACACCAACAGAGAAGCTGTACTTGAGAATTCCGGAGTAATATAGAACAATGATGTTCAATTAGTATATTTACATGAGAAAAACAAAGCTTACACAAACCGCTCTTGGTCTTGCTCAGCATACACAAGTACACAACTGGACAATAAAGACACAACAGGGCAGACTTCATTGATCCCAACAGATCAAAAAAACTGACATACAGTATACAATCTGCCTTGCTCAACAACTTCCTGTTATTTCTATCAAAGACGAGGAAAAATAATCCCAAACCCCCAGAACAGTATCAAATATATAAAAGGAAAAATAAAATTAGAATAAATCCCAATTCGTGTGCCCGGCCTCTCCCCTTCTGCCTTACCCTGTGGCTGAAGGTCTGAAACAATCTATATTGCACAATCCCACGGATCTGATCATCCCTCCAAATCTGCAATCAATGATTTGCAACAAGTAACAGTTTAGAGGATATGCAAAAAAATTGAAGAAGGAAAACAAATGACGATGATCAAAAGAATTTCAAGTTGCATGTTATGTGTTCAGCTAACCTATCAACACTGTTGCGAGCTTTATCAGGACGTTCAATGGAGTTATTTGCTTTATCTGGTAAATCTACACTCTTTCTTGACTTTTCTCTCTTATCAGTACTAGTCCTTGACTTGTCTCTTTGATCTGAGCTTTTCCTAGGTTTCTCTTTCATGTCCATACTCGCTCTAGGCATCTCCCTTTGATCAGCACTTGGTCTTGATTTATTATCACGGCAATCTGTGCTGCTCCTCCGAGGATGATCTGATCGTTCTGAACTCAATCCAGATCCACTTCGTAAACTTGGTGATTTCTCAATAACGGATATGAACTTTTTAAGATGTTTAATGTACTCTGGATAAAGCTCCAAGTCACAGTGATTTCCACCTTTAACCCACAATGGTTCATACTTTTCTTTACAATGTTCCCACAGCTGCTTACCATGAGACCAATCCACCACATCATCAGATGTCCCCTGCAGCACCAACAGAATGTGAACATTTCATCTTCCAACTGTTATAAAAACTACGAAGCAATATAATGAGTTGGTGGTTTTCTATTATTTGGAAGAACTGAACAAAGAAATCGAAGGCAAGTTCCTGGTATAATTGATAGGATATCACGTTCATGTTCTACACGGATGGTATGCTTCACATCACCTGTCGGCAATCATAAATATTGACTAGCTCAGGGATATCAAAGGATCAACACCTTCTCCCATTTTCCAACACCTATTCCGTATCAAAATAATGAGTTTTTTCAACTTATATTGCTATTTACATGTACAAAGCTATTTAAACGCCACAAGCAAAGCACTCCTAGAGACAAGTTGAACAATGTTTCACATGATTTTAGTATCAAAGATCAATGCATGCTTTAACACATCAATAGACAAACTAAGTAAAATGTGCCTTGTATTTGAGTTGGTATAAGATAATCTACAGGTAGTTACTAAAAATCCCCTGGACTTGAATAAGCACCATAAACCCTTGTACTCCCAGCCTGGTCAGTAACTTTAAACTATCTACCCTTCAAGAATTCAATAGCATGGTCACACAACAATGGAAGCTAGTAGAGCCAGTTAACTCCCTTTAGCTGAACTATACATCTTATTCCTTGACTAGGAAAACTGTAATAGTAAACTAGCATGGGAAAGTTTCTGTGGAGAATTGGAGATAAAACTATGCGCTTTGCGGCTCCCAAAATCATACTTCTTCACGAGGCCCCAGATCATACTTCTTCACTGATTAGTATAGGTTTAGATAATTGGTTGTTCCATCTTGCACTCAAATAACAATAAGAGACAATTGTAATGTGTAGGAGAGAATGGCAGAGAGACATTCCCAAGTCAATACATTGGCACAAAGGACTTCCGACTTGCATAGTTTAAAATCAACAGTTGTCCTTGTCCACGCTATTATGGCAACTAACAGTTCAACAGTAGTTTTTGCTTTGTTAATAATACAGAATACGCTTCACCAGAAGTACCAAGTGAAGAGTGAAGTACAAAGGATGTTAGCTGCCACAAGGCCCACAACATTAACAACAGGATCCGAATATCCCACATTAGGTTCTCTTCCTAATCTCAAGAAGTACAAAGAAGATAATACAGGAGTTCGTCCATTCAACAGCAACAACAAGAACTTAGTTGATGTACTGCCATCCAATAATTCAGCAAGCTTCAAATCCATTTCATAAAATTTTCCAACAGGCTTGGAACCATGTGCGGAACCAGACCTCAGAAACATCCGCTTTCCTGTGCATGCACTTCTATGACTTCTGTCAGCTAGGATCCCCCCCCCCCCTCCCCTCGTCTTCCTATCTTGTATTATTTTTGCTACAACTCACTAGATTTTACTTGTATGCCCTTGGACCTTGGCTGGACGCAATAGAAAGGAGATGTGCAAAAATAACCATTACACACCCATGTAATCAAGTAAGAGAAGGCAAGTAACAGTATAACAGTCTTGTATCATGTTGGCCAAGCAGATTAGTACAGTTGGAAGCTGCTTGTATTCAAAACAAGTAAATGATTAGCTGATTGAACATGTTCCTCACAGTCTGTAGCTCAAAAACCATTACTCCTCTAATCATTAGCTCCGTCTTAATAATATTTAGTTCTCTTTTTATCATTGTCTGATCTGCTTTTGTACATTCTGTAAGTAAATGACTCGTTGATTGCAATTGCCCGACAGTGTCTGAAGCTGATTGCTTTCTTTATTTGCTTCTTATGTGAGTTGCTATAAATAAGCAGCATACATATGTCCAAACACCCTTCTGGAGCTGTAGATCTCTTCCTTTACCCAAAGAGTCAACGGTGTGCTAAAAGTCTCATAATTACAAGTAAAACATCTCCCAAAGGATTTCTAATCTCGAGTCAATATTTACCCCGTAGAAGATCAGCAAACACATCACCACAAAACAAAACTTACACTGCAGTAAGGTTCTAAAATAAAGGGCCAAAGGCACACATTTATTCCAATTCAAAGGATTTGAAGAGAGACACGCTTCAAGAAAAACAATTGAATGCAGATACTTCGGAATTGAAAAGATTCAACGGGTCAGAGGATACTTACGTGAATAACTAAAACAGGGCAAATGACCAATGGAATTTTGTCAATATTCTGCATTACATAGAATTAAAGTTAGAATATCATGTGTTCAAACCTTTTAGAAAACCAAAATAAAAATCAATGTCATGTTTAACCGTCAACAAACACTCTCACCTTATATATGTCAAACCAATATGACCTCTTTACTGGGTACATAACCCGTAAGCCAGACATAATTGGACTATGAAGAACAACAGCTCTTAATTTCGGTAATCGAGTAGCTAAATCTAATGTAGGCCCACTTCCGACGGATTGCCCATACAATATAACATCTTCCTCCTTCACTCCATATCTTTCCACAAGACATCTATATGCGGCTTCTATGTCTGCATAAGTATTCTGCTCACTCGGCTACAAGAACATAAATCAAAGAACTATATCTTCATTTGTTGAATCCATAAGAACAGAATCACAATTCATCTATGAAAGGTGGATATAAAGAGGCAGCATTTGGTGATGCATTAACATACCTTGCCTGTAGATTGTCCATATCCGGAATAATCATATCTGCAATGCAACAACAAAAATTCAAAGGATCAACCTTCAATCATAAGCTAACCAACTGTTGAGTAGATTCCAACAAACAGTGTGATCACTGGTCAAATCAGCTACAATAATGTCACCAAAAATCCAATTACAGCAGCCACAGACAATATGTAATTCTAACAGTAAATTTCAGTTCGGTTGCCAGATAGAAACTCGATCACTGCAAAACTTCACAAATGTAAATAACAAACACATTCTAGGTGTCCAATCACCTCAACAGCTCGACCTAATCACCTCAACCGGATAATCCTTCTACAAATAACTTTGTATAACGAATGCTCCCTAACTTCCACTAGTATATAAACAATCAGACACGTCCTGCAACACTGCAGACTGTAATAAACACCGAACTGTTGCTATTTCAGACGTATTTTTTCTTGTTCTCCCAAATAATTGGGAAAAAAATATCAATCAAACAGTTCTTGCCCCCATTAGTTACAGCAAACAAACACTCAAAAGCAATTAAATAAATAAACCACCCATCAAATCAAAGAGCAATTACAAATTTATAATCACAAATAGACAATCCAATCAAATCAACCTACAGAAAAAACCCAAAATAAAAATATTGAATGCAGATTCCTCTAATTAGAAACATAAAATTTAATTGGTTAATCAATTTACCCCATCAAATTAACTTTGAGATGAATACTGAGCTCTCCAAAAAGCTCATACATTTGTCCCAAATCAGCAGCATTACCATGTGAATACAGAACAGTTAGCTTTGCCATTGGATTTCTCATAAACACTGCTACAATCTCATTCCCTCTTTTTGTACCTAGCTTCAATACATCAGCATTTTCTCTCTCCGCCACTTCAGTCATTTTCAACTTTCCCGTTCCTTCCTCTGCCACCACCTTATACGACGGCGGGTCTGGTGGAAAGAACGCGAATTTCGCCGCCATTGTCGATGTCACCGCCCCCATTTTAATAAATAAACGTATAAATTAGCTGGATATGATCACAATTTTGGTTTCTCTACAACAATTGAAAACTGAAATCCGAACAAAAACATCTATTCTGTTTTTCGCAAATGTTTTTTTGAAATAATTGAAGCTTGAGAGAAATCTACCTATAAAAAATTAACATAAAATAGGGCAATTAAAAGCTTTGGAAAATTGACAAAATTAGAAATAAATACAAATTTCAAATTTAGGAGAAGAATTCAAAAAAAGCGAATTGAGTTCCTCGGAAATCTTGTGAAGTGAAAACGACTTTTGTTTCTCTCTCTATGTACAGCATGAATCATCGAAATCTACAACAATTGCATTAAATTAGGGTTAGGGTTTCTAGAAAATGGAAATTTTTAAAGATTTTCCCCCTTTTCCTTTTTTCTTCTTTTTTCTTTTTTCTTTTTTTTTTGTATTTTGGAAAGAGAGAGAGTGGCTTTAGCAGAGTGTAAAGTGTTAGATCTGTGTTGGATTTTTTTTGGGTATAAATATAGGAAAGTCAGATTGAAGGAGAGAGAAAGCGAAGAGAGAGAGTTTTCCGGCTTCGAAATGTGGTGGCACGTGCGGTGGAGCGTGGGAAGGAAATAGAGCGTCGAAAATGAATTATAGAGGCTTTTTTAGGACAAAATTATTACTCCTGATCAATAATATACGGAGTAGATTTTTGGAAGCTCCTAAGAGTTCTAACCGCATATCACCAACAACAAAAACCAAAACAAATGGAAGATTTCTTAAAAATGTGGATAGTAAAAGCGGATGAAAATGAAAAGGGTTGAGAAATGATGAGAAAAGATAAAGAGGTTAATTGAACATGATAACTTTAATATGTACAACTTGAATGAAAATAATGCGTTTGTGGATTTATAAGAAGATTTTTTCTTGTTATAGTCTTAGTTGTTACAATACTTGTAGTTTCTTGTAAAAGAACATCTTAAATCTTGACCACGGATTATTGCTACTGATAGATATGATAATACGTAGCACGAGGTCTTGTTAGATTTATTTTAACGTGTGGTTACTAATTACTGTATAAAATTTTCACAGAGTATAAAAATGAATCTAAGATACAAAATGTAGTTAAATTATTTAAGTATAATTATATTTTCTCCTAGGATGCGTTTTATTCAACTAATATGACCTGAACTTGCTTATCTCGACTCATCTGAACTCATTGGAACTTATTAAAACTTATTGGAATTTATATGAACTTGTTAGGACTTATCTGAACTTATCAAACATGAGTAACCTGATTGGAATGATATGACCTGATTGAGACTTGTTATTATTATTATTATTATTATTATTATTATTATTATTATTATTATTATAAATCAAATGCCAACAAAGTCAAATACTTTACAAATAGTTAGTGGGAAGCCGAAATACAATTTAAATTATTATTATTATATTTTTTGTCTAAATGCGTGACCGAAGCATTAAGAATTACAAATGCGAGAAGGATAATTTAAATTTATCACATACTTTATCACATACTTTAATTTGTACATGATTGGTCTTTAGTACTAGACCAACGAATAATTTAAATTTTGTTATAAATATATTGTATTGTGGATGCCCATTAGACCTTGACATCATTATCCTATATAATGTACGTATGTGTACATATTATATTGATGGGAATAAGATTATAACCGCCCATTTCTCTCTTTCTCTCTCTCTTTCTCTATAATTTCATAACACGTTATCAGCACCATCGCTTACCGACAGGAGATAACAATGAGAACGAAAAGGAAAAGCAAAGGAGATAATAATCATTAATGTAAGTTTAGATTTTAATTGTCTGATTATTTAAATTTGATGGTTATCACTCCCGTTGATAATCGTTAGCCGCAATCAAAGCAAACTGCAAGATTAAACCCCCCAATGGTACGCCAATTCTGATTCTTTTTATAAAATTTAGTTTTCTCTTGTTTTTATAATTCTTTAACTTTTATTTGTTGATACATATATGTGGACATGCGGTACTATTTGTTACAGATTATCTTTTCATATTAGTTTCTTTGTGGCGGTTTGATTTGATTTATTTGGTAATATCATATTGCAAGAATATTATGCATTAGGACTGCCAATATTATGTTTCTCGATTGCAAGCAGTTACTCCGTAATTATCTTTTTGATACCAAGTTGCTATTAATTTAATAAATTATTACGGTATTCACAATTCTTATAATTTGCGGTTACTATTTTTAATTTTGTCATAGTTTTGATTTTTTTAGTTGTTCATCGTGAATTCTTGTGATAATGCGCCACTAGTCTGCTATTATCCTTGAAAAGGAAAATAGTCCGCCACTTGAATTCTAAGTATGAAACACCAATAGTTTACCTACACTAATTGTGTTTTTATGTTGCGAGTCTTATGGTTGTATTGTGATTTTATGTTTAAGTTAGACATTGTATTATTTTGGGTGGTTTATATTATGATATATAAATCATGTTTGTAATTTTGGAGAAATTGATTTTGGAATCATTTGATCATGGTTGATTTCTTGATCACCACTCCTGAAGAAAATAATTAGTTATTAAAGTTTATGAATGCCCCCTCATACATCAATGAGAATAATTATGAAGAGATGTATTTAGTGGGGAAAACAATATTTCTTACAATAGTTAAGAATATAATATATATAAAGATCAGTGGGAGATAGCTTTTTAGTTTAAAAATAGTGGTATATGGATTAAAATGATACATGGATGTTAAATGTGGTACTAGTTTTTGTTCATAAATCAATGACTCCTTTTATGAATACGAGTATGAGCTTATGATATTGATATCATCCCGAAGATGAAGAAAGATGTATATGTTTATTGAAATTGATATGTACCAGATGAAGAAAGATATATATGTTTATTGAAATTGATATGTACCACATTTACAATGTATATTCCAGAAGAGTACACGCTATCTTTCCACAACTTTTGTTAAATTGTCTTGCTATTAGAAATGAGACACCAGTTTGTGTCGTTATATCACATCACAACATGTCCAAATTATAGTATTTTATAATTAAAGTAAGTGATCACTTAGGGAAGATAACCAGCAGTTATCAAACGAAATATTTTATATGATATTATATACGTATATGATGTGATAATTTAGGCCATCCGGGTTTAAGAACACCCGTCATGAGAATTTGAAAATTCTTGTCAAATAAGAATTTATGTGTTGACATTCCCTCATATGTTGTATATATATTCAAAGGCAAGACATATTGATGAGGTTGAGTTGTATTTCAATCGAATAGTTATAATGAATCGATTGAGAAAATAAATACAAGAGATATTAATAGCTTTGAAAACTTTTATAATGATAGGTGATATGAAGTTCACCATGATAGTAAGTGACCTGAAGTTCACCAGAATGATAGTAGGTGACTTGAATATCACCAAAAAGTTTACAAAAAATGAAACATGATAGTAAGTGACTTGTATAATGATATGATAGGTGACTTGAAGTTCACCATGATAGTAAGTGACCCGAAATTCACCATAATGATAGTAGGTGACTTGAAGATCACCTAGGAGTTTACAAGTGTTTTGTAATTGATCTAAGTATCATAAATCTTTTGATTGGGGCGATCATACGTCAACACGAAATGAGAAAATATGAAGAAAAAAATACAACTTCACAGTGTATCTACTCCCCTTGATCAATGTTAATCTCCAGGAGAGAACAAAAAATAAGAAACATTTATTAAAATACACGCTGAAAAGTGTATTATTAGTTGGTGAAAGATTTTATGTCCCATAATATATTGAAAATATTTTCCCAATTTAAGGGGAGACGAGCTAGAATAAGTTGGCAAAATTGAAAGATAATATATTGATCCCCATATGAGTAAGTGTAAATGCCAACTATATGTCCTCGAAGTATGTTTGGACATAAATATCTATGACTTGATTATGTTAAATTGTTACAAGTTCAGATGCATAAATGTGTATAATGGTCATAGTGCTCGATGTTACTATAATGATCTTGCCAATATTTATTTAAATCTCTGCACCTGAAGTGTAGATTATATATACGGTTCCAACACAATGATGAGATATAGATTTATTTATATGAAAAGGGCAAGATAATGCAGTTGATGATATTATTGAAAAGAAAGAAAACACTATTATATAGTGTATGAAATACCCTTGAAGCGGTATAGATATCTGAACTATAATAGATGGCCCGTGAGAAAAGATGAATGGTACCTATTGAATAAGTATTCAGATATCATTGATAAAAAGCATGCAAAATATATGTTGAATAATTTTGATGATACCGGTAGATGATGGAACCGAAATATAATGCATATGCGAAAAATAATGGATTTTGAATAGGGGATCGCGAATCTATGTATGTTTCGACGTAGACATAACTATGATGATCAAATGAGCTCATGGGCCTGAAGTCCAACAAGTTATGGATTTGAAATATCCACATTGTACAGTGTTTCGCATTTGAGTCTTACATTCATATACATGTGTAGTTAATAGGTAAATGCATCATTCATCATACATTTAGTTTGTGTTTATGTACATGGTATGATGTAGATGATCCAGTTATAATTTCATATTACATGTTTCAAAACTATTATGATGTCGTATATGAATATGCATCCAAAGAAAGGTAAGACGAATTTGCAACTTTATGAGCATTATAAGAGGAGTTTCTTACTCCAATGGGCGAATAGTTGCGAAAGAAGTATATATGTATTATTGATTTAATAGCATGTTATGAATCATGCAAATAAGGAGAGTTCCTGAAGAACTTATACATGATGTTCTTAAACATCTAGCCCTTTAAGTTTTACATATGAATATCATAACATTGATAAAATATTATCAAAACTCTAAAAGAGTGTTTTTGAAATGTCATATCAAGTTCTCAACCAGTAGTTTGAGTACTTGAGACTTATGAAATATACATATTAGTTTATTCGCGAAAGAATTCTTGTTCAAATATAAATTGATTCAGAATTATAAGATAAGAGTATGTAATGTCCTTACATTGAGTTTTATTTTATGGTCCAGAAGAACCATAAATCACATTAGATCCTAAGTTGGACAGTGATATTATTATTTATCATGTATTGTCATGAAAATATGGCTAGAGAAATTTTGATCAACATTGATGATTACTACTACTTATGACTTCCAGAAGAAGGTTTACATATGTCCAATATGAAAGGATACATTTTGTAATATTATATGCAAGAATATATATTTATTTCAGGTATTTTTTTTCAAAAGTTTGGTGATATATACTCACCTAGTGCATACAAGTGAGGATTTGAAAATTCAACTCAAATTGTGGAGAATCAACTTCCAAGGAGCTTCATGTTGCTACATTTGGAAAGTTATCAACGGTATTAGATTCATTGAACTAGAAGATCTCAAGTGATGTATTCATCAGGGGGAGAAAATACGCGTTGCACTCTTTTTCCCTTAACCATGGTTTTGTCCCATTGGGTTTTCCTGGTAAGGTTTTTAACGAGGCAACATCCCAAGTGTATTATGATGAGTGTTGTACTCTTTTCCTTCACTAGGGTTTTATCCCACAGGGTTTTCCTAGAAAGGTTTTTAATGAGGCATCATCTCATGTACATTACAGAGTCATTGTATTATTTTTGATAATGGACATCCAAGGGGGAGTGTTATAAATATATTGTATTGTGGATGCCCATTAGACCTTGACATCATTATCCTATATAATGTACGTATGTGTACACATTATATTGATGGGAATAAGATTATAACCGCCCATTTCTCTCTTTCTCTCTCTCTCTTTCTCTATAATTTCATAACAAATTTACCATATTAGATTAATCTGAGTACTAATCTCTCTTTGTTTTCTCCTCTCCTCCTCTATCTAGGGTTCACATATATTATAGTCTCCTCGCCGAAAACACCAAATTTCTAAGAAATTTAGTTATTTCCGACCTTTTTTCTTTAGTTTGGTTTTTTTTTTCTTCAATAAATCTATTTTTTTTAAAGTGAAGTAAGTGCCCTACGTTCAAGTTGAGTACATTTTTTGAGTTTAGAATAGCACGGAGTGCATGTTATTTTTTTGGTAAAGAGTTATGTCGGGTCGAAAGACATGTCAACCATTCCAGTACAATAAGATAAAACACATAGAAATATTTTAACCACGACTACAATAGATATATAGACCCTATCGTCGAAAAAGATTGTAAAATACATCAAATATAAAAGATGAAATTAAAAAATCGATATTTAGTTCATTATTTATGTATTTTTTGGATTCGATATGTTTGTAAATGTCATATGACTTTTTTGGATGAGTTAATATTAAAATATCTTTCTTTGTTTGAATAGAGGGTAAGATGCGTGCGTAGACACCACGTGTTAGACTAGGGGATTAGCGGAGAATTATAAAAATAAAAAATAAAAAATAAAAAAAGGTAGAGATGGGGTTGCTTTTACTTGCTTCTCGCTTTGCTAGTGTGCTCCAACATGAGATTTGTCTTCTTCTTATAGTCATTGTCAGTTTGTCACAATGTCTGCGGACTTTTGACCGTAAAAATAATGATTTGGAGACTTTTTTTGTCTCAATGTGTTAAATCATAAACTATGTGGACAATTGAGTAATACTCCCTCCATTTTTTTTTATGTATCCATTTCAAAAAGTGGGGAGTTTTTAAGAAAATTGGAATCTTGGTTTGTATTGGTATAAGTGTAATGATTGGGTGTAAGAAAAATGATTGTATGTAAGAGATTATAATAAAGAAAAGAAGAGAGAAAATAATAAAGAAATAAGGTAAGAGAGATGAGTGATAATGATGGGTGATAAAGGAGGTGAGAGAGTGGGTATATGGGGAAAGGAAAAGAATTACTCCCTCCGTCCCGGAATACTTGACTTGTTTTCCTTATCGGGCCGTCCCTTAATACTTGACCTGTTTCTAAAAATGGAAATATTCTAACAATATTATATTATTTCTCACTCCACCCATATTAACCCACTTACCCCCTACTCCATACAAAAAATAATTAAAAATTCAACCCCTACTCTCCCCCAACCCCACCCCTTTACACATTTCCCACTAACTACAATAAAATAATACCCCACTATCAACTACTACCTATTAAATTAAATAAGTCAATTCAAGTCCCTTAAACTCTGTGCCGGTCAAACCGGGTCGAGTATTCCGGGACGGAGGGAGTAAATAATAGGGGTGGGGAAATTTAGGTGGGAATATGGGTAGAATCTTTAGGTATTTTGGTAATTAGATAGAAATGTAAGGGTATTTTAGGATAAAATGTATGTCTAAAAACAGAAACGGATACAACAAAAAGAAACGCTTAAAATAGAAACGGATACAACAAAAAGAAATGGAGGGAGTACAAATCAAATGTGAGGAACAAATTATTGTCTCAAGAGATTAGCCCATATTTATTTGAAAGTTATTAGGTGTAATCGGGTGCATCACATACGAGTATTTTTATGTCCATTAATGATGCGTTAGGCGGAACCAAAAAAAATTATTTGGGGGCCGACTGGACAAGATTAAATATGCATCAGAAGAAAAAAAAAACAAAAAGAAATTACGGGGTACTTCATTGCACATAGACACATAATATTTCACAAATTAAAAAAGTAACTAGTATGTAACCGGGCGGTTGCCCCGGATTTTGACTTTTATTCGGGCGGTTGCACGTAGAGATGGTGTCATCATCAAATTACGGTGGTGAAATAAGATTAGTGGCGATCAACAACCTCCCCGATTAAACCCCACATCCAAAAATCTAAACAATGTCATATCCTTTTCTTCAAAATAATAATTGTAAATTTATGGATTAAGTATTCATTCCTTTATTTGCATTCACTTTTATTCAATGTATTGTTTATTGTTAAAAGAATACATAGGCTTATATAGAAAGATATTACATAAGTTGTAGTTGGTTAACATGGTAAGAAGTGTAACTTTTAACACAAAGGTTTGGTGTTCGATCCTTGTTAGATATTTTTTGGTTGTAATGACATGTCATGATGCTAATTAGTGGTGACATGGCGTACGTAATAAGGAGAGATCTACGTGACACGTATACGCTCTTCAAAACGCCTTTTAATATATTAGTATAGATACTCAAATATGCATTAAATACATGATATAAGTTTTATACGATATATGAAAAAATGAATTGAATGTGTCTTTTTTTTTTTTTTTTTTACGCACACAACGAAGAAATTTATATTAATAAGGCATTAGTCCAACAACGATACAAAAGAGTCGGGACAGCACCAAAAACTTACAACCTGACTTACAAAAGAAATCCTAAGTTTAACCCACCAACCAAAAGCCCAAAATATATCCCCCCACTGACGTTAAAGTACATAACTATAAGTCCAATTTAAACATGGCTGAGGAGATTGAACCCAAAGTACGTCTTCTACTTCCCGCTGCTGTCGTCCCCCTTCTGGTTTCCCATAACTGAACCACTTGCATTCTTCTTGGTGACAGCTGAAGTGGTGACCCTTGTTGCTATAGTGCCAAATAGAATCTCCGTTGTAACCACTCCTAAACTGTCCTCAGGCGGAGGAAGTGCTTCCAAATCAATCACTGAATGAGACTTTGCACTGGTACCTGCTCTTGACGACTCACCTTCCTCCCTAAGTTTGTTTTTGACATGTTCCAACTCCCCCTCATAAATCAGCGAAATAAACTGGGGTGGGTTAAGGAACATCTTGTGGCCAACTGCCATTTTTATTGCAAAGTGCGCTAACTGATATGCAAGCTTGTTATACATACGCGGAATGTGACGCACCTCCAATGAGTTAAACCTTGTCATGAGACATGCCACATCCTTTAAAACTGGTGTCAATTCGTGATGATATTGTTCATCCATGGAACCCAACAACTTCACCAAGATCTCTGCATCTGTCTCCACCTCTAATTGCTTGACATCGTAATCAACAGCCATCTGTAACCCTTCTCTTATTGTATATAGCTCAGCTACCAATGGAGTAACAACATTGTACTTGCTGGTGAACCCAATATACCAGTTGCCTGTATCACTCCCGAAAACTCCTCCCCCACCTGCTACATCCTTCGCTTTCCAACTGCCATCAACATTCAGCTTAAGATAGCCTTTTGGGGGTGGTTTCCAGGTTGGACTTCTCTGCAAAAAGTTACCAGCTCCCTTACCCTGCAGAACCTTATTAGTAATGATATAGTCTACAAAAAAAGAGTTGTAAACTGAAAATGGCTTAATCATTTGAATGTTGATTGCAAAAAAAGGATAAAATGAAGGGAAGTAGGCAGGCGAGAATTGAACCTGGGATTGATCGTCTAACTAGTAGTTCCGTTTCAATGAGTTTGCCAACTTAGCCAAGCAAATTTTATGATTTATTTATGCAGATTTTATTTTTAAGATAAATCATAGGGGGGGGGGGGGGGGGCATGGCCCCGCCAGCCCCCCTTAGTTCCGCCTCTGGCGTATCACATATCTCCTCATATGTAAGGAGAAAATGTGAGAGGGTGCACCGTACATCGGGGCTCATGTAATATTTCTTTTATAGATGCTCTTTTAAATTTGTCTTATATATTAAATGTTACATTTTTTCCATTTGTTTTCTCTCTATCTCTTTACTCATGGGTCCAAAACTAACAACTCATGTGCATATTTACACTCAATTCTTAATAAAGTGATTTTTGGCTATGCGGCAATATTTTAGGGATGGAGGGAGTATCAGTATAGCCGTGATCATGTGGAAATTCCCCACATCCACCTGTTTATCAACCCACACCACCCGCATCCACCCGTCACCCGTTTAACCCTCACGGCATCCATCCGTCACTAAGCCCAAAAATAGTGGCAAGGACTTGTCAAACGGTTAGGTGGGTCGGGTTCGAGTCGGGTTAAAACAGGTTCGGGTTGAAAACGAGTCGGGTGTATTTCGGATTTGGTAAATACGGGTTGAACGCTTGAACGTGTATGAGTTTAACTTGGTATTAGGGTTCAAATATGGGTTTGTGACGCCTTTTCATTAACTTTTTTGTTTTTATATTTTTCATAAAAATGAGTAATCTTTGTTTATCTAACTACTTGTTTCGTCTATATAGCGATATATCAATCATATTAGTAACAATATATGACTTAAATCAATAAAATGATACAATCATATTATTTTCAATGTTCAATAATAAAAACTTAATAGTGTCGCTGAATACAAATGTTTTCCGAATGCGAGGCCATCTCTGAGTGAGGCTTGAAAAATACTGTCGTTAAAATAGGATTTCTTCATTTTACAACTGCAATTCTTTTTTTCCCTTGACCCATCGGGTCAATCCTAAACCAACCCGTTAAGACCTGCAATTTAGTACAAGTACGTTGTAGGGTTCGGGTTTTATTTGGGTTTTGAGTTGGAAAATCGTGCTCCAAAACTAAAAATTTGGGTCGGGTTCAGGTCAGATCTACGGGGCGTGTTAATTTTTGATAGGTTTAGGCCAACCCACAATAGAGTGGTACCCAAACTCTTACTACATACTTCCTCTGGTTTTATTTATATGACACAATTAGATTTTTTGACACTAATTACACAAACTCCTTTGAATTCCTTCTGTGATTTATACTTAAGAAAAAACATAGTCGTGTGGGGGCTTATTAGATTCGTCTCAATAAGTATTTTTTAAATATCAACTTTTTATAATTTTTTTCTTATCCATAATGGAAAATATTAATGTTTGAAATCGTGCATTGACAAACGTGCCTAAATAATTGTATCATTTAAAAAAACTAGAGGAAATCTATAACTATACTAAAAGAAATACCGCTGACATCATCCTTCCCTCCAAACTGTACACATGTCACTATCTCCTTCAATATTTTCCCGCCCAAATGTACATTGCTTGCTACACAATTTATCATCTCTTATTAATCAGATTTTATTAATTATTTATGTTCCCATTAAAGTGGAATGTAAAGTGTACATATTTATCCGTGCACTGGAATAATGAAAACTAATGTTTTTAGATTAATTGAAAAATATGTTCACATTGGAATCAGATTTCCATGCATTGGGAAGATAAATTATTATATTACAGTTGGGGGAATTTTCTAGATGGAAATGTACAAAGCCATTTTTCTAAAACGATTATACTCAATAGTTCATTGTACTAGATAATTTGTTAATGGGTATTTTAAACAAGCATGACTCTTCAAAATACTGAAATAATAATTACATTAATCTATCAATTAGAATACTATAAATATAAATAGATGTGACTTCCCTTTAAGTTGTACCTCTACCAGTAAACAGAGTATTAAACCCAACAAGTGTATGTCTTTTCCTCTCTATCTTCTTATTTAAATTTGTATTCCATTAACCATGGACATGAATAATACTTATAGAGTTATATTAGTTTGTTTCTTATGATTGAATTTGCAAATTCAGAAGCCAACATGTTGATAATAACTCCAATCATGGATCGTTAATTTGATAATGAAGATACGAAGTACTCCGTAGTTATTTAGGGAATCTCTAATTACATGTGATAATATAATTTTTTTATTAATTAAATCGATTGTACTACAAAGAAAATCAATTTAGTGGTACAATTTTTTGGAGCTTCCTCCATTTGAGTTGGTGCAAAGCTCCCGTAAAAAAGAAAAGAAGTTAGAGGAAAGCTTGGTTGAGATTTTTTGTTTTCGGAATTACTTGGTTGAGATTTTTAATGATTGCTGTTAAATGAGATATTTAAAAAACCGAATTTAAAAATAAATTTTTTGGAGGATAATTATTCAAAATTGTAATTGCTACTTCATATCATGTTTTACGGATTACGGAGCAACATAAAATAATATTCCTCATACGAGTATATCTGAAAATATATATGTTATACAAAATACAATTTACTAATGTTCAGAGGTTAGAAAAAAAATTATACGTAGTAGTAAACAAAATTTACAATATTTTTGTATAAAACCGTGCATCGCACGGGTGCTAACCTAGTATTCCACTAACTGTCTAACCTTCAACAAATTGATATTTTTATTTCATTTTTGACAATTCCACAAATTGAATTAACCTAACAGTTACGACTAACAAAGTATGAGCTTCGGTTATCATAGAAGGCGGGAAAAACAAGGTCGTCTTGAAGATTTTGGGAAACGAGCCTTACTCTAGGGAGTGCTAGCGCTTTACTACCCTGATCTAAAATTAAAATTGGGCTCTTTATATTTTATAATCTAGTTCAGACTAGAGGTGTCAGAAGCTGACCCGACTCTGAAAAACCATCTGTTTCGAACTCTAACCGAACTGTTTTGATCCGGAAAGTTCCGGACCGAAACCCGATCTGTAATCGATTTGACTTTACCCGACACCCGTTTCACCCGATCTGAACTCCACCCATAACCAGTATGATCCGACCCGAACTCCACCTGTCACCAGTTAGATTCCACCCAAACTCCACCCGACACCGATTTGACCCGACCTAAACTTCACTAGACATCGATTTGACCCGGTAAATATCTGATTTGGTCCGATTTGGTTTGACCCGAACTGTTGTCTAACCGACACCGATTTGACCTGACCTAAACTCCACCCGACACCGGTTTGACCCGACCTGAACTTCACCGGGCACCGATTTGTTTAGCTGTATTTGGAGTATATTTATGATATATGTTCTTATACACTATAATCGTTATTATTTAGTAAGTTGAATTTCGTGTCAACTTAAAGAGTTATATTCTTAATTTCTTATAGATTTATATATATTGTGTATCTACTGTTTACATATGGTTCTTGTTATATAATCCTTAATCATCTTATAACTTAAAACAAAATCTAATTGATATAACGATGTTGTAGTTTAGTAAATTAAAACTACTCGTAAATACGTAGCTAAATTAATAACTTGTTTAATTAGAAATAGAATGAAAACATTAATCGATAATGACTTGAAAAGATCTTGAATGAAATCGATCCAACCCGAGGCCTAACTGAGATGACCCGAAACGAAATCGAACTGGTACCCCCCGAACTGAAATGACCCGAGTCAAAGTCTACCCGACCCAAAGTTACCAGACCCAAAGTTACCCGATCCGGGTTTGACCCGACAAAACCCGTTTAGATCCCGACACTGGATCACCGGGTCCGTTTTTTACCCGAACTTGAACCTACCCGAAATTTACCCGGACCCGACAACAATTGACCTGAAGTTGACCCGAACTGAATAGACCCGAGTCACCCGACCCAAATCCGATCTGATCCCGATAACTTTTGACCCGAACTTGACCCGAATCGAATAGACCCGAGCTGTCATGGGTCAATCCATAACCCATCCGGTGATTCAATTTGACACCTCCCCGTGCCATGCACATTTGCTTATAAATTTTTAATTTATTATTTTTATACGTTCATACATCATATAGGAACTTTATTTAGATCATTATTTAAAATAGAGAATACATTTCTGAAAGAATATGGGTAAGAAATTATGAATTAAAAAGGAGATAATGCATGTATAGGCTTATAGCCAAATAACAAACTAAATGTATAAATGATCACAAAAAAAAAGTTTAAAAAAAGTTTAAAAAAACTAAAACTCATACTATAAGTATGTAAATGGATAAAAGAAAGAGTAAAAAAGTAACTTAGACAATTAGTTTCAGTGGCCATGGAAGACATTTCCAATGTAATAAAATGAAGGATCAAAATCTTCTTCGTCCTTATACCTGATTTCGCCTTCTTCGTTCACCATCTTCCCATTCCTATAGATCCGCACAGAATTAATGAATAATGTTCAGAAACGACAGTGTAGTATAGTTTATGGGTAAATGTGTATCATTTATATAGTGTAGATAGACGTCAAATAACCAACTTCTTTTTTTTAATTCAAAAAAGAAAGCCAAACTTAAATTCATAAAATCCTTAAGCGTACATATTTTGTTATATGGATCTTTTTTTTAATTGAGGAAAAAAGTATTTAAAAAGTTGTTAAAATCATTTTAACTATACACGTTTTTTATAGTGATTTATATCTTTTGTTTTGTTTTTTTAATCATAAAATTTAGATATCCTTTGACTGCTTAATATCAAGGAGAAATTTCAAAACCGTGCAACTACCTTTTTAAATATTTGGCTAGGTATAACAACTGCCCTTTTTTTAAAAATAAATTATTTAAAAAATAGTATATGAAATCAAGGAGAATGAAAAAATTATTAATAGAATAAAATATTTTTAGGCGGGAAAATAATTGTAAGAAGTGACACGTGTACTTCAGGAAATCCTCTGGTGATTACTATAGTATGTAGTAAATGGTTATACGCATTAAGTTGGTAATTTATTTTTATTTTGTTTCCTTCCAAAAAAAAGTTGGTCATTTTTTTTAATCGATGCAATCTGACCAAAAAACAGTAACAATTTCTTGTAAGAAATATAACTAATTGGCGTAAAAGTTTGAAAAACAATTTGAATGAATTTTACCTATCAAATGTTCTCACAATGAACCATTTGTTACATGGTCGAAAACAACAAAGATCGTGCTACCCTGATGACGGCCCTTATATGTAACTACACAATGTCCTAGAACACAGACCAGATTTTGATGTCTTAACTGTGATAATACTTCTAACTGCAGTTTCAAAGCCTTGGATGAATGCTTCTCTTTCACTTTTATACATCTGACCAAAATTGTTGAGCCGCCTTGAAGCAAACCTCTGTAAAGCTGTAAATACAATGGTTTTACCAGTTAGCTGATAATTCTAGTTTCCTACTTCTGAGTTCTGAAGCAAAAGCATGAATCTTCATAGTGATTAAACATGTCTCTGAGACCCTTCTACAACCAAGTTCACACTGTCCAAGTTGTTTGTTGCTTCTTCAAGTTCTTGTAAAGTAAATGACTGGTAGGATGGATACCAAGAGCTGGCAGCCAACCATCTCCGATCAGGCGTGAAAAAGCATCCCCCACTGTGAAATTTGAATTTGAGGAACAAATTGCGATTAACCAATCCCCTCAAATTGTCTCTGATCCATCCTTAGACGGCTATGCAGTACACAAACTTGGAGTAATTCAATTTCTTTGATTATTACTTCTATTTTTGTTTTAGGTTTAACTTTTAGGTTGATTAATTTGATTAATTAGGTGAACGATTTGTGGAAATTAAATTCTGCAGTTTAAAAGCAGTTTGAGTATTTGGTGCAACTTAGTTTCAAAATAGGTGTATATTGTGCAATAAGTTATAAATAGGGGTATTCTGTGAATTATAAACACGACTTAACGGAGGACTAACGGAAGGTCGTTTTAGGGGTATTTGGTGCAAACTTGGGAAAAAATAGGGGTATATTATGTGATTCAAAAGACGCGAGGGTATTTGGTGCGTTTTTGCAAACCTCGGGGGTATTTCGTGAAAAAACCGTATATTAATAGGTAAATGTTACTGTTCATAAGGAAAGTATTGTGGCTGCCACTTTTAAAAGAGTAGAGATTAGTAATAGCATCTCAATACAACTTTTCATTTTTCAAAAACCTTAACAAAAAAATTACTCCGTAAAAATTATTGATGTATTGCTTATTTTGCATATCTACTACGGATTAAAGACAAAAAGGAAAAGAAATACAAAAATATGGGCATTGTTGTGGGGGGGTGGGGGGACCATGAAGCTTACCCAACTGGAAATCATCAATTGAATATTTGAACTTTAAAGTAGTGCTTGTAGGTCATTCTACTGTATGAATGTATCAACTGGAATTTAGAAATTAGATGGCTGAAAAGAATTCAGTTGACACGGAGTAACTGATAAGAAATAGGATTTTTTGTCATTTAACACCTTAAAAAAATTAGTTTTTGTAATTAAACACCTTACTTATTTTTTATTATATTTAAACACCTTAAAAATCTAAAAATTTATAAATCAACACCGCTTAACGATTTCCATAAGAAAAAAAACGTTGATTTTTAATCATGCTATAACTTCCAAAGCATAATTTGATGGTAGAAGGAGTTGTTTACCACCATATCATGCCTTGAGAACTTTAGCATAGTTAAAAACTAATGTTTTTTCTAACAAAAATTGTCAAGTGGTGTTGATTTCTAAATTTTTTTGTTTTTTAAGGTGTTTAAAAACAATAAAAAATAAGTAAGGTGTTAAATTACAAAAACTAGTTTTTTTACGGTGTTAAATGACAAAAAATCCTAAGAAATAATTAAATGGGGAAAATCCAAATTTAGTTGTTCATTGTCATTGTTAATGGAAAATAATTTTCCATCATAAATAGAATAAAAATCAATGAGAATTGGATTAGTTGGTTTATTGATATAATACTAGCATTTGACCCGAGCATGCATGGGAGTATTTTGTAAAGTGGTATAAGAATTTACATTGTTTGACTTACCTACAATAAATTAGGTATTAAGAAATTTTAAATTATTTATGCACATTTGTAATACTTTTTTTTAGTAAGACATAAATATATAAATAAGTAGAACCACATTATGTATATGTTAAATTTATGACTAAGTTAGGCCCTGTTTAGTTCACCTTATTTCTCCTAATTCGATCTGATCTGGTCTGGTCTGATCTGATCTGAACTTATTTTTTCTGATCTGATCTGATTCTTCATAATTAAGCTTAAACAAAAATCTACATTTATTAATATTAAACGACTTATGTGTAAAATAAATGTTACACAAATTTATACTCCAGAATATTTTTATTATTTATTTGACTTTACTCATGATTTAACTATTCCTTATATTAGATAGACATAGACATGATCTATATAGATCGGTTATGATCTAGACATATAAGTTCTGATATGGATATGATCTGTACAGATCGGTTCTGATCTGGACATGACCAGTTCTGATTTGGACATGATTTGTAAAATTCAGTTCTGATCTGGACATGATCTGTACAGACCAGCTCTGATATGGACATGATTTGTACAATTCAGTTCTGATCTGGACATGATCTGTACATACCAGTTATGATCTGGACATGATATGTATAGTTCAGTTCTGATCTGGACATGATCTATACAAATCAGTTCTCATCTGGACAGATCAATTCTACTCTGGGCATGATCTGTACAGATCAGTTCTGATCTGGACATGATCTGTATAGATCAGTTTTGATCTGGACGTGATCTATACAGACCAATTCTGATCTGGTCATGATCTGTACAGACCCGTTCTGATATGGACATGATCTTTGCAGATCAATTTTGATATGGTCATGATCTGTACAAATCAATTCTGATATGGACATGATCTTTGCAGATCAATTCTGATCTGAACATAATCTGTATAGAGTCGATATGTAGACCAGTTATAATCTGGACATATCGATTATGATTTGGACATGATCTGTACAAATCAGTTTTGATCTCAACATATTGGTTCTGTAAGGATCGGTTCTGATATAGAAAAGATTTTTGCAGATTTGAACATGATCTGGAAATGATATGTACATATCAGTTATGATATGGATATTGTCTGATCCTATCAGTTCTAGTCTAGATATATAATGTTTCTGATCTATAAAAATAAGTTCTGATATGGACATAACCTGATCATATCGTTTCTGATCCGGACTTAATGGTTTTAATTTGAACATGATGAATTGAATTTTTTGTTTATGTATTTTTATGCCTTAAGTAATAGATTTTAATTGCACCGACAACAACATACTTTTTTTTTTATTAAAGCAATAATAGTAATAAAATATTAAATACAATGATATAAATATATACCAATAATAATAATAATAATGATAATAATAATAATAATAATAATAATAATAATAATAATAATAATAATAATAATAATAATAATAATAATAATAATAATAATAATAATGTGTCTTGTGCTGGGATTGTGGGTATCAAACATCGTCATAATGTTGTTCGTGATACCCTTTTGGATATTTGCTATCGGTCGGGGATTTCTGCTCGCAAGGAGGTTGATGTTGGGCTGACTAGTGAGAGCGATGGAGCTCTTCGTCCTGCAGATATATTGCTTTACTCATGGGATGGCGGTCTAGATGTGTGTGTTGACTTGACTGGGTCTTCCCCTATGACGCAATCTGGGTTGTCAGGCTTCATTCCGGGTCGGGTTGTGGCGGTTGCAGCTCAGCGGAAGCAGGATAAGTATGCGGCACGTTGTAGGGCTTTGGGTTACGGTTTCTTTCCTTTTTCCTTCTCTTCTTTTGGGGAATTAGAGAAAGGGGCTGTTTCTTTGCTGAAGCGGGTTCAGGCGTACTCCAGGGCTCAGGACATTGGGGCACGTGCAGCTGCCCACATTTTCAGCAGGATCGGGTTCGCCATAGCTAGAGGAGTGGGGGCCCAGATTGTATCTCGGCTCCCCTCCAACTTCTTGTAGTTCACTTGATCTTTATAGCTTGTTAAGCTTGTAACGTTATAATAATAATAATAATAATAATAATCATAATAATCTGGTATGATCTGATCTGAATTTATTTTTTTCTGATCTGATCTGATCTGGTCTGATTAAATCTGAAATAAGTAATAAGGTCCTGAAATAAGGTGAACTAAACAGGACCTTTAATCTAGAAACAGTTAGAAAGAACAATCAACAATGGTGATAATGTAACATATAATATCAATATAATGTCAATAACAAAATAAACGGTTATAAAATAATCATAATAAATTGACGAAAATTGAAGCTTAGCCATAGAAAAAGAGAATAGACACATCACGTAAAATTAAAGCACATTACCTCTGATAATATATGTTTTTATAGTGTTGATTGTGTAAGATATAACGAAAATGGTGCTGTTAGTCAATTTAACTTAGCCCATAGAGTTATGATTAGTTAATTATTTGTATGAGTGCCTTCTATTTTTATTTAATTTGTCTTTGCAGGGGTTGTCTTTGGGTTTTTCCTTTTTTAACACATGTACATGTACATTAATAATGATGTCTTTTGAATTATCTCAATTTTAATAGTAAAAATAAAAATAAATAAAAGATTGATGATGCGAAGACACGTGTCACATAGTCACCTATGGTTTTAGTTTTTAAATACTAGGTTAGATTCTTGATGGAAAATATATTATTGTGTTGTGTGTTTGTGTTCGTGGGCATACACCTCTATTTATAATACAAACTAGACATCCTCCGCTTCGTAGGTTTCCTAAGTCATACAGACTTCTATCTAATATCACATAGTTAAGATATAACACAACTCTACCACATACGTTATTCTATCATCTAGGATATAACTACGTTATCCTCAATACCCCCGCAATCGGAACGACAGTTTCACGAACATTGCGATTGGAGAAATAAAAAAATGTCATATGCTTGTCTTGTCGTGTCAAGGAGTCCAGACGTTACTGTCGTTTCAAGGATTCATATTATTTCGTACAAGGAAAAAAATATCATATGCATGTCTTGTCGTGTTATGGAGTCTTGTCATTACTGTCATTTCAAGGAGTCATGTCATTCCGTACAAGGAAAAAATTTTCCTATGTCTGTCTTGTCGTGTCAAGGAGTACTGTCGTTACTGTCGTTTCAAGGAGTCTTGCCGTTTCGTACAACGGAAAAAAATGTCATATGCCTGTCTTGTCGATCGGGTCAAGTAGCCATGTCGTTACGTTGTTTCAAGGAGTCATATCATTTCGTACAAGAAAAACCAAACCTTGTATCACGGCACAAGGAGAGCAGAACCCTATCTCACGACATAAGGAGAACCGTCCATGTCTTACGATACAAGGAGAACCGTCCATGTCTTACGATACAAGGAGAACCGTCCATGTCTTATGACACATGGACACCGATAAATCATGTCAAAGGGTAATTAATCACCTAGTGCTCCAACATGAGATGCACACATCATCAATCGCCATCACCAAAAAAATTATTACTGAGCACAACATATAATTAAGTTAGTCTCCTCGTCAAACTCAATTTTTTTTTTGATAAAAGCACGACAAACCTCAATACTCACATCAAACAACACGAAACAAACATAAATTTTCCCTTTTTTTTAATGAAAAAGATAAAAATCAAACTTATCTCTAATACCTACCCCGCCTCATCCCCATCCCCATCCGCCGCGCCTCATCCTCATCCCCATCCCCATCTGCCCCGCCTCATCCCCACTTGCCCCGCTTCATACCTGCCATGGTGATGGGGTGAGTGTGGATTTATTTGCATGTCTAGGTGATAATATGAATTTAGGTGAGTTTTTTAAGTTTTCTGTTTGGAATTTTTTTGTTATGACGAGTATTTTTTCGATTATATATATTACTTTAGTCATAAGGTATTTTTTTTTCTAAACTTAACTTCCATTACTCCGTATATATGACAAATGTTTGTTAAATAAGAAAAAATAGGCGAGTATGGGGCGGGGCTAAGAAGGGGGATGGATACCTAGTTGGGTGGGGGGGGGGGGATGAATTTTATTTTATACCCGTTGGGGCGGGATGGAGATGAGTTTTGTACCCGCCATGGGTGATGGGGCGGGGATGGAGATGAAAATTTTAGGTGGGATGGGATGGAGGGACCTACATACGTACCCGCCCCGCCCCATTGACATCCCTACTTGCGCGCCAGGCAACGACGTGGCAACGCCCCGTGATCTTCAACCAATTATGCGCTTAGTATTTTTTCTTTTTATTATTTTAGTAAATTCGATTCTAAAATTTGAAAGCCAAAGATCGTAGTTCTCGGACGAGCTGTCGAAAAGATTCTGGAGCAAGCCATTAAGGCGAGCCAATGCACGTTGGCCAAGCGAATGAAGCAGCATCAATAACATCGACGAGCTGAGAATCTGCGATGGCAGCGCTGCTGTGCACAACGAACTATTGGGCTGGGCGCAAGCCTAGCCCATGTTGTACCTATTTTAGTATTTTGCTTCATTTTAAATCCCGAGGCCAAATTTTGGGTCTAGGTGGTGGTGGATTTGGGGTGGGTTTCCATGGTTGTGAGGGCAACATTTGTGTTGGTCTGTTGGAGTTGGGTGGTGATGTAGTGTATAAGTTGGTCAATGTTGGTCAAGGAAGATGAGTTGAAGAGGAGTTTAGGGGGTAAGGTTGATACCCTTGGGGGGGTGGGGACTCGTGGTATAGGGAAGTTGGGGAATGAGAGGGGTAAAGGTAGAGATGGCCAGTTGGTCGGGTTTGACCCAACCCATCCTGACACAACCCATAGTGGGTCACATTGGTCAGACACACTTATGACCTATGATATAACCCAACCCAACCCGGATATTTTTTTGATGTGTTGTGGGTCGGATTTTTTCAACACAGTCCATTTCAACCCACCCCATCGGACCCTACTCAACCCGCCACGCACACCCGACCCACCCAACCCACCCAACCCACCCAACCCAACACACGAATCCAACCCACCCAACACACAGACCAAACCCGCGAAACTCATCCTAATTTAAACAATTTATGTTTAAAATGCTAATAAATTCTAATTTTATTGTGTAAATATACATTATCCACATTTATGTGAGTAAGTGAATAACATAGAATTAATTAATGTAAGTTCATACAAAATTTATAACTTTTTATCGCTTGATTAATCTTCCAAACCCACCTGATCCAAATCATTTCCTAAAACTCATGTAAACTCACCAAACCCACCTTACCCACCGAAATCACATATGTCGTAACTCACCAAACCCATCAAACATACCCGACCTTTGCAACCCACCTTGACTTACGACCCACGGAACCCATGACCTATCATGTACTGTGTCCATTTTTTCCGACACAGTTCACGACTCGACCCACCCTAGTTTAATCGAGGCAGGTCGTGTGTCAATTATCCCCAACCCACGACCCACCCATCCCGCCACGTTGGCCATCTCTAGGTAAAGAGAATCTCTATTATATAAAGGAACAGCTGAGGGCGTTTTGGTAACTCAACTTTTCGTGTCCTCAAGCAAAAAGACGGATATACCCCTGTAATTTATCAGTTGCAACACAAACCTAAACCTTCGGCCGTTCACTTCCTCAACCGTTCACCTCCCCATACTTTCTTTCTCCTCCCTTTTACTCAAAGATCTCATACCTTCGATTCTCTCTCATCTTTGATCTCATCCTCAGGTAATTACAAACAATTCCCTTCTACTCTCTCCTCTCCTTGATCTCTTAAGATCTCAAATGCATTTTTCTTTTTGCATTTTTTTTGCATTTTTTCTTTTTTATTTTTCCTGATTCTTCGTGTAGCAATTACACCAACATCAATGATTTTCAATTGGTTTTTGGATGTGACGAACAGATTTGATTAATTTTGAGAAATTGCGAATATTGTATTTGTAATTTATGGGTTAAGGTTGAAGTATGGCATGGCGACGCAAGTTCGGAGCAAGAACTGTTTGATTCCGACGCTGAGTTCGTTGAGGTTGATCCGAATAATCGCTACGGTAGGGTAAGTATTTCTTAATCGAATTTCATATTTTTTTTTTCACTTCTGTAATTACGACATTTTGGTAAATTACAATTAGGTTATGAGTTTGGAATTAGATCTGGGTTTCTTTTTGTTGTTAGGTGAACTCAGTTGAAACATCTTCCTGCAAAAATATTCACGGATGGCCTCGATAATAGTGCCCTTCAATGAGTTTGTGAGGTATTCCGTATTCTTCTTCTTCCTCCCCTTTTCTATCTTAATTTTTTTTTTGTTAATTTTTTTTTTGTTAATTTTTTGTGTGTCTGATTTTTTTTTTTTTAAATTTTTAATATTGCTAATTTTGCATTTTATGGGGTATTATTTTTTGAGAGTCTGATTTGAATTTTGATGAAGTTTTTGATTTTATACTTTTTAGTGTTCTTTCAAAAAAATAAATAAATTACATTCTGGGTATGATTTGAATTTTCGTAGTGTTACAAAATTTACAATTTATATTTTGAATTTTTGTAATGTTACAAAATTTGCAATTTACTCTTTTTTGATGGAGGATTTACATTCTGGGTATGATTTGAATCCGTAACTACATGATTGTTGGAGGATTTGATGAGGAAGGGAGAATATATGGCATTGGCTTTCCCTGCTGAGCGATGATTAGTGCGATTTGAGTGACACGGATTAAGTGACGGTTTTGTCGTTCGATTAGTTTTAAAGTATTAGAATGGACGGTGCAGATTAGTTTGTAATATTTACATGTGTGTGGGAGGGGTATTTCTTTATCTCCTTCTTTCTCTCTCCTATTTTCACATCTATTGCAATTTGGATGAAATAAAGCTTGGAAATTATGGTTGACGGTTCATTGTTTGTTCTCAAGTGAAGTATATTGCAGGCTTGCAACTGATAGAAAAGTTGATTTGAGGTACTTTAAATAATTTATTTTCCCATAATTTTATGTATAAAATTTCCGTTTATTTTTTGGGGGTTTTGAACCGTTTCTTCTGGGACTTTTGGACTTTAGGGATGACGGAGGGGATCGATTGAAAAACTCAAAGGTCTCATGAATGACGGATATGGAATTGGATATAGAGACGAAACGGTTTTATCATGGCAAATCTGAGATCTTTAAATTTTTGTGATTAGTGTTTTATATCCTGTTAATTTCGAATTTTGTTACTTTAACAAGTGAATGATCGACTTTGTGAAGATTGGTTTTCTTTTATTTGTTGAATTCGTGAGTTTTTATGATACATGTTTTAGATTAATTCTATTGCATTCATTTTCAAATTGTGAGGAACAATTTTAATTTTTTTTAATGAAAAATCAGGTCCAACCGGACTAAAACCGGAATAGACCGGAATAATCAGGTCTGGACCGGAATTATACCGGTCCGGACACCGGACCAAGAAATTTGGTGATTCCAGTTCAGGACCATTCCGGTTCAGGTCCGGTCCGGACCGGTTTTGGACCGGTGCACACTCCTAGGCTTGGCTACCAAGTCATATTTTGAGAAGCCTGATGCAAGCACAAGAGGTAAAAGGTTGAGAAGCATGATGCAAGCACAAGAGGTAAAAGGGCTCAATCAGAGCACGACAATCGTATCATCGAACTTAGTTCCGTAAATCTAAAAGAACAAAATATCCCGATGAGACAGTAAAGCAAGTGAAACTTCTCCGAGCACAATTCCAGCTACTTTCTCAACAAATGACTACGGAACACTGATAACCTTGATGTCTTGGAATATACTTTTGGTTGGAAATGTACCTTGGTGTCTTGGAAAAGTCTTTTGAATGGAAATGTACCTAAATGCGCACAACAAGGTTTCATGTATGTTTGGGGAGGTTGGTTTTTTGTAAATTGTAGGGAATTTAGTAGGTAGAGGATGCTTTTTGAACTTGAAAATTACTATTGTTGTATTAACTTCATTGTTCTTACATATTCCTGCTTTTGTGATAGGTATTGGGTTTATGCCATTGAATTATTCAGTTTTAGCTCAAAAACGAATGTTGACCAAGAATTTGCTATAGAAAACACATTATTTCGTAGCAGATTATTGTAGTGCAGGGTGTAGTACCTTCAGAAAGTTGTTAGGTAAGAGCCGTAATAAAAGATTGCTACGGATTATTAATTTCAGTAGCAAATATTGCTATGGATTCTAATATTGCTGTGGAATGGGCTATCTATTGGAATGGATCCGATGAACTATGTGAACAATATAATAGCATAAATTTTATCTATGTGATGCATACTTTTATTAAGACGAACTTTATGAATAATTTTTATTGCCTAAATTTTAGGGTGATATATATAATAACACAATTTTTTTTAATATACCCGCACGCATCGCGTGCATATAAGACTAGTGATTAAAATGAATAAACAAACAACAACAAAGGAAATGAGAGGTTTTAATACCGACTCCCAAACAAACAACCCCTTACTCTCTTTTAATCAGATCAAACAAATTCCAACCAAATTTAATCAGATTTTATAAATTAAATTAGTTCAAGTTCACCGGCCTAAAAAATGTGTCACTGTTTTCTATTCACTTGATTTTCACTTATTTTTCCTTATCTGAACTTATCTTATCTGAACTTATCTGAACTTAACTGAACTTATCAGAACTTATCAGAACTTATCTGAACTTATCTGAACTTATTAGAACTTATCAAAACTTATTTTAGTTATAAATTGTACTTGGTCAACCCTTATTTTTCCTTAACTTATCTTATATAAATTTATCTGAACTTATTTTTTCTGAAATAAGTGAAAATAAAGTGAACAGAACAGGGCCTAACTTGAGTTCCATACAATTTTTTTCCCGGTTAACTATAGTCACGAATTAGTAGTAGTTTGTTTCTCTGTTGTCGTGAATTACTCCAGCTTATTTTTCCTACCTAAAAAACTGTACGACGAAAAAAAAGACACGAAACAATTTTTTTTCCCATTTTTGGTAAGAGGAGAGAGAAAGGGAGAAGGAAGTTCATTGAAGGTAACAATCTTAACCTCTCAAAAAGTTTGATCTCATTTTTTTTGTTAATTCTGATTGATTTTTGCCCAAGTTGATTGATGATTATCTGTGAATGTTAATATGTTTTTCGATCTGGGATTAAATTCCACTCTTCACGATTGGACCACTTTAACAATTCTGGGTTAATACGATGAATTGATGGTAGTAGGAATGATTTTGAAAGTTTGATTATCAAGTTTATCGATAATTATATGGTGTATGATGAAGCTTAGCTATCAATTTAGGATTATTTTCATATATTTGAGGAGATTATTTAGAATTTTAGGGTTTTTGAGGTGATTTAACGGAAAAAATGGTTGAAATTGGGGAAGTATCTGAACCTAGGGTTTGTAGAAATGGGTCATGTGTGGAGGTAGATGATTGTTTAACGCAAGTGGTTAGTTTGAGTATTGGTGGGACTAGGAGTTCGAGTACATTGGGGGGATCTGGTTCAAGGAATACGAGCCCGGCAGGTCTAACAGGGTCTAGGAATACAAGTCCATGTAAGCAGAAGGTTGTTAAAACGAAACCACGGGGTCTGGACGAAGAAACGGTGGCAACTTTTAGTAAAGCATTACATCCGGATGTTCAGATGGAGGATAATATTTGGGCGATGCTTCCTGAGGATTTGTTGAATGAGATATTAGCTAGGGTTCCTCCTTTTCTGATATTTAGGCTCCGTTCTGTTTGTAAGAGATGGAACTCCATTTTGCAGGATAGTAGCTTTTTGAAGTTTCACTCTCAAGTGCCATCTCATGGTCCGTGCCTTCTTACATTTTGGAAGAACTCTAATACCCCACAATGCTCGGTCTTTAGCTTACCCTTGAAAACATGGTATAGGATTCCATTTATGTACCTGCCCCCATGGGCATTTTGGTTGGTTGGTTCTTCTGGTGGTCTTGTTTGCTTTTCAGGATTCGATGGTTATGATTTTAAAACCTTAGTGTGTAATCCCCTTACACAGGCTTGGAGGATGTTGCCAAGCATGCATCATAATCAGCAGAGGCAGTTAATCATGGTTGTTGATCGCAAGAATAGATCTTTTATAGTTATAGCCACTTGTGATATGTTTGGCGACAAGTCATTGCCCACTGAAGTATATGATTCTAAGATGAACAGCTGGTCGGTCCACCAAATAATGCCTGCAGTTAACCTGTGTTCTTCGAAAATGGCATTTTGTGATTCGAGGCTGTATTTGGAAACACTTTCACCACTTGGTTTGATGATGTACCGTCTGGACACTGGATCTTGGGAGCACATACCTGCGAAGTTTCCTCGGTCATTGTTGGATGGGTATCTGGTTGCTGGTACACAGCATCGTCTCTTTCTTGTTGGAAGGATAGGTCTTTATAGTACCCTCCAAAGCATGAGAATTTGGGAATTAGATCACTCTAAGATCCAATGGGTGGAGATCAGTAGGATGCCTCCCAAATATTTTCGAGCTTTACTGAGGCTATCAGCTGAGAGATTTGAGTGCTTTGGGCAGGATAATTTGATCTGTTTTACATCCTGGAACCAAGGAAAAGGCCTCCTTTATGACGTGGACAAAAAAGTTTGGTCTTGGATTGTTGGCTGTGCTCTGCAATCATACAACAGCCAAGTATGTTTCTTTGAGCCAAGATTTGATGCATCCATCTATTGACCTTGATTTTGTTTCTTCTTTATGGAATGTACTCTCAAAGAGGATTTCGTGGGGCTTCTTTTGGCGTTTTCAGTCTTCAACCATGTAAATTTCATGCCCTTCATGCCTCGTATTGCTTCATCTAGAAATAACGTTTTTCAGTTCACTCATATTCATGTGTCCAAGATAAAGCACATTGTTTTGTTGATGTTAGAAATTTAGTGGCTGTTTCATGATGAAATTATGTCAACACATATTCCACATTTGCCGAACAATTTTGCTTCCTGATGAGTTCACTACAGCAGTGGTCTTTTGTTTAGGCATATGATTGGCCATTTTGACTGGGGACAGTGATTCAGTGCTGATGCGACATTTGGTATGCAGTGGATTAGGGTTGGTGAGATTTGTAACTGGAAAAGTAAGCATGAACTCCATCTGCGGAAGAATATGAAAGGATCTTTTTGTCTCTCCAACTGTTGTATACTAATAGACAATGTCAAGCATTTCAAGTTTTCAATGTAAATTTCTATCAATCTTGGTAATTGTTATACACACACTTATGTTTAGTGCTTTTGTAGCTTGTATATGTGCTGAAATCATCTTGCTAACTCGTCTTTCTCTTAACATATTCTCGTATTATCTTTGGAAATTAAGTTTACGACGATCTGGCTGCTAATGGTTCAGACTTGGAATGGATGCCTATGAGTTTCATTGCTGTTTTCGGCTGTCTAAAATTGCCAGTTTCGCAATTGTAGGTACTGCTACCAGCTGTGATGGTTGCTTGCTCTTCCCTATTGCTAAAATATCATCTCGAGAAAGCAATAATGTAATGACGATGAATATCTTTTCTTGTTACCTCCAAGAGGATTCTGAATTTAAACTACCTTTTTTTTTGTGTAGTTCATTTTCAGTGTCCCAATCACTTTTAGTACTTGTCTAGCCTTAATTATGCATTTGTTATGTCGATTATTCATCTGATGCACACATTTAATAGTTATCCTTTTGCATCTATTGGTGCAACTCGAAGGTTGTCAAGGCTCAGCTGTGTAAGAGCTTTATTTCATTGATAATTTGAACAGTATCATTCAGGTCTTACCTACACTTCAATTTGTACAAGCAATGTGGTGTTTAATGGTTTAGTTTCTCAATGATTAGAGGGATATGCACAATTATTCTGTATTTGTTAGGTTACAAATAGTCATGGGTCTTGATTATCGTTATACACAGGCTGCCATAGCCTTGTATGGCCTGTTGGTATGAATTTTGGTTTTGGTGCAGGGAAGTCAAACTGGCCAGTACTCACTGAAGTTACTAGCTCCTGAACCCACTGAAGTTGTTTACACTTTTTGCAAAGTTGTTTATTCAATTCTATCACATTATCTTTGTTGTGTTCTCCACATCTGCTTCTTCGTGCCAGAACCAGAAGTTAAGTTAGGTGTATCAGAATCTCTCAATATTGCATCATTAGTGTACCAATATTGCATCATTAGTGTACCAGAAGGTTGGTAGATTTAATAAGCTTTAAGATTGATGCATTAGTGTTATGTATTTTGCTTATGGTTGTTTATATATTGGTGGATCCGGTGATAAGGATTGGATTGGAAATTTGTTATTGCCTTTTCTATTATGTTTATTGAATAAGAGGGGATATCTTAGGAGAAATAAAAAAAAATGTCTCGCAGTACATCCCAAATACTGTTTACTTATGTGTGGTGGAAGCAGAAAACATTATACTGTGTAGTGGCTTTTTTTACCATGTGAGTAGGGAGACTGGGGATTTGTAAATCTGTCAAATTCTTGGGTATACTGTCTGTTGCTATAACGTTATTTTTTGATTTACTTTTCATCTCTTATTGATTTTTATATTTCCTAGCAACTACTATGAATGTAAATATAGAGCTTTGTCAAAAGCTGGAGTGCGGAACTGTTGACCTGATCAATTCAAGAAGGTCTGGCAAACCTTTGACTTGGGTGGCAATGTAGAGTTTGTTCTTTGTTGTGGAGAAGTTCTTAGTGATAGTGTGATTGACATGCGGAGAATCAGAACATGTCCTGAAATTTTTGGCAAGGTTCAAACTGGGTGTTCTTATTGTGAGAATTTGGGTAGCCTTGAAGAGTTTGTTCTTTGTTGCAGAGAAGTTCTTGGTCATACACATGTGGGAAATCGGAACATGTTCTGAGTAATTTCCTGCCAAGTTATGGACATACTTGAGAGTCAGCCACTCAGCTCTGCCCAAATAGACTGTCTGATGTTGAGGCTGTGTACATATTTACCTCCCAAGGCAAGAATAAAACTGGGTTTTCTATTGTGATAATTTGGGTGGCCTTGAAGAGTCTGTCCTTTGTTGCGGAGAAGTTCTTGGTCATACACATTGGGGAATCGGAACATGTTTTGATTTATTTGTTGCTAAGTTATGGTCCTTAAGGACATACTTGAGACTTGAGAGTCAGCCCAACAAGACTTCTGTTGACGAGGCTGTCTACATCTTTACCTCCCAAGGCAAGAATCAAACTGGGTGTTTTTATTGTGGTATGTTGGGGAGAGATTAACAGACCATGCTCATTGCAGTTTCTATATTACAAAAATATAATCCCTCGTCTTCACTTCACCTTGAAAGTTGAAACTTTACTGTTGGTTTATATTATCTGGTTTCTATTTTTCGTTTCCTTTTCCAGAAAAGTTTGTCCAATCTTGTTCCATTTATTCCTTATTGCTTGTTGTTCTAGTTTTTGTTGCTTGTCAGGTCCGACCATGCTTATGGAAGACTCCTGGGTGGAGTGGGTGGTGTGTTGTATCCTTCTATCCTCTATGGCAAAGGAGCTATTTCAATACCTTTCAAGTTATTCAGATTTCAGGAAGGGCATCTTATGGTTTGTTTCCTTTTTCTTGGGTAACTACTTTAATTCCTTTCCAGACTTACTGTTCTACTGGTAAAATGATAATGATTATGAATAGAGCTCACAATTATATGTCCAATTTGGTGAATTCGGTTCGGATCTATTCGGTGATGTCATTTGATTATATTTGGTTCGGTTCATGTCATATTTAGGTGGTCACATTCATGTCTATTATAAATTGGTTTTATCATGAAAATCAATAGATATTCATTATATTAATTTTCTGTTTGAGATGAGAGGGGTTGAGGGAATGGAGGGTGAGGATGTATGTCGATGACCTCATGACCATAGGAGATAAAATCTTGGTTCATGTGAATTCTGATGTTGGTTAGTTCATGTTGGGTCAATTTCAGTTGGGTCCCAAACAAATTATCTAGTTACCAGTTTACGTAGTGTTTGTGATCTTTTGGGTCAAATAAGTATGGTCTGCTTATAAACACTATTTTTTAATGCTATGGTGTAATTTCTACTTTCCAATTTTATTACATAAGAGTACAATGCAATGCTAAATCCTTGCTTAACTAAGTTAACATAATACAATAATAGAGAAGCCTAATAGGATTGGGTGACTACATTTGAGCTTCATGAACTTATAGTTGTGCCAATTGATAGATGCTGATTGGAATGCAGTCAGTGGCATACTGGCTGTAGCCTCTGCGTGCTATGATTGCATTTACCGCTTGGGTTGGGTGGAAGGAATCCCAGAAGACATACTGATTTCTATCTGCACATGGTTGCTGCAAAGGAAGGCAGGTAAGTTCCCCTCCTGCTCTTCCGTTCCCGCAGCAAGCCTTGGTTGATACAGTAAAACCTGTGCAGAAAGCAGGAACACTAACTAGTTAGTAAGTGTTATACTTCAAAGTTAATATCTGATTGTAGTTGATGTTGCTTCTCACCGTATTTAGAAGGGGTTTTTATCACGTCGTAGAAGAAATCGTAAGTATTCTGATAGACAAAGAAAGAACCCGGAAGGCTTTGGTTGAGTGTATTTGTAATCTGAGTTAGACGGCTATTGAATGGAATGATCAAATTATTGACGCTCTGCACACAGCTGTTATCGCTGGACTTAGATAAGAAAGAAGGTATGCATCCGAGGGGACCTGTTCCAACTAGCACCATTTTTCTTGCACCTATGTTGTACAATCTCTGTAACCAAATTAAAGGGATAAAAGATACGATGAGCCATGATAGTGCATTTAAAATGAATTATACTGTGATGATGGTATAATAATACAGCTATTAACAGAGTTGCTAAATTAAGTATTAAGTAGGAAATTCTAGGCAAGCTGCTTAGTTTTAGTACATAAGTTGCTTAGAGTTTTTCTTTATTTTTATCTTAGCATTATTAAATGGAAGTCTTCTGCTTCCTGTAATTTAGAGTCATTATGGTAACACTGAATTGGTTGAACTTCTGGGAAGTGAGATTAAAGTCAGTTTAGAACTAGTTTGACACTATTTAGCTGGCCATCTGGACACTCCAAATAAGGCTCATTTTATCCACAAATACTGAAGTGTTTTGTCTTGGTCGACTCTTTTGTTTTGGTACAAAACATATATGGGTTTGGGCTATCCATATGTCTCATGGACCAGTTGCTGTTTTTGAGCTTGGTAATATAGAAGACACAATGTAGATTATGAAACAACACAAGGAAAACTGCATAGATATTTACTTAAAATCAACGGATTGCGTGGACAATATAAAATGTCTCATTTCCTTTATAACATGGATGAAAAAATTGTATAGGAAAGAGCCTTACTGTTATCTGTGAAGTAAGTGTATTCATGAGAAGATCAGCGAATCCTTCCCCATCGTATATACGACTACTGTCATATCTCTCAGGTTGAAGATAGTTGTTGAGGTAGTCATTGCCTCCAATGTCAATTAGAAAGACTGATTTTGCGAGGTATTGGGTTAGCTCATCCTGGTTTTGGAAAAGCAGTGGTAATTTCAGTGCAACTGTCTCCTGAAATTGGGATATCTGTCCATTCAAGGATGTCCGCTGCCCCTGAGAAGAGGTTAGTGTTAAATGCTGCTCTTTATCACTGTTAACTATAAGTAAAGATAGATAACATAATTCTGTTATTTTGATTTACTTTAACTAAGTGAATTTTTTTTTTTTTTTTCTGTCTCTTTAGAACTCTAAGATACAGAGGTACGAATCCTATAGAACATATCCTGTTCAAGTAAGGTCGTACTTTAACTAAGCGAACTTAATTTTCAACTTGATTAAGTTTGATGCCTACAATTCATGCATTGGTCTTAAGTGGAGTAAATGTCAAGGAGGTACCTACTGCAGTTGAAAAGTTGCATTGTGGGTTTCGGAAAACTTGTTTTTGTTTACTTAAATTTACCCTTCTAAATATCATGCCTATTTGTTTGTAGCATGTTTAAAGTTCCCCGAGTCCTCAAGAATACATTTATTTATTTATTTTAAATTACATGTTTTTGTTGCTTAATAAAGAGCAGGTGGATGAATGGATCAAAAACACAAAAACTTGTTACTTTTACTCAAGCATAAGTAAGCTTACATAATGTCTTCCAGTTTCATCAAGTATCCCTGCTGCTGCTGATGCGTAGTTGATTCCTCTCAGTATATGTTTGCCGAATGATGTTAGTGAGAAGTATGGCGGTATAATGGGCAAACCCAGGTACTGTGCTGTTATGAGAAATAAAAAAGAAATGAAGTCAGAATCAATGAGCAAAAAAAGATTAAAGGAGTTGGGGTGTAAATTCCAGTTACCTCCGTAATCAACAACAGTAAGACCATTGCTGAAACGGCCTGTCGGGCCTCCAGAGTCTATCCCATACGGGAAGTAATTGGCCTTTGCTGCTGTGACCAAGTAGTTATTATTTCCGTCGTCAATCAGGGAGTCACCAAAGATGAACAAGGCAGGTGTGACTGGTTCCGTTGCAGCACCATCCTGAGCATTGGCTACCACATTCAGCTCAGGTAATAATAATAATAATAAGCAGAGAAATGTGGCAGCGAATGTTACTCTTCTCCTCTCCATTTCTCTGCTCAACTCCCTTCTACTCTCCTCTCTCTTTCTCTCTGTAAATCTGTCTTGGATTTCAGTTTGCAGAGTACAGACTATGCTCGACTGCTTGGCTGTTTATAATTGCAGCGAAGGGTCAGAGTTACTACGCCAGAGGGATGAAACAGTCAAGTCGTAGCGTTAGTTGTTAATGTTTACTTCTATTTTTGGGTACTTTTGTCCTTTTTACAGTCACCCCTGTGTGCTGTTTTTGCAGCTTTGGATTCTGACTACAGTCCACGTAAATTATAAAGAGGTTTGGTCCACATTATTTTTTCACTTATTGCATGAGAAATTTTATAGTTGGCATTCAATTTTTTAAGTGTCACAGTAAACATACAAGAGTAAGCAAGTAGTAGTAGTAATGCACACAAATATCATGGGTCATGGCATCTGCCATCTGGAGAGGTTACAGGGATGGATAAAACCAGAGTAAATGCACATCACTTCTCTGTTTCCAGTTGTGATTCTGGAGCTGTCCCTGTTTTCTCCTGCAGTTTATGCAGAGCTAGTAAATACTAAATAACGTGACTTTTAGTTCATTGTCTGGGTAATTTTCTTTTTTGTTTTTCGTTTTTTGTGTCCTTGCGTTTTCGTTGTCTTATTCCCCTGTAATTCTGTTAGTTGTGTATGGGAAAGAGAGCTTACAGGGCTGCTTAGCATAGTTAAATTTCTATGTAGATCTTGTCTAAGTTGGCCTTGATATGTGCTTCGTCTTGTTGTTGGCTCCAACCTTTTGGGACAGAAGTTGGCTACGATTTTTACTGAGGTTAAAAAGATAAAAAAGAGGGGAAGAAAATCTCTATTAAGTATTAACCCATATTGGCTTCTACCTTAGTGTTACTTGAACTAGTACAGTGTGTTATTGGCTCAGAAGTCAAAGGTATAACTTCCTAGGGTATTAAATAATAAAATGTGTCGACAAAGGACAACGGAAACGGAAAGTGTCCTTATCTGTTTAGTCCTATCATTATGATCTTAAATGAACAAGATATATTAGTCATCGTAATTAAGTTGAATAGAACTCATGTCACCCTTTCCGACCCCTTGGTATTTAGGTAAGGCGGGAGTACATGTCGTTACCTTCTTGTTGGGTCTAATCCCAGTGTCCAGCTTTTGGATTGGGGATTCCCATAGGTTTAGTTCATCTTCCGTACGGCCTCACGTAAACCAACAATTACCAAAAAAGAGAGAAAAATCATTAACCCAAATGTTAATTACTTAAGAGCAGCTGCAGCAACCTAGGAATTAGTGATTATCCTGCCATTGGCAAGGTCTGGTGAGGTTGATGACCGATTAAGATTAGTGCAGACAAAGTTTTTATTTTGTCCGACTTCGAATAGATACTCTGTATGTTCTTGTCTGCTTGATCACTAATTGTTTTAATCGTTATTATTATTACAATTAGAGTTGCAAAATGACCTATATCAAATCCAAATACTTTCAAACCCTAACTGTTAATATGACTACATGACCAGATTCTGTCATACTCAACCGAACAAATCAACTTTGACAATCCTTTTGCCACCTTTAATTGTGATGTGATATTGGTTTTCCTTTTGCTATTTTATGCTGATTAAACTGTTTGAGGTTAGAGGCAAAAACATGTCTGCAGACTGCAGTCCAAATCTTGAGGTACTCCATAAATGGCATATGCAATCCCAGAAGGCCAGAACCAATAGATTTCCCACCTTTAATTTCTGTTATCCCCCCGAATCTACCAACAACTTGTTCTGTAATCGTCCTGGTTACTTATTATCAGATTTACCACCATTCTACAAGAAATTTAAGCCATGCTATTTATAGATGAAGTTCAGAATTATGCAACCACCCCACCCCAATTCATTTTACTCATTCTGACATCTGCGAGAAAAACTTGGCAAATTCATGTTTATTTTTTGACATTGTGTTAGGGACCAATAAAAAGGGTTAAGTTTGACCATCATTAAAGAAAAATGTACCAATTTGGCCACACTATCTTTCAATTGAATTCATTATATGGTTTGTGTATGAGTTTACTAAAACAGGGGTTTATCTGCAGGTGAATTGTAAACCATACAACATGAGAGACCTTCTATTATGCAGCAAGGAAGGTGAGAGTTTCATTTAATGCCCCCTGCTATTCTTTGGGGGGCATTCATGGAGACGGGCCCGCTCTCTGTCACGGATGTTTCATGACAGGAATCATTTGGTTCGTAAATTTAGCAATGGTAAGAATTTAACTACCAGTTGTTTAGATTTACCTTAACTTCGTTATTTATCTCGATCCAGATTAGATAAAACAGGGAACGTCGTTAACATTAAAATGTACTCCGTAGGAGTTGAAAATGAAAATTGTCTAGTAAATTGTTAAAATTGGTACTCAATGTGTGTGTTTGCGGGCAATTTTTTCTTGTTTGGTGTACATCTGAAAAATATTTAACCCCAAAGGAGTATTATATGGGTTTGGACCAATTGAAGGTTGCCGTTGTTCATTATTACACACTATGATCTAATACCTCTTAAGCCTTAAAACTGCCAAGGCGTAACATATTAACGTGCATACTCAGTCTTAATATTTGTGATAATAGTAACTGTAAAGATCATTATGAAACGGAGATAGTAGTAACTAAGGTGTTTATTGAGTTAGATTATTGAGTGTCGACTATTAATTGAGTGTTCGTAGGGATGGTTCGTTACAACTGAAGTGTGCATTCATTTAGAGCAGTATGCATGGACGCATGATGCTCTCAGGAGAAAACTTAAGGTGGTGAAAAAAATTGACAGTTTGTATTATTAATAATAATTATTAAGTACTACTATAAACTTAGGGTTAGATGTCTCTCCAAGGTAAAGTTAGTTAATGTAGTACTCCGTACTATATTTCTAGTTATTTACTTTTCATGGAAATTTGGTCGGTAAAATAAGTTTGTCGGTGACGATTAAAAATGCAGCAAAAATTGGTAAAAAACATTATATTGAAGTGATCAAAGCTGACGGCAGAAATTTTATAGAATCAAGTACGGAGTAGAATATTGTGTTTGGTTCTTCTCGTTTAACGAGAGAAACTACATTATTACTTTGTTTAAACCACTTTAGTTTGAAAAAACAGACGATTATAGTTTATAAATTACATTATAATGATGACCCGAGATGCAATTGAGTTCCATCTATATCATTGCCTTTGTGGCGTTTATATCATAATTGGTAAATAATAGTTACATATGCTGACTGTTATACTTGATAATTTTTTACCATTGAAGCATAAGTGTGACAATCTATTCAAAGAGTAAATCAAAGTAACGACCCTAAATAATATTGTACGTAGTACAATGAATGAGATAGGTGTGGGTTATGAATCCACCTTAATGAATAATGAGGATCCTTCTATCTATAAATGTACGGTAAAACATTTAAATTGACCAAGAGTAAGCAGCTTTGTACGGGGTATATAATACTCCCTCCGTTCCTAAATAAGTGTCGCATTTCCTATTATAGCGTTTCCTTATAAGTGTCACATTTCCTTTTTTGGACACGTACACTTTACCAATATACCCTTGCATTTCCCAACAATTACACAAAATACCAACATTTTCTTAAAAAATGTGCTGAAAAAATAATAAAAAAATTAAAAAAAACCGATTTTTTTTTTTTTAAAATAGGAAAGTCAGAAATGGGGAGTTGTGTTTTGTGGGAATCTGAATTGGTCCCTCATAAATCCCCCCACCTACCCACTCATATTCGCTCGTCTCTCTCTCTCTCTCCCTCCCTCATTCATCTCTCACATTCATTCTCTCATTTTTCTCCTCTGTTTCTCTCGTTCCTCTCTTTCTCTCTCTAGAATTTGAATCGTTTTCTCAAATTTACGAAGGTTTTCTAGGTTTTAAGGGTTTCTGATCTAAAGTCCCCTTTGAATTTGTGTTTTTGTGGCTGAAATTTTTGTGAGATCTCTTTGCATGTTCGTTTTTCTGAAAAAAAATTGGGTTTTTTCGAGTTTTTTGGGTTGATATGGGTTTCTGGGTTGGAGATCTTGAAGATCGGTGTTTTTTGGGTGATTTAGGGTTTCTAGGTGATCTGGGTTTATTGTGAGATCTTGTTTTTTTGAGTGATTTGATCCTGTTTTTTCGTTGTTCTTGAGTTTTCTGGGTTGATCTGTTTTTTTCGGTTTGATCTGGGTGTTCTTGGTGTTCTAGGTTTTTGTTTGATCTCGATTTGTGGTTGATCTTGTGGTTTTTGTGTGATCTCGATCTTTCTGGGTTTGTCGGTGACTTGGGTTTTCTGGGTTTTTGTGTGATCTCGTATTTTCTGGGTTTGTTGGTTGTGTTTGTGGGAAACCTGGTTGATCTAGGGTTTTCTGGGTTTGTTCGGTGTTCTTTGAGGGTGATCTTGGTTTTTTGGGTGATTGGTTTTTTTGGCCCCTGTTTTTTCTGGTTTGATGGATTCCAAGAAAACGGAGAGTTTTCATGGCTTTTCGTCTTCCGATGATAACAAAGGAAAGACGAAAACGTTTGAGTATGAGTGCACTGATTCTCACTGTGATCTTGGTTAGTATTGTGAAGGTGAGCACAGCTACAACCGTGAATATCTCCGGTACTTACGGCGTAGATACGATTCTTTCTGTGCTTCTCCTTCTACCGGCTTTGAAAAAACGGTGGAGGGAAAAGCTCCGCCGCCGCCGCCTCCGTCCCTTGGTGGTGGATCTAAATCTCTGATTCCGGACGATGAGGTTGATCAGCCACCACCAAAGTCCCCTGGTGGTGGTTCAACAACCGTCGATGTGGGGGGTTCTGAAACCCTAGTTTTTGGGCAACCACCGGAAGCAGTGGTTGTGAACGACGGTCCTGATGACGCTGGTGAAAAATCTGAGGGTGCATGTTCGTTCTCCTAAGTTTGTGGGTGTTGCATGTTTACGAAGGGGAGTTTTCTCTTCTTCCCTCTCTCTCTCTATTTCTGGCTTTCCTTAGAATGCATGTTTAGCTGTTGAAATGTAGGCCAACAAGTGTGATCTCTTGCTGGCAGGGTTGGATTTGTTGTTTGTTGAAGGAGATTAGTTGTTGCATGTGGAGTTTGGAGGGTTTATTCATGATTTATGCCCCTGTTTTTTGTTCATGAAATATGTCCCTGTTTTGATTCATGATTATATGTCCCTGTTGTTTTGAATCATGATTATATGTCCCTGTTTTGATTCATGATTATATGTCCCTGTTGTTTTGAATCATGATTATATGTCCCTGTTTTGATTCATGTATGATTATATGCCCCTTTGAATTGCCATGTTTGGTAGTGAAAAAATTGGCCCCTGTTTTATGTGTTGATCAAAATTGATGAAAATTTGCCCCTATTTTATGCCCATATTTTACTTGATGCAAATACAATGTATGTTAAAGGCAATAAATTGGTGATCATATGTCCCTTTGATGATATTGACTTGAAATTTTACTTGATGCAAATTGTCCCTTTGTTTGGTGATCATATGTCCCCATTTGATGATCATATGTCCACATTTGATGATCATATGTCCCCATTTGATGATCCCATGTGGTGTTTTGACCCTTCTTCCTAAATAAGTGTCACAATATGTCTGCCCGTGCTGCCATGATGTGTTGGTTTGTGATGAGTCTTCAATGTGTCCCTGTTGTGTTGGTCTGTGATGAGTCTTTAAATTTGCTGAGAACTATCCATGTATAATAAACCACAGTGCGCCATTAGCATCCAGTCATTGACTGTTCGAGGCTTTTGTGTGCTAATGGTTTATTTTCATGGTGTGCTTCGATGAAGCTTGGGGACACCTGAGATCAAAGTATCATGATTTGTTTTGGCTTTTTGATCTTTTGCCAATTTTCATGTGTTAGGACACGAATAGTTTGGCTTTTGTGTGCTAATGGTTTATTTTCATGGTGTTTGTAGTTTGGATTTATTTCTATGATGCTTGGGGACATTCTGAGATCAATATTGGTGGTTTTTTGTTTTGTTGAGTCTATATGATATTGTCATGTTTGATGTGTGATGAAGCTATAAATGATTACATTGTTGATTTCCAAAAATTTCATTCATTCATGTTTTCAAAAGGTTACGTATCTTACAAATTGTTTTGCATACATGTATTGATTACAATCAAGCTTCCAAAAAGTGACTACTTGGCCCAAAATAATACATGTCCCCAAAACAAACAAGTGTTGTACCCTCGTATCAACCCAAAATCCTAAGTCCCCTAGATGGTCTGGTTGGGTCTTGTATGTCTTCCCATTCTTCCCATTGTTCCATTGCTTGCCTTGCTCTGTTTTGTTGTGCATTAGAGCTTTCTGGTATGTCTTCCATTGCTTGCCTCGCTCTGTTATGTTGTGCATTAGCCCTTGCTGCCTGTGTTTGTCCATTTGGAATTTGTGGCATGACTTGTCCATTAGCCCTTGCTGCCTGTGTTTGTGCATTTAGAATATGTGGCCTGACTTGTGCATTAGCCCTTGCCGCCTCTGTTTGTGCATTAGCCCTTGGTTGCCTTGCTGCCTCATTTTCTGTACCATATAATAAGTCCCAACCTTCATGTACTGCCCACATTGGTGCAATGACTTGAATAGGAAGTATTCCCTGACTAAAAAATCTTGCCTTGTTCACATGTGGTAAATTGTAATCGTTGGAGCCCTTTGCCTTTAACATCTCATTCATGTCATATTGATATGATAACCACACATTCCCAAGTGTTCTTGCTTCTAATTCATAGTATGCTTGATTCACTGCATCAATCATAGCATCAACATCCTTAGGCATTTTTTTGTGCATCAAAGATTGAATACTCCTGAAAAAACCCAAGTCTAGAATGTTTAAGTCGGGGCTGTTTGGTGGTTGTTGAACAAGAATGAATGTGAAGTCTCCTTGTTGATGTGCTTGTTGACATTGTGGATCAGAATGAGTAATGTGCGTTTTTTCATTGTCTTGTTGTATGAATATTGTTTTTGGCCCTTCACTTGGTGGCCATTTTTGCATGATTGCTGGAACGATTTCATTGATGAGCATGTTCCTTGTCTCTTCTTTTCTGACTGATTCAACCATCTTGGTGACCATTGTCCCCTTTTCTCTGTTCTTTGATGTCCTCTTTGTTGCTTCTTGATAAGTGAAGGGAAATATGCCCAATTTCCCATCAAATGTGCATCTATTGTTTTCATTGAACCTTGGTCTTGCCACTGCTGCTGTGAACATCACTTTTGGTATGAATTTGCTTGACTTGCCTGATCTTTACTTACCCCGTTCATTCTTCTCTAAGTACACCCTTTGTTGGTTTTTGGTCAAGTAGAACCACTTCTCATCAATGTGTACAAAGTCAAACATTGATAGATATTGCCTCTTTGTTTGTGGACTGTCCCCTTCTAGTAAATCTAGAACGCACTTGACACGTTGTAGCATATTAGGGTCTTGCAAACCGGGATGTAGAGGGTTTGTGTGTGGTCTAACATCACCTCGTTTGATCATTCTCCAAAGTGTTGTGGGTCCAATATTTAACATTTCAGCCAAATCCCGTATGCATGTTCTGTCCCCCATGCCTAATTCTGTGATGCTGTCTTGTTCAACTTGAATTCTTTTCCTGCCTGCATTTTTTGCCTTGGTTGCCATATTGTATCTCTGAAATGCTTCTTTTTGTGCCCTTGCTGTCTTCCATATTCTTGAAACTGTTCTTGGATGACAATTGTAGATTCGAGCAACGTGTGCCATGGCCCCAAAATAGGGTTTGCCCTTGTCCCCTTTGCTGTGATTGTTCAAAAGCCACATTAGGATTTGCAACCTTGTGTCACAGCTGAGCCTTGGCTTTTTTTTGCGCTGATGACCCCGTGGCCTGTAATGTTGCTGTTGGAAATACTCAGTGGGTTCATTGGTTGCTGGTTCATTGAGGTCAAAAGGAAATACTATGTATTCCCTCGTATCTTCTGTCGGGTCACTCAAATCAAAATATTGGACCTGTTCATCAATGATGTCCCCTTCTTCATCCGATTTAGGCACCCAATGATCATTGATGTTCCAAGCAGCCTCTTGCCATTGATGTTCATCATTTGTTTCCATGGTCTGAGCAAAAAGAAGCCAAAGCAAGGAAGCTTTCCCTGTTTTTTTTGGCGTTTTTTCTATCACTTTCTGTTGTTTTTTTGGTTCTGATTTAAAGAAATTCTCTCCTCATGTAATAAATGAAAAATGGAGGGAAAAGTCCCCTTTTGGTGCCAAATTTTCCCTCAAAAAGGGATTTGTCCCCACTTTTCTGATTCATCCGTGTATTTGATGTTAATGAAATCTTATTGGCTGTTGGTTTTTTTTCCTGCAATTTGATTGGTTGCTTTTTAAGTAAGTGGATTGATGATGTGGCAGTGGTTCATCCCTTTTCTGATTTCTCTCTCTTTTCTCACTTTATTTTTTGTACTTTACTCAATTAAACAATTATCTACTTTATCCATCCCAAAAAAACATTCCCAATCATTACTTCTTACACACTTCACAATTTTATTAATTACCGTGCAAAGTCCCAAATGTGAAACTTATTTAGGAACGGAGGGAGTAATAGTCAACATTATTTAACTACTCCCTCCGTTTCTTTTTGTTGTATCCGTTTCCATTTTAAGCGTTTCATATTGTTGTATCCATTTAGAATCTTTTCTATTTTTGGGCATACATTTTATCCTAAAATACGCTTACATTTCTATCTAATTACCAAAAAACCTAAAGATTCTACCCATATTCCCACCTAATTTTCCTCACCCATAATATTTAATTAATTTATTTTTCCAAAAAATATTATTTAATTAATATTCTCTTCCCATCACTTTCACTCTCTCTCCTCCCTCGTATTTTCACTCTCTCTCCTCCCTCCCTCCTGATTTCACGTCCCTCCCCTCCCCTCCCCTCCCTCCTCTTCTGATTTCATTTCTCTCCTCCCACAATCTTTTCACTCTCTCTCCTCCCAAAACCTCTCCGCCGCAACCACCACCACCACACCTCCGCCGCCTTTGTGCCTCCACCACCATCTCTGGAAAAAAACTCTATATTAAAGCTTTAGATGGTGAAATTCGACCATAAAAATTCTAGATCTAGAGTTTTCATGGTCGAATTTGACCTCTAAATCTTCAAAATCTTGGATTCATGGTAAAATTGTCGATTTTTATTTTATTTTGTTGATTTTTTAGGTTCGAATTTGGGTTCGAGTTTTGGGTTTTTTGGGTTTGAATTTCTGGGTTCGCGTTCTTGTTTTTTGGGTTCGAATTCTCGAATTTCTGGGTTCGAATTGTTGATTTTTTTTGTCGATTTTGATTTGGTTTTTGTTGATTTTTGGGTTGATATTTTTATTGATTTTTCGGGTTGATTTTTCGAATTTTCTGGGTTGAGTTTTTGATTTTTTCTGGGTTTTTGTTCTTGAGTTTTCGAAATTTTTGGGTTTTTGTTCTTGAGTTTTTGATTTTTTGTTGATATTTTTGTTCGAATTTCTGGGTTTTTGTTCTTGAGTTTTCGAATTTTCTGGGTTTTTGTTCTTGAGTTTTTGATTTTTTGTTGATATTTTTGTTCGAATTTCTGGGTTGAATTTTCGAATTTTTGTTGATTTTTTTGGTTCGATTTTGACTGGGTTTTTGTTGATTTTTGGGTTAAATTTCTGGGTTGATATTTTTGTTGATTTTCTGGGTTGAGTTTTCGAATTTTCTTGATTTTTTTTGTTGATTTTTGTTCGAATTAAAAAAATTGTTCTTGATTTTTGTTCTTCAGTTTTCGAATTGTTCTTGAGTTCGAATTTTCCGGTATATAAATCCTTTGAGTAAATCTGATTTGTTTTAGTAATAATAATAAATATCTCCATTTACGCTAATTATTTATTGTTTTCTCTCTCCTTCTTTTATTCCAATCACTTACACACAATCATTTCTCTTACACCCAATCATTACACTTATACTCATACAAACCAAGATTCTAATTTTCTTAAAAACCACACTTGATTCCATATGGATACATCAAAAAGAAACGGAGCGAGTACTCCGTATGATATATACTCTGTATTAGGTCTACCCCTCTAGAGAAATGGAGGGTGCATAATATTGCAAGCCCGAGGCAGGCTACATCGCAGTCCACCAGCGACAAAAAGACCCCATATCCAGGGCAAAATTGTATTTCCGCTACATGAGTTGAAAGTCAAACAAATTACTAAATATCGGCAATATGACAGTAATTGATACAACAATGACAGTATTTTAATACAACAATGAGAATATTTATGTAAACGATGATAATACTTATATAACACTTGTATACATACTTTTATCCATTCATTTAATATGCAACACTTTTATCTATTCATTTAAGTGGTCTCTTTACTTTTTCTATTTCATTACACTTGTATACATAATTTCCTTTTTTTGGGTGATTGTGACAGTATTTTAATACAACAATGACAGTATATATATAACAATGACAATACTTATATTACCAATGACAGTATATAACAAGTTAGCAACACTTGTACACATTTATTTAAATGTGGGCCATCTATCCAATTATTTTTTATTTTTTTTATTTTTAGGGTGGGTATGGGTTTTTTTTGTCGTTGGTGGACAACGATGTAGACTACCTCTTGTAAGCCCTTTAACCTCTCCTCCTTACACACCCGAACACCACGGTTATTCAAAACGGTAAGATCCATTTTAGGATTTCTAGAGAGGAGTTTGTTGTCAAGTTGTATGAGAAAACTTCGTATTTTAGTACAAGTGAACATGAACTAACTAAAAAATTATGTGTTGCATAATTTAAAATCAGAATGAGTAGGTTTGTCACCAAAATTTGACAAGTTCGCTACTTGGCTCCAATATGGCATGTTAGGTGTTGCAATTTGCAATGCCAATTACAGGGGGATGTGCACACTACAGCCGATGAGAAACTTAATAACTCGGAGCACATCCAACCTCTATTGTTTATTGTTTCGTTAAATTTAATCAGTATAAGAATCAAGTGAATTTTCTATGTCTAACGCGTTACGTGTATTTGGCATAGTTGGATCATATGGAAAGGGAGTTGTTTTAACTTGGTTGGATATGAGACCCTAGGAACGAAGAAATATAATGGACTTACTCGGCTATTTCACTAAGTCCCTATGTAGTTATTACAATTGAAATTTATATAAAGAAATCAGTTGTACATATAGTACGACTTAAGACTTATGAAGACTTGAATAGAGCGAGTCTTACCTATGCTAGTTAGTCGATGTCTTACCTATGCTAGTTAGTCGACATACAATTTTTTGTTTCAAATTTCACTATTTTTTCTGGAAGGAAGGAGTGCTCGGTCTTATTATTTATTGAACACACATTAGAAAAACTAGCCATATAATTGAAACTACATAATATTTGATCCATCAAACACAACTAGAACTATACAGATAGATGGAATTAACCCCTGTTATCCGTACTTTTCATTTTACCTCAAATACTTGTATTAGATCCTCGACACTTTTACATGGATATGGATGCTTGGACACTTCATTTCGGACCAAAATCATACATTTTTCTCACAAAATAGTCGTGTCAGTCACTTGGACACGTACCTGTATCGGATATGGTATCTGAGTCCGGGTAATTCATCCACTATGAATTGTTTTATGAAGTTACAGATGTTTCCAGATCGATAAGTTAACCATTCATCCACTATGAATTATATTGTTTTATGAAGTTACAGATGTTTCCAGATAATTTTCAAGAAAGGTACGTTATCCATCTATATCGATCCTATACTACTTCATTCGCCTCTAGTTGACTGTTCATTTGACACATAATTGTCAAGTCAAATTCCTTTCGCAATCCTGGAAAGCTTAAAGCCAACATTATTAAACGACATCAACATGTCAAAAATAACTCAAGGTTATGAATCAAAATCAAGAGCTAGAAAAGATGATGAATCAGAGAGGCTTTTACAGGCTGATGAAGCGATTATGAAGCTAAATAGCTATTGCGTAGAGAGTAGAGACTACACTCCACTCCTTACCGGGTTCTGATCATTTTTAGCTTTCTGTTTTCTACATTTGCATCCTCATTTCTTTTAAGTCTAATTTTCATATTATTGGTTCATGATCTGTAAAACAAATACTGGTATAGCTTTGTGTCTTACACTCTTACTTGACCCATGAATTAAACGATGTATCCGGACCTTTTGTCTGGCATTTTGTGTTCCATATATATTGATCGATCTTCTTGTTGATTGTTGATACACTATACATAGAGCTGGCAAAAAGTAACCCTACCGAGAAATCGACCAAAATTAACCGACATCCAAATCGAATATATCTGAAAAATAATGATCTCAAAACTGACTCCAACCTATTTGTTGTTGCCTAACCCCTGAATTCAAGACCCGAACTCGAACCGCTAATAATACAAAGAAACTCGTTACCCGATTTGTATCCGTTAACTTTTAACTTAACTGAGCCAAACCCACATCCGTTCCGATAGCAATCCGAAAATCGATTTTACCCGATAACAACCGCATTCAACCCAACCCGGTATAACCCCATACTCGATTTAATCTGACCAGCATCGACCCTAATCCAAATTGAACCGATTAACGGCCAATCAGATATCTGAAAATAACCCGGTTCGAGTTAACCCGATAAACGAATATCAATGACGATAACGAGGAAAAGCATGCTCTCTCGAGTCTAATGATTCCCTTAGAATACAGAACTAGCAGGCTCTCGCAATTTACTACCAAATAATCCTATCTAATAGTTATAGGTCCAAAATATCAAATTTATACCTCTCGTCGCGTAATCCAACATTAACCAACTCAATCAATAGGGTTTGACCAAACGAAATCGACAAGCAGTGAAACAGACTATAGAAGCTAATTAACGATTAATAAATCAAACCAATCCAATCCCAATCAAACATTTATGTATCCCCTAAACCCTAGAAATAATTACTCACGCATAAAATGGGATAAAGAAATAATAATATTTGAAAACATGACTGAAATAAAAGAAGTATACCGAAGGATGAACGAGCTGAAATTGAAAAATCGAAACTTGAATTGAATAATGTTAAATGAGCAAAAGTATTTGAAAACTCTTATGTTTTTTTTTTTTTTATTTTTTTTTTATAGGGAATTGAAAACTCTATGTTGAATACATTAAACTAAGCAAAAACTAAAAACGTAGAATAAAAACGTAGAATAAAAGAAGGTTTTCTCCTAAAATAATGTTTAAGTATTTATAGGCTCCCTAAAATAAATAAAGAAAATAATACTTAGTAAATCCGACTAAAAACCGCCGGGCCCGATGGCCTCGGGCGGCTGCTGCCCGGTCGGGTGTGACTACATTCCTATAAAGCATAGGGAAAAACTTGTTCGCCCGATGAGACCGGGCAAGCTCACCCGATCGGGCCCAAATGCAGCACAACTTAGTTCCAATAAATTGCTCTATAGAGTGAGGCTTCCCGATGAGACCGGATGCGAACGTCCTTTTGTGATTTTCATGGGCTTTCATCCTTAATTTGAGGCCCAAGTCTAACTCTTTTGGGCCTAATATAGAATTTGTGGCTTCTCGAATTTGATTAAAGTTTTCCGAACAAGCTCGGATCCCGTGTAGCAATCCAAGAAGGTGGGAAACGAGTCCCAAAAGACCAATTTTCATCAAAAAGCGTCATGCAACTATAACGTACTCCGAAAGTGGACCGAAAGTAGCCCTACACAACGCATATTAGTAATAAAGTAGCCCAGGAGAACTCATTTAAGACCGAAAGTGGATATGGGGCGGGGGAAAATACTATATATAAAATGGACACATTAATACCCTATCCATAATTGACCCAAGTCCGAGGTTTGTCTGATCCAAACATGACCCGAACCCGAGACTCACCGATCCATACTTGACCGAGTATGAGACTTAGCCGATCCGAACATGATCCGTAGGGCCGTACCCAATGTAACCCGGTCAAAAGTTTACCCGGATCTGACATACATACATCCAACCAAACTCAATTCAAACCAAATCAAACCGATAAAAATATTTTAAACCGTTTTAAACCTGAACCAGTTCCACCGAAATTGACCTGAACTGAAATTACCCGAACCAAATCAAGTTCAATCCCAAAATATTTATTACCCAACTTCATCCGAACCAATCAGTATTGAGCCAAATAGAAACATTAACCCGACATTACCCGATTTCAACGTGACCTGAACCGGTTATAACGGATATGATGACCCGTTAAGACAACCTAACTATATGTACTACGTACATGATTTTTTTCACAAATTCTTATTTACAAGTGGTGTACAATAAATATTATAAATCGAAGTAAAAGTTAACTCAAAATGCTTAAAAGTTACCCTTATGTATGTAAAAGTTATGTATTTTTTAATGATAAAAGTTTTCATTTTATTTCTTTAAATCACTAATAATGCATAAAATTAATCATTTAACCCTTTAAAAGGTTTAGCTATCAACTTTTTTATAATAATATATAAAAGTTAATTAAAACTATGTTAAAGTTATAAAAAACTGGTTAAAAGTTATCTTGATATACAATAAATTTATTGTACACCTTGTGCACGCAAGACCTTTTGGATTTTTTTACTTGGTAAAGACGTCAACCAACTAAAACGAGTAGCATAACTAGCATACAAGTGATATATTGATTAAAATAGGAAACAATAATCCCCGTGAGTATTATATAGGATCATACATTCAGCCCAAGGCTTTGGGTGCCAGAACACAGAAATCGAGCTAGGCTGGAAACAATAGCCCCAACCTCGGCCAAACAAGTCGGGCCGTCCTTGACCGGCTCTTGGAAAATAACATCTTTAATTTTCTATTTTTAGCAACACTACTTGTTGCGCGCAGTCCTCCAAAATATTTGACTCAATTAGCAAAAATAAATGAATTACGTTAATAGGTTGAATATTAGATGAGGAGTAATTATTTATCAAATGTTAAGTAATTATCTTATGGTTACTAATAATACATTGCAAATGAAAGAGTCCGATTATATAAATAAATAATCAGCATACAAAGATAAATAAATTATTGAAATGAACGTAAGAGAAAAAATAAGGACAAAAGGGTTCAGGTCATCAGATAGAAGGAGAAAGAAAGAAAAAGAAGAAATGAACAGTTGATGGTAGGATTTGAACCTTAGACTAAAGGAAACAAGCATAGCTTGCAAAGGGAAGGTTTGGAATTTTTTATATGAATACTCCGAGGAATCATCACTCACATCACTATTGATAAGCATAGTACTCAAAACACATGCATTTTTAAAGGTTTTGGATACTACATACAATTTTGTTTCCAAATTTAACCGACATATCTATACTCGTGTTACGTGGCGTTCTCTCTCAATTCATGGTGCGTGATGGAGCTGGTGCGTGGTGGAGGTGTGGTGTGAGGATCAGACGATGGTGGTGCGTGGTGTTGCGTGCTGTTGGTGTGAGGATCAGACGATGGTGGTGCGTGGTGTTGCGTGCTGTTGGTGTGAGGATCAGACGATGGTGGTGCGTGGTGGGGAAGCTGACCGGAATAAGAGGGAGGGTGAAAGCTAGGTTTTGATGAAAAGTGAAGAGTTGGGGCAGATCTTATAAGGGCACAACTGTCATTTTTCATAAAATACGCAGACGTTTTTAACAAACGAGAACGTCGAATAGCGATACACTTAATATAAGAAAAATAGAAAAATGCAAATTGATAGGCAACTTCAAGGGTTGACATGTGGCAAAACGAAGTTGGTAGCAACAAAAAACAGCGTTATCAAGGAAGTAGCACTATGGTTTAGTTGGAGAAAGAGCCCTCGTGTTCTTAACTTAACACATTGATGTTACAAAAGATTTGTTTGCCGCACAAGTTTATTAAATTCAATGCAATTATCACTTGCCATGTTCCTTAAGCTCTCACTTTTATGCTTATGTTATACCCTTTGGTCACCCCCTTTATGAACTATTTTTTCTTAATTGCTGTTTGTTTTATCTACAAAGTCATTGAGATCGAGTAGGCTTCCTAGCACACTATCCGGCTCGAAAATACTCCATCCGTTTCACCCTTTAATAGTGTTTCAAAATGTTTGTTACATAAAGAATCTTTTTATTTATAAATTTGTTACTATTATTATTTTTTGAGCGAACTTTTATTTCTAATTGGTCCAACTTTTCAACTCAATAAATCTCATGCAACCAAAAGTCACATTATGACAAGTTAGCAATCCATGTGATTTTTAATTATTGGTTCATTTTGATAATAAAATAATCTTATTTAGTGGATTGAGGTATATTTTTTTTAATAAAAGATTTGCACTATATTCAAAGAGAATAATAAATGTCAGAATTTGGAAAGATAAAATCAGATTTATGATGGAATCTAGAACTTTAAAATTAAAATTAAAAATAATCTTAATTATACGTTAATAAACGTGCCAAAATTCAAACGTAACAAACATTTTGAAACGGAGGGAGTATTAAGCTTGGGGTTTGGGATGATATTTTGGTTCCAAACACTTTGACCGACTTGATCTAATGAAAAGTTTTGAGCTTTAGGCATTAATTTTAAGATGTCAAGCTTGATTGGTTTTTGTCATGGTATAAGACACTTGTTACTTATTTTTATTAGAATGATACTCCCTCCGTCTCTTTTTATTTTTTACGTTTGGTATTTTTCACGCGTTTTAACGATTAATTAATTTGCATCGGGATTCCTCAATTTTTTTGTTCAAACAAGATAAATTACGTTAATTTATAATGTTTTCACTTTTATCAAAATTCTGATATTGGGAAATGAGAAAAATTTAATGTCCCAATGGAAAAGTGTGAAAAGTTTAATGTCCCAATGAATTTAATTGGTTAAAATAAAAATTGGACACAAATTTTGATAGAATAATAAGTCATTTATGTGATAATATAAAAGGAAATGTAAAGTACATTTTGAAATACCCAAAAAGGAAAACGTAAAAAACAAAAAGAGACGGAGGGAGTACTAAATACTACGTAATACGCATCAAATTAGAATGGACCAGAAATTAACGAATTAAATTTTCTTATTTACTTTTTCTTTGATGAGATACGAGCACATTTTTTTTTTTTTTTTTTTTAAAGGAACACTACATCCGTTCTGAAAGTTGTTTATAATGTGAAATATGTGTCCAAAATATCAAAAAATTGTATCGTAAATTCTCATTATTATATATATTTTAATACATTATCATGAGCGATCTTGTTAGATTTGCCTTGGCATATATTTTCAGAATATCAACTTTTTATAAATTTTTCACATACAAAATAAGATATATTAGTGGTTAGATATTGCGTTGGAGTAGTGAAAATAATGAGTGTAAAGAACTTGCAGAAACGTAGGTAGTACACCTTTATTAATTCCTATGTATAGGTAAAAGTGATAAAAAATACACATTAATTAACTAACAACACCGTAGTTGATAATGTTTTTAATATATTTCGTATTTTTTTACCTTATTTAAGGTGAAAGAACATGTTCTTACCCGGCCAATGTTTGCATATCCGTTTAACCTTTCTTTGCTACAAGTGAGGGAGCTATTTTGATGAAAAAGGTACAAAATGTAATGAATGTGTACTGTATGTTACTAAGTTACTAATCAAATTCATCAAATATGTCTGAAATCACAGGTTTAGATGGAAACTCTGACTAAAAAAAAGGGCTTTGACCTAATTAATATCTTATCATTGAACTACTAAATTTGGTCATATAAAATTATAAATGTTAATTACTCCTATAAGTTATAACAGCTAGAAAGCTGCTATCTCTCTGCTTGTTATTGAGTTCAAATAGCATGCCTATTTTTTTTTTTTTCTTTTTCTTTTTGTTAATTTGTCTTCTTTTTCTTGGGAGGATCAAGGGGCCGGTGAACGGGCTGTTGATATTTTTATAACTGGTGGTACAAGCTAACAAGCTACTCAAATTGTATCTATGTATAATACATTTGTTTAGTTCAATCGACATAAATCATCAATCTTTGTTAAGACTTTTTTAAATTAGGGTCTGCGTATAATTATATTTCAAAATAATAGACCGTTACATAATTTTAAAGTTAAAAGTCTGTGAAATATATATGATAATACGTATAGTAGTATTATTTTGAGATTTCTAATATGGAGTTCCTTGGAAAGTAATAAATTACGAGTATTTAATACATAGAGACCATCAAATCGGTCACAATTCCATTAAATCGTTAGTATAACACAATTGTTTATAATACTATATTAAAATCGACTGTTCACAAAATAGTTACTCGAGGCATTCATGCTATTAATATAATTTGAACTAGTAACATGATGAATTGAAAACTGATTTCGACCTGGCCAGTCGGACGGAGGGATATAGTGCATGACCATATATCATCCTATAGGCTATAGTACAACACCTTCAGTAGTTCAGTCCTCCATGCATGCAAACAGCACTAGATTCTGTCAAAAACATCCATAATTATTAATTTTCAAGTAAAACAACAAACTACATACATAAGCCATATTTTTTTATGTTATTCTCAAAATTTAACTTTGGTTGCTAGCTCAATTGAGAATCTTCATATCATATGACCGCATTCAACTTTAGAACATAAACAAATAGTTAACTCTGAAATTTCTTGATTAAATTTTTATTAATTCTGAAATTTCTTGAATAAAATTTTAAGTTTCCCAATGCTTTGTCTGTACGAACAAATTATATTTAATTTAATCTTTTGGACTTAGGAACCCTAGCTTTGACTTGAGTCTCTTCAACTAGCTTAGCTCTCTATAAAATCCCATTTTGAGCTTTTCATTGTTCTTCTCTTTTTCTCTAGAACACCCCAAAAAAATAACAAGAAAATAAATAAAATGAGAAAGATGGTTTCATTAAGGTTAACAAGCTTAATTTTGGCTGGTTTTCTTCTTTTACATGCCCTAAGAAACTCCTTAGCTGATGCTCATCAAGGTGAATTTACGCATTCTTCATTCTCTTAATTACTAGACTTAATATTACATTTTCCTCTAAGAGATTTCATTTGAGCTTTCTCAATATCTAACAATCTTCTTCCTTTCTCGCTTTCTTGTAGCTAAGGTAGCAAACACCCTATCGAAGAAAAACCATGTATTTGCAAGAGAAGTATGTTATATCTTCATTTAGCTTCAATCACCATTAATTAATTGTTCTACTAATTATTAATCTTTATCTATTTATTTTGGTGATTGCTCCATTATAATTCTTTGGTCCCAATTTAATTTCTTCATAGCACCAATTAATAATATTTCATTATTTGCGCGCTGATTGAGGAAGTTTGTGCAGGAAGTTGTTGATGCAAAAAATCAAATTTCAAAGGCAAAGGCAAAGGCAAAGGCAAAGGCAAAGGCAAAGGCGGTACCTATAGGAGGAAGGAAAATGATGATTAGTCGCGAGGATGATCAAATGGTGACAGAGAATCCAACTCCAATGCTCTCAGCCTCAGGTGCACCTAAAGTTATTGATACGAGTGATTTTGAAGTAAAAGGGGATCTTGATATGAGTTTCAAAATTAATGATCATACTACTACTACTACTACTACTACAAGTGGTGGTTATAGCTCTATGAAGTTGAATGAAGGTTTTAGTACAAATGATTATCACGGTCCTCGTTCACACCCTGCTAAGCATCACTAAGTCTTATGAACCCTAGCCATGATGAGTTGTATAGTAGTTCAATCTAGGTATTAGCTAGATTCAAAATTTTGTTGTGTATATATTCTCTTAATTGAATCTCCTATTTAAACCTTCAACTCATAAAATATTGTTTTTAGGGATCTTAATTAGCTATGTGTCTAATTTGTTTCCAAGAGTTAGGAAATTACAATTAAAGTAGTATTTACATATGTGCATGTAAATGAACCTTATGTATGAATGAAGTTCCTTCTTTTCGCGGTATGCCTATGGAATTTGTGTTCTTCTAATCAAGATGTACAACCAATTAATTAGTTGTTAGTTTAAGAAAATTATGAATTTTGTTGGTTGGTTTAATTTCTTGATTGTGTTTTGGACAAATTTGTTTTGGAATGCAGGAAATGATCAAGAGAGAAATGCTATGAAGATCGCCGCCTCTTCTTTAAGATTGCATGATGGGTCACACAATCAGGTAATTATATCCCTAATCGTTTAATTAAGCACGTTATCATATACAAATTGTAATTCTCTTATTTGGAACCAATATATATCAGGATAAAGAGAAGGCTTTTCGCAACCTCGGAAGCTTAAAGCCAAAACTTAACAAGGCAAAAATCACTCAAGACTATGATACAAGGGCTAAAACAGACGAAGAATCAAAGCGACTTGTAGACGCAGCTAATGAGATAATGAAGCTAATGCATAAAGATTATGGTGGATGGAAGAAACCTAAGGGGAGGCCACCCATTAACAACCATAGTCCTAAACACTAAAACCAAAAAAATTGTCAAAATCAACCTTAGTTAGGTTTTCGGTTCACAATTTTGTACCCTTAATAGTAAGTGAACCTTCAATCTTCACTAGGTATATAGTCCTGTACTATATTCGGCTCCTATTTTTTCGGCCTCATTTTGGATTAATGTTTTAGTCTATATAAGGAAAATAGTATAGGTATTAGGTAGTCATGGTGTTACACTGTTACATGACATATAGGCATAGAAAATTAGCATGTAAAGAGTGATATCAAGTTCAAGGTATACGATTTCTTGTTGAGCTTCAAAACTACGAAAGACGAGCTAATTAGTCCCTTTCCACAACGCTTTATAAAGTGCGTGGAGTATTTCCGGATATTTGAGAAATGACCTATGTCTTGGGCCTATTGGCCCAAAAACAGTAATATTCAGCCCGTTTGCAATCACAAAGATTCCCGAGCCCGTATCTTTTGAAATGACATATGTCTTGGGCCTAAAGACGTGTATGATAAAGTAATTCGTACGTAGTACTCCAAAATATAAAACTATAACTGCATTCACGTAATCGGGTAAGGGAAGGTAAAATAGATAATTTTGTGATAAATTTACTGGGCCACGTACATGCCCATACATAAATGAGATTGATAATACATAAATCTGATACGGTTTTCCTCTTAAAACTAATCGGTGATATGTAGCGTAATCCACCAATCTTATATATTAGTCAATGTTTTTCTATTGTTTTCATGTGAGATAATTGGGCCGAAGTTATAACACAATAATTTTCAAAAGTAAATAGTTATGGTTTCAAAAATTATTGATAGCTTTGTATTAACTTGTATTCACATACGACTCTTTTTTTCCATTTTCCTTGTTCGGTTTTTGACCCACCAACTATCGACCGTCTAAAATTGACCCTTTATTACCTGACCCGCCCAATAACCAGGCCTACGCATGATATCTAGAGTTGAACAAGGTGGCTGAGATTCAAAGGAACGCAAAGAGAAGAGCCATGGATGCACTGAGCTGATAGACGAGAGTAGACAAGTTCAGTAGGATGATAACCATCCCAAAAGTAGTGGTTATTCGGGTTTTGACATGGTGCTTCTTCTGGGATGCATGACGAGGTTCCATTTAACCATGTTTTGCAACATGGATTGCTACTATCACTTAACCCTGCACATCCATACAAGTATATATACATTATTTATTTGTCGTGTATATTCTGTAAAAGATATATTAGTAAGAATAAATAAAAATTGGCATACCATATTTAGCCGGATTCATAATGGCGTCGTAGCTAAACGAGTACGTTTGCAGAAGAATGAAGTGTGAGTCTTGGAGAGTTGTTTCCAAAATTTTGATCATTTCTATTAACTGTTTGTTGAATAGTAACAGAATGTTATTTGCACCGTCATCACACTTCGTGCCGTGCTTATGGTTCAGGTTAGTTGTCACGCCCCTTGCAAATATGGGAATGCAACCAATTGGACCCACCTCAGACACCAAGAATTTCCTCGCCCCTAGACCATATAGCCTCTACACAAAACACACACCAAAAAGAATTATACAGACTATGTCACATATCACGTTATAAAAACGATAATTATTACTCCGTATTTGTTTTTTTTGAATGACAACGCGCTAACTTTAGATACAAATATTTAATTACTGAATTTTCCAACAACTTCTGTATATATATTTTTTTAACAAAACCCCATTATTTGAAATGAAATGATTTGACCATGATATTTGTTTTTCAAATGACCAACCAACCAAGTTCAAACGTCATTTCTTGTTATATTTTAGTTTTCATTAAATTGCCAAACAACATATCAATCAAGAAAACAAAAAAAAAAAAAAAACCATCCGAGACTAATAGTACATATTTAAGAACAACAGAATAACCCGGCCTACACCCAAACTCTAGTAAAATAATCGAAAGGGCTTTAATGAGCAATAGCAAGAGATGCTCTATCAGCCTCCCTAAAACCATGAACAAACTTAACACGAGAAACAAAGTTAACAAACTCAAAAATTTGACGCATAAACAAAAGGTTAATTACCTGTAGTCTTAGTGATAATTCATCGATGAGAAAGTGAGCAAAATGAGGGGGGTCATAAACCTTGCTTTCAAGATAAAGAGGGTGTAAATAATTGTTAAGATAATCATTGTTCCCTACTGAGAGAAAATATATTGATTTGGACAAATGTTGCTTAAGCTGTTTTTGTTCTTTGAAATATGGGCCTAATTGTGATTCAATTGTACTTTGAAACATCCCAATTTGTTCATCCAAATTGAAGCATTTTCCCTGAAAAATTAAGCATATAAAAAGTTACTTCCCGAGTGCTCAGTATATATTACTTCCTCCGTCTTTTAATACTCGTAACGTTTGGACTTTTGCCACTATTCATATGATCTACTTTGACTATTCGTAGTGTTTTTTATATAAGATAAAACATAGTCATGTGAGATTTTGTTAGATTCGTCTCAATGTGTATTTTAAAAATATCAACTTTTTATAATTTTTGCATAAAGAGAATTTAAGATATAATGATCAAAGTTGTGCATTGACATGCGTGAAACTAACGAACGTTGCGAGTATTAAAAGACGGAGGAAGTATAAATTAAAAAGTAACAGAGGTTAGAGGTAGTATTCTTACAAAAAGAGATCCAGTTTCTGGTAGAATGCCACTTGCACCCGACGCATAATTGTACCCTGTTAGCAAATTTGGCCTATATAGACTTGCATATGGCGGAGGATAAGGTAATTCAAGATACTCCGCTTCAATTCAAAATTAACAAACAAGTTGAAATTAATGAAAACATTACATAATTATCCTTAAGGTTACACTCGTAGTTTTTAATTTTAATTTGATGGTTATTCATTATTTAAATTGAGAAGGTAGAAATTGAAAGAATGAAAAAGTAACGTAGGTACCTATAAAATCAGCAGGAGTTCTACCATTGGTAAATCTTCCGGGAAGGACTTTAGTAGGAAAATCGAGGCCATAAGGAGAGTAATTAGCTCTAGCTATGGTCGGCAACAAGTTGTTATTGCCATTATCAACCAAAGAATCTCCAAACACAAACAAGGCAGGAGCAAGAGAGGTTGATTTGATTTTTTGGGGTGAGCTTGCATTTGTTGATAATAATGTGAGAAAGTGGAGGAAAATGAGTATGATATGATGGAGGAGGGTTGGAGGTAACATTTAAAAGTTAATGAGGCAAACTTGTTTAATTTCTTAGGGTTAGCAAGGGAGGTGAATAAAAGAATTTGTATGATGATGATGAGTTTAAGTAGTTGGAAATTAGAAGGTGGTGAGGATATGATGAGTAGAATGGAGTACATGTTAAATTTGCATGCTTGTCAAGTTTTTATTTTTATTTTTTTTGACATCAATAAAATAAACAACGGTTTTTTCACGAAATATTCTCGAGATTTGACTTTATTCACCAAATACCCTCGTAGTTTCAGGTAATCACCATAGACCCATGAGGTTTCATTTTGTTGCATGATGTGACCCTACTGTTAAGTGACCGTTAGAAACTTTCATATTTTCACCATATGCCCTCTGGGACCTAAAACTTTAACCATATGCCCTCTGGTATCTAAAACTTTAACCATATGCCCCTGTTAAGCAATGACTAGTTTTTCAAAACTAACCGTTAACCAATATTCCAAGCATCCTCTCCTCTATATGAAGAAGCAACAACATTGCTTCTCACACATTACACCCTTGCTCCCAAATACTTGCTCATAAAAACTTTCATATCTCTTGTAAAGCTACTAAACTGCAGAAATGTCATATTATTGATACATATTTTCAGTTTATTACATCATCCACTTTCTCATTACAAACACTAGAATCAGAAACATTAAATGCCAATTTTGGTAGCTCCATGCATTAATTTCTTCCGTTCCTTAAGTTTCTTCTTATTTGGTGAATTTTCTTATTCAAGCTTCTATTTTCTGGTATTCCTTCATCCTCTATGTTGCATATGTTGTTTCTGCTTGGATGTGGTTGCTCAATGCTTCCCTTGCACCACCTGAAATTGTCACATAAGTGACACTTGTAATTAATATAGTCTTTGTGCACTTTTTTTTTGGCAAATAAGGATATTATTAACCAAAAGAGAGAAATAGGCACAGCCTAACAGTTACAACTAACCATAGAGCCACAAAAGCCCAACAACCAACATAACACACCCAAACCTAAGAGCTTAAATTTAACAAGGAGTGAAGCTCATTAAACACTCTAGCTGCAACTCGAAACTGAATTGCTTTAAACAAATCAGCAGGCTGCTTACAATGATTGTTGTAAACCTTATCATTCCTATTAAGCCAAATAGAGTGCACTATTTCAGCAAAGAAAGGCACTATCAGCTTCCCTTGCACTTTTCGTTGTTTCAGAACTCCTTATTGCATTTTTTTTCCCACATTTGTTGTATGTTTTGTTTGGAACTACAATGTTTGAGGATTCATATACGGAAGAGAAAGGTTGAGAATATGAGCTTGATGAATTAAAAAGTGATACCGCAAATGCATGGTGTCTGTTGTTAGCAGATACTTAGCAAATACGGGTCGATCCCACAGGGAGACAAGTTCTATTAGCTTTTGCTCAATTATATAAACTATTTCAATAAACGAAATGTAGAATTTTGGTTTATAAACTAATGAAACTAAGCAATAATATAAATGTTGAATTTATCAATGAATTAAAGGTCTAGGGCATCTGTTCGGTTCACCATGCTTATACCAATCCAAGAACACAAATCAATTCGACAATGAATAGGCTAGGCCGAGTAATTAAAGTACTTGTTAATCCTACGGTCGGATCTTAACACTTTCAATCCAACATATGCAATACGGTCGCTAACATAATCAGAATTACTAATTGCACCAAGCCTCTAAGAATATGAGCTTTCAATTTTAATTCCTATTAATTAGCTAGATAATCAATCCACGATATTGACCAATTACATTAATAAAAAATTAAGAACAAAGCAATTGAAATTACTCAAACATAATCTAGAAATTCGCAAACTTTAATGCATAACAATCATGGTATAAACATGGCTTTCCTTACTTAGCCCTAGAATAAAACTACTCGCTCATAATTGAATTAACAAACATGATAACAATAATAAACATGAATTTCATAATCAAATGACAAATTAAACTAAGGAACGAAAACAATAATAATGAATTAAAGCAAAAACAATTCTTGAATTACCTCTAGATTGATGAATTGAAATATTGAAAAGCTAGGGTTCAACAATGGAATAGATAAGAATATGGAAAATGACGTGAAAGAGTTCTAGGAAATTAAAACATAAGAGAAAATAAAAGCATAAGGGAAATAAATTAATTCCCTTGAAGTATTTATATGCTTTCTAAATTCTAAACAAAATAGGAAAATAACAATGATTACATAATTAAGTTACGATTTAATTGAACGATCACGAGAACGAATGCAACGAATCCGAGCGGAAATCAGATAAGCGCAGAAACCAGCGGGCTCGATGGTCGGTCGCTGGTTTTCGCGCCCAAGGGGAAGATTCGGGCCAGCAATGTGGGCCGTGGGCAAATCGGATAGTCGAGCCACCTTGTTTATGTCATAACTCTTGTTCTACAATTTCTATAAGGACGTGTGACCTATTGGAAAGTTCTTGAAACCTACTTTCTACCACAATCAAAATCGTCTCATTCCGACAAGTAGAACTTGAGATATCATCAAAAGAGTGAACGCTTGTCCGTTTTGATGCTTAGAAAAATAGCGTTTAGCTTCGTTGTTGACTCAAAATTATCCCTAGAGACATATAATGATCCTCGAGTCAACATCCCATCCGTTCATCATCCAAGTCAACTCATAACACTCCGAAAGCATCAAAATGACTGTAAAATCACCTGAAACATTAAAGAAAACACAAACGGGGCGTAATAGAGTACAACAACGATAACCTATGCAAATGTGACCCTAAATGCAACTAAAATGATATAAATGCCTAATAATGCAACCTAAATGAGCCTAAAATACCCTATACAAATATGACTCATCAAATTCCCCCAAGCTAGACTGTTGCTTGTCCCCAAGCAACACTAAACCAAAGATAACGAAATAAGACGCACATGACTTTCATAAAACCATGGTAAGACTGTTAGGTTATGATACATATGACAATTCATAAATCATGCGGAAACAACCATTAAGCCAGGAATACATATTATTTACACATAATCATATAGCATAATTTAGATGCATACTCTTTGTTGCGTGCCTTCCCTAGCTGCGCCCGAACCGAACAAGAACAAGTCTTTAGGACTCCAAGTGTCGTCCCTCCGTAGATAGTCCACAGCACGTCCGGATCCGCCTTAAGATTGACCAACTAGAATCGCCCCTAAGGTACTATAAATTTTCGGCACTTTTGAGCAAGATGTGTGACTGAATTTTTTTCTCAAAAACTCACTTTGAATACTTGAATAACTCGTTATAAATTGTGAACCCAGGCCACATATTTATAGGATACGAATTAATTAAATTAGAATTATAATAAAACTCTTATTTAATTAATTTATCAAATAGAATTAGGAATTTAATCATTAAACGAATTCTGCACGTTTTAGGTTTCGTATGCGAACACAAACACTTACGCGAGCATGACCCGCAAGCGTGCAGGCCATGCCCGCGCACAGCCCACACGGCCGCACGGCCCACGCGAGCTACAAGCCCACGAGAGCTGCAGCAATGCTCGCAGCCCACTGCTCACAGCTGCGCGCGCTGCGCGCGCTGTGCGTGCTGCCACGGCCTGCTGGGCCTGGCCTTGCGCTGGGCCTGGCGTGGCCTTGGCTGTTCGTGTGGCGCGCTTGGCTTGCTGGGCGATGGCCTGGCTTCGTTCTGGGCCCTCGTCCGGCAGGCCTCGTCCGATGCTTATTCGTACGATACGCTTCCGATTAAATTCCCGATTCCGGAATTTATTTCCGATACGAACAATATTTAATATTTTCGATTCCGGAATTAATTTCCGTTTCGAACAAATATTTAATATTTCCGTTTCCGGAATTATTTTCCGATTCCGATAATATTTCCGATTCAGACAATATTTCCGTTTCCGGCAATATTTCCGATTCCGGCAATATTTCTATTTCCGATAATATTTTCCGATAAGTACCATGTTTCCGTTTCCGGCAACATCTACGACTTGGATAATATTTATATTTCCGATACGATCCATATTTCCGTTTCCGGCAATATCATCGTTTCCGGAGTATTCATTTCTTGCCTGTGACGATCTCAGCTCCCACTGAAACCAAGATCCGTCGATTCCGAATATCCATAGTTGGAGTATTTAATGCCATTAAATACTTGATCCGTTTACGTACTATTTGTGTGACCCTACGGGTTCAGTCAAGAGTAAGCTGTGGATTAATATCATTAATTCCACTTGAACTGAAGCGGCCTCTAGCTAGGCATTCAGCTCACTTGATCTCACTGAATTATTAACTTGTTAATTAATACTGAACCGCATTTATTAGACTTATCATTGAATGCATACTTGGACCAAGGGCATTATTTCCTTCAGTCTCCCACTTGTCCTTAGGGACAAGTGTGCATTTCCTAATTCCTTTGTCGCTCGATGCTTGCTCTTGAACATAAGGTAAGAGTTGTCATCCTTATTATGTCCAGAGGTGTTCCTCGGTTTCAGAGTTAAACTAATCAAATAGACAGATAATCATAGCCTATGATTCATCCGAGCACGGCCATGCATTTCACAGTTTCTAGCTCTCCGAGTGGCCTTGTACAACTTTTAAGCATCTCATCCCGATTTATGGGAGGACAATCCCAATCTTGTGATCTTGAGATTAGACTTCGTTTGATAGGTGATTACCTGAGCGTTGCCTTTATAGCCTCCTTTTACGGTGCGACGGTTGGTCAACGTCAAAGCAACCAGTTCTCAAACAAGTAATCTCAAATCACTCAGGTATTGAGGATTTAGTGTCTAATAATTTTAATGAAATTTACTTATGACAGATTTTCATCTCTTACAGTAAAGTTTCATAGGTCTTGTCCGATACTAGTCTTCCCAAAGTAAGTATCTATGCAAATGATTATGACATTGCCATGTCCACATAGTTCAAGAAACATAACTACTAGTCATCTTGCATTCTAATCGTCTAACGTTTTCTATGCGTCCAATTTTATAGAAAACTCCGACTAGGGACCATTTTCAACCTTTGACATTCAAGTTCACTTGATAGACATTTCTTAGTCACAGGACTGGTCCTGACAGTCTATCTTGAATATATCGTCAAATTGAAGGGACTCATCATTTAATAAACCACAAATTAAATGGAAAAATGAATTCTTTTCATTTATTGTGAATGATTAACCAATAATGTTTTACAAAGATTTAAACTCTAAAACTTTAAAACATTAAACAGAGACATCAAAGCCATTCTCTAATATGCTTGATTCCCATAGCGAGTTGTGCTTCGCCTGCGGCAGAGGTTTAGTTAATGGATCTGATATGTTGTCATCAGTACCAATTTTGCTTATCTCGACTTCTTTTCTTTCAACGAACTCTCGTAGAAGGTGAAATCTACGAAGTACATGCTTGACTCTCTGGTGGTGTCTAGGCTCCTTTGCCTGTGCAATAGCTCCGTTATTATCACAATACAGGGCTATTGGTCCTTTAATGGAGGGGACTACACCGAGTTCACCTATGAACTTCCTTAGCCATATAGCTTCCTTTGCTGCTTCATGTGCAGCAATGTACTCCGCTTCAGTTGTAGAATCCGCAATGGTGCTTTGCTTAGCACTTTTCCAGCTTACTGCTCCTCCGTTGAGGCAGAAGACAAACCCAGACTGTGATCTGAAATCATCTTTGTCGGTTTGGAAACTTGCGTCCGTATAGCTTTTAACAATTAATTCATCATCTCCACCATAGACCAGGAAGTCATCTTTGTGCCTTTTCAGGTACTTCAGAATGTTCTTGGCAGCAGTCCAATGCGCCTCTCCTGGGTCTGACTGGTATCTGCTCGTAGCACTGAGTGCGTACGCAACATCCGGGCGTGTACATATCATAGCATACATTATTGAACCAATCAATGATGCATATGGAATCCCATTCATTCGTCTACGCTCATCAAGTGTTTTTGGGCACTGAGTCTTGCTTAGAGTCATTCCATGAGACATGGGTAGGTAGCCTCGCTTGGAGTCCGCCATCTTGAACCTATCAAGCACCTTATTGATATAAGTGCTTTGACTAAGTCCAATCATCTTTTTAGATCTATCTCTGTAAATCTTGATGCCCAATATGTACTGTGCTTCTCCTAGATCTTTCATCGAAAAACATTTCCCAAGCCAAATCTTGACAGAGTTCAACATAGGAATGTCATTTCCGATAAGTAATAGGTCGTCGACATGTAATACTAGGAAAGCAATTTTGCTCCCACTGACCTTCTTGTATACACAAGATTCGTCCGCGTTCTTGATGAAACCAAAGTCACTGACTGCTTCATCAAAACGTATATTCCAGCTCCTGGATGCCTGCTTCAATCCGTAGATTGACTTCTTTAGCTTGCATACCTTTTTAGCATTCTTTGGATCCTCAAAACCTTCAGGCTGTGTCATAAACACAGTTTCTGTTAAAACGCCGTTTAAGAAAGCAGTTTTGACATCCATCTGCCATATTTCGTAATCGTAATATGCAGCGATTGCTAACATTATCTGAATAGACTTTAGCATTGCAACTGGTGAAAAGGTTTCATCGTAATCCACACCGTGGACTTGCCTGTAACCTTTTGCAATCAATCTAGCTTTGAAAACTTCAAGTTTCCCATCCTTGTCCTTTTTCAGTTTGAAAACCCATTTGCTTCCAATGGCTTGGTAGCCATCTGGCAAATCGACCAAATCCCATACTTGGTTTTCAGACATGGAGTCTAATTCAGATTGCATGGCTTCTTGCCATTGCTTGGAGCTAGGGCTCGTCATAGCTTTTTTGTAAGTCGCAGGTTCATCACTTTCAAGTAATAGAACGTCATAGCTCTCGTTCGTCAAAATACCTAAGTACCTTTCCGGTTGAGATCTATATCTTTGCGATCTACGCGGGGTAACATTTCTAGATTGACCATGATTCTCACCAGATTCTTCTAAAGATCTCTGAGTTTCATCCTGAATGTCATCTTGAGCATTCTCTAGAGTTTGTTGTTCGACTCGAATTTCTTCGAGGTCTACTTTTCTCCCACTTGTCATTTTGGAAATGTGATCTTTCTCCAAAAAGACACCATCTCGAGCAACAAACACCTTGTTCTCAGATGTATTGTAGAAGTAATACCCCTTTGTTTCCTTTGGATAACCCACAAGGATACATTTGTCAGATTTTGGATGAAGTTTGTCTGAAATTAATCGTTTGACGTATACTTCACATCCCCAAATCTTAAGAAAAGACACATTTGGAGGCTTTCCAAACCATAATTCGTATGGAGTCTTTTCGACAGCTTTAGACGGAGCTCTATTTATAGTGAGTGCAGCTGTATTTAGTGCATGT